>NC_132947.1:5758269-6398076 GCF_034638445.1 Ciconia boyciana | reverse complement strand
ACTAGGGCAAGGGAGCTTTCCAAAGGGAAAAAGAACCCCTAAAGTCTGATTAATGGAAGACATTGCCTGCCCCATGTGGTTTCTTCATCTGTGGGAAGAGAGGAATGCAGCCTGCCTTATGCACCAAAAGTAGAGTCCTGAGGGCCAGGTAATCTTGAGTGGTTTTCCTGTATTTGACACTACCTCACACCCTCTTCCAGTAGACACATCACTGACCCTCTGTGTCTCAGTTTCCTCCTTGTGACCTCAACGAGCTGCTTCACTGCTATGAAGCAATGTAAGAATGAAAATGGTAGAGCCCATTCAGAATGGGAAAGCATTATTCATTTTTCCAAACTTTCTGTACAGTTTTGCAGTTGCCCTAGGTAGGTCACAAAATGCCTGTTTCTCAAAGCCATTGAAATGAGGAAATTCCTCATTTCTTTCCTGAGTAATGATACCAATAAATGCTATGCCACTATGTACTATATCAGCATAAGGCTTCACGGCTCATATGTCTTAAAAGTGTTTATTGAACTTGTTTTGAACTGGACTGCAGCACCCTAGTGAAAAAGGAGGGAGGGAGAAGAGATAGAGACCCCAAACAAAGCCGACTTATTGTAACAAGTAACTGCTCTAATCTCATAATGATGGAAAATTTCTGGAGAGACTTGTTTTCTTGCTCCTTATTGGGAAGCCTTTTCAGCTCCCAATAAGAGCCAGAAACTTTGAGAGAGAAGGGGGTGTTTATATGAATGCATGATTTTTAAAAGCCCAGCCAAGTGCATAAGAGAAGCAAGGCAACTTTAGCCTCCAGAGAAATAACCTTCAAATTCACAGTTTGACAAACAATATCAAAAACTATCAGAGAAGCAAGTGATCTAGCTGACTGCAGTGTTTTCATTCCCTTCTCAGCAGTGTGACCTCATCACAGTCGCACTCGCACAGAATCCTATTACTGCTGCCTCAGCTGCAGAGCTGCAAGACAAAGGAAGGTTACAGACATCACTCCCCTCTGTGCCTTGCTAATCAATAGTTTTTATCTAATTTCTTTGCTTCAAGATACAGGAAAACAAGGTGCTGCATTTGAAATGGAAGGCTGGGAATAACTGAGCTTTGTGGGAATCAATACAAAATAGAATAGCTGACAATGTCATCCTGCCTGAAACACTATGAAGACAGATTTGAAGTTCCTCTAATTATCTAGATGTTTGTATTTTTAAACACTGACTTAGCGTCTGCAGAAAAATGGCCTTTATTTAATAGCCATTGTGGTTTCAGAACTTTTTGTGTTACTGGTTAGTCTGCTCCATTTCCTTATATTTCTAGTCTGGATGGAAGTTTCCCTTTTGGTGTCAATTTAGGACTCAGCTTGAAGTGGCTCTGCTAGCTTGCTGCATTTAGGTAGGTAGCTCACACGTGGCTACATAGTGGGCTGAGCCCTGGCTAGCGGGCATCAACACAGCCCAGTTGATGGACAGTAGTTATTGCAGTGGATGTACTTTTTTCCATTCATCTAAATGCTATGTAACTTTTAATAACGTCCCATTATCCAATTTCCTCAGATTAGCTAATAAGAAACATGGAAGCCCAGCACCACTTAAACTAGAACCAACAGGGTTAAGAAATCCCCTAGTAGTCAAAGGAGCAGCTAACAGATACTCAGAAGAGGACAAGAAGCTGGAGATAAGAGAGGTAAAATCATCTTCAGCTATACTCCATTGTGAAATGGAACTGTCAATATTAAGCATACTCTGTCTCTTCCTGAACACTGAAAGGCATCTCTAAACTAGAGCACATAGGAGAGAGTTGAAAGGAAGGCTGCTCAGCCCACTCCACTTGCCTTAGTGCCTTTCCAGAGAGCATTTCACCCAGGTATCAACACCAGCAGAAACCCACTCCTTTCCCCCATCTCAAACTCTTATAGGGTTACTGTGGGAAGTCATTAATTCCTTACAGCTGGTGGGTCTCTGCACTCATGACAGGCAGCTGTGTTACTGCATCCTCCCCTGCCCCCCCAAGGGTGAATTAACACTTTCCCAACAGCCCGTTAGCCAAATCAGTGTGTACTTCTACATATCCCCTCACTTTGTTCCAACGTATTACATCCCAAATACAAAAGAGGCAGCAGAAGGGACACTGGAGCAGAACACATTGTCCAGACTCTGCTCAGCAAAACCCCTCGTCAACTGCCTTCCAACTAACGGACTTCAAGGTCAAAAGGACAGGAACTTCCCAAGTACCTACAGTTTTCCTGTTGAATGTGTGCATCAGTCTCTGTGAGGCTGAGAAGCAAGGCACCTATCACACGTCCAAGCTACTCTGGGATTCTAAACTGAGCCATTCCTTTACTTGCTTCCCCTAAAATCCAGTAGGTTTTTCTCAGTACGTGCCTGCCATATTGCAGTAGCAGCCAGCGCTTTCTGTTAAAAAGAAGGGCAGAGGAGTCCCCTTTATCCAATTGCTTAGTGGTTAGCTTGGTCAGGATGTGGATCTAGTTTCCTTCTTTGCTTGGAGGGATTCAAACCCACTTCCCCAGACACCTCCCCCACTTTGAGGTGAGGATCCTCACCACTGGGCTGCTGCAGAAGAGGAACCATTCCCAGATCCCCCTCGCCCTGAAAACAATAGCACAAGTCCTGCTTTATTGTAAGGGGGAAAAAAGGGGACTGGAGTACTTACCTTTAAAAGAGGGCTCCAGACAGCTAATCCCACATGGAAAGAGCAATGAGCCACTAGCTCTGAGCAAGGAGCCTGGAGAGGGGTACGGCTGAAGGCACACCCTTCTCCTTAGCAGTGGCTGCTTTAAGCGGCTTCCTCCCAGCATGTTGCCTTTTCTGGCTGCCATTCTGAGGCTCCTTGCTCAGGGCTGTGGATCCCACTAAGGGGGCAGGCATGTAGAGCTCAGCATTTTGGCATCCACATACTTTGGGTCTTGGTCTGAGGTGGGCTTAGTGTTCCCTGGCAGAGTTTCCCTTCATCTCATGCTGCTATTAGAATAGCATCGTCTTGGGCTTCAGCTGAAGAACTTGTGAAATCAAGCGAATGCGAAATTCCTTCTGTCGCAAAAAGTAGCTCTTGCATATGAACTGTAACTGCTTCACAGCTGAAGCTTCTCAGCTAGAGTAAAACATTATTTTTCAGTAAACCATAAGATTAATTTTTGTATAATTATGTGTAATTAATATGGTTAACATACAGCATCTATAACCTCCCAAAAATGCAGTGCAAGCACCAACTACTCCATGACGCTACTTCACTGCAGCTTGCGATCTTATTTTGGAATGCTGTGAGTTTGGTCTAGAAAGGGTTGTTTTAATTTAAGAATTTAGCTATAACAAACTCTAAAACTCATTCAGAATTATGGACTTGCTTCTGTTTAGTGGATAAATAATTTTTTCTGGAATGAACGTTCATAAATCTGCCACTAGCCAGGTTTTTAAATAAAAATATAATTCTAGTGTAATGGGAAATTGCTCACTTGTTAAACAGTAATCATTTCTCTCATTCTTACTTTCTTTGTGGACCATAGAACTGCTTGCAAGGTTGGAAGCTGGACACTGTAAAGTGCAATAGTGAAGATAAGTGGATAACCACTAACAAGTCCAAATCTGAGCTGCAGTAAAGGCAAGAACTGCTTTATAATACATGTTTGTATTATACTGATGTTTTAAAGCTAATCTGGCAGGAAGATTAGCTGCTTACCCAGGGGAAACTACCAACACAAGCAATTCTTATTTTCTAGACAAATAGTAAATTCAATTTAAATTTGGTAAAGTTTCAGATTCAAAAAAGGGAGACATTTTTCAAAATGTCAAAACATTTCATGTTGACATTTTTTATCTAAAATGTTTGTTTCAGAAATGCCAAAAAAAGTTTCACTTTGACATTTTCCCAACTGAAAGTTTTTTTCAAATTGGCATTTTTCATAAAAAAGTTCAGATAATGTTTAAAAAATGAACCTTCTTTAAGACAAGCTAAATAGCTCACAAATGAAGTGAAATATTTCAGTTCAGGTCAAATAAAATATTTCCCATTGATCAAATAAAACTTTAGTGTTTGCCTGAAAACATCACTTCTGTTTGAACTCACAACAGTTTTTCTCTAGTCCTTTATTCATAAAACAAAATGAAGTTTTGTCTAAATTTATAACCATCATATTGATGTTTAATAGATTTCTTTTGGTTTTCATAAATCTTATGGTCAGGTTCACAAATCGGTTCTTGCATCTTAATGAACCATTGTGCATCATCTGAACGATTTTAGATAACCAGGTGCACCTTTTAGCCCATCACAAGCATGAGATAAAACATGTAACTTAAGCTTCTTTAGCTAATGTTTAGGATAATGGGTTTTATTTTGTACTTGCTATGGGCTAAAATTTTTGTTAAAGATCATTCACCACCAGAGGGTTCAATTCACACATATATCTGTGACTTGGTCTTGGCTGGGGAACAGCCATGATTTTATATTTATGAAGCTATATTAAAACTTAGGAAAGGAGCCTAAATATTTTTCCTGAAATAACATCAGCCAAACAAAATTACAAGCTGGAGATGTGGAGATGGATTAGATCAATTAGTAGATGAGCTGGGACAATGCATTGTTTCATTGCTTAATGTTGAGATCCTACAGCTACAGCAAGTTAGAGATCAGTTAAATGTTTCATATGCATTGTGTCTGATTTATTTTATACTAGGGTGTGTTATGAACTGGCTAAAGCAATCTGAGAGCTGTTAGTAGGTATCATGGAGATATTGCCCTCTATGGAGAGTAGATCAAGTTACAGATGTTTGAAAAAGGTCAATCCTAACATCTAGTCTTTAAATGGAGGGCGGGAGGGTGAGGGGAGCCAGGAAATAAGAGGCCAATCATCTTCAATTGCCAGACAAGTATTACAATAAACTACCAAATATATTTTCGTAAGCATGTGAGTGGAAAAAGAAGATGAGGGTGAAATTTAACCTGATCCAGGGATTTATCAGCATCAAAGGAGGAGGTTCTACCTTTTTCTCTCTTCTCTGCATTCCTACTGCTCACTTTACACCTGGTCCATCTCTTATTGATGGACCAGCTCTCTCCAGATAAGGGAAAAAAGGTGTAGATTCCATATTTATTGACATTAATAACTTCACTGTTTTATATGGTATCTCAAAAGTAAATGGGGAAAACATAGTCTAGGTCTATAAAATGAATTAAAAACTGGTCATAAAATCTTCTGTAGGCAGTAATGATCAGTGGTTACTGGAATGATATAATAAGTGGGGTGCAGTCCTTCAACGAGTATTAGTCAATATTTTCACTATTGATTTTGGTGATGAGAACACACCAAAAAAAGCTGCAAGCACATTGGACAAAGACATGAGAATGTAAAACGATTTTGACAAACTGGTGAAAAGGAATGAAGAAACTAATTCAATAAGGAGAGGTGCAAGGTTCTACAGGTAGGCAAGAACAGCTAGTTACACGGATAGAAGATTGAATGGGGGCCCAAACAAGTATCTAGGTATTCCTATAGATCCCAAGACTCAATAATGACATTAATTTTTGAAAAGTGGCATCACTTCTGGGACATGGGAGGCAATCCTTCAGGTCTACTATGATTGGAAAGGCCTAACTTTGAGCCCTGCATTCAGTATGGCACTTTCAGAAGGCTGTGAACCACTGGGAGAGAGTCTAGAGGAGTGCCATAAGAGGACCAGAAATTCAGGTGCATGAGGAAATCTTGACGGAATGTAGCTTGCTTAGGGTAGAGTGGAAGAGACAGGGGGAAGATGCAAAAGCAGTCTACACAAAGGTAGATCACTAGAAGATAAACTGTTCTTCATGTCCATGTTTAGCAGGACAAGAAGTAATTGCAGCAAGGAATGTGTCACATGAATGCAAACTATTATTAATTAATTATCATTACTAATTTATTAGTACTATACAGTGTGTCTGCCAACATTCTGCTAAACATTGCCAGGCTGTGGGTACTTACGGTTAGTTACCACTAATAAAGTTCTCCCCAGAGACCACTTCTGGACATCAGCCAGCGGGTGTAATCTTTCTTTAATTTAAAAGTTGTCCCACTTGCCCAGACCTATGAAGGAAGGCATTCTACATGTTTAATGTTGGACTAGTAGTTTTATGTCCCTTTGGCTGTTTATTTACTGAAGGAGAAAAAGAGACATGACAGCTGTAGAATCCTTCAGTAGTTTGATTAAATTGTTTGGGTGCATCTTGGCCAAGAGAAGCAGCGCAATGTGGCTCAGGATTTGGGCTCTGCTGCAGCAGTAGAGCAGTGGAAGCGTTTTGGAACTGCAACTTGATTGATTACAGCTAAAATATTCATTATAATTAACGGGGAATCTTAATAGAGTTAAGTTCTGTTTTTCCAAAGAACACTAGTTAAATAAAAATTGGTTATGAATAATTGGCTCAGTGCCACCTCTAGAAGATGTTTGAAGCAGAGAAAGAGAGAAGTAACAAATCTTTGGGCCTGAGCAGAAATGGAGTTTGGGGACATAGAGTGTCAAAAGCCTACTTAAGTCTCAGTCTAATTTCATTAGTAGTTCTGAGCCTCAGGAAAAAGCAAAAAACATAAAGCAAAATCCAGGAGTTGCATTAACACTTTAAACATATTATATCATTAACTTGTGGCATACTCTGACTCAAGAAGTCAAGGGGTTAAGAGTCTATGCAGTGTTACAGAGAACTAGTTATGTGGATAACACAAACATTAGTCAGGATCAACATCTGTAAGGAACATCTATTCCTAACACTGATTACGTGCACCTTTCTCCCAAGCACCATCCTCTCCAGAAAAAAGATATTGAGTAGGAAAAATTTTCATGTCCAGTCTCTTTTCTGTGAACAGGAAGAATCCAGCAGGAATGACACACTGATTTTTCATGACTGTTTAATTTTAAATAAAATTTAAGAATTCAAAAAGGATCATTACAAATTTCTACATTAAGCACTCCCCTTTTCTGTTTGAGGTCAGTTTTTGCTTCAAAGTTTTTAAATATTGGTGTAAAATGCACTTTTTACGAACCTTAAAGTAGAACATCAAAATTACACTCTCTGAAGCTTAATAAATTTCATAACAGTGAAAATTTGAAAAAAAAAACATTTTCAAAATACCACAGAATTTCATTTCATTTCATTCATTTCCCATTCAAGTATTGCCAGGAAACCAAAACCATCAGTTTTCTACCATCTCTAAAAATATTGGAGAAGTCTCTGTGGTTGTGATTCATTAAGGGAATACCCACATAGCTGTGGGCAGGACTTGTCTCACCTAGTCTGACATCTACAGGTTTGAAATCCCTGTCTGAGCTAGTCATCACAACTTCCTTTAATGTCAGTGGTAAGAAGCTTGTGTGATGCAACATTATTTTATGGTAGGCATCTAAAATAGGTCAGATGCATCCTATTGTGAAGTCTACACACATTACTCCATTGACAATAAAGGGAATCTAGATCAGATGGAGAACTTCTGCCTTGTTGATGTCTTATGCTAAGCATTCATGTTTCTATATAAATGAAGCAGTTAACATTAGGAGCCAGAGTCAAAAGGTATCACAGCATCTGTTAAGACAAGCACAAGGAAGACAATGTCTACAGGAGGTGTAATTCATTGCAGAATGGATTCTGTTCGCCACCAACCAAATGTGACCTAGAGGATCTTCTTCAGGGCACTTGAAAGGCTATCTGCTTTCTCTTCTGTTATGTCTGCTTTTTATTTGTTGCTCAAAGTGGAGATATGTAGGTGTCTTTGGTAGTTTTGCTTTCTGTCGCCCCAAGGACTTCAGCAGAGAAATAAGATTTCACTTAGACACTGAGAAGATAGAAAATGTGTGAAAAATTGTAATGATGTTCTCAAGATTGTTGGATTAACTTCCTGTTGCTATCACTGACAATGATTTATCCTGGTGGTTTAAATTCTGCTGGTAACCATGACGCAGTGAGGTCAGCTATACTCTCATTGTGCCAAGACAGAATTTTCCAAAGCCAAGCATGAATCTCTTACTTTCTCTCAGTGCTCTGCTGACCATGTTTTTAGTAACATGTGCAAGGAAAATAACCCTTGCTACTTAGACAAATACGTGTAGGTCACTTATTGTTCCACCATAGTTCTCTGTTTTAACTGTTTAAGCTCCTTAAACATCACAATTGGAAGAAATCAGCTAGTGCATATGAAGTAGTATGCAATAGCTCCACTTAATAGATGGGAACTATTGACATGGCATTGCTTCTACTCTTCCACCTCAACCTCATTTACTTGACAGAGTGTAAGTGTTATGACTTTCCATCAAGTAAGGACTCTGTCCTATGAATTTAGCAGCTGGTACCATGAAATATATGAAGCCAGTCCTTAGGATGTATGAACAAAACATTTCAGATTTAAATGAAGATAAGTTATTTTCTTTCTTTTCATCTGACGGATGGTACAAAGCAAAAGGAAGGAAAAGCCATAGTGAACTGTGCTACAAAAATATCCCATAAGGATGTAATGAAGAAAAGAATACGGTCGGTGATGGAGCGTTGAAAGCCATGAGTAAGCAGTGGAGCAGGCCAGTGGTTCCACACAGCACAATCCAGCACAAATGTGGTTATCCTGCTGCAGACATGAGCTGGCTCAGACGGAGCCAGGTTGGCCACAGCTCCTCCTGTAATACAGTCAATCCACTCCCGTAATGAAGACTCATTTATCTGATGCCCAAACTCTATCATCGACAAGAACAACAACAACAGTAACAACAACAAAAAATTTAAAAATCCCTGTAAGGCCTTTTGATGGTCTTATTGTCCACAATATCAGAGGAGCCATTGACAGAAAAACCCACTATTAAGGTATTGATGTGATACAGGGGCAAATGATTAACACTTCATCAAAGTAATTCAAAACAAGCTTTTTTTTTAAGTTTACGACCTAAAATTTTTTTAAACCTCTCATTCTTCTTATCATTGTACTGCTTCTCTCATAAACTACAGTCAGTGGCAAAAGACTGCCCTTTGCTGCCCTTTGCAGCCCTTTGAGTTGTATCTTTCCTGTATCTTTGAGTTGAATCTTTCCTGCCCTTTGCAAACCAGAGCACATTCTCCAATGACTAGTACTCAAATAACTCTGGCACCCGGCAGTGCCAAGGAATCTGAGGGGTGGGTCAGAACTTGTGTCCTGTGAAGTCATAGAGCAAAATGACAGAAGTGCTCCAAAAAAACTAACTACTGGAAGGATTCTCTGCTGAAGTACTCATCTTCAGTCCAGGTCAAATGGATTATCCAGGTTTCAGAGACTGTCTCTTTGGGATGCATTAGTCCATTTCTGGTTCACTGTGGGAGCTATCAGTGCCATGAGAAAGTAAACTCCTACCCACAGAGCAATTCTGGGGCACTCCTTCCTGGTCCTGAGCAAGGCAATCAGATTCTGTCCCTCTGTGATCGTGATTCTTCTTTGTGGCACGGAATACCTGCATAGTCCCTGTAAGCACAAGGACGGAGTCTGGACTCCCTTGTCCTGGCTCACCTCCAGTTGTGCCCTTTCCTGTAGGATATTACAGCTGGTGAAGAATCCATCTCCTGGGAAGACAAGCTGTTTGCCCTTTCTCCTGCCCGGCTATTCAGTTCATGGATCAGACCAGGAGCTGACTCAATGAAGACGTCCAAGAGGACATGGGGTGGAAGGAAAGGGGTGGAAATCCTTGGCACAAGAAAGGGGAAATTCCGTGGTAAACCAGTCCATTCATGGTGCTGGGAACTGGACCTTCAAGTCTTGGTATGTCCAAGGTCACAAGAAAGGGAGACACTGCCTCCTAAACTTTTAGAGCCAGAATCTAGAAGGGATCATTCTCTCTTTGGTGAATTATAGATGAAGTTTGGCCATCATTTAGAGCAGGAGCAAGCCCAATACATACAATCTTTCAGCCAAATCTGCCAGCAGTCACATCACATGAATTTGCATTGAAGTTTAGTTGCCTGGGATTTTTTTAATGGAGAGCATATTCAGCTCACTATATATTCTCATTGTGTAACCATCTATCCATCATCTAGAATATGCACAGCTATAAAAGCACAAACCAGATCGTCATTGTTATTTTTTGAGAAAACATTCCTTTGTTCAAGTGCAAAGCTTTGTCTCCTTCAGTTGTACTGGGTTTTAGTTATTCTAAAATCTGACTTTACAAAAACCTTCTGCAAAAGCAGATAAAATGAAGGCTCTCTCTGTGTAGGAGTGATTAGTATTCTGTAGTGTCGCAGTACATTTTCATACTGATTTTTTGTGTGTTTTTCCCCTATCAGAATAGTACGGTTGTGGGCTCTACATATCTTAAAATAGATTGAAGATAACATTTTTAAAAATCTACACTTGGGCCCCTTAATTATCCAACTTTTTTGCAACTTTTGAAGGAGGATTATTCATTTTAGGAAATAAAAGTGTGGGCAACTACACTTCTGGGGCCAAAATAAAATATAACAGTGTTTGAAAGGAAGGCTGAAAATATTTGGCTCATATGTACTTTCCTTATTACAGGTGCAGAAGTCCTTGGGAATGTAAACATTGTATGGTTTAATTGTTTCTGTAATACATTTGTGGAAAACAGATATTTCCTAATTATATAAAATTAACATACTGACAAGGACACAGCCCTGCAGCTAGATTCAGATCTCCTCAGAAGTGCTGAGCACCCGCTGCTGTCCTCACTGCAGTCTGTGGGAGCCGAGGTAGAACTGGGCTTTAATTGCCTTGCAGTTCATAAAAATCCACAAAAGATATATGAGGCTGTTGCAAAGCCCGGGCCTCATATACGTCACAGGAGCATTCAAGTGAGATATGGCATCAAGGCCTGAGCAAATATTTAAAACAGAAACAACTCAAAGCAAGTGTACAAGCCAATCACTGGGATGTTCGAGTTGGTCTGGGCCAAATGTCAGGGAAGTAAATTTGAAAGAAAAAAAATCCACAAAGCCAAAAAACATTGTAATGACTTCACTAGCTTTTGAATTGGACCCCTCTAAAACAAAAAAATCAGATTTTTTTCTCTTCCCTCCCTGTGTATTTTATTGTATGATTGAAAAGATGTATGTTTTAATTCTTGTTGCCCTTGAACAGTGATTTCCTTTCTTGTTTTCTTTATGCATACTATATACGTAAGCAACTGCCTTTAACCCCAGTATCATTCCATTGACTTCAGCAATATTACTAATATGCTTAGTGATAGGCACGTGCTTAATTACCAAGCAGAAAAGAGACCTTAAATAGTTCCCCGATATGGGAAAGCTGTTTTAGGTTAACTACGAATGTGATTTGCCTTCTGGGAACCTTTGTCTCACTTCCATGATTGAGGGCAAACCATAATGGAGTAATGGACAGATAATGCACTTAACTCCATTTTTTTAAACAATATTTTATTGATTTAACTGAAAATCTCAAGTCTGTGGATTTGCTCTCTATAATGCCAGCCAATAACTGTGTTAAAGGAAAAACAAGGGGGGGGGGGGGAACATGAACACTTCACTCTGAAATTTTAACCCTTTCAAGTTTTTTTCCTTTATAAAGCTCCTTTGTTTCAGAAGATGGTATGAAACAAAGCCAGAAGCATTTCTTTGGCAGACCAATCGGAAACACAGATAGAGAAGAAAGGCAAAACAGGGACAGCCCAATTTGTGTCACAGCTCACTACATTAGAGCATGTCTGAGCCCTGAATTTTTTCTCTGTTCATGCCGGCACTCCTTTGATGATTACTTTATCTGAAAAAGATAAGACATTATGAATTTGATTATGGCATCACTCCATGTGGTTTGACAGGGCCTCAAGCACATTGGTAAATTGCTGTCTGAGCAGTTCCATTATTATTACATAGCATGGCTCACAGTTAAGGACTAAGCTGGAATAAATATAGAATTTTAAAAAATGATAACAGTCACTCTTAGCCTTTAAAGAAATTACTCTTTTAAAGCTACAGTATCTTCTCATTACCTGCAATGTCATTCAGTTAAACATTAATAATTGCTGGCCTGTGTATTACCTGCAAGCTCAAAGCAATCCCAGAGCCCAGCTCTGCAATGCTGAAATGTCATTTTTGACCATCTTTGTAGAATTTAATCAGTACTTAAACTGTACAGGACTGACAAGGAGAACTGTTGACGGCAGTTGCTTTGAGACTGATCATATAATTTTCAAGCTGAATTTTATGACTGTGCAATATTTTAAGCAGAACAGTACAGTAACTGTAATTTTAACAAGAGGAGCATTTTATGGGTTTTTTTCCTATGCACTAGTCTGGAATTCTACACACTTAATAGTCTCTTAGTTTAAAGACCTCAGTCTTGGTACAAAGAAAACTAATACACACTACAGTTCAGAGTAGGTCATCTGAAGAGCAAGCATATACATCACTTCATTGTCACTGCAAGTTCAGAAAACCAATTATGTATTATTATTATGCCTTAAAAATACAGGATTATAGTCAGAGGGAAGTCTAAGGAATTCTGGAGTGGGACCATTAAAGTTCCTTCTGACTCCTTAGAGACACCAGAAGCACAGGTAGGGGAGAAGGTTTGTGGCAGACCTTACATGTTAAATGAAAGTCATCCCACTGGAAGAGGGAAAGCTCTTTGTGGACACAGTTGGTTAATTTTGTCTTCTAAGTATGCAGTAGTCTACCTGAAAAAGAATGGTTTCTAGCCCTTCAGCTAGGATGTGGCCACCAGAAGAGCTGGGTTTTTATCAGCTACATCTGGGGGAAAAGCAACTTCCAGTGGACACAGAAGGATGTAGCAGGGGCAGAAAGGGGTGAAAGGGGAGAAGAAAATTTAAGTAAGAGTAAAATTACTATGTTTTTTGAAAATTATCTTTAGTAATGCAGTTACTGCCTGATCATCCTTCAGCTAACCATGATCAGTGCAAGTGGTGGCAGGAATCCAAGACTGGACCTGACCAAAGCTAGGGGACACATTTGGGAGAGCAGAAACTGCAGCTTCATCAGTGGAAAGAAGAAACTTGAATTCATAAGGACCAGAAGGCCATGGAGTGATGCAGGGAAGGAGTGACTGCTCCCTCCGGTATCATAAGATACTTGTAAATAAAGGTATATAATCCTTCTTTAGCTGTCAAATAATGTCCTTATTTTGCTTGATTAAAGACAAAGTAGAAATCTCCCAAGGTGTCTTGAAAGGTGCTAAAACATGGTCATATAAGTATTGTATCTCAGATAGACTGGTAGTTGTAGCCCAGCTGTCTGGGAAGGAGTTTAGAAGTAAAGCAAAATAAGAGAGTAAGAGAACTTCCCTACCAAAGCAGATACACACAACAGATGAGAATTACAGGTCAGCCACAAACACATACATGTTTATCTCTGTGTGTGAACACGTGTGTGAGTGCACATACGTCTTTCACTTCTCAGGACTTAAACCTACTTAATTTTCCTGAGAAGGTCCCCCACAATCGATCCAGCTGTAAAGCAAGTTACAAGTGACAACAGGTCTTAGTCTGTTTCTACTTCCCCAGGCTCAAAGTTCATTGAGTGAGTCAGAGGTATTGTAGCAGCCTCCATGTAGGTCCAGTTCCGCAAAGCCTTCCTCCTAGAAATAGTTCATAACTGTGCAAGTTTCCTGGGACTGCTTTTGTATATCAGGTTTGCATAGCTCAAGCTTGGGCTGTCTACAGAGCCGTGTTATGCTTGCTTCCTCCTCAGCTGACATGGTGTGCATTAAGCCAAAGCAAAGAGGGCCCCCTGCTTTGATGTGTCTCACTAGAATCCAAGAAAAGCGTATAGAGAGTATTTTAATAATTAAGAATTATGGATTTGAAAGCAAAGCTGCTAGCATTGCCAAGCTTGACCAAAGTCTTTGAAAAGAACTCTGTCAAAATGCATTTCTAAGAAGAAATTATGTTATAAATTATTTTTATGGAATGTTCCAATGTTAAATGAATATTTAGGTTGCAGTTCATGAAAACCTCCCTCTTTTGAAAAAATGTTTTCATTTTTTAGATTTCTCTTTGTCAGCATTTCTAACAGTAAAAATGACAAACTTGCATGGGTAGGTGCCAATGGAGACAGCTGTATTTTATTATTGAATACTTCTGGTGCTTAGTTTGGCACCAGTCCTGTTTATATTGCTAGTAAGATTTCATGCAAGCCTTTGCAAGGTCTTGTGTTTAAACTTAAATATCTGATATGGTTTGTAATTGATTCCACCCAGTTCCCTCCCTCCTCCTTCTCAGTGCAGTTTGTAAAAGAGAATTTATCACTGTGTGGGGAACACAAACCTTCCAGTGCTGCAAATTCAAAGACAAAAATTCCATAGCAAGATCCTAGAAACCTCTAGTTCTATTATGATTCTCTTCAACTGCTAGGAGAATATATTAATCCCGGCTGTTCCTGCCCTTGGATTCTTATTTTTTTGTGTGTTTTGATTAATTAATTTTTCTCAGGGTTAAATCAAACCAACCCATGTGCTTCCCATCTTAGAGCAAAAATCTACCTATTGGCTGTACATCCCAGTTCTTTATTTTTCTGTTCGTTTGTGCCATAACCTCTATGCTCACTATGGATATACCAGGCAGTTTACTGCATGCTTGCATGGGAGTTGGTGAATATCAAAAAGCAACTTCACAATAATATCCCTTAAACAAGAAGACGGATTTGCTTTGGTGTCTTTCTGCAAAACACTAAATTGGTGAACTTCGCTTCTGTCAGGGCTCACATTACATGAACATGAAGTCACTAAGATCAGAGCATTTGTTTTATATGAGTAAACTTCAGAAGGCAGCAGAGGAAAAGAGTTTTTTAAAGCGCATCCACTAGAGCTCCATAATGATAAACAAGGCAGATTCATCTGCCTTGGTCTGGTCTATACTGAGCCAAATATAAACCAAGAATAAAATACCCACTGGCCAATTTAGCATGTAATGAGCTACTCCTAATGGAAATCGGTGAACTGCAGTTGGCCTTGAGAATCACTTGTCATTGCCAAGACCTCTGCGATAGCCAGTCTGATCACACCTCTTTTATCACTGCCATGTCTTGTAGCAGATACTGCTGGGCCTGAGATGCTCTTTTTGGCATTTGCCAGTATAGTCAGTATTACAACATCCATGTCTTTGGCTGGGGTCTTTAGGGTTACTGCAGTACAAGAACTGAGTGTGCACCGTATTTTGCAGCATTCTGATCTTGTCCTTATCAGATCATGTAGAGAGTTTCACAATATTTAAAATTAGGTTTTTCTTTTGCCTTGTTTTATATCAGAACAGCTTCCACGCCTTCAAAACTCATTCCCTATGTGCTGCTGATAAATATTATGCAGAAAGATAAAATGGGTTATTCACAATCAACTCAGGTTCCCATATTATTCTGTATTCTGTGGTGGGCCCCTGTTAAAACTGTAAACATACTCCCTTACCTCATTACTTTAAATTTTGTTACAGTGAACTGCATATGCAGCTTATCTTACCATAACAAATTTCTGTATAGCCATAGCTGGAATGACAATGTGTTTCTGTAGAGGAAGAAAAACTATATGGGGCTTTAAAAGTCAATGTTTCTCTCCCACCCACCATAAAAAAATGTCTAGAAACTTCCTGTAGCTATAAAACTATGAAGATAGTTGCACAGGGTATGATTGTCCTTCAAGGGAAATGAAAGAATACTATATAGATTTCAATATGGAAAGAAAGCTATAATTGCATGTTATGCAGATATCATTCATGACAGAATTACAACAAATATCATATGCCAGTAACTCAGACGAAGAGCTGTCGCATTTAGCTAATCCCTCTCTCATGGGGTGAACAGAAGATGGTGCATCAGTAAATTGGCACCAGAGTCTAATTAGTGCTCTCATTCAGCCTACTAAGTAGGAAGAGATGGCAGAAGAAGTAGATAATATTCAACAAGCAGAGGGGCAGGCAGGCAGATCTGGATTAATATAAATTGCAGACCCAAAGATCTCTAGAGAGTGCAAAACACAAGCTAAAATTTTATCCAGCTTAATTACACTAGAATGCAAAACAGAAGTCTCATAACTTCTTTTGCTGCAATGGATATGAAGCCAAATGAACCCATGCCTCCTCTAACTGTTTATTTCACCTTCTACTATGCAGGAAGGGGGTGGGGGGCGGTGGGTGGAGGGGGGGGGGGAAGCAGGGCTAGGGCTGGGATAATAACTTATTCTGAAACATTTTTGGAGCTAAAGGTCAGGTAGAGTTCCAGGAGAAGTGAGTTCCAGAGGAATGTAACTCTGAGTAAGAACACCCACGTCCAGCTCCCACTCCCATCCTGATGGTGATGATTAGCTGAGGTTTCCTGATGAATGTAGGTGTTTGTAACAAGTCTGAGAGAGAGAAGTGATAGATTACATTATTTAGCCTAGTCTAGCACCACTATGTGGCTAGGTCAACACTTCAGATTTGACACAGGACTCTTAGGCAGTGTGAGGAATATAACACAAGCATAATGAAGTTCTCTTCCACTTGGAAGGTGGACAGCTTCGCTACAATTCAGCATTCGTCAGAGGTGCTGGACAATATTCAAGATTCTTCCCTGGTACAAAAGCTTCACTACAGGCCTGGCTAGAAGCAGATAAGCTTTTTGATTTTAATGTCTCAGGATAAGAAAAACATGTCAATTCTTGACTAGGGGCAGATAAAACAACCATTTTGCTGGACTGGGATAGCATTTCAGACTCTTGGACTGAAGGTGCATCTAGTAGGACCTTGACATGATACACATTTTGACAAGAGGCAGGTTTATTGATTGAATGCTAGTCAGGTAAATAGAACTTGCTGAGAATTGACTCCAGTAAACAGAGCTTGCTCCAGTACCAGGCAAGCCCATGTTATAATCAATTTGATTTTATGATAATAATAATCTGCATTAGACTTAGCATCCATTTAAGTTGAACTTTAACTATGATTTAGAATTGTCTATTCAAGGGAAAAGTTGCAAGAACTATAAAACCATAATGCACTGAGATAGAGAGCACCAGTTGGAGAAACTCTAGCAGAAATCACAGTTTTCCTTGCCCACAGAAAGTGCAGGCTTTTTCTTCATCACCCTGCTGACTGAATCCTATTGACAGGATCCTACAGTAGAAGAAACGAGGTATTATTTACTAAGAGCCTTCAAAAAAGGCTGGAAGTGTGTGTTTGGGGATCCCACCATACCAAGGCTATTTCTGTTACTTTAAAAAGAGCACAAAATTTTGAAGTTTTGCCTTTGACTTCCACAGGGGCAAGATTTGCCTCATGGGATGGAAACTTGTGCTGTTTATATGCAAGTTCAAATGACTGCAAAAGGCAGGGCACAGACAACTATTACATTTCCCTGGGCCTGGCTTAACTGCAAGCCCAAACTCATGGTCCAACCCTTAGCCAGAGTTCCCACCTCATCTATCAGAGCCTCCCATCAATGTTATATAGGCACTTTAAGTTCTAGAAATTCAATAGCCAAGAGAAAGAAGCCACTGATAAATTATTTAAAGAAATGCATTCTCTTTTCCCAACTGTGTTAAAGGAAATAGGGCCCAAAGTTCTAGAGTGAACCTAGAGAGCCCTAATGGGCATTATAAAATCTTAAGATGTGTAAAATACAATTAAACCCATGACTGTCAACAGCAGAGGTGAATTTGGTCCATGTGATCTTTAAGGAAAGAGATCCTTTCTTCTAGAAAGCATGAATCCTCATGAAGTGATGGCACTGATATTTAATGACGAAGCCATAGCTTATCTACGTAAACTGACTAGAATGAGCTTCACACCACCTTTCTAGTCTAGATTGTAATGAACAACAGTTTAGTAGGGTGTCTTTAGAAACTCCAGATTAAACAGTCCTAAAGGGCTGCTGATGACAGAGTGGAGCAGTGTGATATTTTGGGGTCTGAATGGCAGAGTTTTCATAGGCAATCAAACACATTACTTCAAATTATTAGGTCTGGCAGAGGTGTTTTCATTAGGTTTCATCTGAAAATATAAATGAAAAAATATTAGACTTTTGATAATAAAGTCAATACCTGAAGTCCAGATTGGATCAGGAAGCTGGAGCTTTGAGTTTAGAAGCAAAAAGTAAGTGTTAGTATTAAAGTCCAAATCTGAATCCCACTGACATGTGAGCAGATGGACCTAGATAAGAAAAAGCCCAAATTTGGTTCAGCCCAGAAACTGAATCATAGACCTGAGAAGTTCAAGCCACCTCTGCTTGTTTTTTCTTTTCTCACTTTCTCACGTTCACCTTTTTTAGCTGTTTTTCATTTGCAGAAAAAAAAAGAAAAATAAGGAAAAAAGATATCCACCGCTAAACTGACCTTCCAGATGCTCAGTTCCAGTCTCGATCCAGCTTTTATGAGTAAGATTACAGAGCCTTGAAAAATAACGTTTTTAATGAAAAGTCTTGTGCAATGACACCTTTAAGCCAGCCTCTGGACAAAAATTCAGAGTTGCACATTTCAGCAGAAATACATCTGTTGTCGTACTACAAAATGTAAGAGATGCCATCCTTCAGCCTGTTTGTTTAAGAAAGAGAATGCAAGAAAAAAAGACACATCAATGTTAATATCTCCCAAAGGGAATACTCAATGTCCAGGAATGTAATAGGTCCAGCTCTTTTTTACCCCAATGGGAAACTAAAGCAGCAACCTTTCCCTTGGTCTTAAGCATATAACTTTTAACAGTCATTAGAGTAACACGGCTTCAGAAGCGCAAGGAAAAAACTCTCTTTGACTTGCTTTGCGGCTTTAGCAGTTTGAAAAGATTCCCAAATTGTTTATTTTCATTCAATTGTTTATCACTGATTTATACAATTCCCCACCAAAATGGTTTCTTATAATTTTCATTTGGGCAAATGTGACAGCACTCTTCACCTTTTGTGTTATTTTCCTCACTGCCTCCTATTGATTCTGAGAGATTTACTGCGCTACTGACATAAGTTTTCAAAATCCACGGTACACAGCATGAAAGCTGTAAGGGCTCTTAATTCATTTGGCAAAACCCATTAAGATTTTGTGAGTGTTGTAGAAGTTTAACAACCTTCCCAAGGGAGGCATTCAGCAGGAGTGATGACTCAGAGGACAACAAACTGCCACGCACCGGTTTGTTGTTAAAAACCAATGCTGTTCTTCGCTGCATTGAAGGGAAGCTCTTAAAAGCACGTGTCAGACTGGTTTGATTCTTGACTTTGCCACACACTTTCTGTGTGACCTTGAGCAAGACATGCAGCTTGCTTCTGAGATTCAATGAGACTGAGGGCGGCTGGCACTCAACAGATCAGAATTACAACTGCCAATGGCCTCATCACTTACAAATATATATAGTATACTCTACCCACTTGGAAAAACAAGAACAAATGCTGATCCAGCTCTGACGCAGTGAATCTACTTTGAGAGAAAAGCTCTGATCTGAATGCAAGCTCTAGACTTAGTTCAGCAACAACTTTCCATAAAAGAAAAACTCCTGGGTCTGGGTCTAAGAAACAACCAAAAATAATCCCAGTTTCAGGACTCTCCCAACCCTGCTAACAAGGCACGTTTATTTAGGTCATAGGACAGGTATAGATGTTTGGTTCAGCTGTTACTCAAACCAATTGATTTTGGAAACCTGCATAATTCCTGTGAAGCACCCCTAAATCTTCTGTGCACCCACCAGTGGAAATTCCTGATGACATTTTGCTTCTAATTGTACAAAAAAAATAATGGTTCCTGAGAAACATGGGACAATTAGCAATTTCTCATCATCTCCCTTTTCAGTTTAATCTGCTTAGATACTTTGAACTTTCTAGAGAATGAGAAACAGCACAAAATTGAACATTAATGCCAATGCTTGGTGCAAGATATAAACACACTTCAATTTTCCTAGCATGCTGAAACAGAGCTCTGCATTTTAACTTCTGTTTGATGCCTAAATTAAGCTCAGCAAAATATTCCTTGGTTTATAAAACTGTATTAATTAAGAAAGTGCCTGATTTAATTTCTATGAGTAGGTTCAAAATGACAGATTTGAAGGGAAACTTTAATCAGATTTTCGTTCTAACTAGACACTGAAAACTGATGACTGAAATGATATGTAACTCTCACATTGCCAACCCAGAACATGAATGCCCAGAGCACAGATACCAATATAGAAAGGAATCAGCAGTGTTTTAATTGCATGCAGTAGACTTAGATCACCAGTGCTTCGGGTGCTTGCAAAATTTTCAGGCCCTGGTGACAGATGTGGAATATTTAAAGAGTCTACTGAAGTGTGGCAAAATTTTGTCCAGAACTTCAAAGAGAAACAAGCATTTATTACCGCTTTCTAAAAAGATAGGTGATGCCCTATCTATTTCTGCAAATTTTCCTGAATAAAGGTTGTACTTTAAAAGTTCTCGGAATTTGCTATCCACAAAGACAAAGGTCATATCTGTGTAAAGTTAATTGTTTCAACTGCAGCCCTGAATTTGGAAGCATCAGAAGTCGATCCTAGGCATGCTATTTGCAGGGTTCTCAGCTTTATCACTGCCTACTGCATGTGGGTCTTCTTGCTGTGTCCCAGGGCAGGGTCTATTCCTACACCATCATCCTTCTTCTCTTTCTCCCATTCCTAGGTATTGAGACTGGCCAACGAGGGCAAAGACATGCTACACACCAGGGACCACACTGGGCAAGGCTGAAAGCGGGAGGAGGCATTCACTACACATCTGCTATGCAGCATCCGGTGAGATGTCCCATGCAGTAAATATTTGCTCTAGGACTTCAAACATCCTCTGTGGAATAGAGAGGAGATGTATACAGGACAGAAACAGCCTTGTTCAGTTGGTCCAGATAGAGCGAGAAACTAAGAGTCCAAAGGTAACTTTTAATCCAAGATGATGCTATCTCGTTCTTTTCTTGAAGCTACAGATCCGTGCAAATCTGTAGCAAGAGATGTTCAGTACCTGTGTGGCTACCTACAAGACGGTGTACAGAGAAATTTAAATATTCCAAAGCCTTGTGCAAGTGAGAGAGAAACTGCAGTTGTCCCCATCCCCCCCCAATCTTATATTTTTCTGAAGCAGGAGAAATAGTCTCATCCACATTTAGATTATATTTTTTAAAAAAAGACATCAGTGTACTAAATGTTTACAAAAGAATCAGTAACTATCTACTGGAAAGTTCTCCAGACAGAATCCTTAGTTAAATATATTATGTGGTTTCTACCTACTAGACAGAAGACCACATCACATTTCATTTTGAATAATCCTGCCATTAAAATGGCAATTCTTTTTACAGAGTAGTGATGGAGACTGCCAATGAGACACCCTCTACCAGCTGGCCTCTCCAAGTCACCTACAGGACAGAGCAGATGACTGTACTGTGAGGCTTTGTGTCTGAGAAAGGTACTGTCAGCACTGAAAAGGAAAGCCCACGAGTCAACAGAAAATTTGGTTTCTCACTGTTGCCAGTTCTTTGGACTCTGCAAACACAAATATTCACTGCAGGAAAGAAATGCATGAAAGAAAGATACTGTGGGCTGCTTGGAGTTGTTGCTTCCATGCCACCCAGAATACTAACTCTTAAAAATAGGACTGCATTAAAGTAATCCCTACACATTTCTTTTACGTAATGGTGGTTGAACGCTGGTACCCAAATGTCCATACCTCTTCCATGGCATTCTGTTTTAAATTATAGCCACTTGATGTTAATTTTCAGCCCTAGCAGTTACTGAATAATTTTTGTGTTATATAGAAGGTGTAACAGGAATATTCCTCTTGGGGTGAATCAATATCAGCTTATGCCAAGAAAGAGAGTATTTTACAGTATAGAGTTACTCTTTCTTTTTTTTTTTTTTTGCTGCCTCATAGAGAGTCATTAATTCCATGGGTGACTCTAATATTAAGTGTACATGCATGTGGTAGGTGGGTGGCAAAGACAGTTATTGATTACTATATGGACATATCTGCCAGAGCTCATACTAATGTAATCAGAAATCCATTGCAATGAATATTGAACTATGCACATAGCTTAATAGCAATCTTTGGAATAGTTCTTTATAATGAGTGTAGCAGAACAGATAACCATGGAGAATGAAGATCTCTGCTTACAGAAGGCAGGGGTGTGGAATAACCAGTGGCAGAGCAATCCAGTGTAGTTTGGTTGCTCTTTATAACACGTGTACTGCTTAGCTTATTTATTTAGACAAAACTGCTACAAGACTTTGTAGGGGGTTGGATGCATATCGTCCAAAATCTTCTCCTTGCGGAATGCTGTAAAAAGATAATGGGGCAAATTAAATCTATGACAGTTGCTCCCTGCTTTGACTTAAGAGGAATGAAGATCTATTGAACTCAGAAGAAAGGGCTACAGTGCACTGGACATTAAAGTCTGGGCCAGAGATAATTTCTGACATTACAGCTCTAGGCTACATCTGGTTAGAAGGTCCCTGCTTTGTTACAAGTTTCTAAGCCTGCCCATCTCCTTTGTTATTGGGAATTATTTATAAATTGCATTGCTGCAACAGTGGAATTAGAGAGATGCCATCAAAAAGCTCAGGAAGGAATTGTTTTGCCATTCCTACACTATACCAGTATATTTTCCCACCTGCACTTTAGATTCATACCAATTTCAAACACTGAGGTGAAAACATACACGTAGAAGAGCATGTTCCAAGTTGTATGAATGATAAATACCCTTGGACAGCAGCTTGGATTGTAGCAGCTCTGCGAATCTCTCCATTGGAGGGAAAAAATGAGTGTAAGCTGTCTGTTTCTAAAGAACTTAGAAGTGTTCTTTATGAAACAGATCTTTTCTACAGAAATTTCTCTTCTACAGAAATTCTTTTCTACAGAAATCCTGAAAGTTGCTAAAACCTTCTGAGAACCACTAATCAACTCCAATTTCTACTACTTTTGGCAGATGTTCAGGGTGCTCAGCATCTCACAAGGATTTTACCTTGAATCTCACTAGTATGGAGTATCTAATTTAAGCAAAACAAAATTAATTTACTGTGTTGCAGTCTGTAGCAGCAACCGTCTCATGAGAGAGAATCAAACCTCCAAAAGAATAGCTGTGGATGCGGAAATTGAATATCCTCAGGACACATCAGCATGACCAAACAAGGATACAAAGAGCAAGATTTGCAAATTAAAATGCTTAAATTATTCGTAAATATCCAGGTACAAGCAGTAACCGTGAACCTCATATTTAACATTCTAATTAACTCTGAATAGGAATCTGAGCAATTGCCTCAATATTGTTGATGAAAAGCTTGACAAAAGGATATAGCTGGCTACAATGAGATTTGCACTAGATAAAAGTCTGGCAACCATGATATTGACTTCTGTAACTCCAGCAGAGGATAACTATGTGAGTCCAGGTGAACCTCTATAGGCAAAAGTTTAACATGGGGCACCTGCTCTGCTAAATCTACTTTCTAAAAGTTTAGCATTCATATTTTAAAATAGTAAATTCTACTTGTCTCTGACACTTGTAAAGTGAATACTATTACCCACCACAAAACGTCACTGTGCAGCTCTAATAGCTGGTCAATCTTTTTGCATTCAGAATATCTTTGGATGGAAAATTGCTTTTCCACATTGTTTTTTGGGAAAACCTGTCCATTGGATTTCCATTTAAAAACAGATAGGGAAATGAAAGTGGCAAATATTTCTATTTTTCACAATAGAGAATTCAATTTTAAAAGGAAAAACTGTATTTTTATAGCATATATATATATTATAGCTTCACTGAAGGAATGTAAGTTGTCTTGAAATTCTGTGCAGAAAAAAAAAAGCATGACTAGCTCATGTGTTTGTAAAATGTTCTGAAATCCATGGAGACAGAGCCATATCCTGATAGCCTTCTTCCTACTATGTGTCACACAGAAGGCCTTGAGCATGAGCAAGGCCAGGAGTATCTAGCAGAAAATTACAAATGGCTACATGTGCAATTTTAATTAATGAACTGGTGACCTGACAATGCAGTATTCAGGAAACACCAGCTGGTAAAATTCTGTACAACAAAATGAGGCTAAGCAACTGGAAAATCGCTAACAGCACAGTGTCTTTTTGTGGCATCCCAGCTACAGAAATCCATGTACTTTAAAAAGAAACAGAAAAGCCAATGTTTAAATAAAAAGTATGATATAAACATCTTTGTTATCAGTATTTCTCTTGTAGGAAATATTCTTTTATTACTACACTAAGTTTAATTGCATTAGTAACAGTGTAAGAAATATCTTCAAAGCAGTTAAAAACAATAATGAGTTAAGGCTGATCAAACTCTTTACGGAAAAGAAAGGTGAGCCTGAAAAGACCAGAGTTAGTTCTGTGTCAACACTAATATCAAACACAGCATTTCCTAGTCTTTCATTTTTACACTCAAATACTGTTATTTCTGAGTAGATCAATTTTAAATGTGAGTGAAATGTATTAAACTTAAAAGTGGAGTTTAAATTATTAAAATTACTTCTATTAGCTTCAAGCACCATGGTTCCATTTAAGCAAATGAATTAAGCACATGCTTAAGTACATTTCTATTGAGTTAAGCTGTTTAGCAAATGCTTTCCCTGCAGGCCTACTCACGCCAAAAGCATGTAAGCATATGCAAAATTTGGGGACATATTTAACTGCATGTTTTAATAGAGGTGCAACACTAAGTCTGAGATTAATCTCGGACCCAGGATTCCACTTCGTATGAACAAACAAGTGACTGCATGGCTTCGTTTTGGTTTTGCCCTTATCACACAGCAAAAATACAGTTGGTAAAGAAAAAAATAATTAAAAATCCTTTCCAAGTATTTCTGGAAAGGTAAATTCCAGGAATGATTAATGAGGTGGTACCAGAGGCAAACAGACTCCAAGGCAGGGGAGAAAAAAACCCCACAAGCACTAGATCAATCCATCCTCTGTCAGTGCATAATAAACACTGTGGTCTTCCAGCCTATAATTCACCAGATTCAATATTAGGTCATTTAAGAATCCCTGTGTGACACAAATAGAAAAACAAGTTAGCAGCAGAAATATAATGATTAATTTTACATATAGCAAAGAGATCTGCATGCCTGTTCAACTCCTCGGAAGCCCCTTGACAGCAGATTTTTTATTTTTATTTTTTTCTTTTTAGTCTACAATTGACACAGTGTTCCTGATGACTTGAAATGAGGTTGTCAGAGGGAATGAATATCACTTATGAGGAGGTTTCACTGCCAATGGGCATTAAACCAGCAGCAACACTGTCCTGCAAAAATGAATGAAATTAGTAGCTCCCTTTGTAATGGTGCAGGGCAATATATATAAATAAACAGGAAAGCATGAAGCTAAATGATCATTTATAGCAGCACAAAGACTGCTCTAGTCCCAGCATCTGCATATTTATTAGTTGCTGTGATACGGCCGAATGCTAGAACCTAAATTACAATGAGATTCAACGCACAACTGAGAATAGGTAGACTGAATTAAACAAACAAGATGCTGGTTGTTCCCTTTCAGCTGGAAGAATGATAGAATGGTACGCATATTTCAATGAATATGCAGTGATGATACTATTAGGAATTGGAATAGTTGTTGAGTCGTAGGACTAATTAGCAGCTTTATGACTGATAAGTGAAAGAAAATGTTATATAACTTACTGAATTGCTTTATATAATCACACATTCCCAATGAATATTTGCAGGGAACAGCAGCAATAGGTCCAACCCCGTACCTAGCCACAATGATGGGAAAACCCCCACTAATTTTAATAAGAACAAGGAACATTTTAATAATTGGTAGTAAAAGATCCCCACATTTTTAGAAGTATGTAGATATACAAAAGTCCATTTTATCCCAAGAATTACTTATAAGAGCTGTAGTGTAATATGACCACAATCAAATGAGGAAACAATTCCGTGGGTCTCCAGAGTCTGGATAATGTAAAATTTTCATGTGAATCCCATATTTGTAACATTTTCTGGTGGGTCCCTAATTAATTCTTTCTAGAACCAGTATATATGAGAAATAATTTGCAGCAATGAACAATTAAGTTTACAAAATAAATGGGAATTTCAAAATCTTAACTTTACAGACAACATCCAGGACAACTAATACTCTGTATTTCACTGCTCAGGACAGTGGGACTGAATAGTTCCAAAGGAAACCTCAGAAAGGATCAGTCCTCGAAACTTGAGTTGTCTGATCTCAAGACACTATCACAAACGTCATGTCTTTTGGCATTTGATCAGTTAGGGGTGTTGGAGCCTGGAAGGAAGAGAGACCTTTCTCTGGAGCAGGTGGCCCTGAGTATGAACCATTCATACCTCCCCTGCAGAGCTTTCTCCAGATGCACTGGGCTCAGGGGAGCTTTTCCCACTGATGTTGCAGGGCTTTGGGCTGTGAATTTACTCAGCATCTGCTCTCTGGCAGACAGAACAGTCTTTGGGCGCAAGTTCAGGCAAGTTCCTACGTGACTGAATTGGATCCAGTTCTTAAAAAAGCTTTAAAAGAAGAGAAAAGCAAATGTCCAAATCTAGAGAATCAAAGCTTCTAAATAGCTGGATGAAATCATGTGGCAAACAGACATTTTCTTTCAAGGAAGTAGTTGTATGGCTTTGGAGACACGAACAGTCTTCTCTGCTGAAGACAATGAACAAAGGGTCACCAAGACGTGGCAGCACAGAGTGCTTCACACAAACTTTCAGGTAGGCTACCCTCTAGCGACTGCTCCACAGGGTCTTAAACCAAACTGTTAGCTTAGGCACAGCATAACAATGCAATAATTTGAATTGCAGCAATTGCAATGTCATTGTTCAACAGAGGAGCAGCTTCTAGTAGTGTTCTGTAACTCAAGGGGGTGAACCGTCTGGTTCATGACTGCAGTTTTATTCTGCAGGAAAAACACGTGGAATAGCAGAAAGCTACGCTGCACCAGGGCAAACAATTCTCTGATGTGCTCTGTAGGCTCACCTCGTGTTAAACACTGTTGTTGTTTTCTCAGCTTGCTTGCTGTCATTTCAGTCAGTGGCAGGTTACTCATCGTTGAGCTGGATACATAGCAACTTTTTAAAATGCTACTGTGTTTCCTCTGGTTTGGACTTAAGCAATTAGTCGAAGTTTAAAGCAGATTGCTGTTTCTGAAAGGTTATCTTCTGTAAGTGCAGCATCTCAATGCCTTCAAAGACAGTTGAGATGTACAGGGTCAAGAAGGAGAAAACAGAAACAGCCACCAACATAAGAGCCAAAGAACCTAGACGATGTAAGACCATCTGGGCATGGAGAAAACAATGATAGCAAATGGAAAGAGAGTTTATGCTGGGCATCCCTGAACCCTAAATAGGAATACCCCTGGCAAGCGTGGAAAAGAGAGCTATGAAGGATTTTATCAACAGATCCAACCCTCAAATTCCTCTCAGTTAAGCTCTCTTGTAGGGCAGAGTTTGTTCTCATGAGAGCATCCAGAAAAGAACTTGGTAAAGAAGGGCTGGATTTCAAAGATCCTCAATTGTAAACAGTCTTGACACATTTGTATTACTTATTTCACTGAGGTGGAAAATGGATTAATTGTTAAATAATTACAGTTTAGAGCTGGACAAAATAACTCCAGTGAACAGGCTCATCAGCAACAGAATTTATAACACTCTGTAGCAATAAAGATATTTTCTGCACAACCATGTGATATTTACAGAATTTTTTCCATTTTACAGTGGTTCTGTGAAGCTCTTCAGAGCTTGTCAATGCAGCTGTAGGAAGCAAATGAAAAATCTCAGCCCAGGGAAGATGAATGCTACTTGCTGTAGAGACCCTATACTGAACTGTCCGGAAAGTTCATAGCAGAACAGCCTCTAAAAGAAGTAATAGAAAAAGTCCCAAACAAAAATGTTTTGTATAATTTTAATATATTTTTATAACAGATACTGATAGTTGCCTGCCCTCTGCTTTCTCTTCCCTGCCTCAGCTAGATCTTCTTCCCAGCAGCCAGACAACTGGCTTAATTGCAGGTTTGAGGCCAGAACTGGGATGCTGGATGGTCACTGCACTCCATGCTTCCAGATATAAAACTCTGGAATACAGGGGTTCAGCACAACAGTGATTTTCTATGCCTTCTGTGCTCGGGGAGCTATTAGAGATGGATGATACCAGCAGCAGAAAATTTGGCCTTCACCTCCCAAATAAAGATGCAGTACGCGTGGCCTGTACTGAAGGTCAAAAGAAAGGGAAAGCTTTGCAGGCCATGACACTTCTACAGACTCCTGCTTGTAAAAGTGTCTCAATATTGAAGAGTTTTAAGCACTTTTGTGAAGGAGGGAATAGTAAAACAAGGTCGCACAGACCCTCTCAGTAAGGTCAGTGGGGGCCATGACCATCAGGACAAACATGAAGGAATGCTGTGTAAACAGGGAACAGACCTCATCAACTGGTTAATCGCTTCAGATTCGCAGCTACCAAACACTTCTGTCTTACTCGCTTCACATTCTTGATTTTAAATGAACAACGAATTCTTTGGCTTGATGAAGCAATACAATACGTACAATTATTAATACTGTAATTACTACTACTACTTCTATTGTGAGTAGATTTTTGCTTTTTACAAACTCGTAGGCAGCATAAGGAACCTGAATATTCTCCCCCTCCCTGTTCTGCAAACTTTTTTCCTGAGATCATATCAGACAGTTATCCATTCAATTTTATGACTTTTATGAAGGTGGAGTCCCTGATTCCAACTTAAATTTGAGCTTGCTTTTCCAGGGGAGCCCCACATTCCCAGAAGCAGGGTTGCTTAATTTATAATCTTTACCTTGCATTATAAAATAAATGCTAGGATGATGGAGAGCTGCCTTTCTAGGTCAAACAATGGTAGAAAAGTCAGGGAGAGGCTGGAGGGGAAATGCCTGTTCAATCAAGAAAGTTCACTAATGATTTCTAAAATGTCTTAATTGCTTCAGCACAATCTACAGGCATCCCTTTCAAGCCTCAGACAGGACAAACAACTCAGTCTAATATTTCAGAATTAGCAACTTGCTGAAGTAACCAGACTATAATCTTCCTAGTCATGGGTTAGAATTTTTGAGGTCTCATCAGCACACCACAGCTTCTTTCTTTAAGTGTTTTGTGTAACTGCAGGCTTATCTTCAAAGAGCAGATGTATGAACTATCATTTTTGATTAAAGCCATCCAGTTGGAATAAAAAAAAAAATCATCTGTTCACTGCAGTTAGAATCATCTATTTTAAATACATTTACATATTCCCTTAGCTGTCCAACTATTTTTTTCCCCCACTTTTCCTTCTTTTTGCAGCTTGGAAACCTGCCACATTTATATTTTGTACTAACTACTCAGGGTCCTAATTAGCAGAAATGGGATGTCAGCAGGGTACCAGCCAGCAAGGGAGGCTTTTTGCTTCATTGGGAAGATGTGCAGCATGTGGCATGGATCAAAATCTTTGCATCCCATGCAGAGAACAGCATGACGTGAATTGCAGAGCAAGGTAAATGGGAGAATTTGGGTATCTTGGAAATTTGTGAATTGGCAAAAGCTTCCAATTCACACATTTTAGCTATAGGCAAAATGAAGGGGATTTTGCCATCAATAATGTAAATTAATCCAAAATTTAGTATTTGAGTGTGCGACATACTCAAAAATAATCTGCAGTTCTGGTTTCTGAGCCCGCAGCTGTTATGCACAGCCCAGTCCCATTGACATCTAGGGCTAGATAAAAATAAGAGATTTGGATGTGACAACAGATATCACAAAGTCTCACTTTAGCTGCCTGGCCCCCATGAGAACTCCAGAGTCCTCCAGAACATATAGATTGCCTACAGAGCACAGGAGGAGCTAAATGTCTCAGTTAAGGTCCGAAATGGACAAGAAGGGAGCTCATCTGGCAGTAGTATTGGCCACCAGCAAATGGCAAGGCAAGAGATGTACCTTGTATCATGCCCCCTTCAAAGACTATGTCCCCTACTCAATGTTGCCCCATGCCTCCACCACATGGAAACAACAGATCATGAAAAGATGGAGGGAAGATTGATATCCCCTAATTTGGATGTCTGTGGATTGAGTGTCAGTGTCATTAATAGCAAGAAATAGACATAGAATGCACAACAGACAGAGACAATAGAATAGATGATGTCTATTCCTATGTCTATTTCTCACCATTTCTCGGAAGGTGTTTCTGCCATCGGACCTGACTAGGGCCTTCTTGCTTGTTTTGTGAAATCCTATTTTTGAAGACATTTGAGGAATTAGTAAGTAGGATGTGGGGAATTCTGCAATAGCAACCCCATGGGTCCTCAGTCAAACATCTGAACAGAACAAACTATATGATCTTACTCTCTTTACTTCACTAGGACTATGATATTTTGGGAGATTTTCTGTGGACATTTGGAAGAGAAGGAATGGTGTGGAGTGTCCTCTACAAATGGTGACTGAAACGGATGCTTATCACAAGATACAAATTCAACATACAGAGACCTCACTTGCACAGAGTGAGATTCATTGATCCATAGAAAGAATATTTCACCCAAGAGTCCCTCAGTAAATCAAAATAATTTAGGTTTGAAGGGGCTTCTGGAGGTCCTTTAGCCCAGCCTTCTCCTCAAAGCAGGGCTAACTTCAAACATAAATATGGAGCCACTTCTTCACAGAGTGTGCAATAGGGCACACTTCTGGTCCTTCATCATGTCATACTGGGATATTTTCACAGGGCTAGGATCATGGTCTTTCTCATTATGATGGGGCTGTGTCCAACAAGAGTCAGAGATGACACTGCTGAAACATGAAGAAGGGCCAGAAGAGAACTGGTATGAGTGACAAACAAAGGCAGAAAAAAAAACATCAGAAAGGGAAAAAGAGACTGAGAGCCAAGCCATAGAGAGTCACGCCTAGGAAAAAGCCAGGAGAGGACCAAAAAAATGTACAAAGAATGGAGAAATAGTTCTCCATTTCCTGATGCAAACCTTTGTGCTCATTTTCAGCACATTGATTTCTGCAACCCACATCTACCAAGTGCACAAAGACAAACAGCAGTGGGTTGTAGATGGCAAAGCTGTTGATTTGCATGTGTCCAGGCATTTCCTGTGTTATTCATTGCTTAACCCTGGCATTTGTAAAAATATAGAAAGGAAAGAAAATCAAGAGAAAATTACTTACCCTTCATGAGCACAAACTTGCCACTGCAGCGCTATGTGTGTTTCTGACTAGTCCGTCTGTCCCTCTCTTAACAGAAATACAGCAACAACAAAAGATGCAACCAGGAAGGTAAGAACGGCAAAAAACATGTGGGTTGCAAGGTCAAATTGATCTAAGAAATGATCTGTCTTTTCTTCTCACCTTTGAAATATATATCCATTGCAGCTTTGATTCTTTTCAACAGACACTCGGAATAGCAAGGAGGATTTCAGTTCTGCAATGGACAGGAAATCCTCTCAAGAGTAGACATAATTTTAGATACACAATGAACTGGAATGGACAAAGCCAAGGGCAGGTGCGTTTTTCACTTTTTTTTTTAATACATATATAAATATAAAAATGTGCTTGTTTATAACTAGCCTTCCGGTTTAAATTCTGTTCTGTTACAAGAATTTGTTTTATTTCTATCTTCTGCTGGTTTGTTATTCTTCACATCTGCTTAGAACATAACTCTGTCACAGACTTCATTCTTAAATAAAGGGACAGTGTGCTGTTTGTTCAGGAGGCATAAGCCATGGCTCAGATCCTGCCCAGCTCCTGAAGGGAGCTCAGAAAGCCACTGCCTCCTGTTGGTGTTTAAGGACAGAAGGGACACAATTAATGAGGCTGACTGCATTGCACAAGCCATAGCATTTCACCAAGTGCTTTCTGCAGCATGTGCTACTTAAGCTATGCTTTCAGAAGAGCATCTGGTCTTGCAGTAACAACTTTGAGAGGTTATGTCAGTGGTTAATTGCCTTTATAGTATATGAGTAGATCCTGATTTTCACAGTTGGTCATGGGCAGTAAAGATCTCTTTTTTCAATAGTTTAAGTGGAAGGTATTTGTCAAAATATCCAGATTCAGTGGAAAACTGAGTGGCTTTTACCATTGGTCAGACTGATGGCTTTGGTGCAATTTGCTCATACATTGTCAAAGAGAAATATGATCCTTGGAATTACAAGTATGGTCCTTTGAAGTTACAAATGTGGTGCTGTCAATGACTTTCCAAAGGAATGTTGAGCATTGCTCACTAAAGAAATATGAGTTATGATAATGCTTGGTAATGGTAATTATTAATATGCTAACTATATATCAGTATTAAAATCTTCTCTAAGCACTGGAAGGCACTAAAAGGTGTCAGACTGCAGGGATGAGGTTTTAATCTGTGGTGAAGTCTGTTTTTACTGTAGATACAAGAGGAAAACAAAGAGAAGACAGGATTCTGCTGACAATAAACAGTAAAAATTGAGAATTTTTTTAAATTTTGAAAAAAATTGAATTTTTTTGCTTTTTGAACAGTTTTGGATTTGCTTTAAATTATCTCACTTTCACTTTTCTCCTTTTTGCTGTTTAACTTCAGAGTTGATGCAGTGACAGAGTTTCTTTTGTCTTTCACCATTAGACAAATGTTGGATATGTTTTGAAATGTACAAAGTGGCACAGAAAAGAGAAAGGAACAACAAAATACCTTACACTCACTCTTCCTTTGTGTTTAGGGACAAAAATCAGCGAGAAGAGAGAAGCAAAACTGAAACCAGAAAAAAATACCAAAACCTTGAGATTTCTGAGTTTGAAGGAAAACCTTGAAAATTAAAGAATTAAAGAGGAGACTTCACAGTTTGGAACATATGGCCCTTTTTCCAGTTTTATTTGAAAAACTGCCACAAGTGCTATTCCGCCTTTGCAAGCTGGGCTGTCCTTTGCTTTAGAATGACACAACAGCAGGAGGCAGGTGTTTACACTCTGTGCAAGGCTAACAGTTATACAGAGTGCAGAAAAGTGGAGAATCAGTCATGTGGGTTAGAACTATGAAAGGAACAAATTAATGAACCTCGGAAGCCACAAGGTTTTCATTAAAAATTCCAAATGACATTAAAGCCAACATTTTTCTACCTGAAACACAGACATTACGCAGTAGAAAGGATTTATTTGGCCCAGTTGTACTAGGTTTGCTTCATTCACTTCTCTCTGGTGTTGTGCTAGCAAGGTATTGTTATCCCCATACACAAAGTTCCATGCGATGAGTGTGGTGATGAAACGCTGCTCTATATCTGCTGTATATACATTCGGTACCACCAACCACGTTGGGCTGCAGAAATAATAATACAGGTACCTAAAAAGAACAGATTCTGTGGTGTCTTTATTACTTTCTTCATAGTGACTCTGGAACACAGTAAAAAAGAGTGGGTTATAAAGACTTCTCTAATTAGAGGCATGAATATTCTGATCAATTCAGAGCTCTTAGGCAGTTGTTTTTATCTTCCTAGTGGAATGCAGTTCACAGTACTGAATAATCTCAGCCAACCTCCCTGTTTTCTGAGCACTTTGTAGGAGGTTAGATACTATTATTCTGTCATTACTCTGCATTACAGCAAAGCTGAAATCTCTTGTGACTTTCTTCATGGAAAAATTAGTCTGTGGCAGGGGAAACATGTCTCTGGCAGTGTGGGATAATCCTATGAATGACTAAAGAGCTAGATAGAGTGAAGACAGACAAAGCCAAATAAAGAGAGCTTGCAAGTTGCGCTCGTCTCTGAGTTAGGGACCTAAGTATTAAAGCTGACCACTAGAAAAGCATTGCGGCCAGTGACAATAATGGCAATGCTCCACAGGTTCTGAAAGGCCAACTATGGGCTAGATGGAGTGGAACTTCTCAGAGGAAGTGAAATGTTGGCCTCAGTGCAATAGGTGTGGCTTTGACCAGAAGGTGAGCAAGAAGAATGTGCTACAGATTAGCAACTCCAGCATAAACTGGCTCTCTTGGAATAATTCCCCGATGATGATCATTTCTTCCAGGGGAAAAAAAAAAGTCATTGGGCTCTGCTCTGGGAGGCCACAACGAGTCAAGAGCACAGGCACTTTATTCTGGAAGAGACTGCCTAATGCTGTTCCTGAACAAGTGGAGTTATTTCAGTTAATGTCCCTCTGTATGCAAACTGCATAGTTTAAGAAAGAGAGAAAGAAGACAATTTCACTTTTTTTTCGTTTTTGTAGAAGAAGTAAAGCCAATCAACCACAATCCTGCAAGGTGCTTTACACCCCCAGCCGTGATGCACATCAGAACAAGTTAAATGAACATCTCACAAGAAGTTTTGATCTCTGCAGTGCTGACCTCATCCAAGGGCCTTTGTCTCCTGCCCCAGGGTATGAATAAGTTTTATCAGCATCGATGTACTTTTATCTTGCAGTAGGGAGACAGCACCCTGCAGCATCACAAGCATTGTTATTTGCAATGGTATAGCAAGGGCTATGGGACAAGGTGGCCAAAGTAAAGGCTGACGCTGGAAGTTGTTGTTCTCTTTATCCATTGCACAAAACTGCTGTACCAATAGGTTATATCCAAAATTATCTGTATATTTTAACTCTGTACCTTACGGATCTGTCTAATTAGCCCAACACAATGTTAGCACATTAACTACACTCCAGCAGACTGAGAGTATTTATTACTGAGAGAACTCCTACCAGAAACCTTGGAATTTTTACAATACATTTTTGTCCATACTTTTTGGAGCAATAATAATGTAATACCATACTCCCTCCCCAGATAGCTGCAGGGTCCCTTTTAATGAATAGGAACAAACAAACTATCCAGCTAAGCCCAGAAACATGACCCCTATCAAAAGCAGAATCAAACAATACCCCGAAACAATCTACATATGCAAAGAACAAACTTTTCTTGTTCTTCCAAAGATTAACTCAGCAGGTATTTGGCATTCAAAAAATTCTACAACAACAGAAATTATTTTGTGTTTGAAGAGGTTTTCTTTAGCATTATTGTTGCAATTATTTTGAAAAAAAAAAGGAAAAGAAAAGTTTTAGAAAACAATTCTGAAATAGTAATCTACGTAGCATTCCGTACAGCCAATACTCCTGTGTCCTCATTCAGTGCCAGTGTGTAAAGTCTGTTGTGTTTTTAATGTAGAACTTTTTTCAAATCTCCTGGCCATCTACTACCAGCTCCGTTCCACATTTATTGCTCAGTCAACAGCAGCGGCGTTTTCCATTTCTCCACAGAATAGTATCTGGTGACCCCAGCACTGTACTGGGCATGGAAGAAACTTAACTTACCCTGAGCTCACATAGGAAAGGACACAGCCATACATAAACGGTGGGCCCAGGTGGAGACACTGAGAGGCTTGGTTGCCCCACACTGAACACCATAGGTTTGGGATCCTTCTATCAAGCCCAGACAAGGGAATGACTCAGAAAGCACCTCCACCTCCTTTGCTGTCACGCAGGACTTTTCCACTGGTCCACCTGTTTCATGGGAGTGAAGACCGGAAAGAAAACAGAGCATCTGGCAACAAGGCGTTCAAGTTATGCTCTCCCCCCCCTCCCCACTGGCTGCTCTACCCCCCTCCCTCACAGACTGTCAGGGTCCAAGTGGCACAGACCAGTGCCACTCCAGCCACCAGACTGCCCAAGTTAACCCAAGGCAGCTGGGGAGAGGCAACTCTCCATGCTTTGCATCTGTAAAACACTTCCAGCAGAAGCTTGTGAAAGCAAGCAATGCCTCTGGGCTGCACTTCTCTCTCAGTAAAATTGAAATTATCTGTTTAGACTATCAGTGCCCTTTGGCAGGGATTGTCTGACATCAGGGTATAGCACAGGGTGCCCTGAGATATCAATGTACCGCTACAAGTCAAGAAATGCCACATGTGCATCACAGAATTTATAGATCCCAGTGTTGCTTTTGGTGATTATGACCTTTAGGTTTACTAGCACATTGAGCTCTGAGTACTGGCTACCTCTCTGTAAAAAAGTCAGTTCTCCTTCTGGTCACCTATATTTTTAAGCTCACGTTTAGAAGCATTAAAACTAGTGGAAGCAGAGGCCAACCCTTCACAGCTCTGTGCTAGGAGACTGGAAGAGTACAAAGAAATCAGCACTGAACCTTGAAAGTAATAAAGATTGTTTGTGCAGGCTATCCATGACAGCGTCTCCTAAGTGTTCCTGTTGCAAAGTGTAACATTCCTTTAGTCAGTATTATGGGATGAGATGGGAAGGCAATGAAAATATTAAATAACCTGGTCATCCCTCTCAGAGCTGGAGCTTCAAAGCAAATATCAGGAATTTTCCAAGTTTTTATTCATGGAAAATGCAGTCTCCACATCAGTAGTTTCCAACAGAAGGATTTGATTTTGCTTTTTTTTTTTTTAATTATTTTCATGAGGAAACCTAAGATGACACTGCTCATCTCAGCTCAGATCCAAATGATCCCAGCACTTCCTCTGAGTCAACCTTTCTCTGTATGTGGGTAGCATCACAGCAGTCTGTCATGAAGCAACTGCTCCCATTCCCATCACCACTTTGATCCATCAGAGCTTGGGTTTTTTAATTGTGTTGCGAAGCCTACATTGCTCATGGGTGCTCCAAAAAGAGAATGAGCAATAGGATGAGTGTGTCTTGGGCTTGAGTTGGGGGGCTTATTCTATAGAGGATTTATTGATTTGAAACAAGTCCAAACATGAGTCACTATGCAGAAATGTTACATGGAGATTCTTATTTGCAATCTTGCAAAGTGCTGAGGGCCCTCGAGTGTTGCAAATAAAATTGGAGCAAGTTCATTCTGCACAGTTCTGATGAGAAATCACTTGGGGTTTTTACAGATGTTGAGGGCACATGACCCCTGGCTCAGCAGTGGAAGAGCAATGGCAGTGACCCCAGGAAGCGGGCAGGCTGCAGGCAGCATGGGCAGGGGAGCACTGCCGCCTCCTGACAGCTCTGGTGACTACAGAGGAAGCCTGGGTAAAATCACGGCTGGCTGCGCAAAGCTGGATGTGACGGAGCAATGGGAGAAAGGTCTAATTCAAGGTCATCCTTAGACAGTCTACAGGGATAATTGAAGAGTGGTAATAAGAGCTAATCACTTAAACTAAGTGTTTTTATTGTTTACCACCTGCCTGTGAGTTCAGAAAAATGCTCAGTCACTGGGTTTGCAGCTACTCTTGGGATACTCCTCAGCACAGGAGTAACATGCGTAGCTACACCCCACTCACCCCACACACACCCCTCTACACCACTGCCTGAGGACCAGAAGCGTCTTCCATTTCTAGAGCCGACAGCGCAGAGCAAGCTGGTGGCGGCCATATGTTGACAGGGGTTTGGATACCAAGGTGAACAGGGCAAGACAAGATTCTACATGGACGAGACTAAGTAGCCCTTCAGTCACACAGATAATTGTCCTGCTCTGATCTGTAGCTACCAACCAGGGAGACAGAGGTGGCTTAAAACTATTTTACATCAGTTTTGAACCCAGCTTTGCTTTCTCTACATTTCATCAGCCTGGGCTGTGCATTATTTAGCTCTGTGATTCTAAGCATATTGTCCAAACCCTCTGTCTGAACCTTGCTGCATGCATTTCTCTAGCTTGAGGCTGATTATTGAAACACAGAGGCCTGTAATTCCTGAAGACTGAAGGTGAGAGAGTAGCTAATTCTTCCTGGCTGATTTTCTTTCCCTTCCCAGCCTCCTAATTATTTCTCAGCCTTCATTGCTGTTAGACTCCAAGTGATTAGGCTGTTGGAAAGAGCAGCTATGGCAAAGAAATGTGCATGAGTTGGGATCTTGCTCTGAAATCTGCAGGTGATGCATTTTCTGATTACTGCTGCAGTATTGCATAGACTGATGCTATTTTACAGACAGATGCAAAGACTGTTCTGGATGTTGAAAATATTCAGCATCTGCTTCAGTTCTGGAAGCATAGAGTCTTTTTTTTTTTTTTTTCTTAGTTACCAGAGCAGGCTGCTAAACATATGTCTTTTTCTTACTAACATGAGGAGCTTTTGTGTTAGTTCCAGTGCCCAATTGTCCAGTGTGATTAGAACTGCCAAAAACAAAAACCCAGGAAATTTCATTTTCCACAACATTTTAGCACTGGCTGACTTGGTGGAATCCCAGCAATGAGCTGTGAGCAATGATATATGAAGTGAAAAATGTTTGCCCTCCCTCCCAATCCCTCTGCACACTACATAGACTTCCTGCTCACAATCCGTACTGAGGTCATAAGTTGTGCTGTCAGACTGAGCTCCAAAGGAGATGACGTCTGCATGTTTGCCAGGTGTTTTTGATACCACTGTGGCCAGATAGATAGCAAATTACCATCTCAGAAGAAGTTCTCCCTATTGCCAGTATTACTTTCAGATCAGAACTTCCCATGAGATAATACAAAAAGACTGGCTTGAGGCCCAGGGTTCAGGATAACTTGCCTTAAATTTGTGTTTGCTTAGTTCATGTTATAAGGAAATAGTTATGTGTCTAGTCACAGCATATTATGTAGAGCAACCCTGAAAATAGCCTCAAATGCCATATTTCAAGGGAAGTCGATGGACCATAACAAAGTTTGTCTGGCAGTTGGAAACTTTGTGAGTAATGTGAAAGTGTGCTTGGAACAGGAAATAAGGCAGTTTACTGTAGTATGGGTACGGACCAAGTGGTCCTTCCGAAAGCTGTTCATGTGGAAAGAATAAAAAACTAGAGCAAGGTAGGCAGGTAGAGTTCATAATAAGCCATAGCAGGCTTTCATCAATGGCTTTTACAGCTTTTCACTACTGAGATGCCATTTCTGCATTCAGAGGTTAGGATATAATGGGATGTGCAGATGCATAGATATTTTCCCTTCTTTTGACTGACTGATTTGAAGAATAGGAACCACAGGCTCTGTGCCACAAATGAGAAAGGCAATTCTTCAAGCTTTCATGAGAAGTTGCTTAAATTATAGTTTCAGTAGTAAAATGGTGGCTATATTTATGTTTACAGAAGAAAAAGTTGGGTATAAACTTTCAACCAACCATATAGACTCTCAAAAGTTTTTCTGTCCATCCCCCGTTCCCCCCTGGCATGGCTATAATATTTGCTAAATAGGCAGTGGGTTTATTTTTTACTTTTAAAATCACACAAGAAGGTCACCAATTAAACTATTCTCCCCATATGGAATTAAGCAGAAGCAGATTAGTAGTTAAAGCAGAGATTCTCATGGGGGTCTTCTCTAGAAGTTTATGTTTTATTATTTTAATATTTGAAGTCTACTCTGAGTATCCAGTTTAGTTGAAAAGAAGTTACAGACCTGATGGTGTTTTCAAATTTGTCTGTGCTTTTTATTTCACTTCTTTTAGGACACCACAATCCTGTTTATTCAAAGGTCACTGTGCTGAAAGCAATATCTGCAGATAACAAGAAATACTGAAGACAGTCACAGAGGGTAGAAAAATATGAGTTCCATAACCCTTCACCTCTATTCCTTTTTGGTCTGTCTATTGGTTTTACAGATGAAAACAAAGGAAATTCTATTGTCTTGAGTTTGCCTGTGCAAAATAAATCAAATTTAATTCTTGGTTCCCTCCCCCTCTCAAAAGAACACACTAGATTCTGCAGCAGCAAGAAGGCTTTGGTTTTGTTAACCCTTCCATGACTCATGCATGCTCAGCGATCTCAGTCTCCATCTTCTAGTCACATAAAAATTTCCAATATTGACACATCGTAAATGAAAGCCAGTTAGCACTGTGGGTAGGAAGAAATCTCTTCCAATGGTATACTAAAGTAAAGCAGTAAATTTATACCCTCTCAAATGTTTTGATTAGACCATAATTCAAAATCAGATTTGAGTCTAAGAAAACTACTGATCTATTAAAAAACTCTTCCAAAATATATTCTTCTATGGCAAACACCGAACACTTGTGTACATGGTTGGAACGGGAAACCTGAGTCTCCAGAGTCACAGCTTCTGCTGCTCAAGGCTATTCCAGGTAGCAGCTAATGTCAAAATGACATTACCATACTAGGCCACATGAATTAGCCAATGTGGTCAATCTGTAGGCATCACTTCTTTTTCAGAGAAGTATTATCTATAGCATGATAATGACCTGATGGCTGCTAGCAGCTAACATACTGCTGTGTAAAGAGGTATCACTGAAATCAAATAGGTCAATAGTACTCAAGATGAATGTCAACATCAAACTGCCTTCCTCGTGATTTGTCTCTTTGAATCTTGGAAGAAGTTTCAGGAATAGGGCAAATAAGGTGGCCACACCAACCAAGCATTGGCTTGCTGTGAAGGTTCTATGATCTCTCTTGGGTTCATATGCCTCTCCACAGTTGAGAATATCTAGATATAGATATATACATGTTGTATATATATATGTGTATATATATGTATATTTGCAACATCTTTTCTGGGATTGTTCTCTTTTTACAGTCTGTAATGTTATGTAATGCTCTTGGATCAGAATCATACTGAAAATAAATGTCTCCTGTAAAGAAAATTGTCTATCCCTTCAGAAAGAGTAGTGTAGATTTACAGGCTGAGCATACTGGTAAACTTTTTCCATTCATTACACCAACGAAAATGTTTCAAGAGAAGTAAAATTTAGGCAAGCACTGAACTTGGAAAGCAGAACACAGGAAGCTGACATGTGCAGCCAATTCAGCATGCGGAAACTAGACTTTAATATTTTAAGACTGGAATCTGAGGCCCACAGCTGATAATGTAGAATTCAATACTCTTGGTAACCTGTAAATTTCCAATGGAAGCCAAAATCTCATGTAGGGAATTTAAGCAGAACATAAGCCATTCTACTGACAAGAAACACATGCATATTGACCATAACCAGCATTACCCTCCTGAGGTAGCTTTTTCTTTTGGGTGTATCTGTCCCACAATCTCCTCCAAGGTCTTTAGACAAGTCAGAATTTCCTTTGAGCCACTTGACATCAGAAGCAGGCGTTCAGACAGACTCGCCCTGCTCACAGAGTGATCACTGCAGACAAAGGTGGCACACTTTCTCTATAACCAAGGACTGATCTTAAACAGTTCTGTTCCGGGTAGGCTCACAAACAAATCCCTAGTGGAAACTGCTTTTTTCCATTAAGCTCTTGTCAAAGGAGAACAACATTGATTTTCTAGGAAAGAGCCTGCTTTCCTCAAACCTTTTTGTTATTTCATCACAAAACAAACAAACAAGGTCCAAAAAACTGAATTATTTTGTGTTCTTTGGCAATTTTCCAGCCAAAACAGTTCATAAAGTTTAGCAGGTTTTGACCTTGCAAGAAAAGTCTCCATTTTCCATGTAAAGGAAACCCTTTTCCCAGGTGTTGCTAAACTCATCAGGAGCTTAAGTAGCAAATAAATTCAGCTGCAAAAGGGTGACTAGGGAAAATGTGGGCCTACTGCTGACTGGGGCAGGGGACTTGATGACAAAGGACATGGAAGATACCAAGGTACTCGCTGCCTTCTTCACCTGTGTCTTTACTGGTAAGATTTGTCTTCAGGAATCCCAGGCCTCTGAAGCTAGTGGGAAAATCCTGAGCAAGGAAGACTTACCCTGGGTGGAGGAGGATCAGGTTAGGGAACATTTAAACAAAAAGGGAACCTGATGGCATGCACCCATGAAAGCTGAGGGAGCTGGCTGATGTAATTGCAAGGTCACTCTCAATTATGTTTGAAAGCTGATGGCAGTCAGGGGAGATTCTCGAGGACTGGGAGAAATCAAAATCAAATCTCAACCCTATCTTCAATAAAGGCAAGAAGGAGGATCCTGGGAACTACAGGCCTCATCTTGATCCCTGAGAAAATGATGGAGCAAATAATCATGGAAACTATTTCTAAACAGATGAAGGACAAGAAGGTGATTAGGGGTAGTCAGCATAGATTTATGAAGGGGAAATCATGCCTGACCAACCTAATAACCTTCTGTGATGAGATGATGGGCTTGGTGGATGACGGGACAGCAGTGGATGTTGCTTATCTCAACTGTAGTAAGGCTTTCAGTGCTGTCCCCCATAACATCCTCATAGAAAAACTGATGAAATACAGGATATATCTTTTGTATATATATTTATGAGAAGGCCATGAAGAAAAAGGCTCAATGCTGTTTAGCAGTACTAGTCGCACTCCTTTTTTTTTAGTGGCCGGAAGAGGATATTAAAATCTTGTAAAACACTTGCATGGGGCAAGTCATAATTTGACATGGCTGAACCAAAATTACCATTTGTTGTTGTTTCCTTCATCATTATTACCATCATAATAAAAGTAAGGGGATTAGGCAGGGTATCTAAGATGGCAGTTTTGTAAGGCTTCAATATGGGTGGTCACATAACAGAGCCAGCATTTCAGATGACAAAGGCACACACACTGATTGTCAATACTGACGTTAGCCTGCAAGTTCATTACTATCTCTTGCCTCTCTGCCTCCAAACAGTAAAAGGCTTCCTAATCCAGCTAGCACAGGGAAGAGGAAGATACCTGAGAATGGACCTGACTTCAAAAGAGGCTGTTGCCTATCTACCTGAGTGCAGGAGCAGCAGGCTGAAAATAACAGATGGCTTAGGAGTGAGGGGGCCTGAATCCTGGAATGAGAAGGCCCAAGATCTTGCCAGGAATCAATACTGACAGCAATAGCTCCATGAGAAGATAGCACTGAGCCCCTCAAAAAGACATTGCATTGCCTTTCAAATCCTGGGATGAGCTTGCCTGGGGGCAGTGAAGAGAATGTAATTCTTGTTTGGGCTGCAACTGCTGAAGGCATCATGCATAACATGCTGCTGCCTTTTATTCCTATGAAGGGAATCAATCTTCACGTAGGCATCTAGCGTTCTTTGAGAAAAGAGTGAGAGCAGTACTCTCTACACCTTGGCAGCATAGGCAGGTTCCTGACTGCCACTTCACAGACCACCATAGTACAAAACTCCCCACGACACCCCAGCGTCAAGGACTTGCCTAACGGCCCACAATGTATACTCTGGACCAAACTCTGAGGCCACAAGAAGTGAACTGCATAGTAGTGTGCAAATACAGTTTGGGGTGGGCTAAGCACAGAGATGCAAAGCCAAACAGATGCTAACACTTGCATTAACATTCCCCAGAGCACCCAGGCCTGCAGCTCCAGGGGATCCCCTCCTATGCTAACCTTTGAAAGTGAGGCTTGTAACAGAAGAGTTACAACAGTGTTTCAGCATTAACAGTTACTAAAAATGAAAAAAGTCTGTCTACCTAATCACCAAAAATGCCAATTTGCAGGACCTATTAAAGCTCCTTTTTAATACAAAACTCTCCCATTTTAGCTTGAGACTTACAAGAAGCTTTCTGCAGTTCTGTAACCCTGCCAAAACCCTGCCTCTTTCTTTCATTTGCTCTCTCCCTCCTCCTTTCTTCCTTTTCCCACCCACACATTATTTACTCAGAATACGACCTAATTACGGTTTGTGCTTATCTGAAGGACCTGTGCTCCACTGCTTCCGTTAAGGGGGTAGTTTGAATTAGGATGGACAAAAGATCGTGCTCGAGAGAGGGAAAGAGCGATTGTTGGACTTGTTGGAGTAATGAGCAGAATCTATTGGGGAAGGTAACAGAGGAAAGGCAGTACCTCCCTGAGCCTTGGATGTAAACGGTTGTCATTGCAGGTCTGGAGTATGGCTTATTGTTTTAGCCAAAGTCAGCTTCTCCTCTGTTAAACTCAGTTGGGTTTTTTTTCCTGGCCTAATCTTACTCACACTGAAGGAAGTGGTGATTTCGCTGGAAGCGATGCTGTGTCCTTTGTTGCTAACCATAATGACGGTGTTTGCTGTGCTTCTAGCCAAGATCCTAAAGAGACTCCAGAGATTATTTTTTTTCTCCCTGTAGTCTCACAGAACTAGTTTTACTTTTCTCTTTTTCAAGACAACGTGAAAGAAACAAGCAAAGCACAACACCAGAAAGTGGATGAAGAAAAAAAGCTGTGCCTTTGAAAGAAATCTCTGTGAATCTCTGGCACACATGAACAAAAGAGAGGAAATGGGAGGTTAAGAAGGACAGAGCTTCTGCTCACGTTGTGACTGCTGTCTCCTTCCAAACGTCAAGCTCTAGAAGGCCAGAGCTCTAGTTCTGACTGTGAATATCTTGGCTTGTGTCAGATGCTCTTCCTGCACTCACTGACTTCAGCTGGATTTTTGCCATTGACTTCCTTGGAAGTAGCATCATGCATCAAAATCTGCACTGGTTTAGTCTTAATATTTAAGGATTAATAAAAATGATCCCTAGGACCTACTGGAGCGAGTGAACTGAGTAAAACATGAGTGTAATGTGCTGGCTAATATCTTTTCCAGCAGCTGGCCCACAGCAAGCAGCTGAAGGTCTTACCCCTTCACTCAGTAGTCAAGGCTTCTGCTGTGGTGAGAAGTCCTGGCCATCACCGAATCCTACAGCAGCTTGGTCAGCAGTCCTCTGGCATCCTTGCTAAGTAGGAAAATACCTGCATTTGCACAAGGGCTTATTTGTCACATAGGTCAATCAGATACACACATGAATAACCAAGGAAGCATGTCTGTGCTGCATTCATCTTGTTGATTGCTCCCCTCATACAGACCTCTGCACATCTGGGACAGGGTTATCGTTACATTTGAAATATTCCTCAGTGCAAGAATCCCAAATGCTTTTCACCTTATGGAAATTTAAGGAAATGTGAACTGCCCAGAGGAATTTCAATTTGGAGTCCTATGGTGCACCAGAAGGCTGACTGCGCAGAGCTGGAAAAAGTTAAAGAACAATTGGAGAGGATACAACTGAAATCCATCCCAACAGGAAGAAGGGCAACAGAGGCCAATGGGAATAAGTGAGGATGTGAAGATTAGCACCAGCAAAATGTAGAAGTCTTTCAAACACAAACAATCTGGGAGGGAGGCAGGTTGGGGAGAGCTAGTCTAAAAAAAAAAAACCAAAGGCTGGAGCAAGTTAAAAGAATAGTTAGAAGGGGAAAAGAAATACAGAACAGCTAATAACAGCCCTGCATTGTTCAAAAGCTGTATTTTTTGCTCGCAAAAGGTAAAAGAGAATGGTTTCTGTGAAAAATAAAGGGGGAAAAGGAAAATTAGGAAAAACTGTTGAATATTTCCTTCAGAAACACAGGAGACCCCTGTCAGCCTAAGCGGGAGTCACCTAGGGAGGCCTCCAAGGACAGACTGCAGCTTCACTTTGTTTCTGTCTTCACAAAGAAGGATGATATACAGTGCTAATGTATTTCCCCTTGGAATGGCAGCAACACAATTATGAAATACACAGAAACACTCACAGAGAGAAAAGACTGGGTGCACCATTAGCCCACCACGTGTCTGTGAGTTCCAAAGCGGGTAAGAGCAGGCGAGCCTCTCGCCTGACCATCAAAGCTGTTCCTAAAGAGATAGGAAACATCTGCATGGTAGAGACAGTAGTTTACAGGGATATCAGCCCGGATGCAATTTGAGACATATTAAATGTTGTTTGTCAGGTTTAGTGTGACAGTCTAATCTATTATGTGAGTTAGTATAGCTTTATTGGTGAAAGATGACTTGGCTGTAGAAATCTTGGGAGTTTCCATCTACACAGCTGCCATGACAAAATGAGAGAAATGCAGTAGACAGGAAATAATAAGGACTCAATTCCGCCTTCACTTATATTTATGCAGTTGAGCTGAAATCAGCAGGCTCACTTTTGTCTCTTATAAAATGTTTTTTTTTTTCCCCCAGTAGTCCTTCACTAGGCTTAAATGGAGTTACCTCTCTCATACCAATGGAAGTGAAAGGAGAATTTTGTTCACTGATCTGTTATGAACATATAAACAAGAGGAGAATTTGGCTGGTGGCCTTTTTGAAGGCATTTTGTATTACACTTTATTGGAAGGAGTCACGAGTTGCAAAAAATAATTATGCTTTAGGGAGTTAAGTATTTCAGCACACAAGTATTGTTTAAGAAACTGAAATTAGCTGCACCACAAAGTCTTTATGGCCAAAAGGGGTATCTCCCAGCTATCTTCTGTTCGTCAGTCACAGCGTTTGCGCTGGTGCTTTACAGGCTCTTGAAGTCTGTGGGAAGATTCCCACTGACGTCATTGCATTTTGGATCACTTCCAACTGACATCTTGTCTTTTACCTTTCCAGCTAGGTAAAATCATGAAAAGGTTTGTGTTCCATAAATTGCCACAGATTTCATAAAGTAATACCACAGATCCTGAGATAACCTCATCTGTTATCAAAGACTATTGAGGGGGTTGCAAAGATACCCATTTGGAATGGTTTAAATAAGAATATCAAATGTAAGATGTTCCTATCTGCTGACAACACTAAAACTGCAGCTATGGTTAAGAATTAAGACAGAGAAGAACCACAGCATTAGAGAGATATTCTGATCTTTTAGGAGAACGAGACAGAAAACAGAAAGTGCTGCTTTCTTGGTGCAATGATCTAAACCAGAGAGGGTTTATTAAATTAATTGGCTATACAATATGATGGCCAAGAAAGGAAGATTTAGTGGGCTGTAATATGAAAATCTTTGAAACTGTCTGTCCAGTATATGGCAGTTATTAAATCAAGAAATAAGAAGGATGTGATAAGAATGAGACAGAAAAGGAATCAAGGGAATGATACTGTTGCCATATACAAGGCTGTGATTCACTCTTCTGGAGAATGCTGAGCCAAATTCAGTTCCAAGTCACACTGGCACCACTTCTTTGTCCCCAAAAGCTCTCAGTACTATTAACATCTGTATAATTTGTTCCACTGGTTAATTTTGGCATATTTTTTTTTCAGAAAGGTTATTCCAGTTGTGCAGCAGATGCCACATGCAGCTAATAAGACAATTCCATGAATATTTCTTGTAAGAAAACTTGTGATCATGCAGATAAGAATTTTTCCAATGGATCAGAGGCAGAACTAATTTCAAAGTGATTTCTTGAGACAAAAAAACCATTGAGGAAATAAAAATAATATACCAAACTGCAAATGTTCACAAAGCTCTTGCTTCTGTTGGCTTGTCTGAGGCTGCATCCTAGAAAAGTGAAGAAGTTTGCAGTAAAATAGAAATGTGAAACTCACAGCAAGGTTTGCTGAAGTTTCCAGTAAGTCTGTTAGTTTATAGCACAGCAGGAATAAATATAACAGCACTATCAGGAAACCCTGCAGTGCCAGGTGGCATGCAGCAGTGTAAATCACAGACAGCACTGCCCTGGACAACTCACTCATGACCATGTCAGCTCCTTACTGCAAAACCTCAATAGTTTCTGCCTGGCTTCTGCAAAGGGGTAACAAGCCAATATATATAGTTTTTCAGTCTGTAATGAATAACCTGCATTGCCTATTCATTATTTATAGGCATTCAAATTGCAACAAATGGTTCTGATGACAATTACAGTGCTTCTTTATTTACAGAAAAATGGATACATACAGCATGTAGATAAAAGCTCAGCTCTGCATTGATAGTTAGATATATATAAATCTGGTAATTATCTCTGGATTTGTTGAAAATTCACAAGCTGATCAGGAACAATGGCACTATACTGTTTATTAAAATAAAAGAAGAATATCTCCTCATCCTTTTGTTGTACTGGATCCATTTAGAGTTACGCTCTCTGATCTGCTGCTTGGTATGTAAAGCCATCTTTGCAGAGGGAAGGTATATAAAGCCACAGAGCTTTAGAGAAACCAGATGCATGAGTAAAGCAAGAAGTGGAGGAGATATGCACAAAGCCAAAAATTTGTGAAGGATTTTGCAAGGAAGGAGAAAGCACACTGTGCCAGCCACCCAAAAGATGGAAGGGAGGAATAAAGGGGTGGGAATATATCCAAACTCTTGCTGAGACTCCTGGAACACGGACTTCAGTGGCAAGTTTCATTTAGAACATGAATGAGTCTTAACACTACAGCATCTAGTGAGTTATATGCTGGTCTGTAAAGCCATTTCTCCATTCTCTCTCAGGCCTTACTAAAGGCAAGATGTCTTCTGACAGAGAAAGCCAGTTCCCTGTCTTTGCACCTCTTAAGCCCTCAAATCAGCACTAAAGTGTCACATAGGTTTTATGCAGACTTTCTGCAGCCAGTCTGACTCTGCATAGTAGTCGGTCCAGACTACAAGGCAAACGCTCTCTTGAGCAGTAGCAGGTCTCCATAGCAGGACTGTTCAAGCAGGACCCAGCTGGATCAGAGCATGAGTCAGTTCAAGTTGGGATCTTCACGCTCTTTCAAAAAAAGAGAGTTTGTTCTCTACATAGAGATATTCAATGGCTGCATACAGCCTCTTTGCACAGTGACACAATCCAGTTAGATGCTCTCCGTGTTTTGTTATATGCCATTTATAGAATACAGGAGATGGTGTTTAAGGTCCTAGAAATGTTAGCACATGGAATCACTTTTCATGAGCTGAATAAATAATTTTCAAAGCAACCATTGTCCTTCCTCTTTTCTGCACCTTGGCTGGCAGTGGAGAGGTGTTGTAAACAGAAAAGAAAATACAGTGAAAAGTATGACTTCCCTCAGTCTCAGGAAGGAAGCAGAAGGTGCTGAATTAAACAAACATCTGCCCTGGCAAATAGCAAACAATGTGTTTGTCTAGTAAACTGAGCAAACAGGACTTGGAAGTCAAAGAGAGGGGAGGATGAGAAGCCAAGATAGCCATTTTGCCAAATGACTTCTTTTCATGCTCCAGCAGTCATTGTTGTAATTACACGGATCTCTGGGGAACCAAGGAGTCTGAATCTTCATTGCTTTAGAACATTGCCAATAAGATATAAAAATTGCTAACACAGTGAAAACATTCATATGCAATGGAGGTTTCTTTTTTAACCAGCAAAATGTGTATTATGCAAAAGAAAAATCCACTATAGGTTCTTTCATCACACAAATTTCATGCTCATCAAAAGGGATTAACAATGGTAGGAACTGACGTCTGGTGTTTATTCAAAGGTGAGGCACAGGCATTAATAGGGCATGGTTTCCTGCTAACACGTCTCAACCCTGCCGTGAATGGCAGCTTCAAGATCAGAAAGTTTAAGACTTTTCAAGCTCCACAGAAGCTTGCAGCCAAGGTGACAAGAAGAGTAAGTGTATGAGCAAATTAGCATGAGACTCTGAGGAACACTGAGAACGCCTCACCATAGCTGCAATGGGTTATAAATAATTTTTAGATTCGCTGCAAGAAGCCTCCAGATCAGGAACACCTAATAGCACATTTTATGCTCATGTGGGACTCACAGTTTATGAAATTATACAGACACATACACAAAAACGGAAAGGTCTACCAAGGGCTACAGTACTTGCATGCTCTACCGTGTCCAGATATGACAGGCAAATTTGCACCAATGTAAAATGAGGCAAGGATGGAAAGAATAGTCCCTTACCCTTCACACTGGAGAGGTTCCTTCTCCCTTGGCCTTTGACAGATACAGAGTGAGCACATAGTTCAGAATAAACCTTCATGCCCTTACGTTCGTCAGCCTTGTTAGACCTTTACATTGCAGCGCGTAGTAAGGGATCGTGTATTCAGCAGGGCAGGCTCTTCAGCACTGCTAGAAACTGACCTCCCCCAGCCATGTTTTTTCTTTTTCAAAACCACTGCTATGCTGGGTCACAGCTTTTTCTCTTCTGTCTTCAACTTTCGTGAGAATTTGTACCTTATTTTGTACTTAAGAGCTCTAAATATGGATGTTTAAATCAGTTTTCAGCCCTGAACCTCAGCTCTCAATAAATGATGGCAAGCGCTGAACATATGGCTCCCATGTGCAATGTTTTCTGATCCCTGAAGAGTGCCATATAAGGTGTAGTTTGAGACAGTACATTCATTCAGTGGTGGCTAGAAGCAGCCAACGACCCCACAGACACTGAATAAAAAAATCTTTTAATCTCTGTCACTGTGGGTAGGTGGGAAGGCCAAAAAGTCTAAATGTTTTAAAGGAAAATTTTAATTAGTATGCAAATTTGACTTTCTGCATTAAAATGTCATTTACTAAGTAAATGTTGTTGCACTGGAACTAAACTGAAACTGACACTGAAACTAAACTTGGAATTTCCTGCCTTTATTAAATTTTCTCTCTTTTTTTTTGTTGCCTCACAATTATTTTTCCATTACTTTTATATTAGAACATTTTTCTCTATGTTAAAAGCAAGGCTGGGCCTTCAACCATTGATCTTGTTCTTGTCCTTCTTCAGCAGACAGGAATATGTGTATTTTATTGAGACAATGAAATTAGTTAACTACCAAAATGTGCATAAGTCTTTCCCAAATACTGTAAACGCTAATCACTGTTGTAACCTTCAGTGGTAATTGACAATAACTCAATGACTACTTCCTTTGACTTTAATGACTACAATAGCTTTTGTAATCATTTTGTTGGTATGCTTCAATGATTTAAATTTATGACATGCAGGGGTATATTTCTTGGCTCCCCTGTTTCAGGAAACCTCTGCAGGCACTGAGAGGAGAATAGAATTTTCAAATTGGGAGAAAGAGAAACAGCACTATAAGCTGGTTGCTGATTTAAGATATTCTAGTCACATAGCCTTTGGTGGAGCACACCCAATGCATTGCAACAAAAGAAGAATTTCATTTTGTTTTTGAAATACTGTTATTACATTCAGGAAATTTGCAAAGGTACCTTGACAGAAAATGATCAAATATCTGAACTTCCAGTGCAACAACATTTACTTAGTAAATGACATTTTAATGCAGAAAGTCAAATTTGCATACTAATTAAAATTTTCCTTTAAAACATTTAGACTTTTTGGCCTTCCCACCTACCCACAGTGACAGAGATTAAAAGATTTTTTTATTAAGTCCTGTCAAACAAAACACACTTTTGTAAAGTCCCACAGTATAAAGTAGCACTTTTAACCTGTTCCCTAGTCATTCAGAATTTAGGCAGTGGAAGCCTTTCCACGTGCTTCTTGATCTCAGAAAGGCAGCTGATGTCAGAGAGATGGGAAAGATTGGGTTTTCTCCCTTCCTAAATTTGTACATTGTGGGAAAATAGCTTCATGTACTGCATGCTGGGTAATAAAATAAAAAGACATCACACTTGTAAAACTACACTGGCTCTTTACTAAGAGATTTATAGAGGTCCTGCAAGTTAGAGTAACACTTCAGCTGTCTTCATCTTGTTTGACTTCCAGGCAGGGCTAGAGGGTGATATGGGTAAAGTAGGAATAAATAGTCTAAGATGGCAGAATGAGGATGTTAACATCAGACTGGAGGGGGGGAAATAGCTGAGCAGCTCGCTCAGCCTCTGTTCTTCCCAAGCAGCCTGGGGCTTCCAGACCAAGTCAGCTCCTCAGCCCCAGTACAAGTAGCTGCAGCCATGCAGTGACTGTGGACTGTGCACGTTGCTGCCTTGCTGACCTCCACCTCCACACGTCTGGGCACTGAGCACATGCTTGCAGCTCTGTCAACATGACAGGGCACTGTGAGTAAAGGAGGAGGAGAAGGAGGAACGCAGCCAGCCTGCAGCCTTGGTTTGAGGTTGCCTTTTTTTTAAAAATCAACCACTGAAGCAAAATTCCTCATATAATAATTTCCTGGCCAAGCAGTTTCTTACTGTGCAATGACCATTTCTGTATCTTTTAGTGGAAACAAAAATATTTCAGGACGATCAAGACAAACTTGTTACACCATTTTTTCCAATCTCCTCTTTGTATGTGCCTGTTACCAGCAATAACTTCCTAAGATGTGGCCTCCCCACAAACCACTGGGATCACTACAAACAGGCAAGCAATCCTGCTAAGCTTCAGTTGTTTTTTGCTCTTTTGTTAAGCCAAGAACCAAAAGCTTTGCTTCTGTTTTGCTTGACAGGACAACTTCAACACTCTTCAAAGGCTGTTTTCTTTGAGAGAATTTATATTCACTTCTGTGTATGATCAGACTTGTCTATTCTCTGCTATATTGTGTGAGTAAAAGCACGTTTACACCAGGTACTGGACTGCTACAGGAACGGCTCTGAGCTAGCTGGTACAGCCACATGGCGCAGTGTGCCAGACAGAGTGCTAGTCCTGTGTTCAGGGGGTTCCCCAGCAGCTTATTAAACACGACAGAGAGAGAGCCATGCTATGAGTCTGTATTGGTCCCATGTCTGGTATCAACTCCACCCCGAGGACTGGATGTGTCCACCTGGGCTCAGTCTTACAATGCACAAAGGAGTTTTTCCTCCCCTAACCAGCAAGCAACTTAGGATCATGTTTTCAATGCCTGTGCAGTCTCACGGACTACAGCAGACATACCTACCGGACTCACGTTTCACTAGAGTGAGAGGAAGTTTAACATCTCACAGGTTCCCTCTGTAGTGAAAATGTGTTGGTAACATGTTCCTGTATGAGTTTGGGAATTTTACAAGCTCTCCTGAAACCCTGACAGGACCGTTCCAAAGACACCTGAGAGGCAGATCCTACAAACACTGAAAGGCTGCAAACATTTAAGACATTAGAAGTATTACCCTAACATTACCCAGGACCCATTCACGTCAGTGCGGAACTGCTAGCACAGACTTACTTTCCCTGACCTTAAGGACAAAATGATGTTCCTGGTCTTTTTTCCCATGGACACTTAGGCCACCTTTTACTGCTCTGCCAGATGTCTTTAAGTGAAGCTAAATTGCATTTAGCTTAAGTGCCATCTTAGGATTTCCCCACACAAATACTATCTTGCAGTGGTACAAACAGGGCAGCTCCCATCATCTGGAATTAATTATATCATTGCGAAGAACAGAACTAACTAGACATACCTTGATCTGTCCCAGGAGGACAGGGCCAAGTTCTGTCAGCACTTGAACTTCTCCTCAGTCCCATGTCTCCTACCTGGGTTATGTGCAGAAACAAGGGCCATTCTGGACCTGGAGTAGGAGTAATTTCTGATACCCGCCCCTACCAAAGCAGCCTGGCCTTTACATCACCATCCTCTGAGTGCACAAATACCACAAAGAGTTGTTCTTAGAGAAAGGAAAAGTTCTGCACAACATAAGGCACTGTGTAACTTGTGTAAGGACCTCCACAGAAGGAGTTTCAGTGATACTAATGCTTCAGTGAAAATTATAACACTAAAGGCAAATTATACCCACAAAAAGTACTATCACAGTCCAGTCCTTAGCTCAAAACGGGAACCCATTATCTGTTCATGCTGCCTTCTTTGCTGAAGCACTAGCTCTTAAACAACAGATTGGGGTTTTTTTCCCCATAATGATGAGTACTCAATTGCTTTCTTTAATGTCTTTTTCTGCAAAGCTCTGAATATTCCACTTAAAGGTACCAATAATCTCCACATCCTGAAAAACACTCAAATAGTTTCACTTGAAACCCCTACCCTGGCTATTTTTTCATCATTTTTTTATTATTATTATTATTATTATTATTATTATTATTATTATTCAGAGCTCTGAAAGGATATTTCAAACACAAGCACTTGTTTTGTTTTTTTCTTTCCACACAGCTCAGAAGCTCACAGTGTAGTTATCTTATCCCTTTCCTCCTCCCCGCTCTCCTCTTTATTTCCCCCCTTACAAATTTAACAAAGCAATATCCTCTACTCTTTTGGGACAGTTTTCTATCTGCAGGGTACTGTAACAACTCGTTTAATTTAACCCTTTGAAAAATAATGTTTTGACATGATGTTCTGACACATCTTCAGCTGCAAGGAGAGCAGGTGCAACAATGGAATCACACAGAGGAAAACTGAAAACTCTTATTTTCATCTTTAGAAAGAGCCCTGTTTGTCTTTAAAATATATAGAGAGGAACTTTGCAAATGCTCCTAATATGTTGACACTTTATTTCCATGTAGGGTAATGTTTGTAACTTTGCTGTCTCCAGAGGGGACTTGAACATCAAGATCACAGTGTCTGATGATGTCAGTTGCAGCGAGGCATATACAACCCTTGGGCCTCAAATCTTAATTATATCTGCTACTGTTTACAGCTTATAATTATTGATGTTAATTTACTGAGTGATGTTACACTTCTAGCCTCAAGTTATGTTTTTGGCATGTTAATCCATTTGCACACAGACTATTGCATCTGATTGTACAGGCTGAAATTAAAGGGTATTTTTCACTTTAATTTCATTTGATTTTGCCATGTTCTACATGATTTCGAAAAAAAGTAACTTGACTATTTCTAGTAATGTTATAAATATTGTTTAAATTATCCATGATGCTTTGACACAATAGCAAGAGAAAAATACTTTGCCCATCTGCACAACACAAAGCCATGTTTGTATCACATGTTTCAGCAGGCTGCTAAAACCACCAGAGGGCAGAGAGTGGAAAGCCCAACAGGTCTCCTTCTGTATGAAACACCTTCCCACCTAAGGCATGTAGCTGTGTGAGTCAGCTTCAGGCGGGAGATGGAGAGATGGAAAGGTTCATAAATAGCCCAGGAATGTGCACTTGACTGGGTTGTGTTTCATTTCAACAGACTGGGTAATGAGCCCTGGTCCTGCTTCATTACTCACAGCCCGCAACAAACATCACCTCACCCTTCGTCATTTCTACACCAGCTGGCGATGGCTGTAGCAGGCTGTGCACATGGCATCTTAATGTCATGCACGTGACTGGTCTGGGCAGTCATGTGTTTCAGGGTAAGAACTTGCTTAAGCAAATTCCAAGCGAGGATTTATTCTGACATAGTTGCATGAGGCTTCTAAGGACTGGAGCCAACCAGTTCAAGCATTTTTTACATAGAGCTTTTAAGAAATTGCTTTTGAATTAAAGAAGGATTATTGCTGTTGCTGACTTACTCTTTCCTAATTGCTTTGATTTCAGTGAAGACTAGATAATTATGTCTTCTTTAAGAAGAGCAATTTATTTTCATGTTGGAAGACACTGATTCTACAACATCTTAAAGGCATGGGAGTATGTATAAACTTCAGCATGCGCTCAGCTTCCCGTGAGCTTCACACTGCCCAAGAGCAGCAGGATGTCGGAGGCTGTGAAGGACAGCAGAACAACCTCTATGTTAAGACAATGTGCAGAAGAGGAGGCAGCTCCAGGCTAATTTAGGGGGCCAGGCAACCATATAATGGGATGTAGGAGTGCCCAACATGCCAGCTAATCAGTTGGAGCAGGAAGTTGGTATAAACCCTCCCTTAGTGTTCCCACTTTTGGGAAAAAAATCCTAACATCCTACACTTTTAGGAATCACCTTAAGAGGAATAAGAAGTGTGCATTACAGCAGGTGCACAAACTCCTACGTTATAGCAATGTTTTGTGCAGGCAGTGAGCAATCTCATCTCTGGCACAATTTGACTGACATTATGGTGGAGTTACCGACACTTTCCATGGGAATTAGGTGTCTACCTGCCATTTATACCTTTTAAAATCTCTCCCTAAGTGCCAAGAGAGAACACTGAATGTGAAATTACCCCCCTTTTAAAGTCAAAATAGAGGAGCAGATTTTTAACAGAAGCTGACCCTGAAAGAATAAATTTATTGTATAGTAAAGAGACCAAGATCTTGGTCTACCATTTCTTTTCCTCTCTAGGTGCCATCCAGGAGCAGCTGAGAAAAACTGAGAGAATTGAGCCATTTGGCCTGTCAGTTAGTTTACTGCCAATGTTTGATGGTCTTAACTGAGAAATATGAAAATACGAACAACAAATAAAGAATACAAAATAACAAACAAACAAAAGAAAAAAGAAAATCGATGGCCCACTGACATACAAATTAAATGCATTATCTAAGACATGGTAAAACACTCAGCTCATTTCTGCAAACATTAGCATTTCCAAATGGCTGAAGGGCCATTGTGGTTACAGCACCCCAGATTAGAAAGCATCTCCAGCTTGCCAAAAGTCTCAGTGCTGCAGGCCTTCAGACAGTAACTCCTACCTGTTGTCATTAGTACAGATGCACCAAACTTCTGTAATTTCATTAAGATGTGAATTTATTCAAGAAATAATTTTTGCATTGGTGAGTTTCATCAAAATGTATGCTTAATTCTCTTACTTGACATATAAGCCCTGACAACATAGTTAATAACTGTATGGAAAAGTCATTCAAAGGAAAATTTTAGTAACAAAGGGAATATATGAAATTATTATAATAAAAGGACTGCACTACACTTTTCTGAGATTTTTGTAATCCCAAATTCAGTGGAATTATGACCACCTGACAGCAAAACCAAGTCATGAAGTTAGTATTGCTGAGCTTTACTGCTCAACAGCTACGTCCTGCAAGTACTCACTGTCACACATGATCCTGAGCACAAGGTTTATTTCTCTCAATGTAAACTGGAGCACTTACAGAAGTTTTAACAGATCAATATTAAATCTTTGTAGGCCATAGCTTTCCGATATTATGAAACATTTTTATGGCTAAGAACTCAGAACAGGAGGAGCCAGAGATACTTCTTTTTTCTCTAATTAAACTAGAGTCTTAGACTTAATCTTATCCAGTGAAACAAGCTCCCTTCCTCCTCTGACTCCCTATCTTCTCCACTCAATAAATGTGTATTAATATCAATTGGTATTAATAATTTCAGAAGTAAGGAACTAAAACTTAAGGTTACCTATACATCGTTCTAATTCATGCCTTTTCCCAGATCATGTCCCTAAACAAGGACAAAGAAGGTATAATTCAAGTAGTTATTTTTTAAAAAAACAGGAAAACACAAAGACACGCAACAACTTAAAGAAGTATCCCTGCTCTCTCACGTGAAATCTGAGACCTTGAACAAGCAGTCCTACCTTCCTCCACAAATGGATACCACAATTTGAGATACACTAACTGAACAACTACCCTCACTGAAATCAGTGCTCTGGGACCAGAATTTTATTCGTTGCTTCTTCTCCATCAACCTGGGGCCAAAACCTTTGTCTGTTCCCTGCTTCCAGCTAGCATGACGGAGGAATTTATACAAGTATCACAGTAGGAAGAAATATCATTCTTCTAGAAGGAGTTCTTATTTATCAGGTTCTCTGGGAGCACATGAGGTGTGTGAGCCAGTATTGCATGTCTATCCAGGGTGACGAATAATATTGCTAATGGGCACTCTGCTACCAAACACTCACCATGAAAAACCCCCACATATGGATCATGCCCTTATATCACAGCAATTCTTCTGTGCAGTAAAACAGGCTATTAGGAAGAATGATAATGTTCGCAAACCAAGGTATTGAATACAAGTCAAAGGAAATATTCTTGCCATATAGAAGTAGTGGAGAGAACACATTTATTGTACACTTCTCTTAGCTTATTCTAAACTGATGTGATAGTAATGCAAGGTACAGGAGAGGGCAGACAACGACAGGGGAATGTTGGATTTTTTATCTTGTCTAGAAGATTAAAGAATCTGAGTGCTAACAGTTTTTTTATCTGGCAATACTTACAACTGAAGACTTAAGATACCTCTAAAGAGGCAAAAAAAAGCTGTTCTTAAGAATATGGCACCAAGCCTGTTCTACCTACTGCTGCAGCAGACAGATGTGTTTCACTAGTGTGCTGACTGGGAGTCAAGTCATGAAAAAAAACCTAACTTTGAATCATAGTTATTAGAACAGCAAATTAATTTATTCTATGACCCCTTTTTTGTCTTCATCATGACAAAGCCAATGGCAAAGCCACTTGGAAGGGTATATCAACAATAGATTCTCCTTATCAAATTTTTTAAAGCCTGATTTTCCTTGCTAGGGAAATTCTTGGTTGTTGCAGTCAGTATCATCCAGAATAACTCCCAAACATGGAGGCACAGATGGAGACATATGTCTAGATTGCATCAGCTTCATCTATATTACTTCTCGCAACACTACAGGAACAGTTTATTCCATAATATGTATTTGGCACTTGCTTTAGCAGCAGTTTTGTCATTCCCAGGTGTCGGTGAACTGTGAAGCCCTCTGAGATGGGGATTTTATGTGTCAGGTGTAAACTGAGGCATAAAACAATTCTATGATTTAACCTACAGTTATTAGGAAGGATAGGAAGTGAATCCAGGACTCATAACTGTCATGCTTTTATCTTTCATAGTAGAAATCTTGCCACATATGAATAGGCCTACGGAAGAGGAGAAGGAAGGGGAATATGGAGAAGTGCAGCCTGCCTGCAAAAATGGTAACACAGGTGGATTTCCATGACATTCAGCACTAGCCCAAGCCTGCTTAGGCAAATGGGACTGTTACCACTGACTCCAACAGAAAAACATTTGGCTCAGTGCTGAGTGATTTTGAAAATGCTGCTTTGACATTTTAGGCCTGAAACCAGACATTTTCCCTGACATTATGAAACACAGGGAGGTAATATTACAAATAAGTGTAAAAAATAAATCCAACTTGGAAAACATAAATGACCTTTCAGAGCCTGAAATCATGTAATAATAACTGGCTTGACCCATTGCTGAGGTTTTATTGTTTGAGCTTCACTTATGTTTTTGCCTTTCTCCCTTGGATAAAGTGAACAGTTAGGGACTAAAATCCCAGAACAAGTGCATGCCTATTTACCAACAAAATGAAAAATGTCTTGAAATAGTTCCAAATATCTGATCTGCTGGGGGGGAAATCATACAAAGGAAAAAAACCCAAACCCTCTCAACCTGCTTTCTCCAGGGTTTGCCTATATTGTTTGCTTCAGACAGCACATTTCTAATGAATCCAATAATCAGCTGGAACTTGAACCTGCTCTGCCATCTCTCACTATTCTTTCAGTTCCAGGAAAACTGAAGCAAATTATATTTTTCTTGCTCAGGATTAAAAAAGCCATAATAATACTAATGTTTACATCTGGTTCCAAAACCAGTTTTGAGCTTCAGTCAAAACAGAGATGAAATTTAATACACGCAAGGTTCAACTTTTTGGGAACCCATAATGTTTTCTTGGTTGGTTTTTCAAATCTTTTTTTCTAAGAGCTTTTCTGTCCCCAAACCTGGTACTACTTTACCTAGTTGGGATTATTAGAGCAGTACCTACCCCCAATACAGTTATTTGGGTATTCAGTCAGCACAGCATTTTAATAGCACTCTAACTGCACCCAGATGAGTAGTTGTGCTATAGAAGTCCATTGCTAAAAAGACTCATACACCATGATTTTGTTACAGCTCTGCTAAAAGTGTGTGGATCAGGGCTCAGCTCTTTGTGAGGAGACAATGGCAACGTTCTTCTCTGAAAGCAACTTCAATGTTATTTCTTTTGCTAGCTTCTTCATTTTACAGGGATGCCATTGCCAAGAGTATGCTGGCATGCTAGGTTGTATCCTTTGGTGACAGGTTCCTGAGTGGTGTTTTTGTTAAATTATAATCTAGCCCAGAACCTGGTATTTTAGCAAGAATTCCTGTGAATAATGCCACTAACGAAATGCAGTTGTTTACTGATTTGGGTCCTGTGTACCCTACTTTCTCCCCCTCCCTTCCCATACTCTATCTCTTCCTGTGTCTCTAACATCTTGTCCTCCACAGACAGTTCCCCTAGTCTGCTCCCACATCCCCCAGCTGTTTGGATGGGCGAGTGGAGTAGGTACTACCCTGGTTCAAACTGGTGAGGCAGCATATGCCTGCTGCGGCCAACAGGTCTGATCTGCATTCCCGTCTGGGAATGGTTAGATATTGTTTCATCTGCTTTTCCCTCCATGGAGGCACTTTAGGTCTCCTCCTATCTCAGTTGCCAAGTTCTGTTAACTTTGTTGGAATTTCATATGTTTGAAAATTCTCTCCTCTTCGGTCATTTTTCCTTGGTAATGGCAAACAGATTCATAAATTGATTGGAGAGGATAGATGCTGACAGAGAGAAAGGTAGACAGGCAGACAGCCTCATTTCCTAAGGAAACAAGGCTAAAAAATGAACACACTCCCTAGAGGTTTTGACAGCAATGACTTTGGTACAGTTGCACAGAGCTATCTTTAATTGGATGCTGTTGGATTATGTACCATTTTTCCTCCTGCCCTGACCTGCTCATTGAGTAAATAGAGCCATCTGCCAAAGTAATGGCTCCTGAATTAGAGAAGTGCACCTTCCCCCTGGGAGAGCAAAGTAGGCCAGCAATTCACCAGGGCTTTCTGCAGCTGAAATTATTATTCAGATTTCCACACTGTAGGAGCAAGGGATCTGTATCTAGCTGAATAATCTGGCAGGAAATGTAGCTAAGTCAGAAAAACATATTGGCTGAGAACCATGGGTATCTTATATAGAGAGTTTAAAGTGACATTTTCAGATAAAAGTTTGTCATTCCCTTTCCCAGCCCAAAACTGGTTTTTATTCACTGAATGCACTTCTCACCTTAAACTGTTTCCATTGGATCCTTAGCCAAAGTAGAGGTGATAAATGTCCTTAGCCGTAGGCAGCAAAACTGTACACTGACTGTTTTCTGAACTCTAGATGATCAGGAAAGCAGTTTTTTATCATGTGAAAACATGGAGTGCTTTTTATTTCTTCATTTTTGTCAATAAAAACTAATTTCTTTTTTACAAAAAGCCCTACAAGCAGGATAGTTTAGATTTCTCCAACTACCGTCTTTAATGAAGACAATTTCTATTTCCAATGACAAGCATTTTTTTAGCAAAATAGAAAACATTTTCCTAGAAAATATCTTTTTGTGGTTAGAAGTTTCTTGTTAAAAGTGTTTTTTCTATAATCTCTGCTGGTAACTGTGGTTTGGCAGTTTGGCAAAGATGTAGGAGGACTGAAGTCCGTTCAAAGCCTCCAGTCGTTCCTCTCACAGTCTACAGGGCTCATAGCAAGAGGCAAAACCAGTCTTAATCTAACTGGGCGAGAAGGGGATGTTGCTCAATTAAGCATCCATGTCACACACAGGTTAGTGCCAGTAGAAGAGACAAGGCCAATGCCTCGCTGCTCAGTAAATCCACACCTCTTAGGAAGCACGTTAGCCGGAGTGAGAGAACCAAGTTCCCAACTCCATTTTACCTCTGAGGTGAACCAACTGAAAATAATGGATAAAATAAAGATTCAGTTTTTAAAAAGCTTTAAATAAAATTTTAAATAAAGATGCAGTCTGTCAGCCCATCTCACCCTCCTTTTTTCACTTAAATAAGCTATTCTTCAGTTAATTATGTAAAAAAGAAAGGAAGTAAATTTTTTCCCCGAGGAAATATTCCTTTGCCATAATGAGCACCCTGTGTTCTCCTACAATTGTGTAAGATTGTAGGAGGCACTGGCAACGGCCTGGCAGAGGAGAGCAAAGAGTAACCATCTAGCAAAAGGCTCTTTGCAAAACTCCCTGGATTACCTGCTATCCACACAGATCGGCCCATGCACGCTCAAGTCTGTCTTTTAAGAATAGCATGTCCTTGATGAATGTTATTGATGCTACCACAGGGACTGTCTGGGCACCTTCTCCTTTCACAATGATCTTTCCATATTATTACAGGATGCTGTGGGAGCATCTGGGAAATTATCCCAACTCCCTTTTTGGATGGACTCTCTGCCCACGTGCATGGGAGGTTCATACCCAGAACATTCAGCCAGAGCTGGAGGTGCTTGCATCATTTATTATCTCTGGCTTGCACAGTGTATTTTGAGCAGCTGGGTAAATTCACCAGCATGGAGGCCTACAGGTGGTGCAGCCTTATGGTAATGCTATGAAAAGCTTAATTACCCATTTTTGGAATCCAGGATTCATGAAGACTTAAATGAAGTGCTACTACAAATCAGTTGTGCTAAAACAGTACAAAGGAATGTGAGACACCATTAAATCAATTCCAACTTAGATTATATCAATTTAAATTTAATTCATTGGGAACAAATCAAAACCAGTCTAAAATAAGCCTTTGTTATACCACAGTAAGAGTGGCCTTCTCTAAGATCATTTAACTAAGTCTAGTTGCAAACTAATTTAAGGTATGGTTCTGACACATGTAGGAAAAAATCTGCTGTGAACATCACAAAAAGCTAATGAGGGCTCACACCAGGACTCCAAAGACAGATACTTTTGAAAACTAGATGTGTTCAGACAGGCTTTACATTCTGCATTTTGTTTTTAACCCAAATGCAAAAAGGACCCCTTTAAGATTTCCCAGATCAAATCCACCAGTTTCCCACTGTTTCTAAGAGGTTTCTGTAAATTTTGTTCAGTGATTTGTTCCAAGACTCCACAGGCGTTTTGATTAAAAAAAATTTTTCAAAAAATTACTTAAATAGTAAAGCAGCACTTTGCAGTTAAGGAGCAAAGCAAGGACAAGTAGGCCATGAAGAAATGAGTCTCTAAAGAGGAATGAGATACGAGTCAGCAAGCCACTATTTCAAAAGTGAGGGAACTGCCCACCTCTGTGCTCCCACCTGCCCTCAGGACGCTCAGAGAAGCGTATGGAAAACTATGGCAAGAACATCAGAAAACAAATCATTTAGGCAGCAAAGTCTGAAACTGTAATGAACATAAGTATTAAAAGTTTCTTGAACATGAGGCGCTTTTTGTCTTTCTTGTTTGAGTCGGCTAAGTACCTAATGGTGTGTGATAAAAGCAAAGTTAGGCAATTATTTTCCTCTGTTCTGCAATCTGTGGAAAAGCATGTGGGGAAATGTCATGTCTGGTTGCAAGTATCATTCTGTAAGGTCTGGAAATCCACATTCTTAGGGCCCAGACAGACATGAATTGACAAGCACTAGCCATTCCTAGAGCAAATGTCAGATTCAGAGAGCCCTTCTCTTCAGATAAGTGCCCCAGTTTTCCACGCGCACATGCAAACCAGGTCTTAATCCTTAACAAGACAACAAGCACATATGGAATCTCAAAAGACTCATTTTTCCTCTTTCTGGCTGCTAGACTGGAAGGCCGGTTAAGAAAACTCTTAAAAAACATTTCAGGAATTAGGTTCTTTGAATCACATATCAGGATCTTAGGTTTCATGACAAGTAAACCAAAAAAACCCAGTCTATCATAAAATCAGCCTACAATAATATTGCTAAGTCTTACAAGAACAACATATTAAGAGACAAGATTGACTTATGTGAGAGTAACGATAGCTGCTCTGGATAATGTTAGCTTGTTGAATTTGGTTTTAGTTTGAGCTAAATTGTCGGATTTCATTTCTCATCAGTGCAGAATTATGGTCTGGTTCTCTAAGGCAGAAGACACAGAAAGAAAAAAGGAATTCCCCATTATACAATAGGGATTAGAAAAAAAAGAATTTTTCTTATTTCTGTAAAGTCCTTTAACCCATTCTTGGTTAGATAAGGAAGTCTAAAATATTAATTATAATGAGATATAATTCCAGTATTTTGAAGTGTTAGTAAAGCTACATTTAGATGCTAGGATTTTTGGCTAAGAAATCTCAAATTAGTTTAATTTTCCGCTCTCCTCAGGATCTGTTTTCATTGTACCCAGGGCATCCTTACCTCTCTAACCAAATTCATTGTATGTTATTTTACACTTACCTCCTACTAACCAGGTAATTATCTTACACATTCTTGTTTCTGAGAAATAATAAAATAAAAGGTTTGCTTCCTACTAACCCACCCACTCAGAAGCAGCGTCTTCTCATGTTTTGCTTGACAAAGCACATGTGGTCCTTTCAAACAGTCTGATTTGACATCTCGAATAGATTAAAAGTCATATCAGAAAGCTATCTGTTGAGTGACAACATAAGTACTTATTTAATAAGTATATTAAATACATATGCATGGCTATATACTGTACATGCAAAGTTTTAAATATATACCCTAGTTAACTGCCATATGGATATGTTGTTGTGGAAAAAAATATTTATAAAATGTTTTTTCCAAATGTTTAATCTACAGCAGATGCGCCTTGCATTCATCTGTTTGGCTTGGCATTCGCTACAGGGAGATCTTATTAATCATACAGACCTCCTGTAGTAGAGGAAACAGAGGCTATTATAGGATTCGTCTGTTTATGACTAAACAGAAAAAAGGATCTTCATCAAATGAGAGATCCCTTTCTGAAAGCCCTCTGAAATGTAGAAGGTTGTGAGTAAGCCACATGCTGTTTTTCATCTCCCAGCATTGTACCCTTATTCCTCCTCTTTGTGTTGAAATAACAAAGCAAGACAGGCTGTATGTATCTGGGGAAGGAGAGGGGAACAGAGGAGTAGTAACTATGGGGATGGACCTGGAGAAATCCAGATTTCATTTGCTCCCTTTCCATGATAAGATTGTGGAAGTTTTTTCTCCTGACCCATTTGTTATTCCATTATGTTTGGAAAAATATATAGAAGGATTTATGGAAAGTGCTTCAAAGTCTAATCTTACTCTCGAGATCTCCAGTACATATCTCTCTGAGCATTGCTTCACATGGGAAGTCAGTGCCAACGTTTACAAAAAAACTCTTATGACTTTATTGCTTCCCATAATTTTATTACTCTTCAGTTCTGCTAGTTCTCTTGTGACAAAGGGAGCTGTAGCTGACCTTTTGAACTGGGCAGGGAAGAAGCAGAGAAAGCTAGTGAGGAAAAAGAATTAATTGGGTTCTACTGAGTAGAGAAGGTCAACTATCCTAAGCACATCAGCTGAATGGAAACCAAACAGGAGGCAGCAGAACCCAGGCATTCGAAAGGTCTACTTTGAAACAACGGAAAACTTCTTAAGCCCCCTTTCTACTTGCCATACTGCATAAGCAAATTGTGGGTCCCAGTGATGAAGGACACGTTCACATTTCCTTTTCCTTCTTATTTCTTTTAAACTTTACTGTTTTGCAGACATGTTATTAGAATTAAATATCTAATTTGTAACAAATCATGTATCTAACAAATTGCCCTTTGTCCTTATTTTCAAAATGCACACTGACATCACCATTTCTGGTTGTCTGCTGGGCCATTTGAAGGCCAACTTATTCAGGCTCACAAACGTGTGTATACCTGGGACAGACAGTTTCATCACAAAGATGGAACTAAAATGTATTCAGAGGAAAAACACTTAGATATTTCATTTCCAGCAATAGCCTCCAAGTCAGTAGATGAACTGTGGTAGTCTTTGTCTTTCCTTTTTGAGTGTGACAAACATTATCCATTTTTAAACAAAATAACATGTGGGCTCAACATTTTTACTCAGCACAGGATTTGTAAGAATTTGACTGCAATAGAATGATTTTGAAAATTATGTTTACTCTTTAATTTTTAGTGCAAGATTTCTTGTCCTGTTTTGACAATTGAACATGGAAGTCACATGTTATAAATTTTGCTTCCTGACTGGATAAAAATGTGGCAGATTGAGGATGACATGCTCACATCAGTTCTTCAGAGTGAAAAAGGGAAGAGGCTGCTTACGAGCTTTGTTGAACAGGAAACAGGTTAGGCTTGATTTTGGAACTAAGCAAGCTCTTATCTGTTCTGTTGATTTAGGAGTAAAGAGGTCAGACTTGCACGAGCTGGGGGAGCTCTCTATGGTCTCTCAGGTCATTAAAGCTGAACTGCCTTGTTTTTCTGCTTAAAAAGGAAAGGGTTGTGCATGTGACTGAAGTAAAGGTAAAACGTGATTTCTGTTTTACACAGCACCTCTACTGTCCAGCTGTCCTTAATATCTGCAGGTGGGTGTGATTAGAAACTGTGTATGTGATTAGAAACACAGAAAATCTGTGTTTTTCTCCCCTTGAATTACACCAACTTTAGAAGTAGCTCCTCCAGCACTCCATTCCTCATGTCTGACACAGGCTGGTATGTGGTAAGACAATTTCTTGCTCTGAAAAATATTTGCTGCCTTTTAAATGGTATCAACACTTCCTTATCCAAAGATGCCTTTCTTTTCATTATTCATAATTCCTTTCTTCATCAGCTCCTGACTCATCCTCCTCCCTGCTTCTCCTTCAGCAGTAATTTTCTCAGCCATCTATCAAGTCTCCAGCCCTAGGCAATCTGAGTCCAGATTTGCCTGTCCTCCACTGATGCAAATCAGCATCACTTAATAAGGGCCATGGAGCCTCACTACTATTCTAGCACAGAGGCTGAGCCAAATATTGTAATGACATTTCTCCATTTCTGGAAAAGAAGCTTCTCATTTGCCCCAGTCCAACATGTGAACTTTCTCCACCTTTGGCCCACTCAGCCAGTTTCCTCATTGTGCAGGTGTAAATTCCGCTGCAGACAGTGTCTCTTGTATTTAATGGAACACAAAGATTGTCTTTCATTTATTTTACACTGATCATCCATATTTGATGCTGCTGTCTCCTGACTCTTTTTAATTCCATACATTGAAAACTGCACCTCCTGTATTAGTCATGGCACTCTCCATTTTCCATCCTCGTCCCAAACCTCTGGGTGACTCCAGGAGGGGATTACAAAAACGGTTTTGAAAGAACCTGATCCTGTCTGTGATCTTCTAAAATTACCTAACTTCCTCAATAAAACCTCCTCTAATGTGCATCAGCTGCCACAGTAAGCCAGAGAACCATACGCTGCAAATGGAGAAAAGGACATCACAGAGCGGATTGTGTTGATAGCATCTCCATGACTTCACACCACCAGAACCAGTGATGACTGAGGACTGTGCAGTGGCACATCCTCTCCACACCTTGGAGACTAGGAGTATGCATGACAGCTAGTAATGATAAAGATTTGTGAGGACAGAGAAGGAATAATGGGCAGGATATGGTTGCTTTATTCACATGGCTAAAACTTTGCCCGAGGTCACAGACTGGCCTTTGAACTCGAGGTAAATCTGTGCTTGACTCATAAGGATGTTCAGTTCCGCATCTTCTCCACTTAACAAAGTTCCAGTCCTCACTGCACTTTTCCTGTCCCCATCACATAATCCCCCTCTGTTGTGCCTGGTCCTTAGATTCACTCAAGGCAACTGCTGCAAAACACAGCATGTCCTAAGAATCTCCCCAGCCTTTTTGCACAGATGACCTAACAGCAAAGCTAAGTGCAGCTTTGGGTTGGTGGTGATATACAGCCCAACCCAAAAGGAACCGAATCTGAACCATTATCTTTATCATCGCCTTATTAGCCCTTTAAAGATCAGTCTTTATGTACCAATAAAATTACTGTCTTCACTGTTCAGCCTAGCTATATATACACCATCTGTTTTCTGACTTACAGTGCCCATCTTTTATTGCTGACTGGCTCTCATGTTTTGCCCCAGATGTTCATACAGTCTGTGACTTCCACATGAACAAACTTTTCTGTCCTCAATGTGAAATTTGGTCTGAACTTTGGCAGTTTACAAGTTTATACTACAGCATACCTCTAAAAAGGATAATCAGCAGCTGCAGCCAACCAGAATACTCTGCATCACCATCCACTACTAAAACCCTTTCGATACAAATAGCAGGGAGTTTTTTTAGTAAAAATCCTTGCAACAGTAAAGAAGAATGTCAAGTAACATGCCAAGAGCAGGTAATTTGCGTTATACAGACACTGACAGGTCAAAGTCAATTGTAGTATTTCAATGTGCACATCTCTTAGATTTATGTCAGAACAATTCTTTCCCAGAATCCTTTTGGATGAGAGTGAAAACTCTAATGAGGCTCTCAGAAGACGGACTCATCAACAGAAACTGTCATGACATGCCAGCTGTCATACCTAAGATGCTCAACCTGTTGAAGATGGAAATTAGAGCTTCCATAGTAGCATTGGCTTTTTCAGATATTTACGCTTGGTTCAGTTTGAACTGAGGTTAGAATATTTTGACAGGGAGCATAAGAAGAAATAACCCCAGTAACTAAACACTTGGGTACTCAGGCAGGTCAACCTCAAGTAATCCCCTCTCAATCTCAGACTGACACAACATCTACACTGTAAGGCAGGTAAGAAAGGTTTATATCTATTTTATACAAAAATAATGTAAATAGACAAGTTCTTTGAAATACTGAAGGTTCCCACAAATGCCAACATCAGAAACAGGAATAAAACAACGTTCTGATGTTACCTCCCACCTCCACACCTTTCTTGTGGATACATTTTTCTCTATATACATCAAACACCATGAAGGCATGATAGGAAAGGTTATGAGTAGTCCTAAAATGGGGCTTTTCTTTTGGATGGTTGATCATTCTTAGTGGAAAAAAAATGCTAAGGGAGGATTTGAAGTTATTTGTTCAATCACATTGCAGGGTGCTGAGAAGATAATTTAATTGGTGTTCTCCTGGCTTCTTGTAGTCATTGGCTGTTCCACAATTTCAGTGACCAAGAGTTTAGTCTAATCTGATTCCCAGCCCAGTGCCCTATCCAGTTAACACTCTGCTTGGAAAGGTTTAGAAAAGAACTTCTATCAATACGGATCAAAGTGCACTGGCAGAATAATGTGTGAAAAGTAGCAGTGGAATCTTATCCCAAACCATGATTTTTTTAAAATCTGAGTGTCCTACATAAAGTCCTGTAATATATAGCCATGTGTTATAAAATGTGAAAGTCAGAAGTGATGAAAAACCTAGGTCTTGCAAAACATTACATTACAAAGAAATACATTTAAAACGTTTATTTAATTATCTGTATTTACCTGCATGTTATTTGAGCTGTGAATTTCCTCAGAATGCTGATACTATTCACTGAGATCCAGAAAGTCATAAACAGTACTACAGACCCAAACACATGCAGCACCAGAGGCAAAGCATTTCCGTGCTGATTTGGATATCTGATTCCAGCTGAGGATTTGTATCATTCAAATGGATGAAGCTAAACTGGAAGGACCCATGGAAGGACCCACAAAAGCAGTCATGTGAAGGGAATGCGCATTGCATCCGCAAAGCCTTCGCTCCTTCTGAAATTATTTTCTGGTTAATGCACTCTTGTCTAAATTCTACTTCTAGTTGTCATCTGCATTTCTGAATTACTAAGGTTTGTTTTCAAATGTATCGTATATGGGCCAAATACCCCATAAATGCAGCTCAGTGCTTTAAACTGAGCTCAGTGAACTTACACCAATTTATATTATCTGAGCATCTGTCCCAGTGAATCCAGATTTCCTTACTCAATTTGCCTGCTTTAAACCCTAATCTGCCTCTCTCTAAATGTACATCTTATATAGCCAATATTAACTAGATCAAATCATCTTAATTAGCTGGTTAATGTTAATTCAAGTTCATGCAGCGTCCTCTGTTTAAAGTGGGCACAATATTTTACAGTATCTGAAAAATGGCTCAGCTTAACAGACTGATGGAAGAAAAAATTCTTTAAAAAGAATCAAGGGACAACTCTTGAATCCAGATTGCAGCATTACCCAAAGAACATCTGCACACAAATCCTTCTTCAAGGCAATTGCTGCACAACAAGCAATTCACCAACAAAAGAATTCCAATAGTATTTGAAATCCTTTTCTGACTTCTGCAGTGTAAGTCTATGTTCTCATCCACAAACAAGAGCTCAAAACCCATGCAGTTGTGTTCCGCTGTGCAAGCACCAATCCTGCGGCCATGCCAATTCTGTACTGTATATCTTGTCACTGTTTTGCATCTCTGTTTCTGCCTGCATCTCTTTTGCCTCGCTGGTACAGACAAATACTGTTTCTATGCATAGCACTACAGAATAAGCCTGGCTACATTTGGAAGTATAGTATACTTTCAGGTTAGTTTCCTGAAACATGTTAATGTCTTATAGTTAATAGCTTTTTTCAAACATTTGATATACACATTTCTCTAAAGATGGTTAAACCCAACACCCATATTTAGACCACTTGTGATTTATAATTACCCTTTTCCAATTTGTCCGCATTTATGTATTGTAACCCTATATCTCATATACAGCATTTAATGCCACATTTTGAACTGTAGGAAGCAAATCAGCATGCTTCAGCTCTGTTTTTCATGGTTCAGACATGTCTGAAATATAATGAGAGCAGGGATTTGTCTGCCCTGATTTAATTACTACAATCCAGATAACTCTGTCAATCAATTTTTCTCCTTGTGACTCCTGGCAGGGTGAAAAATGCCTTCATTATGAGGACTGATCATTAGTGGATGTGAAGTTGAGAAGATGATGAAGATGAGTTGTTGGCTCTGGCAGAGAATTGACCCATCAGTGTCATTAAGTGAACTCTGGCAAGCCCAGTAATTCCCGTGGGGCAAATCATTGAATTCCTCAGGAGCAAAGGTCTGTGTCTGTCTACACCAAAGCACTTTGAAAAGTACACACATGCAGTTTGCAGTAATCTGATGGATAACTAAACAATTACACAGGCAATAACTGGTTCGTCCTTCCCTTTTCACAAAAGAAACAACTTTTAAGGTACCATATTTAAGATTCCTTTTTATGTGACAGTTTAAATAACACTTAGTTACATCCATTGCCCTTTCAACTGCATATTACAAAAGTTCAGCTCAGAGCTGCATCAACCTCCCAAAGCCCAAATGCTCTTTATTAACAATGTAAATTGCAAATCTAAGTCCTTTTCCTTCTAAATATTGAAGGACAAGACTGAGTCACTCCAAGCACTATATTAGGGTGGGTTTTTTAATCAATGTTGTTCATCCAGCAGTAAAAAAAGAAACTAAAAAGACCTTGCCATACAACAGCCTGAGTTACAAGCAATTTAATGACAAATGAGCATTATCTGCTCAATGTTTTTTTCTAAATTATGCTTTAATTGCAAAAGGTAATTTCATATAATTGAGTAATTAATCATAAAAAAATAAAAAGAAAATAGATGCAACTATTACAATGCCAAAGAATTGCTAACAGAGCTATTCACACAGAGAAAATTCTGCTGGAATCAAAGACATACTCAAGAGAACTACAGACAATTTTGGTGACCAAACTAAGAGTGGGTGTGAAGGTTACAGGCACAATACTACTTTTAGAATAAGTTGTAAAGTACATTCTGTGGGGATCCAGCGCTGACTGTGTTACAGACCCCCATGTACTTTAGTCCAGCCTCTTTGGTTGCAGCTGCAGCTTTGAGACTGCAGTCAGGTAGTTCTTCCAGTCCGCAGTTAGGCTCCCCTGGCTGTGTTAAACAAACTGATCCCCTCCACAGCAGCATCTGTCTGATCCTGAGAATTATCACTACCAACCATCCCTGGACTATATTTTCTCTAGAGGACTACAAATATTAACTGAGTTGGTTTGATTGTAAGGACTTTGATTTCTAGCACAGGCTCCAAACTTCAGTTTGAAGGGAACTTAAGCATGGAAGTATGCAAGTAGGGCAAGGTGAAACATGCAAGCAAGCTCTGGCAGGAGTGGGTACAGAAGGGCATATAGCTTTATGTATTTTTGTTATTGAAGTTACTGAATTAGGTCTTAAAACTGAGCAACAAGGGAAGGTGTTACTTTGATGGGAAGGGTGCTGGCTGAGCTAATTGATTCAGCAGTGAGACTGGAGCAGCTTTTTAGTGCTATGAGTCAGAAGAGCTCAGCATTAACTTTGCTAAATAGTTGGAACTTTTCCTACAGCTTACAAAATCTCTGAAGTATTTTTCCATCTTGATGCCTCAGATATGCTTAACCACTGAGAAGGCTCTCTTAGGCACTGTTGTGACACTGACATTGCTTAAGTTCTCTTTCTTTCCTAGCCCACAGCTGTTTTTGAGAACATCCCGGGTTTCTCTGCAGCATTAGTTCCTGGATGGGCACTATTTAGAAGAAATTATCTTTTCACTACCGTCGTTCACAGCTAGAATCACAGAGGCTGTCCATGGTCAAAACTTACACAAAATGGTATCCAGGATATGCTAGACAGCCAAATTATTGACAGCATTCACTGAAATAGTATTGAGGGAGCCCAATTAGGCATCTAGGGCCTTTGTATCAAATCACATTTTAAGAAACAAGCCCTTTCCCAAATATTGTCAAAGCACAAGAAAAATGAAGGAAGGGAGAGAAAAAGCAGGGACACGGAAAAGTGGCAGTTAAACCTTCATTTTGTCGTTTCATGTAAATCTTCAGCATGACTGGAACTGGGCTTTCCATAGCAGCACTGAATAAACAGTGTGCTCTGTAGGTTTGCTGTGGTAAACACTTCCAAAGGGGAATTCTCTTTTACCCCTGACCAATCGTTCCATATAATAGGGCAGGGTGGAAAATTACTTTAAAAAGTCAAATTTCGTTTTTCTTCCAGCCTCTCTTAACTCATGCGGGTTCTTAACCAATTCTCTTCAAACTTTCCAAAGCAAGTGACATTTTGGCTGAAGACAGGCGTGAAAGGCTTTGTCCCAAAATATTTTTTTTTCCAGAAAGCTAAAAAAGAGTGAAAATGTTCCTTCCCTAACTGAACCTGATATTTGGCCTCATGACCTATGTCACTTCTAGCTCTCTAGCCTGCACCTTTCTGTAAATAAAATATTAGAGAAAAAATAACCTGACAGTGAAATGAAAAACAGTCTTTCCAAATGGAACTGATCCTGAAACCTGAAAATGGAGTTGTGATTCTTAGGCCTATGCTAAAAAAGACCAGATTCTGCCAGCTCTTGTCAATGCCATGCTCCATAAGCATGTCCAACGGAGACCATCTAGTGAGGCAAAGTGCTTCATGATTAAGGGCAGCATTTATGACCACCACCCCAAGGGACTTATACAACACATAATTTGGGAGAATGTTGAGAAAATCAGGAAAGGAGGAGTGTGGAGTAACAATATGACAGAGGTGTTATATTTTGTGGAATATGCGAAAGAAAGAAAAACTGGCCAAACTAACTGCTCCTTTGCTTCAGTCAAGACAGCAGGCGCCTTCCCAATTTCTGCCTGCTTAAATAGCTTGTATACCCAAATCTGTGGCTGCAATTTGAGATGGCATGTTTGAAAGCTGTTCCCTAAATCACTCATGGACTGGAAAAATCAGAACCAAGAAGTTCTTAAAGCAAACCAGTAATCTTCAGTAATCATGAAAACTACCTATAATTCAATATATTTACATTAAACAAGTCAACCAAGACACAGCCATTGTGCCCAGAGTGCATGATGATACTTCAGGAAGCACTTGTGATGATGGCTCAGATTTACCCATGGTGTCATTCCACCAATTTCAGTGAAGTTATAGTGGCGATGAACGCGGCCCATTTCCGAAGGCACAAAGCCAGTAAGTAGTCTGCAGTGGGATTCTGATAAATACTGCCATCTGCAAAATGTTATATCCAATGCAGGGCAGAAACAGATGGAAAAGCTTTTCAATCCAGAGTACCAACTTAAAATAAACATCCTTAAATGTATCTGTTCCTTCAACGGGTATTGAAGAACAGGCAAAAATAAATGAATGAAATGAGGGAGGCTTATAAATTCTTTATTCACAGTGACCAAAGTAAATCCTCTTGAGCTCACATAAATATTCCTCATGCAGGCATCAAAAGCTTCTTGTTTTCAGGACAAAGCGAGCATGTAAGTCACAATGGTTCCTGAGGATAAAAAACATGTGTGTGCCCATTCCGTTTTGTTCTGATGAGAACCTCCACTTCCTACCTAGTTATCTTCACCTCCACTCCTTCCAAAGACCCAAGTTGTTGCAATCCTCTTTACAGCAGCTGCAAAATTTCCCTCCTGAGCCCATCACTGAGATCTCAATAGATGGCTGAGGTTGGCCATTAAGCACTACAAAGGGTCTCTTTCTTTCCATCAGGATGCCCTAAGTATTCTGCCTCTATAAACCAGGAGTCTAGATTTTAACCGTAGAGTTTCTATTGGTTACCGCAGATATTAGCTCCTAAGCATGGGAAATAGCATAAGATACAAGCCTCAGTCCAACATGCTCTCTGAACAAGAGTAGAGACAAAATATGCTGCCAAATGGGAAATGGTTCTGCTTTTGTCCTTTATGTCAAATACTAAGGGAAGACTTTGCTTGCTTGTGTACATAGATGTGAGTTAGCTTCGAGCCCAGGAGAGCAAGCAAGCAAAGATAATACTATGCCTGGTTTCCAAAACAAACTTTAAGTTCCGTTGCCCTTCATTATAATACACTGTTTTGCCTATAAAGTCAGGATTGTTTTGTTTAAGAGAGCTGCATGTCTCAGAATGCAAAATAAATGGCTACAGTCACAATGCTGAAAGGACTGACTTGGAAAATTGCAAATTGAATGAGGAGAATTACTCTGGCTAGACACACACGTCATTAAGAATTATTGGCATAGGGGTTTCAACAACACTGGATGCCTGAATGAGAGAATTTCAAGCTTAGAGGAGACAGATTTAAAAGGCTTTAAGATAAACTAAATAGGCTGCAGATTACTTTATCTGGCAAATCAGTGTGCCATGGAAACATGCAATACACAATGAAACATATGTAACTAAAACCTAATTTTATGGAGGCATTTAGGTAGGTAGCTTGGACATGCTTTCAAAGACGTGAAACTGAACTGAAGAACAGATGTGGTTTTTACCTAGCAAATTGTATCCCCAGGATCCAGGAGATAACAAACCGAAGGTTGGAATTTGAGTCAGAAAGTCTTAAACTCTCCCAAAAGAAAGTAGGATGTTTTTCTCCTCAGCCCTCTCCAGCAACTTTCTCCTTGTGCCATTTGCAAAAAGAAATCTCAGGGACAAATCTTCAGCCAGTGTAAAATTGGTGTCTCTCCAGTGCAGTGAACTGATCTGCACTGATTTGAACCAGCTGAGGGTCTGGCTCCTGGACTTCTGAAGTATCCTTGAGGCTTTTGTTATTACAGCTGTATTTTGTAGCTATCTTTGTGTTGATTGGTGTGAAGGCAGGGCAGTGGGACAACACAGGGAAATTGGGGTGTAATGGAGCTGCACTGAGATAAACTGGAAACTGCTTTCAAATTATGACCCAGAGGCATCCAGACATGATCCCTGAGTCAATGGACTCACACTTGAGATGCAGAAAAGAAAGCAGTAATAGCTTTAGTGAATATCTCTAGAGGTTTACACTTACATGCTGTCTTTCCTTATGATCAGTGACTTTTCCTTCGCTGCAAATTCTCAGGACTATTTCATTCTGGCATAAATAGGAGTGACTTCACAGAAACCAATGGCAACATCTGCAATTACATGAAATCTGAATCCAAAAGGCCAGGACAGAGAAGCAAAAGGAAGTGTGAGCGCTAAGGGAAACAAGCAGGTTTGGGTAAGCAGCATTCTTGGAAGCTTCTCCTTCAGTTTCACTACAGACTCACATCTCAACAAGTCCCGTGATGCAGAACATCAGACTCTCTTTATGAAGTCATGATGGCACCAATAACAGGCCGCAACTTTTTGAATCCTCTCAGCTCCTCTTCCTAAAATACTCAAAGCCATCCTCTTTATTGTTTCCCGCTTTCCTCCCCAACATATAATATACCTCTCCATCACTCTATGCCTTTCTCTGTAGGGCTAAACTTTTGATATACTGTCATACATCAGAGATATTCTTTAGTGCTAGCAGTACTAATGGAAAAAACAGCCCTGTTGGAGGAAACTGATGTGGGCCAAATTTTGCTTTCTATTACACCACCATTGCTCAACCTTTTCCATCCTGAAACTGTTCCCTTCATCCTGCCATTTAATACGCCTCTTCCTTTTAAAAAGTGTTAGAGGAAGGTGAGAATGGCCCCATGGACACGTGTTCATGAAAATCCATGGCAGCCAAGCATCTGCTCAGACTGAGAACTGTTGTGTATCTGCAATGCAAATGCAAAATAACACATTCATTCTGCTGTAACTAAAAACCGGAAGCTGGCTCTGCAGATTCCTCCCACTCCTCCTGGTGCTTGTTTCCATCCATAACATTTTTTCCAGTAAGCACCTGCCTGACTCCTATTTAATATATCCACAGCTGCAGTTTCCATAGCTGCCTTTTGACAGCACAGTCCAAAATGAATCATTCTCTCTGTGAGGAAATTTCTCCAAAATGCTTTTTCTTTCTCATATCTTCCTTAATCATCTCTGGATTCCCATTATTTCTAGAAGGTATATGATTAAATTCCCATTAGAACATCACCCATCCCCCATCCCTTTCCAACCACCCACTCAGAGTCAAATAGACTGCCACAGCACTAAGTTGTCTGGTCCTTTTTTTAATACTCAGGCTCTTAAAACTCTTCATATTGCCATCTATCATGAGACATCACTGACAATTCTGCTAAAGCCCCTATAAGGATGAAATATATTGTCAAAAAATGCTTAGGACAAACTGTATTTTGTCAAGTACCTTCATCTATTTAGTGTAGCATATTAATCCTGCCAAGTATCTTAAAACATTCTGCCAACAAACCTCCATCTTTTCAATATGGGAAAGCACTACACGGCAAGATTTCTTGTGTTGAAATTTATTTTTGCTATCTCTAATCACCAGCTCATCCTCAGCATTGGTTATCTCTTCCCCTACCTATGTTTTTGAGATACCCAACAATAAACATTTATCAGACACTCAGGTGTAGGAATTCCTTCCTGTTCACTTCAATCTTGCATTACACTTTTCCATTCTCAGCTGCTCAAACTCTCATCTGCTCAGTCATGGTCTAGACCAGAAGTTGTCATGGATTCATAGGAGCACAGAGAAAGAGGTCTGTAAGAGAATTTAGAATTAATCCATCCTTCTGTTTATCCCAAAGCAAGAAATACTGTCCACATCATCATTGGCAAATATTCACTGAACCTCTTTAACAAGTAGCTACCTGGTTTTGGTTTGCCAAGTGAGCAACCAGGCCAGAAATGACCATCCAGACCTACCCACACTGCAGGAATTCCCTGAATTAACTCCAGTTTGAACTACAACATTTCTCTTAAAAACACATCCTGTCCCAAATTCAAGTTTAGGTGACTGAGAATCCAAATTTGGGTCAAGCACCCTCCCGGCTTAGTGCCCAGCTTCTTCTGAGACTACACAGCATGGCCAGACATTCACAACATACCTGCAAGTTATTTTCTAGAGGCTAGTTCCACTCAAAACCCAACAACTTGTTTCAATTGCAGGCAACTGATTAATTTTATTTAACAGCAACTACTGCCAAAGTTCTGGATAAATCAACACAAGCTCCCAGGTGCAAGCAGAAAAGCTCTCAGAACATGGTTTATCTTGGTTCTCTCTTCTTCACATTAGTGAGCAGTCTGTTTTACTATATGCACGGGGCTGTGCATGACCCCAAAGGGAGAGATTTGGAGAAGAAACAGAGCAAAAATGAAGCAGCTCAAAAGGAAGTGTTTAGCACAGAGCTTTCTCCCAATCAGCTGTACCCATTTCTCACACATGCTACACACTTCCTTAGGAACGTCTGAAATTTTGGTGACATGAAGTGTTTGCTAGAGAAACGTGTTTGCTCAGGACTGAAATCAGTACCACATTAAGGACAACATCCTCTTATTTATATAAGTAACTAGCCCTGGAAGTTAGGGGAAGGGAGGAGTATATACAAGGAAAGAATTTGTCCAGTAATTAAAAATCCAGTCAGTAACTACAGTAAACTCATCACCAATGACCTGCATGCCAAAGATTTAATCTTTGTCTACAGAGATGTAAGAACAGTACTGGGATAAATTTTGCTGTATCTACCGCATGTTTTATCATTCATAGTAAGATATATAGAGCTAACAAATTAATTTTGGCAACAGTGTAAGTAATTAAATTAAACAGAAAGCATTTTCTATGTACTGGAGATGAAGTTGACGGGAAAGCATTCACACAATAAACTGAGGAGAAACGTGGTATGCAAAGGTTAACCAAAGCTTGCAGTGAATAAAATGTGCCACTTTCTCTGCTCTTTATGCAAGCAATGCTTTTATAAAGACAATGAAAGTTTTGCCTCAAGGTAAAAATATTGAATCTGATTCTAACGGTAATAAGTTGTTCATATAGATTTATATAGAACCAGGTACCAATGTGGGATATTTTTTTCCAGCCTTAAAAACCTCCTTAAGGAGATTTTAAAAGGAGAGAGATCCCTCTTATGAAGTAGTTCTGCTTCCTGCACCCCATCTTGCAACCTTCTGGAGGCTGGTTGAACCAGAGGAGATGAACAGACACCCCCGCTCAAAAGCGTTTGTTCCTGGCTTCCCTTATTGAGGGCCTGATGCCAATAGCAGTGATTGAAAGGTCATGGCTCCTCACAGATCTTCCAGTAACACAGTTCTTCAGTGGGAAAAAAAGGCATTTTGAACCAAATTATACTTTCCTTTAAAAAAATCTGATTTCCTCCAAAAACAATAAGACTTCATTAAAAGACATATGGCAGAAAATCACAAATGCTTCAGTTTCAGGGCAGAAAAATATCAATACAAGCTACAGAAAAGATGTTACAGTATTAATCTGAGTTTCTAAGTGCTATGACAAGTACAAATAAAGATGAAATACTCTATCTTCCAGCTACAGTGGGTTTGATCCTGAAACCTGGAAGTGAAAGGTCCCCAATCAGGGGATTAGATCTTTTTAAAATATTAGATCAAAAGTAAAAAATCAGAGATCCTGGTATAACCACCTGGAACCAAAATCACATAAAAGCAAAAGAGAAGGGCCAGTAGCAGAAAATCAGGAAGGCGATACTTGAAATCTCAGTCACAATTGATGTCGATTCAACAGTGCTCTTCCATATCAAAACATCCAAAGCAGGGAACACAAACAAAACCATTCTAGTAAAAATATTTCACATACTTAAAATGATTACCATGTGAATTTACAGAACTTTACTTTCCAAATAATTTTATTAGGTATTTTCTTCCTCCAGCTGAAATAACAGCAATGAGCTATTCTCACTACTCCTTTCCTGTAGTCTTCCCATAATCAAAGCAAATCAGTAGAAGAAACAATATGGAAAGGACAAGGCCACAGTCATCAAGATAGTCTGAGTCTTCCTCTTGCTAAAATTAAGACCTCATCTTGTTGAGAAGAGTCATGGCCTAGCTGTACTCTGTCTCTGCTTTCTACTATAGGAATAGCAAAAATGAGGGGGGAGGGGGCGGGGAGGTGAAGCGTAATATTGTGAACTTCTGTTACATTGCACAATCTGTTATCCTACACTCAGATAGTGTTCCAAACCTCCTTTCTACCAGATCTTCAACACAACACAAGCCACCAGGATAGGCTGCCTCCCATTGTGCTCTGTCTTTTAAAAGCAAACATTGTTCATAACATGCATGTTTTAAAAAGGGTGTGCTCTCTTCAGAGAAGTGCTTTGGCATGTGGATTTGGGCCAGCATCAACAGAGCTGATTTTCCTATGAGTCTTCTGCCTTGAGAATTGTCACATACATGGCAAGTACTCTCATCAATCTGCTTTTGTGAAGACCACCCCTTGCATTGCCCTGGAACCGTGGGCTCCTATTTAGTCCTGTGGTTATACCCAGCACATAAAGATAGAGTCATAGAATATCTCAAGTTGGAAGGAACATAAGGATCATCGAGTCCAACTCCCTGCTCCTCGCAAGACTACCTAAAACGAAACCATATGACTGAGAGTGTTGTCCAGACCCTTCTTGGACTCTGACAGGCTTGGTGCCATGACCACTTCCCTGGGGACCCTGTTCCAGTGAGCGACCACCCTCTCCGTGAAGAACCTTTTCCTAATGTCCAATCTGAACTTCCACTGACACAGCTTCATTCCATTTCCATGTGTCCATGATTTAGGCTTCAGCATCAAGCCCTGCTCTAGATTTGCCTAAAGCTTGAGGGAAAGGGGCATGTTCCAAAACTGAATAGTGAATCATCAGAGTGAGCTGTGAAACAAAGGGCAGAAAACAAAAGTCTATTTGGAACAGACTAGAGCTACAGGAATCTTGTTTGAAAACACCATTTTCTCCTTTGGTTTCTTTGGGCCTGGTATGAGATTAGCACTCCCAGAACAGTGGATCTTTTGCAATGGCTAAGGAGAGACTTCCCCACATCACATGTGGGCACACATATATACACACATAGAAGTACTGTTGCAACAGGCAAATCAGAAATGCAAGAAGCAAATCAGGATAACAAAGAACATCTCCTCAGAAGAGAGCTCCTGGCCTGAAGAGCATGTCTGCCTGCCAAAATATAAGCACTTGTCAACACCAACTCATTTTCCAGGTGGGCCAGGCCAGGGCAAACTTGCTTACAGCTTAGATATTTGTTCCTTTTGGAAGCAAAAGGTGCCTTGCACCTTCACCACATGAAGCCAGTGGTTGCTGCAAGCAGCAAGCTCTACTGCAACTTGTAGCCTGTAATATTTCTTCCTTACAATAATGTCAGGTGCCAGTACAGCTCCATAATAGTAACTCTGGAGACGACCAAGGCTTTTGCAGCCATGGTGAGTAAATGGTGTCAGACCAATAGCTTGTGGTATTGATTTTTGTGATAAAACTGCCTTTGTGCTCTGTGCTTCAGCCTGACAAAGATAGCTGCCAGGTCTTGCCAGCTCTGGGTACCTATTCTTCTGGAAGCAGCCATCTCAGATGAACATCACTTTGCCAAACCATAATTAGCCAGAGACGTTGTCAGGATCTCAGCAGCTTTCTCTTAAAAAGGAGCATGTAAAAGGGAAACTGGCCAAAGAGCTAACCTCCACAACCATGGAAAAAATGATCCCAGGAAGAAAAGTTCCATGGTCTCCTCTACGAGTACATTGCTGAAATAAAATGGCCGAAGTAGCACCATGCTCTGATTCCATTCACAATAATCCAGGAATAATTCACAATAAACCATTCTCCCAGGAAAGGTAGCACCTTATTCTGCTTTGCTTACTGCCTTACTGATGGCTATCTTGCACAAAGAAACCAAAGGGGAGAATGCTGCTTTCAAGCATGTTTCCCGTAGCTGCAGTCTGTTCCCAGAACTGTGTCAGGGAGCTCCTGGGATAAAATACTAGCCCTTGTATTTCTACATATCCCAGTGACTTGAAGCATTCCACACCTGCACGATGAAAATGAACTTTGCTTGTTATCAGCTTCTGTAGGCTTGTGGATTTTTATTCCCATTTCCTGTTCTTGGGTTCCACTGGCGAACATTAGGTGCTGCGGAGGGGAGAAGGAAAAGCAAATGCAAATAAAGGAAGAGTTTTGTATACATCCCCAAAAGAGCAGACAGGAAAGGTCAGATAACACATATTAAAAACAAATAGCTGGAAAAATAAACAGGATGCCTTGAAAATGAACCAGATGAGTCAAAAGGGGCAGAAGGAATCTATATAAAAAAAAGGAATAAACGTGAATGTAGGATAACATAGTTAAAGCAAGATAGTTCTTACAGAAAACTCAGCTGCAGCAAAAAGCAGCAACACGCCTCTACAGAGGAAAAAATAGTTGCACAGAAATAATATAGGGAAAACAAATACGGCCATAAATTCACTCAGAGGTCCAAGGTTCCCTCAGAGAGAGGTGGAGAAACACTCTAAAAACCAAAGATGCTGTTAGAGTTTTCACAAATCCTTGATCCAGCGTTGGGTGATTTCTGTTTCTCACCATTTATGTTAGTCTCCTACATGTCCCAAGCCATCTGCATTGCCACATTTGACAAGGTGCATATATACAGCAGCTTCTCTGGGTCACTGAATACAGGGGAGAGCTGGTTTCCCATGAAACCTTTTACAAAAACTAGAAGTATTTGAAGAAATACGTCAGTTTGAACAAAAATGTTTCTTCATGTAAGATATGGAGATAGCTGAAGAAGCTGCAATTCCTAAGCTAAAATAACGCTACACAGGGACTTGGTAAAATATGCAGACTGTTGTCTACACTGGGGCCTGTATCTATGTGTCTGTCTCTGAGAATTTTAAAAGGCCTTGCTGTCATTTCCTATTGGAAAATAAATACACTTCAAAACCTCAAAATCTTTTGCTAAACAGAATGGTTGTTTTCCTAGTCCAAGAGCAATACTCTCCTCTCTGGTAAATTCTGTACTGCATTGGAACCCCATGGCTTGTTCTCTGAATGTTGATTTTAAACCAGCTTTCATGGGCAGCTGCGGTAAATAAACCCCTCAGATGGTTTTTCATGCTGCAGGGGGTGGGGAGGGACAGGGTCAGATCACACACTGCAGTGATCCTGCTCCAGCAGAGTAAGACATTCAGAAGAACTGCACGTGAACTTCTCAGATCTCAGTTTAACAGCATGCTACCAGATCAGGCCCTGAAAACTTTCATATGTCTGAACTGGATTATTTTACTAAATTCATGATACACATTAGCCAGGGCAGATGATGAGTGTGTAATGAGGTAAAGAGGCACTGGGATAGGGGCAAGGCATCTCACACTCTACCATAAAGCCATAAAGGAGTGGTAGGTATTGTAGTAAAATCAAAGGAAGAGAAGGGAGTCTGCAGATCCTATATTGTTATTAACGTAAAGCTAGAGTTTCATAAGTTAAACCTGTCAGACCATAACCATTATGTGGCTATGTTGGTAATCATGCTGAGGTGTATTTTAATGTTAATATCTGTATCGTTTGCATATCTTTAACGTAAAACTATAGTTCAGCTAGGGTTTTATGGCAAAATTGTTACTTCCTGATAGTTTTATTTCGTTTCAGACTTTATTTGCAGGCTGCAAAACAATAAAACCTTTGAAGAAAAAAATATATAGGGTAAATAAATAATGAGGATTATGAGAAATCTCCATGCCTTTAAAAACATATTTGTTTAAAGGAATAAAAAGGCAAAAGGCCAAAATGCAACATACCCAAGTAAAAATAGAAGGTTAATGCTGGATGAAAGGCCATAATTTCGCTCCATTTTGCACAAAGACAGACCAACACATTGTGGAACATCCCCCATATCCCAGATGTGAAGTTACTGAGCTCATCCCAAAAACCAGGTTCAACTTTATTAACTCTGACAGTTCAGGCAGACAAAAAGATGCTTCATTTAGGGGCTAGTCCAGAGCCCTTCCACTCACGCTCCTATTTTGCAGGATTAGAATCCTCTGGGACAATCACTATTATTTTATATTAACTGTTGTCAGCCATCTGAGTCAGCCATTATTGTTTCAGAAGCCCATGTCATCCTCATATCACATCTAAATCTGAAGTAACTGCATTTGAACCAGTTTAGTAGCGCCAGGTATTAACTGAAAGTTGAATCTGTCCTAACATCTTGAGGTCCTTTCTGAGCTTCATGAATGGTGTGTTCGCTGCGCTGGTGTGCTGTCATCCACTCTTGACACCACTACCCCACCACCCCCTGATTTACTTGGTCTTTAAATAAATACTTTACTGCTGCCTCTTTGGCTGTCTGGCACTTACAATCAGCCCTGAATTGACATACAAAGCCCAGCTATGACAAAGAGAATACCACAAGAAAAAAACACCAAAATAACCATGCTGAGGAGAAAAGGAAAATAACACATTATACCAGCAGAACAGGAAAGTCCTTCCTGTTCTTCCCCTGGAAAAGCAAAGGGGAGTGGGAGGTGTGGCAGTGCTGATGAGAGAGTGAAAAGTTGAGAGTAATCATGAGTAATCATGCATCCTTCCCAGCACCATTCTCTTCAGTACATTGTATTTGTTTACTGCTGTCTTTTTCTGCAAGCATCTGTTTTGTGTGGCAGTACATAACACAAAGGTCCGGTTGTGAGAATTCCTGATTTAACAAGCTCACATCAACAGGCTGAGCTGGGGGATTTAAGCATTTAATAGGAAGAAACATGTATCATCAAGCTGAGGTAACACTTTTTAAGTGACCTAAAATAGATATTGTCCATAATTGATGCATGGTAGAGTGGTACATGACAGAAGGAGAAACATGTATTAAAGCTGAAAATCTAATCAAAATTATATGTTGCTTTTGGTAAAGAAGTGGACTTAAGGGGACACAGAATGATCAGGAAAATGCAACAACAGAAATACACAGTGCTTTTCCTTTCCTATAAACTTTCACTGAGCAAATTAAAAATAGCTGTAGTATACCATGAATCAGTGGTCTGAATCATGCTCCAAAATAATTTTTTAATGCACCCCAGTGCAGAGCAGTTAGCCTAAAAGGAGAAAATCTCTAGTGACTTCAAATATATTCTCAAATAAGTTACTTGAATTAGCTGAGATATCATTTATAAAGTGTCTGTCCTCATGCAATGCAAGCATCAGTATTTAAAAATTCAGATGAGAATTAGAGATGTGAGCTCCGCAACTTCCTTTCTAATCTGCTTTGCTTGTGGTCTTGGGGACTAACCCATATAAATATGAATATAATTAGATATTTAGAAACAGCAAAGAGAGTTCATTTGTTACAGAAACCTACAAAGAATAAGAAGGGTTTTTATAATCCAGTTTTGGATTTTAAATTGGATTCTTCATTGTCTGAAGTCTGTTAGTCATTATTCCCTGGGTGCAGATCTTGAATTGACGCCTGCAAGGGTTTGTGTATGTATATGCGTCTAAGAAAACATTCTGAATAGTGAGATTCCCCAGGGAGCGCTGACACAAATAACGGACACAACATATTTTATCTATTAAAAACACTTCAAGCTTTCAAGTAATGCCAAAACCCACAATTAAATCAGTATTAGACACATAGGAAGAGATGATTCAGAAAAAGTTCTTCACAGTAATGCACAGGTGGATATTTGCATTGTGGGAACAAGCCAAATTGAAATAATTTTAACTCTGCACATGCAGAATGTTTCCTGGGAGTGACAATGATCCAGAACTATCTTATTCCAGAATTTGGAGCCCAGTTCCAGAAACTCTCAGGAGAAAGTATTTCTTTCCCAAATGAAAGTGTTTACAGTAGACCCAACTGCTTTGAAATCATGTTTTTGTTCTGATCGTGAATATTCTAGGTGTTATTAAGAAGACAGGTATACAAGCAGCTTAGCTCCTGAGAAATCAGGAATCTATCAACAGTTTCTTGAAAAATCCTCTTTTTTTACCAGAACAGGTTCCTTCCTGATAACTTTTTTCCCTTTTTTGTCTAACCTCCCCATTTCATCTTTCAGCTTTCCACTTTGACTTGCCTTTTGATCAGTTTTGCAAAAATTTTTCTTCTTTCTGGCCATAAGGGTGCCGTAAGACCTTTAGTTATTTTTTAAGCTAACTGTATCCTGCCATGGTTAGTCTTCAGCCAGGTTTTTTACATACAAATTGACACACATCCCTTCCCTTTTTAGTTGGTTATTTGAACACCAAAGTCAAACATGCTCAAATGTTTACACTGAAAGCTTTGGAAATACTGGTCCCTTCTAAAGCCTGTATCCCTTCTTCTAAAGCATGTATCCCTTCCTAGCCTGTCATTTTAGTCTCTGTTCCACACACATTTAGTAACACTCCCTCACTTTTATTTAATAGAAAATATTTATAATAGAAATAGAGATTCACAAGAGTCAGACTCTGCAAAGAGTTATTTATACACATGAATGACTCCTCCTCTGCTCCCAGCAGTTTCATTCTCCACTTGCACTTTTTTCTTTTTTTTTTTTCTTTTTTGGGAGCTTTGACATACAGTATGCCCAAAAAGTAAGTTAGTTGAGGCATGTCATGATTGAAACCTGGCTCATTGTTCCACATTATTATTCACTTTCAGTTTGAAAATTTCACTACAGGTTGCTTGTTTGTCTTGGTTTTATTTCTTGTTTATCATAAGAGAATATCATAAGAAGACTCGATTTACAGTATTGTAGGAATAGCATCTGAGTGCTCTCTGTCTCTATAGTGTAAGACACCTTCATGACAGCATTTAGCATACTAGTGGAAAAATTACTCATATGGTTGAGTTTCATTTTGCTCTCTGCTTTGCTGCTACATCCATGCAGTCTCAGTGATTTATGAGGAAGGGAAAATGAAGAAAGGACTTGGTCATCATTATTTGAAATATAGCATTTTCTACATTACTCAGCACTGTCTCAGCTACCCTTCTCAGCTTGTACTGTAGCAAATGTTGGTCTTCAGATTTCTGCAGCTAGGCTTGTCAGCACTAAGGGCAATTGTGTTAATTCTTCTGTTGAAAGAACAATAGGTGTCACCGATAACATCGTATCTCTTTGCATCGGCTTCAGAAAGCAGGTGGATTTATTTTTTCCTACACTTGCAATGATACATGTAAGTGTGCAGGGACTGGAAAAAAACATTTTGCAAATTTTTCCAATTAGACAAATCCTGGTCCTTGCAAAGAACTCAAGGAGATAGCTTGTGCACAAAGACATTATGGAAGGAGTTGCTGAACAAATTCCTGTCTATAACCAGGATAAGGCATAGATCAGTCTTGGCTTTGTTCTGCAAACAATCTGCATCATTATTACTAGCCCTGAAATAGTGTATGTCCCTTGTTACAGATGTCTACATATGTCCCTTATCTGTAACTTGTTCTTCCAGTCACCTGACACAGAAATTTCCAATATGCTGTGATCTCGGCTGAAAGACCTCTGCAGTGCCAATGAGCAGCAGAGGCTGCTCAGCATTCGGATCAGCATTTCCCCATCTGCCTAGCTAAATTTTTCGCTTACCAGTTTGCTCCCGTTCATGAAAAAAACACCCAATTGTTTCTTGTTGTCTTGCTGTGGAAGTGAAAAGATTTCCAGGTATCACCTGCTGTCTGACTATAAAAACACAGCTAGCAGAGACCACATGTTCAGTATTGTGCAAGTGAGAACAGTAGACATGAATACAAGCCTCGGTATGGACCTTGATTCTTCACCTTCCATGAATCAGAAAAAGTGTATGGAAATTAAACAAGTCTTGTTTCCACCTCCACAATTGTATTTAATGTGCCTGTTCAAGGAGACTGTGCTTACTCCTTACACTGTTTTTAATCAGTATTAATCAATTAATCATTATAAATCATTAATTTAATCAATTAATCAATCCGGGGGTTGGAACTAGATGATCTTTAAGGTCCCTTCCAACCCAAACCATTCTATGATTCTATGATTCCATGAATTAGTTTTGAAATGTTTGTACAGAAGACATCTGGAAGAAAGAGAAGGCCAAGTCCAGGGTACTGCAAATGTCACGGCAGTTGTCTATGGATTGGTCTATCATATAAAGTTGTGAAATGGTAGCTTAAGTTCCATTAAAAAGAGGTGGGGATAATTAAAAGCAAAGCAACAGAAGAATAAATAGTGGAGGCAGATGTTTTCCAGATTTCCTTGACAAATTAGTGAAATATTTAAACTCCTATATTCTCCTTTTCTCCACATCACTGGATATTTTTTCCCTTGGTTATATCACATCAAAACAATGCAAATATTTCACAAAGGCCACGTTTCCCAGCATTTTAGGAAAATCAGGCTCTATAAATATGAAAGTGCTATTAGAGAAGGTGAAATATCTAGAGCTGACTTGTGGGCAGCCCCAAGGAGACTCAGAAAAGGCAAAAACACCTACCAGATGCAAACAATAAAAAGAAGAAAAACCCCACCTTTTACTACGTTTACTTTTCATCCTGTCCCAGCATTCCTTATGGACCAAACTCCAAAATTAAATGGACGTTATGGGCACACAAATATTTTACCAACTTAAAAATAAATTTGAAAGCAATCCTTTCTTTTCTATATCCTTCAAATGTAAAACAGCTTCTTGTTTCTGTGCATCTGACATTTTTAATAAGATTAGGGGTTAGACTCCACGGGTTTCATTAATTAAGTCAACTTTAAATATACATATACAAATACTTGTCATCAGTTTGGCATCCTCAAAGGAGATACAGACAAGATTGCTTTGGAAAATTTAACTACTCCCTTGCTTTAATTTAAAGCATTCCCAAATTGAGATTACAGTGGAAGAGAGGTTTAGAGGCTGCAGGTAAAAGTCCAAAAGTTCCAGCTTTAGCTGAACAAGTTTATTTTCACATTCCTCTCCTTGTTCTGTATTTTCAGCTGGGTATGCTGGAAAATCTGGTGCTCAGATTCCACTGGCATCCAGATCCCACTTTGTCTCAGTCATGATCTCTACCATTCCCTCCTGTCTTTCCTGCAAATGTTGCTGTATCGTTTGTCCACACAAATGCTGGAGAGGTGCTTTCATTTGGGGAAATACCAGGTTTCACCTGTTCAGCGTGAGTTGGGAGCACATGGAGCAATGGTTTGGAGTGACTAGGGAGGGAAAATTCATGAGCCACAAACACAGAGCAAATACTGACGAAAGTCCGCATATCCCAGGTAAGCTTATGTTTCACATCTAGTATTATACCGCCTACTACTAAGACTATATGTAGGGCAGTGAAGACAACACTGCAGAAATCTTCATCTCCTGCTGCTGCTTCCTGTAGCCCTCTTTATTCTTTTAGACCTTCCATTTTTTAGTTGCACTTACCATTCATCTGCTCTAGTCTGGTTCTAATGTACCCTTACTGCAAACACAGCAATCCCTAAGGGTTCAATAGTAGAGAGGGAAATATTTCATAGGAAGAAACATCCTTTGCATGCCTTTCAAAATATCATATTCACCCGTGATATACATCTGTTCTTGATGTCAAGACAGTATAAAAAGACAGCTTTAGTTCAAGCCTATGCTGGTAGCTTTATGCAGGAATGTCTGGGTCGAGTTCTGTGAGTCAGTGGAGAAGATCAGTTTGGTTTTTATGACTTTAAAATCTATATGATCTCCAAACTCACCAGACTCTGCTTTCATCTTCAGTTTACACAGATACTTTCTAAGGTTGTGGAATTACATCACATTGAACAACTAAGCAACACAAAACTTGTCCTCAAATATCTTCTTATGGATAATTCAGGTCATTTCTAACAAATTAAATTATAATTAGCATAGCACAGCCACAGAAGCAGGCAAACAGAAAGACAAATTTAAAGTTAAAATGGTATATGTAAGGCAACTAAGTATAGCCTATCTGTGTGGAAGAGAGAAAAAGTGACCATCTACAAGTACTGAAAGGGGGTTGTACACAGAAAGGGGAGAATTATTTAAGATGCAGGACTGTATGCTTAAATGGAGGGGGAAAGTAACTTTTAAAGTGTGGGGGGGGAGAAAATAGGAAATAATGAAAAAATTAACCTCACAATATATTAATTTACAAGACTGTCACTAAAGCCAAATTGGGGATTTTCTACAACAAGACCCATAAAACAGGAAAAGCAAAACACTGGGCAATACACCTCTGGGAAGAAATACGAAGGACTAAGTAGACTCATGATGGCAAGTTTGTTCTATGTTGGATGTAAATATATATACCCACAGGACAGTATGTAAAAGCAATGACTCTCAATTGAGTCTGAGGGTAACTACATTAGTGTGGTGTGTGCATTTTTAATTCTCACACTTTTCAGGGACTTCTGGAAAAAAAGAAAGGAGGGTAATAAAAATAGTAGACAGATTAAAGGACTAAAGATGTGCGAAGGATATATGCACAGAAGAGTCTTTAGAAGAGAGAAATGTTCAGAGTGAAAGAGTTGCCACCATATTCTAAAATAACTCAGACAAAAATTCCTATTAAAAAGAATTCTGCCCTCAGTCTCTTTAACATGTTCCCATTGATTTTAAAGGAGATGCAAAAGCGTGCCATGAAAATACAGCTTTGGGAATCATTCCCAGTCTTGGAACACAATACACAGCACAAAGCACAGCAGTTTAAAATTAAGGCGCCAAATTAGGAAAATGTTCTTAATAGAAAAGAGAGAGAGGCCAGCAAAATTCCCCAAGGAACAAGGCAGTATCACTGCACAGACCAGAGAAAGACAGGACATAAACAGAAATTATGTCAATAATCCACAAATACAAGGTTTCAGAGCAGTCTGTTGTAGCACAACATTCCACAATGCTCTGGGTCTACCAGCTGCCTTTTACTCTTTGATACAAAATGCTAATATATAGGTACATGTATATGCTACAGCAAACAAACCATCCAAGATAGTTCTTGGTTTGTTGTGTTAAACAAAGTAGCAAAAGGACAGAGATCTTTGAAAACCAAGTTGAACCACATGGATGTGTAAGGCTAAGCAGCAAGCAAAGGCAAGCTGGGTGCCTCAAAAGAATCATAGTTAATCGTTGTCTGTGAAATATGATGAGATGATGAAAGGCAGGACGAACAATTAAGCGTGATACATAACATATGACAACCATAAATGGCTCTGCGTTGTGGCTAATCTAAAGCACCAATGAAAAGAGATGACACAAAAGATAGGAAATGTGAGCAATGCATAAAAACCTAGGGAACCCAGCAGACTAGCCTGTACTGGCTCTAGTACTCATTTTTTCAAAATGTATGAAGAAAGAATCAAGGAGGAAATAGGATACATAAACTAGAAATACAGTTGTGTTTTGTTTGGGGGTCTTGTTTATTTGTTTATTTGTTTTGCATTTGAGAACAAATTGGGTTGCAAAAAAGAGATTATGTGACTGTGGTTTGGACAGCAGTCCAAATACAAATCAGGCACAAAACGGGTATAAATAAAATCTGCAAGTTCAGGAGGGTTACATGAATCAGATCCTACAATGTTTCTTTGCCAACAGCAGGAGGAGCTTATATTTAATTGACATCCTCCTTCTCTTCCTCAGCATCTTGGAGCACCTTTTCTATCCAACACTGCAAAAAAACAGGGAATCCTATATCACTAGATAGGAAACCTAGAATCACTATAGGGAATCTTGCAATGGGTGCTTTCCATTTTAGATTTGTAGGGCTTGCTACCTCACAGTCCTAGAAGATTTGCCAGGTCAAGTTCACTCACCATTCTGTCAAATGAAAATCTAAGCCATATCATCAATATATCACACAGGTATTTCTTTAGGAATGTGCTGCCACAAAGGCACTGAGAGTATCAAGTTATTGCATATATCATTTTCCATAACTACTAATTTTAGAGTGTGAAACGGCCTATATATACCTCTGTATGTGCGTGAGCATGTGTGCACGTATGTGTAAATGAGAAGTTTATTAGCAAGGAGATTTCTGCACAAGAGCAATGCATTTTTCCTGCATGTCATCCATGCCTGGAACTGCCAGCAATGTCACTGGAAATTCTAGACAAAGACCAGACTCTGGTGCCACCATTTAGAGGTGCTAGAAAAGAAGAATTAATCCTTTGTCTATGAGTGGCAGAGAAATTTTGCTTCATTCTTTGTTAGACTTCTTTTCCTCTTGGAAGTGATGTGGAAAAGTGCGGTGGATATGGCCAAGGGAGTGCCTGTGTTTACATTTGTAGCTGTTCTTGGGCACATACAGCAATAAATTACTCTAATTTAAAGAGAGGCCTTCTGACAGCTTTAAAATTATTATTTAGCTCTATAAAGGAAACATATGAACACAATGCTTCCCGTGTTAAATCAGCCAAAACTTCATCTCTTTTTGCATGAAGATCCTGCCTTACATAGCTATGCGTAGATCCTTATATGGCTCGGGAATGAAGAGGAATTTCAGTCTCTATTTTTAGCTGTGCCATAGTTTGACCTTTTTTTAAAAAAAAAAAAATTTTGTAGTCATGTCACCAGAGCTCAGCTCCTTGCAGTGACAACCTTTCCTCAAGGATCTCAAACACTTTTCAAACATTATCTGACTAAACCTTCCAGGGAAGTATTACTCCAGTAAAGAAGAGAAATGTTAGACAAGGTCTACAGAAGAGTAAAGGAAGGGCACAGAGATTTTAGCAAATGAAAGGAAGGTCATAGAGAATCAGTGCTTGTGAACACACCCAGGCATTAGGTTTGTTTGGAGCCAGGTTGCATTTGTTTTTAAACCCTGCATTAGTACAAATTGAAAGCCAGGATTTATATGTTCCCAGAAGACACACAGCTCATTGGCTAATACAAATAATTTTATAACTCTTTCCTCATATTATTATGAAGTACACACTAAATATACAGATGCAGACAAAATGTCCCAAGCAAAGGTGAAGAAGCAGCAGAATATGCAGAGGAAAGAGGTTTTTCCTTACTGTTTTGTTTTATTTTTTCAACTCCCTTTAGTAGTTTTAAGAATAGCCCCAAACAGGCCACAAGCTATTGCAGCACCTTATTATACCACCTTAGAAACCAACCTTAGAAACACATTTCCAGAACAAAATTTACCTTGCAAGTAATTTTGTGTTTTGGCATCAAAAGAAGGAAAAGACCTGTTAGATATTAAACCTCCAGGCATGGAGTGACTCAAGAGGAAACATTCAGAGAACCCTGTATCACACCTCACCATAGATGCTTAACTCTTAATGGTGAATAGTCTCACTTAGATGCTTTCTCACTACAATGAAAAACAGATGCTCATTAATTTACAGTGACACCCAAGATGTCTCTATACTACTCAGTGAGAAATACTTCCAATTACACATTTGGTATAAATTTAATAATACTAATATTGTTAGATTTAAAAAATTCTCCTATAAAATTATTGAATTAAATTTTTAAGTGACTCACAGTTTATTTCTGAGTATGCAGTCTGGGGTGACTTGAGAGTCCCTTCTTTTCACAAAATGCCTAGCTTCTATTTTCTGAAAATCAGGCCTAGATACAGTGTGGAAAAATGAGCATTCACACCTGGAAGCATCCCAAACCAACAGTAACTTCTGACCATGTTGGCCACTGGATAGTCAATACTGTAATAGACCTAATTAGACTGATCACTGGAACATGGCTGCCAAATGTAAAGGGAAGATCTAATGCTGCTCACATACTATTCAGGCCAGGATCTTCTGGACTGCATAGGTATGTGAGCAACACATATTTGTTTTCAAGCACTGAGAATGCACAAACAAAAGTCTTGGTGTGCAAATTAGTCACTGGGCAAGCCATTATGTTCCCTTTATTTTCCCACACTCTGGGCTCGTCAGTTCTCCTGAGTGCCTGCCAATATCCCCTGAGCATTTCACTAGATACTTCCCCTAAACTGCCTTGAAAAAAACTGAAGTAGCTCAATTAGTCTTTGGGGTCCTTAGCTTAACACAATATTGGTTATTTAGCATCCAGGTGATCAATATCCCCATGACAGAAAAGAGGATAATGTTAGTTTACTACTGATTGTATTAACCTCTCCGAGGGAAATTTCTCACTGAAATATTCAGATAAAAGTGTATATTCCCATCTTGGTTTCCCTGACCTCTCTGCTGATTTACTGCTTGTGCATCAGTGAGTGCAGGTGTGTCTACATTCAGTAGCTAAGGAAAGGATTAAGACAAGTATGTCCTTTCCATCAGCACTAAGGAACAAACACACCTCATGATCAGACCTTGAGTTGGAAGCTCCAGCTGTCTCTGATGAGTAGCCTAAGAGCAGATAGAAACTATATACTTTCTTAATGGTAGTTTCCTCCAGCTTTTAGAGCACAGTCAGCAGTCCCACTCCTGACATAATAGAAGAATGTCTCAGTGGAAATGATGGAGAATCCCATCTGTGCATCTCATTCTGACATGAAGATATCTCTGACAGAATACAGTGCTTAAGAGTCACCCTCTCCTAGCTCTTCTCTTGGATAACTTTGGGAGTGTCTGAGCAGTCAGGATACAAACAGGCCACCATCAACATCCTCTAAACCAGTGGCACATTAGCGCATGATTCTACCAGCGCTACTGTGTTCTGCCCTGTACTGATATATAATGGCCTGTCCCTAAATGTGTAAAGACAATCAGTTCTTGGATACTACCTGGTTCTTGGAAACATTCCATTGACCTTCCTCCTTCTGTGTCTCAGAATGACGGGGCAGCCTGCGTCTGGATCCAGCCCTTAGTAAGGGCTCCAATCCTGACCTCCATTTCCCAATCAACACCTTTCTATGCCCAGGGGTTAGCCTTCCTTTCTTCATTTCTTGACTGGGCCCAATGTCGTAGACTCCAATGAAACATACCTGCTAGTTGAAATCTGGTGTTCCATCAGACTGAGTGGAAGTTATTCAGCAAATAACAGCAGTGTCTGTCAACTACAGTAAAAGTGCGGCTTGCTGCACTATTCCTCCTTATTCCTATTCCTCCTAATGTGGGATCAGTGGCTTATGGCTTATTAAAACTTTTATATAATAAAACATTCAGTTTCTGTGTAGCCCTCAGTTTTGTCTGCATGCAGCACAGCTTGTTTTTCATAATTTTCTCACTGGAGATTAGGATGCAGAAGAATACATGTCAATCAAATGACCTACATTTTTCAAGAAAGAAACTCCTAAGGGTGAAGTGCAAAATTCCAGTTTAATTAGCAGACTTACATAGCTCTGTGATGAGGCTCCAAGGGGACGAGGGGAAAGGGAGCACTTGTTTCTTGCCTCTGTCTAGACAGTGGCATTGAATCTTTTCCAAAAGCCTGATCCATAGCAGCTTCTTCACCGACATTTAGTTGAATGAGCAATTTGCCATGGCCCTGTCAGTGTTTCCCCTGAGATGTAAGAATTATAAAAAAAGGTGTTTGTTCAACATGCCGCACAAGGCATATGGCTTAGGTGCAGTTAAAGCTACAACAAACACAGAAAGTTGCTCCACAGATCAGAACTCCCTGCTTCACAGTTCTACCTGCATATTAACTGTACCTAGACACACACACAGAGCCCCAAAACATGTTCCAAATCTTAAAACTAAACACTAGTCTGCTACTCCAGGTAATGTTAGCAATATGGTCTTCCACATTTAAATATTCATAAGACCATTGGGAAATGTCAATTTTTTCATATGCTTGTCTGAAAGACTCGGGCATCCACCAGTGCTTGTATCTGAGCAATGCAGACGGCTATACAACACTCACAAATACACATTCCTAGTGTGGAGCTAAGCTGAAGAATGCACTGCTGTTCTCAGCTATAATTATCACAGTTGCAGTTCTTGTTGTCACCCACATAGGTGTATTATCATCTAATATGAAGCTAAAAGAACCTTAACTCTTACTAAATAATAGGAGCAGCAGGGGATAGAAGACCCAAAATTGTTATTTCTGATAGCAGTGAGTCTAGAATCCCAGGTCCAAACCCTTCCTGGTAGCTGTGCTCCAAGTCTGTCTCAGGCTTTAATTTGTATAACACAGTCTGTCTTTGCTTTGGTATTTTCCTCATCTTTAAAAGTCTTGATTCATATAAATCATGCAAGCAAAATACTTATCAATATTAGCTGAAGCTTCACTTGCACACAAAGAATGAGACTGAGTTTGAAACATATGATCCCTCTAACACTAGTGTCAGTGAATGGTTTAATTTAAGCCAATCACATCAATTTATATATATTTTTAGTTACTGTTACCTCCTGGCTGTTGCTGAGTTTTGGATAGGATCAAACAGATATACTGAGCTAGGATTTAAGATTTCTTCATGTTGCATTTTTATGCACTTTCCTCATGTTAGCTAAACTGAAGGTTTTAGCAAAGAGACTTCAGTGCCATACTCAAAATATGCATCAAAGACTATAAAGCAGGAAAAGAAATTTTGTATTACTATTGTTATCTTTGTATTGCATTGGTATCCAGGGATGTGGGCCTCACTTTAGGCACGAAGCCCTAAAAATGCCTGGGGAGATTTACTGCATGAAATATAATCAGGATGTTACATGAAAGAAAATTGTCAGTGTTTTTCATGGATATAAGCATAAAACATTTAAATTGTGTAATTCAGTGGTTATTGTGTCTCCCAGGGTGGGCATCAGGCCTGACATTCTAGTGACAAAATTAGCCTTTGTAAGTCCTGGTAGGCCTGACCTTTGAAAGAAAACATTTATAAGCCAAATCAGTTATTGCAGTGGCATTAGAAAATAGTTTTCCATGTTACTAATTACAAAAAGTATTGTATCCATACTAGAGCAAACAAAAAACTCATCTGAACAGGCTGAGAATACTTATATTAGTGCCTGTTCAGTTCCAGTGCTCGGTAGCAGATGTAAGGCAGCTGTGCTTTTCTGCTTGTGCGCCAAGAACGTGACTAGAATGGTTTAACCAGAGAAACCCAGCTTCCCTCCTCCATATTTTCTCTTCCTCTTGGCACTGTCTTTTCATTCTTCTGCTCAATTGTTCCTTTAATCCATGAAAGCAGTGCAATGATGAAGGCTCTTTCATGTAGATTTCATTCACATTGGCAATGTCCTTGATCTCCTCTACTCCCTTCCTGAGGCACATCATAGTTTGTGGCTTTTGCTCTTTCATTATTGATCTTAAGTGTGGTACAGGCTGTTGGGAAGTGTTTTGTGGCCTGTGGTGTGGTACATACAGAAAAGGCAGTCTGAGGACTTTTCCAGGCTGCTTGAGACTGAGAGGACTGAAAGGGATGTATCCAGGCTGATGCCTTTCTGTAATTATAGCTGTATTAAAATCTACTTGAGGGGGATTTACTGAGTAGAGCCAGAAGCCGCTAAGAAGACTTTAACGTGAACATCAATCAGTTAGTGACTGTAGTCCCTTATCCCTCTGATCCATACCAGACTTGCTCCTTGCAGAATAATTCAAGCTAAACTGCCCAGAGACCAGCTTACCCAAGATCTCTCAGCCTGGTACTATGTTCTACATGAATTTCCCTTCAGAATTCTCCTCTCTGTTACAAGCTTCCTCTCAAGGTCATCAGGACAGGGAAAGAGGAAAGCAAGCAGAGAAGTTTGTCCACACGCTCTGTTATAAAAAGTAAAAGAAGATCCTGACCCACAATATTTCACTACATCTTAATGGAAAGATATGTGGAGCTCAGCTTTTGTCTTAGGCAGACTTCTGGCACATTTAGGCACATCTGTGTGCACCCTAGTTTTTCTGCTCTAATAGCCCATTTCCTAACTATCATCTGTCTCTGATGTCTCATGTCTTGTGTTTCCACTGCCTGCTTAAAACACAGCAAGCAGGTCAGCTTCATTCAATAGATCAAAGCCTCTTTTACAAAGGCATTCTATATACAATCTGCGTATGCTTTTAAGAGAGTTTAGGGGAGCATTTCCTGTGGTGTGGGGTAACTAACATCAGTGCTGATGTCCACAGGTCCTACTACCCTCTGCTTTCCTCTTTTCCTCTTTCCTGTTCACATTAATGCCATAACTTGCTTTGATTTTAACAAATGCAAAATAATCAATTATTTGAATCAGCACAATCAGCAGGGCTGTTGCAAAACACTTTGATGTCCAGCCAGGCTGTCAGTTCAGTGTCAGTCCTCTCTCTTCCCAGATAAAACTATGTGAGGGATGGACTGGGTTCAGTGGAAGAGCATATAAGCATTTTATGGCTGACCCCACTGACAACATATATTTAAAATAATGTTCTTGATTCCATCAGAGTATTTGCCATAATTACCCTGCTGTTCTTATCTTTGCTAGCTACTAGTTTGATTCTATGTTTGTTCAAACCACTGTGGGTATTGTTACCTTGTGTATTGTTTTGAAAGCACAAGACACTCAAATGCACTATTTGCATATGCAAATATTATGTTTCCATGTGCAAATGACAACAAATCCAAGAACTATGAGCATAAATGATAGTGCAAGTAAAATGATTCTCCTGTTAATCAGAGGCTAGATTTGATTCTTCATTGAAAACAAAGCTCTGCGATGTTTGCCAGAAATTCGCCATTTAATCTCCAGCACCAGAGTTGAAGACTTTTGGCAGCTTGAAGAAGAAAGTAACATAAGAATCAGAGGCAAACAGAAATACGATTTGAAATGGGGGTAAAAAAAGAAAAAGAAAAAAAGAAAAAAACCCAAGCATAATCACTTCTCTATGCTTTGAAGTTTTCCCAGTGTTATGCTATAAACGGTTGTAAAAATCCCACTATTTGCCTTATTTTCTTCGTAGCAGCATTAGAGAAGGAACTGTGTGGCATTTAAAACTAAGAGTGTCAACTATAAAGAATATAAAAGATTTTGAAGAAAAAGTCAAGATCTCAATTATAAATCCATGAGATCCTTCTGTGAAAGATTAAGTCAATCACAAAGGAGCTTGACAAGCTCTGAATTCCAGAATTGTTGAAATCAAACCCACACTGAGGAAACAACTGTGAATATACCTCATATATCTATAGTGAACTGAAGCAACTGTCAAGCCACTGTTTTGGTAAATCTGAAATCAAAAGAGAAATCTTGGTTCTGTTATGAGTCAAATTCAGTTTTGTAACTGTTTCTCTATTATGTGGGAATTCCTGAATAGAAGGGGCCAAACCTTAAGTGTAAATTGACTCAGTTCCACTGTCTTTCAATGGAGGAACATCAGTTAAGAATCTTGTCCATGGTACTTAGACCACACCTCTCTGCAGACAAACCTCCAAATATCATTTATCCTTCATAATTAATATTCATGTAATTTTAATGAATGCTCTGATGTCTACCTCATTGTTTTTCTAGCTTTAGGTACTTTTTCCTCATATGCTTTTGGCCTATGGGGATTTTAAAATGAGCTCAGCTCACATTCAAATGCCAGAAAAACTTCCCTCCTCTGCCACCAGCCATTTCAGTAGTAACAGTTGTGGCTACTTGTTTTGGGGTCTGAACAGGAAGTACACCTAGTTGAAAATCTGATTTCAGATGCGGGGGGTTTTCCAACTACCGTGAAAAGGGGAAAGAAAAACCCCAATTCAAAGCAGCAAGCAAGCCACTGAATAAACTGCTTTTGTTCTTTATGTTTTGGACACATTCAAAAAATTAACCCATTTGTTGCAATTTTGCCTCTCTTTGATAATGAATGGTAATTGCCATTCATGTAAAAGGAAAGATACCTACCTACAAATATAGCATGGATTTCAATGACAGATTTGCTAGAAGTTGGGAAGGGGATCACTGAACACTTATTTTAGCATTTTGATTATTTTTTTAGAGACAGCACCACCTATAAAATGCTAACATAAAATGTATTTTTGCAAAGCTATCAAAGGAAAAAAACCAACTATATTTGCAGAACATTCTCAGTTGCAAAATATATTTTGCCGTGTTCATTTGCACCTAACTTCACAAGGCACAGGAATTCAGAACTGAAAGCGCTCAAGTTGTCATCAGTTGCCAGTAGAATAAAACAAAGTTTCCAGGAACAGAAATTTAAAGACAATGATAGTCAAATATGTGTACATCTGTGACTCTTCACTTGTGTTCAGACTGCAAAATTAACACAGATAGTCAAATTGCATGCTGCATGATGCAACTGATTGCTAATGCACATAGGTCATTGCTGCATGACTTGCTAGATGCATTAGGAGATGGTTTTGTCTGTTTCTAAAGCACTGGGTATTGGCTGTCAGTATTGATTCCATGTTAGCTGAACTAATAGCTTAAGGTTGAATTTAGGCTGAAGTAATAGCTCAAATGCTGTAAGGAATCAGAGGCTCTTTCTGGCTGTGCTAGAGATATCCCAAGATGACACTGCAGCAAACTCTAAACTCTGTGCCTCAGTTTGCTCTTCTGTTGCATTTGATCAAAAGTATTAGGCCCAGAAGGAGGAGAGAAGTGCTGTTTTGTTCTATTTCTAAAGCTTAGTTATTCTGTCACAAATAGTAGTAGATCTCACATTTCTCTATAGCACAGGTTTGCTCTGAGGTTTAATTCACTGGTTTTTGCAAAGGATTTTGAGATTCTGGATAAAAGACATTACAGAAATGGAAAGCTTTAGAATGGAGGAACACAGAAGATCTGGTTCGGAATGCAAACTCAAAGCTGTTCACACTGCTGCCTTTTTAAAGCTGAGCCAAAAGACAGCAAAAGATAGAACTCAGCAGGCCCAGCCGAGTGTCCTAGCTCTGTGAAATGCTAACTTCCTATCTTGTTTATGGTACCCAACCTGTCTAGATTATCACAACAGTAAAAGTCATAGAACCATGAGGGACTTGATTAAAACTCGCTACACCACAACAGCTTAAGTGTTATAAGGAGAAAAATGGTAACACCTATGCAGGGCATGCCATCTCCAACTATCTGTGTCACTGCAACATACAGACAAGCGAGGGGAAACTCAGAAAGAAACAGAGCACTTCTGTAAACCTTCTTAGCCCTACCTGGAAATATGCAATCAAAAGCAGTACCCAGCATAAATGAGATGCAGGCTGGTCAGCTAGCTCAAACAATGGTTTCAAAGAGGCCAAAATTAGGCCTTTGTAGAATTTTGGTATTTTGTATGCTAGTTCTTCATAGTTAGCCTTTTTTCAGTGCTGCTGTAATATAAGTAAGATTTTTCTGTATCAGCCTCTATTTTTCTATTTTTACTCCTTTAGATTTAAAATACTTCAGAACATTTCTCTGAGGCCTCAGCTCCCATTCTTACCAGTATCTTTACATTCATATCTGCTCAATGAATGCTACAGGCTGCTTAACAATTCTAAACTGTTGAAGATTGTTAAGTTGCTTAAGCGTGGACATAGAAACCTGTAGCTGTAGACATTAATGTGTGCTTAGCTGCTTAAATAGTAATAATAATTCTGTTATTTAGAGGATGTGGAATACCTTATGAAGGAAGAGAGGTATTAAAACCAAATCTGTAGTAGACTATGAAGTACTTTTGCTAGGATATTTTACCCAGATTATGGTGTATAACCACATAACATACCTGGAACAAAAATACACACCAGGCGTTTTGAATATTGACAATTTTCATTTTAAACTTTGCACCTGCAGAAGCCAAGTGTGATTAGGCTCTTCATAGTATGCAACGGCACTGGCTTTCCTTGAAAATACAGTTTTGTGCTTGAGTCTGTTTCTATATGCTTAAAAAGTGGAAAGTTAGAGGGCTCCATGGAAACACATGGAGCCCTCTAAGCTTTAAAGGAAGGTAGGGGAGTTTAAAAAGAAAGCTTTTTGAGAGTATTGATTTTACAAGTAAGTACTGTGAAAAAGAAGGTGGAAAATGTGCTGGGAAAAGATGTGGAATTTAAATGAATCCTATAAATAACTTTTACAGCATACACATCTGTACAAAGGCAGAAGGAACAAGGAGAAATAGATCTTTCAAATTCACTCTAGTTATCACGGTGTTAGTAGGTATAGTTGTCGTTCAATTGCAACGTATAGGCTTGGATTTCTCTATCCTTATTTCCAAATTATTATATACTTTCTAGAAGATGACATGGAAGACCAGTGCAACCAAACCCCTGCAAATTTAAAGGAGCATGAAACTTAAACCTTTATTAAGTGCATTCTCTTCAGCTCCATATTTCATATAGTTCAGAAACCCTGAAGAAATAGCATACAAGTTCCTTACAGCAAGGGAATATGTAACCAAAGAACCTCTCTACAACTAGGTGAAAAGGAACCCTCAACAGATGATACAAGCTATGTTGAGTGAAGACCATGCATATGAGAAAAGCAACTAGAAAAAAACTTCCTAAACAGGAAATGAACTATAATAGACTGCTACAAATCCATAACATTAAACCACAACCCAAAACTCCTGTCCCTCCAACCAGTCCTTCACAAAAACTCCTTACATGGTTATGAACAACAGATGACCAATTGCTGAAAATCACTGTTCTTCATCAGGTTGCAGGTGTATTTTTTTCAGTTCAACCCATAAGTGCCTGTCCATCCAAACAGAAGGTCTTGAGCTATCACTCTAGTGAGAGAATTAGATTCTTCACTCTAAGTCTGTTGAGACAAATACCATAATTCCTTACAATGATCTATTAGTCCCTTCTTATTTCCTACCAAGTGGAAAGGGGGAAATATGCTAGTCCAGATGAAATTTACCTATTTTTTCCCATATGAGTTTCATAGGCATCCTTTACAGATTCATCCAAAATGTAGGAGCCAGATTCTCATTAACATTAGGATACCTTTGCATGCTTGCATTGTCAGAGCAGAAAAAGAAAAAAGGTCTCAGATCTAAACCAGCCACATTAATATAACCCATACATATGAATGGCTGAAGTTTTGAACTTAGGCAGCTTGGAATGTTGCTGTTTTCAATACATCACAATTCGGTTAATAGATTTCTTCCTAGTCTGGGCTTGTGCTCAAAAAATCTAGCTTATTGCTGGCAACAGATTCTTGTATATCTCCTTTCACAGACCAAAGTTCAAGAATAAACCTCTAGATCTGAAAGATGCTTTTGCTACACAGGTACCACAGGAGTGTATTTCACCACTATGCCCCTGCATGACACAAGCTTGACCACATGGCACATTTCTGTGTGCAAACAGGAACGCATCTGTGGTGTCTGGGAAATTCATGATAAAATGTTAAAGGCCTGTGTGCTGGTTTTGGCTGGGATAGAGTTAATTTTCTTCATAGTAGCTCATATGGGGCTATTTTGGATTTGTGCTGGAAACTGTGTTGATAACACAGGGATGTTTTCCTTACTGCTGAGCAGTGCTGATGCAGAGTCAAGGCCTTTTCTGCTCCTCACCCCACCCCACCAGCGAGTGGGCTGGGGGGGCACAAGGAGCTGGGAGGGAACACAGCTGGGACAGCTGACCCCAACTGGCCCAAGGGCTATTCCACACCATAGGGCGTCATGCTCAGCATAGAAATGGGGGAAGAAGGAGGAAGGGGGGGACGTTCGGAGTGATGGCATTTGTCTTCCCAAGTCACCGTTAGGCGTGATGGAGCCCTGCTTTCCTGGAGATGGCTGAACACCTGCCTGCCCATGGGAAGGAGTGAATGAATTCCTTGTTTTGCTTTGCTTGCGCACATGGCTTTTGCTTTACCTGTTAAACTGTCTTTATCTCAACCCATGAGTGTTCTCACTTTTATTCTTCCAGTTCTCTCCCCCTTCCCATCAGGGGAGAGTGAGCGAGCGGCTGGGTGGGGCTTAGTTGCCGGCTGGGGTTAAACCAGCACAGCCTAAAACATGCTGAAATTATTTTGCCTACAGTACCATGTACAATTAGTTAAACCTGGAGTTTAATTCATAAGATAATATTGCCAAGTGCACTTGTTTTTCTTTTTTTGCTGAGTCCTTGTTGCTTTAGTGTTATAATGAACATCTCAGAGTGCACTACTATGTTACAGATTCTTCAGTAGCAAAAGCAAATTTAAGGATTTCCTGCCTTCTCCTCTCCAACCTCTCAATCTAATCCCTCAACCCTGGCCAAGCCTCTCACTCACCAAAGCAGCTAGGTGAAATCATCTGGCAATATCCAGCAGCATTGTTTCTGGGAGGACTGCTTAAGACCAGTGCCTGCTGGAATGACACTAGCTACTCTGTGTGTTTCCCACTGGAGAAAATGCAAGAGGAAGCTATTCACTGAACAAGCACCGTCACCAGCACAATCATCTAACATCTAGAATTGAAAAATAGCTGTTAATGGAAAAGACAAGATGTGGGAATCTAAATAAAGCAAAAGGCAAAACAGTCAAAGAAAGAAAAGAGGAGATACCAGTTTGGGATTGCTCTCCTCCTTTTTATCACATTCACTGTAGTTTGTAGCTACTGGGCCATACTCAACCACAGTCTGTACTGTGGTTTAATCTGACACTGAGTTTCTCTATATGGAAGCTGTTGTATACTTTGCAAAACAAAGTATTCAGAGAAGGAATATTCTGATTTCACACTGACGCATTCATTTCTTTGTAAGTAGGAGACAACATATCTGCAGTGTTTGGGGCTGTTTGCGGGATGTACGCTCACCTTGCAATGCAGAGCGGCTCAAGCATCTCAAAAGTGCAAGAGCACACACCAGGCTGGATGTCATTTCCTGACTTACCACTCTCCTTTGAATCTGATTCCTCCTTTTTTTTTTGCATATGTTTCAATCGCTTTTCATCTTCTTAGGTCTTTCATTGTGACACAAATGCAGAACCCAACAACCACTGCACATAAACAGTGTCCGTCTGATGCAGCCACACGGGTGCAGTTTTTTACAAAACAGAAAGGCAAGCTCCATACTTCTCAGGAGAATTTCTCATTAGTAAATCTGCCTCTTGCTCAGGGATTTTATTTTTCCATGCTCATTTGTTGTCATGTTGATGACAACAGTTTCAGAAGTACAGTATGTGTATCAGAAAGATGCATATTCAATTAATATTGCTTTAGGCAGTTTTCACTAAAAATCAAGGCTTACAAATCTCTCCACAATTCACACAGATAATAAGCCCCTTCAGAAGGATGTTTCAGCAGTATTTCTAAGATAATGCTACCCTACCCTGCAAGACCCTGCCTTGCTCATTTGGAACTTGACTAGAACTTTATTTACAGTCAGTCTAAACTAGATACATCAGGAATGGAAACCTAAAATGCTGATGCTTTGATCTGTCATCACAGTTTTCCAAACATTCATTATCAAGCAGTTTGGTACCAATAACTGTTTGAGCCACCTTAAAATAGTCTGTCACTGTAAAAGCAGATATATACTTATAATTGCTACATACACACAAGCACACACACAGAGCTCCTGCAACAGGAATACAAACGCCAAGCATTTAAAAGTTCAGCCTCTCTCCATTAAGCCTTTCTACATTTTCAATTAGGAGAAGAGATGAGGTTTTTTCATTAAAATTTTCAATTCCCTGCATTTTTAATTTTAGTCCTAAAGAGCAACCTGATGGGTCATGTCAGGAGGGCAAATATAAGCAGATGTGTATTCATCTCTTCCCATATCTTCACTAATATCTCATTTTTCTTGTCATTATGTAGCAGAACAGCTTTGCTAGAACCAGATGCCATTGGGTTAATTGAGAGCACGAATGTCTTTTAAGTGGAGCCCTCTTTTTGAAGGCTTCCTATCTGTGACTGATAATGTGTCCAACTCACGACAACAATTACCCTTTCAGAGGGGTGAATATTTCCAAATATTTTTGTTGAGTGCAGCAGAATTTAAACACGTCAAAATGATTTTCATTGGTATTTCAAAAAAGTGTAAGTTTCTGCCTAAATAATTTGGAGAAGAAACCTCACCAGTGACTTACAGTCATCATTAAATACACTTAGTGGGAAATTAAATTTGGCTTCAAGTTTTATGAGCTCCTTTTCAAGGTATTAGACTGGAGTTGTGCCATTTGTTTAATTAAAAATTGATTAATCTTTCTTTTTTGCTTCTGATTTTAAGGGTGCCCATTCTCCAGTCTCAAATGTTCACAGCATCTGAAATCTTTTCCTTCTTTTTCATAGCCTTAGCAGCATTTCCTAAATGCAAGACAAATAACACAGTGCAAATTATGGGATGATAAAATAGCAGGAATTGCATTTTCACTGCATCATCACTACTAGTTAAGAACTCATAACGAGAAACTTCTGTAACATTTGCAAAACTTTCACTAGAATGCACTGATTTCCTAAGTGGGTCAATGCTTAGAGCCTTTCACAAATAATTAAAATGTTTGAGGTAATGCTTAACATAAAACTTTAACAAACAAAATAAGTCTTCTGTTTGGAAACCATGGGGAGTGGGGGGACAGCTTCTCAATACAAATTGTGTCTCAAATGAGATTTAGTTTTATTTTGATATTGACAGCTGAAGACAAACATCTTTATTATATATAAAATATGCTTTCGGGCTGGATCAAATATGTGAGTTGGCAAAGCACGCAGCTGTGGCAACGGTAAGTTCTGTGGCTGAGCGCTAGATCAAGGTGTACAGGGGGGTTCCTGGAGCCAGGGAAACCCAAGGAAGCGCAGAGAGCCCAGCCAGGAGCCGGCAGCTCTTCCAAGAGAGGATGACGCGGCTTGGGTGTTGCCAGGAGCAACTGTGGGAGATTTAAATGGCCCTAGGGTGTGCTATCTGCCCCAGGGCGTGCAAACGGGGATCGAGAGGGCACAGCAGTTTGCACAGAAGGGCGCGTGAGAAGGGCCGTGCACCCTGCTTGTTGGCCCACAGCCCAGGGAAGTGCTCTAGGTCTCTGCCATAGTGATGGGCACTTGCCTTAGAGTTAAAACCAGTGTTTCTACAGAGGAAGCTCCTGAGATGTCTGATGCTTCCACCCAGACAGAACTGGTCTGGAAGGAGACTTCAGTACAGATGGTAGTTGCAACAAGTGCCCAGACCCTTCTCCTGGAGAAAAGGTAAGTACCTGTAAAAGATGTGCACAGGTTGATGATCTGTTGCATCAGGTGGCCAAGTTGCAGGAAACAGTTAAAAGGCTGCACAGTATTAGAGGGGCCAAGACAGAGATAGATAAGTGGTTTCAGAACCATGCTCCTGTGGGAGACACCACCAAGAATGAGGCACCTTGGACCCTGGTGACCCACAAAAGCAGGACTCTGCTTCAGTCCCCACCCTCCAGCATTACAACCAAAACCAGATATGAAGCTTTAACAGCTGTAGACACCCATGAGCAAGGTCTGCAAGGAGAAACTGTACCAGCAGCAGACAGTGGATACCTCAAAAAGAAACGACGAGTGCTCATAGTGGGTGACTGTTAAGGGGCACTGAGGTGCTCATCTGCTGGCCTAACAGGGGGTCACAAGAGGTATGCTGCCTTCCAGGAGCTAAGGTCTGAGATGTTGCTGAGAGGGTGCCACAACTTGTCAAGAGCACAGACTACTATCCGTTGCTACTCTTTCATGTGGGCATGAATGACACCACAAGCCAGAACCTGGGCAGCGTCAAGGAAGACTACAAAGCCCTGGGAGTGCAAGCAAAAAGTACTGGTGCCCAAGATACCTTTTCTTCCATTTTACCAGTTAGAAGAAAGGCTGCAGCCAGAAATAGACATATAATGCAAGTCAACTTCTGGCTTTGTGGCTGGTGCCATCGTGAGCGTTTTGGCTTTTATGACAATGGGACATTTTTTGATGACTATAGCCTGTTAGGGAGGGATGGGATCTGCCTGTCTAGAAGAGCCAAGGGAATCTTTGGCAGCAGGCTGGCCAACTTGGTGAGGCGGGCTTTAAACTGAAGGACTTGGGGGTGGGGTCCAAAGTGGCAACGCTCACACCATTGCAACCAGCTGGGGAATAAGCCAGGCCAACCAGAGCAGCAACAAATGTTCCTTAGCTGCCTCCCAAGATGAGAACCAGAAGACCAACCACCTCAAGTATATGCATACCAATGCACGCAGCCTGGGGAACAAACAGGAGGAACTGGAGCTCCATGCCCAGTCAGAAAGTTATGATATCATAGGAATAACTGAAACATGGTGGGACAACCCACATGACTGGAGGATCACAATGGATGGCTACAGGCTGCTTTGTAAAGACAGGCAGGGAAGAAGAGGAGGAATTGTGCTCTATGTTAAGGAGAACCTTGAGTGTATAGAAGTCAACTACGGTGATTGTGGAAGCCCTATCAAGTGCCTCTGGGTCAAGATCAGAGGGGTCATCTCCAAGGGGGATCTTACAGTAGGCATCTGCTACCAACCTCCAAACCAAGACGATAAGGCCAACGAACCAATATTTGGGTCACTTAAGCAAGCTTCAGGTCAACAGAACCTGGTTCTTATGGGTAACTTCAACTACCCAGACATTTGTTGGAAGAACAATACAGCAGCTCACATGTCATCCATCAAGTTCCTGGAATGCATAGAGGACTGCTTCCTCATACAAATGTTAGATGTGCCAACCAGGAATGAGGCACTGCTGGACTTGCTACTCAGAAACCAAGAAAACATGCTTTGTAACATCGCGGTTAGTGATAGCCTTGGCTGTAGTGATCACAATATTGTGGAGTTTGGGATCCTGCTGAGCACGCTGAAGGTTAGTACTAAGACAAAGGTTTTAGATTTTAGAAGAGCAAACTTCAGCTCGTTCAGAGATCAGTTGGGAGGGATTCCATGGGAAGCTTCCATGGAGGATAAAGGAGCTAGCGAGTCCTGGGAGTTTTTCAAGAACACTCTCCTGGAAGCACAAAAACAGTTTATCCCCTTTAAAGGTAAGGGAAGTAGGTGGAGCAAGAGACTCCCTTGGCTTAACTGCAAGCTTCTGAGTCTGCTCAAAACCAAAAGAGAAGTGTATCAGAGATGGAAAAGCAAAGAGAGAACTACAAGGGCATTCCCAGTGTGTGCAGAGATGCAGTTAGAAAAGCAAAAGCTCAGCTCAAACTGAAATTGGCCAGAGATGTCAAAAACGACAAGAAAGGGTTCTTTGGGTACGTAAACAACAAGCAGAAACAGAAGGAAAATATTGTCCCAGTGTTAAACAGGAGAGGTGAATTAGTCACCAACAATGCTGAAAAGGCAAAGGTTCTCAACACTTTCTTCACCTCTATCTTTACCAGCACTGTTGGGCTTCAGACCTTGGGAACAAAAATACAGGTTGATGCAAACACAGACCCACCATCAGTGAGGGAAGAGTTGGTAGGTGAACTATTACAGAAGCTTGACCCCTACAAATCGATGGGCCCTGATGTTATCCACCTGAGGGTGTTAAGAGAGCTGGCTGATGTCGTTGCAAGGCCCCTCTCCATAATCTTTGAGAAGTTGTGGAGATCGAGGGATGTCCCAGAAGACTGGAACAAGGCTAATGCCACCCCCATCTACAAGAAGGGCTTAAAGGAGGATCCAGAAAATTATAGGCCCATCGGTCTTACTTCAGTCCCTGGGAAAGTTATGGAACGAATCCTCCTGGGCGCTATCACAAGTCAAATGAAGCATGTGATTGGGAAAAGCCAGCATGGATTCCCCAAGGCCAAATCGTGCTTGAAAAACCTGATCGCTTTCTACAACAAAGTAACCTGCTCTGTTGATGTGAGGCAAGTGGTGGACATTGTCTACCTGGATTTCACCAAGGCTTTCGATGCTGTTTCCCACAGCCTTCTCCTAGAGAAACTGATGCATTACGCTCTAGCCAAGTGGTCTGTGCTGTGGGTGGGGAACTGGCTGACAGGCCGCACCCAGAGGGTGGTGGTAAATAGTTCCTTTTTAAACTAGCAACCTGTCAGAAGTGGGGTGCCCCAGGGATCAATATTGGGCCCAACTCTGTTTAATATCTTCATAAGTGATCTCAATGATGGGATCAAATGTACCCTGATGAAGTTTGCTGAGTGGGGAAGTGGACACTTCAGAAGGGAGAGCCACCCTGCAGGAAGAACTGGATAGGCTGGAAGAGTGGGCTAACAAGAACCTTATGAAGTTCAACAAGGAAAAGTGTAAGGTCTTGCACCTGGAAAAACATAATCCAGGAGTGCAGCACAGGCTGGGATCTACCTGGCTGGGGAGCAGCTGTGTGGAAAGGGACCTGGGGGTCCTGGTGGACAAGCTCAATATGAGTGAACAGTGTGCTGCTGCAGCAAAGAAAGTGAACAGGATGCTGGGTTGCATCAACAAGGGCATCACCAGCAGAGATAAACAAGTCATTATCCCACTCTACTCAGTGCTTGTCAGGCCACACCTGGAATACTGTGTTCAGTTTTGGTTCCCGCTATGCAAAAAAGATGTGGACAGCCTGGAAAGGGTCCAGAAAAGGGCCACAAAGATGATCAAAGGACTGGGAAGCCTGCCATATGAGGAAAGGCTGAGAGAACTGGGTTTGTTCAGCCTTGAGAAAAAAAGGCTTAGGGGAGACCTTATCACCATGTTCCAGTATTTAAAGGGCGGCCGTAAAGAAGATGGAGACTCCCTTTTTACAAGGAGTCACATGGAAAAGACGAGGAGTAATGGGTACAAGTTACTCCCGGGGAGATTCCAATTGGACACAAGAGGAAAATTTTTCACAATTAGAACAATCAGCCATTGGAATAATCTCCCCAGGGAAGTGGTGGATTCCCCAACACTGGACACTTTTAAGATTCAGCTGGACAGTGCTGGGCCATCTTGTCTAGATAGTGCTTTTGCCAAGAAGATTGGACCAGGTGATCCTTGAGGGCCCTTCCAACCTAGTATTCTATGATTCTATGATGAAATATGTGAAAATGGCACCTGTTAATCAAGCTGTGTAACTGCCACACTGAAATCAGCAGAGTAAAACTAGATTTAGCTAGATATTTAAGGTCATTCTCTCTTAGGTCTTAATGTTTGAAAGTATCACGTTGGCAGCAGAGAAACACATAAGATCAGAATGATCTACGTGTACAACACATGTTGCTGCCACTAGAGAATACAGACATTTTAGCTGCGGAGGAAGTATGGAGCATCCTGATGCATCCTGTAAGTGCAACAGAAAACTGCAACACAAGCTGTCTTGCCTGGGAGTCCCAGATCTTTGCAGGTAAGCCCATGAATACGAAGAAAGTGAAAATTAAATAACATAGCCTATGTGTTTACTAAGTGATTCATTGACTAATGCATGAGTAAAATCTTGTCTTTTCTAAAATCAGTTGGGAGTTTTGCCACTGAATTCAATGGAATGCAATTTCATTCACTGTGTCCCAATTCTCTGACTAGAAATAGATTTGAATAAAATATTCACATGCATTGGAATGATGAGCCTTTGCCCTATAATGAATCAAGGGGTCTTTCTGAGTTAAGAGAAACTTTGATGTGCTTTGTTTAGGAATGGTGGCCTGCAAGGATCCTCTTGGGCCAGCAAATCTCATCCTGTGGCAGTTAAAACTCATGCTATCAGGTGTATCCATATGTAACAGGCCTTATATTCACACAGTCCCATTTGAAAACAGAGGTTTAAGGCCTGATCAGTACAGAGGGCAAGGCTCATCAGAACTCACAAGTGCTCTTACCTCAGACTGGATTGCAAACTTGAGCCAAAATTACACCTGCCATTACCACAACAGAAGTGTCTTAAAATCAAATCAGTGGACTCAGACCCAGTGGATAAGGATGTATGCTAGTTTTCAAACTCTGCTACAGGTTTCCTTTAACCTGATTTAAGTCATGCCTTGTTTTGTACCCCCATTTCTTAGTCTGTAAGATGGAGACTGTGTAAAATTACTATAAAGACTGTTCTTGTACAATAGGTTAAATGTCAGTGTCGTGGTTTAGCCCCAGCCGGCAACTAAGCACCACGCAGCCGCTCGCTCACTCCCCCCTGGTGGGATGGGGGAGAGAATCGGAAGAGCAAAAGTAAGAAAACTCGAGGGTTGAGATAAAGACAGTTTAATAGGGAAAGCAAAAGCCGCGCACGCAAGCAAAGCAAAGCAAGGAATTCATTCACTACTTCCCATGGGCAGGCAGGTGTTCAGCCATCTCCAGGAAAGCAGGGCTCCATCACGCGTAATGGTTACTTGGGAAGACAAACGCCATCACTCCAAATGTCCCCCCTTCCTTCTTCTTCCCCAGCTTTATATACTGAGCATGATGTCATGATGTATGGAATAGCCCTTTGGTCAGTTTGGATCAACTATCCTGGCTGTGTCCCCTCCCAGCTTCTTCTGCACCTGGCAGAGCATGGGAAGCTGAAAAGTCCTTGGCTAGTGCAGCAACAACTAAAACATCTCTGTATTATCAACACTGTTTTCAGCACAAATCCAAAACATAGCCCCACACCAGCCACTATAAAGAAAATTAACTCAATCTCAGCTGAAACCAGGACAGTATCCACCCCTTATTCCATACCATTTACGTCATGCTCAGGTCTCACACTATCCAATACATTCTCATTACCCACCATCACCCTTCCCATCCTTTGATATAATACACACATATCATTCCCTTAGTCTATGGACCACCCCTACAAAATATTTGTAAAATGTCCATAAATGTCCACAAAATGTCCACTGAGTTCATTTAGTCCATGACTTTGGGCTTCATCTCTTATGGTTGTTACTCAGGACAGGAGAGGTGGTGTGTTGCTTGGAGTTATTGGGCACCAAAGCCAGCTCAGGTCAGGTCACTGCTGCACTTGCACTGCTTCTTGTAAGGCTTCTCCTCCATTGGTTCAGGTGGTTCCGGCTGTAGTAATTCCTATAACATGCAACTCAAATCATGGGTTACAACAATTTAAAGGTATATCCATTACAATCTCCACCCCTGGTCCCTTTGGACCAGGATATAGGGTTTAACATTGCAATGAACTCCTCCCCTTGCTCCTAGCCTGGCTAGCAACAAGGGGTTCCTGCTATAGTAATTCCCACAACATGCAACTCAGATCCCGGGATACAACAATTTAAAGGTATTTCCATTACAATCTCCACCTCTGGTCCCTTTGGACAGACCATCAGGTTTAACATTGCAATGAAGTCCTCCCCTTGCCCCTGCTCCAGCTTGGACTTATCCACAGAATGTAGTACCTTCAGAAGTAAACTTGCTCCAACATGGCCTCATCCACAGCCACAGATGCTTCGAGGTGTACCTGCTGCAGCATGGACTTCATCCACAGCCACAGATGCTTCGAGGTGCACCTTATCCAGCGTGGACTTATCCTTGGGCCACAATCCCTTCAGAGGGATACCTGCTGTGGCACAGACATAACCATGGCCACAGACGTTTCAAGATATACCTGCTCTGGCATGGGCTAATCCATGGGCACAGACGCTCTGGGGTGTCCTGCTCCCACGTGGATTCATCCACAGGTCACAGTCCCTTTGACTCGAGTTCACACCGGAGTTCCAGCCTGTCCAGTACAGCAGCACAGAAACAGCAGTGATGTCCTGGCCATCTGCCAGCCCAGGCGCAAGGCCATTGCTGTTATCAAAATGTTCCCAGGCACAGCACAGTAAGATGATCAGCAGTACAGCAGCATGGCAAGCAGTGAAAGCAAAAAGCAGCCACTAACAAGCCCTAGACTCTAACATACAGTAAGGCAGGCAAGCCCTATGGCAAGCACAGAAGCCTGCCGATTAATAGCTTAACAGCAATAACAGCTATAAATTCTATCTAGCACATTCCAATCAAATCTGTCATTATCTTGAACCCTTCGAGCCCCACGTTGGGCGCCAAAAAGGACTGTCGTGGTTTAGCCCCAGCCGGCAACTAAGCACCACGCAGCCGCTCGCTCACTCCCCCCTGGTGGGATGGGGGAGAGAATCGGAAGAGCAAAAGTAAGAAAACTCGAGGGTTGAGATAAAGACAGTTTAATAGGGAAAGCAAAAGCCGCGCATGCAAGCAAAGCAAAGCAAGGAATTCATTCACTACTTCCCATGGGCAGGCAGGTGTTCAGCCATCTCCAGGAAAGCAGGGCTCCATCACGCGTAATGGTTACTTGGGAAGACAAACGCCATCACTCCAAATGTCCCCCCTTCCTTCTTCTTCCCCAGCTTTATATACTGAGCATGATGTCATGATGTATGGAATAGCCCTTTGGTCAGTTTGGATCAACTATCCTGGCTGTGTCCCCTCCCAGCTTCTTCTGCACCTGGCAGAGCATGGGAAGCTGAAAAGTCCTTGGCTAGTGCAGCAACAACTAAAACATCTCTGTATTATCAACACTGTTTTCAGCACAAATCCAAAACATAGCCCCACACCAGCCACTATAAAGAAAATTAACTCAATCTCAGCTGAAACCAGGACAGTCAGTTTTGAACTAATGATCTGCTGGGTTTGCCAAACACATAACGTGGTGGGTTGACCCTGGCCGGACACCAGGTGCCCACCAAAGCTGCTCTATCACTCCCCTCCTCAGCTGGACAGGGGAGAGAAAATATAATGAAAGGCTCGTGAGTCAAGATAAGGACAGGGAGATCACTCACCAATTACAGTCATGGGCAAAACAGACTCAACTTGGGGAAATTAGTTTCATTTATTACCAATCAAATCAGAGTAGGATAATGAGAAATAAAACCAAATCTTAAAAACACCTTCCTCCTACCCCTCCCTTCTTCCTGGGCTCAACTTCACTCCTGGTTTTCTCTACCTCCTCCCTGGCAGCGGTGCAGGGGGACGGGGAATGGGGGTTACAGTCAGTTCATCACACATTATTTCTGCCAATCCTTCCTCCTCAGGGGGAGGACTCCTCACACTCTTCCTCTGCTCCACCGTGGGGTCCCTCCCACAGGAGACAGTCCTCCACGAACATCTCCAATGTGAGTCCTTCTCATGGGCTACAGTTCTTCATGAACTGCTCCAGCGTGGGTCCCTTCCACAGGGTGCAGTCCTTCAGGAACAGACTGCTCCAGCGTGGGTCCCCCACAGGGTCACAAGTTCTGCCAGCAAACCTGGTCCAGCGTGGGCTCCTCTCTCCAAGGGGTCACAGGTCCTGCCAGGAGCCTGCTCCAGCATGGGCTTCCCACGGCATCACAGCATCCTTTGGGTGCATCCACTTGCTCTGATGTGGGGTCCTCCACAGGCTGCAGGTGGATATCTGCTCCACCGTGGACCTCCATGGGCTGCACAAGGACAGCCTGCCTCACCATGGTCTTCACCACAGGCTGCAGGAGAATCTCTGCTCCGATGCCTGGGGCACCTCCTCCCCCTCCTTCTTCACTGACCTTGGTGTCTGCAGAGTTGTTCCTCTCACATATTCTCACTCTTCTCTCCAGCTGCAGTTGTGCAGTGTTTTTTCCCCCCTTCTTAAATATGTTATGCCAGAGGCGCTACCACTGTTGCTAATGGGCTCGGCCTTGGCCAGCAGCAGGTCCATCTTGGAGCCGGCTGGCATTAGCTCTGTCGGACATAGAGGAAGCTTCTAGCAGCTTCTCACAGAAGTCACCCCTGTAGCTCCCCTGCTACCAAAACCTTGCCACGCAAACCCAATACACATGACTAGAGTCCAGGACCCCGAAGTGTCAGGTAGGCAACCAATCCTTCAGGCAAACAGTCAAGCTACTTTCATCGGTGCAGACGTATCCTGATAAGGATTCTTAATTTAATGGAGCTCCTGCAAATAAACAAGCTTAATGAAGATTACTCGCTTCCTGGAATTTATTGTGCTGCTCCAATTTAATGCTATCACTTGCATAAGAGGCTATGACAAAGTCTCTGGAAAAAAATAAAATATGCAAATTCAGACACTTCAAAGGCTTTTATTTTAATTGTGCAGAATGCAGAACAGAACAAGAGCAACTCCACTAAAAATGGAAAAAGCATAAGAGAGGAAACTGATACATTTCCATGATTTCTTTCAGCTCTTTAAGAATTACTCTCAAGCACACGAGTTCTCCAAACTACCAGTTCCTCTGAATCAGTGCAGTTCTCATGATGGGTTTGCAGAACTGCATAAAATGCCTTAAGAAAAAAAAATTAAGACCTCACAATACTCTCTCAATTTCAGTTTTATTGCAAATGCTGAGTTCTGCATAGATTTGCTGAAGTTTCTAAATATTATGATCCAACTTTGGATCATATTCAACAGAATCTGTGACCAATTTTAAACCATTTTCAAACAAACCTGGGCTGAACTGTGGCTTGGCACTTCAACCAGTGAAGCTTAGTGGTTTTGATAGAATTTTGCCTAGAATTTGGGGGTTCTTTTGAATCAGAGATGAGCTCAAGATGAAAAATTCAGATCTGGGCCAGGAGTTGTGGGTATTTGGATCCACAGTTGTGGTTCTGGGCCAGTTCTAAACCAAGTCAAAACCACAACTCAAATCAAAACTGAAAGAAAGTACATATAAAGCCAGCCAACTACAAAAACCAAATTTTACACAACTCCTTTAGTTTAATGGTTTTACTGATTACAGTGCATGTTTTAGGCCATTTTGCATGTACTAATTTCTCTCTTAGTCTTTCACAGGAACACAGCATTGTGCAAAGACTTTGTATCAGATAAAATTTTGTTTAATTAGTGCAAAATAAATGTTTAGAACTTCACTTTATTTTTCTTTTACTACATCTGAATTGGTTGTGGATAGGAATACTTTTGAATTTACTTTATTTAGCAAGCCATTTTATCTCCGCAAATAAGTTCAATTCCAGGAATAGGACTAAAAGTAAGCTATTCAATAATGCTGGAACAGCTAGGCGAGGAACTGTAATGTTAGAGACTTACGGGGTTTGATAAAAGCTACTACAATAGCAATAAAGCCTTCAACTCAGTTAAAACTTGTAGAATCAACTGAACCAACTCAAGGATTGATGAGAACAGTCCTCAAGTCACAGATGTGAATTATTTTTCTTGGTGCTCTCCTGGAACACAGTTGTTGTTGTGTGAAAGTATGAAAAACTACAGAGAACAGAAAAGAATTAATCAAAAACCAGCATAGGCCAGAACATATCCCCCAGCTTCAAAAACTTTACCAAAACCTGGCTTTTTGCCAATTAATAACAGAAAATTTAAAAATAAAATCAGGCAAAAAAGACAGCAAGTGATTAATTAACGTTACAGGTTACCCTATCATTTAAATTCTACTGTGTAAGACATTTCCTCAGCTAGCTACCAATGAACCACACAGAGTTTACTGCAGTCTGACAAGCCCTCTTGTTCATTTATTCTACATTCCAGAGACATGTTCTAATTTCAGGATAATTAATAGTTTTCTAACGTTGACAACATAATGCTCTCAAATAGCTAACAGCTACAGATATATTTTATAGACATGAGATTATAAACGGCACTTAATTGCTGTACAAAATTTAAAACTTACTAAAATGGGGACTCTGTGCCTGAAGCAAAGGTAATATACAGCTCACAAGCTTTTGCTCTAAAGACAGCGCTATCTTAAGTGCAGGCTCTGGGATCCTCAGTGTTTTCAAATTAGGTATCCCAACAGTCTGTTCACAAAGAAATCTATATCCCAGAATATGGTCTTGGAGCACGAAGATGGTAAATCCTCTGATCATATGTGCATGTGGCTCACAAGACCACCCAGAATTTAAGATGGCCTATTCTTAAATCATCTCTTCCTTGGCTGTGCTGCAGAAATGCTATTTTTGTCTGTGGTGTCCAGCTAATCCATCTGAAATACCATACACTACAGGGCAACAGCCTTGTGATTAATGTCTAAATTTCAATGGAATTTTGCTCAGTTTCTAGTCTCAGTTTCCTATATAGTTTTGGACAAGTTATCTAGGCAGCTACTTTCCGACTAGGGTCCCAGCTTCTGTTTTCACCCCATAAGTTTTAATACATTACACAAAAACAAGTATCAATCCACAAGAGGTAGGTGTCTAAATAACTTGGAGAAACCAAGCCATAATCTCGGTGTGTTCTGTTCCTTACTTTACATATGCAATTATTCTGGCTTTCTTCACCTTCCCCTGTTTATTAAACAGAATAAACCTTTCTGGGCTTGATCTTTATAGAACCCTCCACAACAGGATTTGATCTCAGGTCTTTGCTTCTGATACTAATCTAAAACAAACCGATACGTTTAATAATGAACTGTGAAAAGATTCAAACTAACAGCATGGTCTATTTTGTCCAGAAAATATACAGATTAATGTGCTGCCTACCAGTGCTGTTACACATAGCTTCTAATGCCACAGAATATAGCAGTCTGGAAAAACATATAATATTATCATAGGAAGATTACAGGGAATGGGGAAGTTAAGAAGGTACTTGCGTTCAAATGAAACAAGATACTCTTTTCAGCAGGGCTGCCAAAGATGATTTTGTCTTCAATCAGTGATGGTCCCCAGCATTACGGAAGAGGTGTTACTTCTAGGAAAGATTAGACTATAAACTCTCTCAGGTATTTCTACAGTCCTCCACTCTCCTCTACGGTTCTCCTACCACCTGAAGTAGACAGCACTGCTATTCTCCCATTTTACAAAAAATGAAATTGAAATAGAGAGACTAACTGGGCACCCAGGATTCTCAAATCCTGCATGAAAACAGAGTTTAACTTCCACACCACGGATTAGTATCTTCGCCCCTCTGGGCAAGATTTGCACAATGGTTATCTGCTTGTATTTGTTTCTCAAATAATACAGTAAACTGATATTTTCAAAAGAGCTGAAGGGGTTGCATCCTTTCAAAAGAGCTGAAGGATGTAACCCCTTCAGCTTTCTTGAAAATATTGGTTTACTGTATAATCCAATTCAGTTTCAGCTGGAAGCATATCTTCTTTTGACTGTTTTGAAACTACCACTCTTCATCCTGAAATATCTGGCCCCTGGATTCAACTGTTAACATAATAAATGCCTGTAAAAGCAGGTACTGAAGGCACACAAGTTGTTTGGAAAAATGTGGATTGGCATATGGCAGTAATCACTGTTATGAACAGCAAACTGGACTTTTATTGACAAGGTCAAGTCTGTTAATGGAGTCCCATCACCAAAAAAGTATAAAAACAAATCAGACACAATGATTTGTCCTGACACAGGCCAGTTTTCCAGGACAGTAGAGTTCCCAGCTCATCTTCAGATCCATTCCTTGAATTTAAGAAGTACTTAAGAATTTAAGGGAGGGTGGGGAGGAGTGGGGGGTGTTTGCCTAAAACTAATACCTCGCTGGCATCCAGTTGTTAAGTGTAATTTTTCTAATATCCTTATAGCATCAGTATACCAGAAACTTCTGAGATACCTGAAGGGAGTCTAGGGGTGAAATTTATCCTGACTATAAGCATTTCAGAAATGCAGCTGTTCTACAGTGTATTTAACAATGCACACTTTGTTTTTACTTAAGGCTTATTTTACCTCTACTTTCTAGAGGACTAGATTCTGCTTTTAGATGTTCAGGTGTAGCTTGCACTGGGTAAGATCACATCTGTAAAAAGGAAACTGATCTCCTTCCAGTATTCAAAAATACATTTTAGGTTCTTAACTACCTCAGTGGTTAATATTTATAAAACAGCTCAGAAAAAAATCATCCCAGAAAATGAGAGATACTTCCCTGAAGGGCCTCAGACCCTAGGTTATCTTGTTTTACAGTACATACTTGTATAAATATTTATTTAAAAGACATGAAGTGCTGCTATTATTGAATAAAAAAATAATCCTGAAACCTATGTTTCCCCCAAACATCATTTTATAAGATGATGATATTGTTTTGTTTGGTATGTAAATTCAGCCATTGGACCTAGGATGATAAAAAGCAGCTCAAACTCCTTTGCTTTGAATTCATAGATGCTTTCATGAGGAAGAGGCTCCAGTTCTTCAAGCTATTCTGCACAGTTTGTGAGGCTGAATTAGAAACAAGAAGATGAAAGGTAGTATCAGGATCCCTTAATCCTGTCCAGTTAGTTCCTATATAGTGTTTTAGCAACTCATTTGAACAGAATCATTACAGAGCAGAAGAGATTTCAAGAAAAAAATTTAAGATCAGGTATGGAAAGGATTCATGAGAATCTGCAATTAAAGCCACATGCAGGAGAACTAGAGCACAGTGTTCTTGTGCTTCCTTTCAATAATACTTCATAACCTTAACGATATTATCTCAGTCAGGGGTCTGTTGAGCAGGACAAAAGAACATCCATATCCCAAACCTCTTTAAAGTTTGTGTTTGGCAGGATAAGACAAGGGAGTGATCTTCAACACTATTTTGTGCTCAGGGTGTGGGCTTATAAAGACATACGGAACTAAGAGCCAAGCCTTGTGCTTTCATGAAGGAAGAATTCAGATCTGCAAAGAAGGACTCTGCAAAAAAAAATTAAAAACCAACAGCCTACATCATAACATGAAGAATTCGGAGCTCTTTTTTAACAAAGACAAAGTTCTGGGAAGCTTTGCTGTATTTATAGTTTGCGGTTTTGCCTGAGCAGTACACCTACAAACCATGTAAGATCCAACGGTACCTGTTAGTTTTCCCTGCCCTTTTGTTTTTAACTTTGTGTGAAATACTTTGATAAATTCTGTGTCACTACCTATACTTCCAAGAAATCTTTCAGTACAGGCACCCACAATGACAAAGCATCACTTTATATAGCCTCAGTCTATGAATACATTTGAGGAGAGAAATTTTTAAGAGTTGAGGGTATTTCTTCTCAGGTGTTAGTGTTCCATCTTTGAACTGTAACTGGGAAGCCTTCATCTCCCTAAAAACCAGGGAGATTTGGACTGCAATTTCAGAAGGTGCTGAGCATGAACCCCCAAGAAACAAGTCTTTTCAGGGTCTCTTAAATTTGGCACTTGCTAATTGAGAACATAAAAAACTATTTACCTTTTTTAAAGTCTTGACCAACAGAACAAAAATACCATTCATCATTATAGTCAACTTCCATGATAACTGTCACAACAGTTAAAGAATGGATTATTCTGAACATTTGGAACAAATTATATTTAGGTGGGCCAGTTCCAGAATATTACTTGCCTTCTACAGTTTCCCATTATTGTCATTTCACTGTTACTGCTGCCTGAGAAACTGTTATTATTCACCTCAAAGGGACTACCCACTAGAAATGAGGCAAACCAGACACTGATATCAGATAGACCACATTCTCTACTACCAGTAACATTAGCCCTGTTCAGAAGAGTGTTCTCCCAAATTTGCATTTTGTTTTCCCTTCCTTCCCCTCTGCTTCTCTGCACACAGTTGCCCTACTGCTTTGGTAAAGCCACGGCCTCATTAAAGACAATGGCAAATGTGGCATTGACATCAGTAAAACAAAGAGATACTCTCATCAGAGAGGATGGTACCACATGAAGACAGCACACAGGAAGAAGCATGGGAAACATAAATATTTCTGAATAGGAGTTTCTGAGAACAGATACCCCTGTGTGGTGCAAAGCAGACACAAACACTGTGATTCTGCTGAAGGATATACCTTGAGCCAAATAAAGGATATGCAAAAAGGGAAAGAAAACAGTCCTACAGCCAGCAAATACTATGCCTTAACAAGAAAGCATAATAAGGAGTGTCATGGTTTAGCCCCAGTCAGCAGCCAAGCACCACAGAGCTGCTCGCTCACCCTCCGCTCCGGGTGGGATGGGGGAGAGAATCTGAAGAGCAAAAGTGAGAAAACTCCTGCGTTGAGATAAGAATAGTTTAGTAATTGAAATAAAATAATAATAACAATAATAAACTGTAATGAAAATTAAAACAACAAGAGAGAGAGAGAGAGAGGAACAAAACCCAGGAAAAAAACAAGTGAAGCAACCGGTCACCACCCGCTGACTGATGCCCAGCCCATCCCCAAGCAGCGATCGGTGCCGCCTGACCAACTCCCCCAGTTTCTATACTGAGCATGATGCCATATGGTATGGAATAGCCCTTTGGCCAGTTGGGGTCAGCTGTGCTGGCTGTGCCCCCTCCCAGCGTCTTGTGCGCCTAGCAGAGCATGGGAAGCTGAAAAGTCCTTGACTGGTGTAAGCACTGCTTAGCAACAACTAAAACATCGGTGTGCTATCAACATTATTCTCATCCTAAATCCAAACCACAGCACTGTACCAGCTACTAGGAAGAAAATTAACTCTATCCCAGCCACAACCAGGACAAGGAGACACAGACTTGAAAAAATAGATAAGAATTCAGGTTGCTTGGATAGCAGAGATTAATATATATATAAGGAAAGAGTAAAGTGGGATTTGTCCCTTTCTTTGTGATTTACAAAGTTTTTTTTAAACTGCCAGTTCACGGAGAGAGAAAATACAGCTGAGTTAAAGACCTCAAAAGCCTGATGCTGCTGTAGCAGCTCTGATATGATAAGGAAGCTTACATCCAGACAAAATGTCATTCCTCCAGATGGACCTTTACACATTCTCAAGCTCCTTCATAAACCCCAGGATTTTGGAAGAAGCCAAGTGAAGGCGCTCTCTTGCAAGGGGTGGCCAACAATCAGCAATAGGCTCCCGCACCTGCCAAGGGTGCCACCGCGTGGACAGTGAATAATTACTTTCCTGATTAGCCCAGGCTGTGTTCTGAGATAGAGCAATGCTCAGCCGAACTGAGCGACAGACACACGGTTGAACAGTGCTGTATTTTACAGTTTAGGTATTTGAAATTATTTTAATGACCAATATTTTAATTCTATCTCTGCAATTTCACAGCAGATTAGTGGAGTAATATAAAGTGGATTTTATGTACAACAACCAGGTTGAATGTCTTTCCTATCTTTCTCAGCCAATATAATCTTCAGAGAAGACAAATAAGCCATAAGTTAGGTGCTGAAATACATGTGAGTTCATTTCTCTACTCTGGGCAAATCACATATGTTCTGTGGTTCAGACTAAGATGGTCATAGCAACACTGTCCTACTGCCTTCATATGTGAGAACAAAAGGTTTCTCTGATGCTGTGTTAATACAGGTCATGTCAGTGCTAGAGAGATACAAAGATTCATAACGCAAGAGAAGAATAAAGGTATGAATCAGAGAAAATAACATACAATTCAACTAACCTAGCATCCGCTCAACTATTTTTGCAAAGGAATGGTGCCCTATCTCTGGCAAGAGAAGGAAAAGAAAAAAAAAATGTAGAGGTGCTGGAAAAAGTTTCACCTCAGGAAGAACAAAGCCTTCTAAAACTCCTGGTTTGTGAGTGCAATGAAGGAAAACATACTAAATGACAAAGCAAGAATTTCTTAATCTCGACTTCAGATGTGATGACTGGGTGTCATTTGCATAGTGTCCAGGAGGAACTATGTATATACAGTCATTGCTATTTTTTCCACCAGCACTTCGAAGGACCTCACTCCTTCAGACATCTCTTTTGGAATAGAAAGCGGTGTAGAGAAAGGGGTCAAGGTCTTAACCCAAGGCAGATAGAATTAGTGGAGCGAAATGCAGCAGCTACAAAACTTCTATAGGAAAATGGTATCCCATGGTTTGTAGATGCCTTCTTGATGCTTTACAGTTTGGGGATTCTAAGTGCTAAGTATGGTCTTAAACCAGCATAAAACAAGCCCTGGTATTATCAGTCTGAAAAACATGTATCTGATCAGTCATGTATGACAAAGGCTTTTTGTAATGAATGTTTATGTACAGATCTTTCCAAAGAGCTCATCTCCCTTTCAAACACCTACAGGAGAGCTAAATTTCCAAAAAGGCTTCATGCTATCTGATAAAGCCAGCATTTACTGACATGTACTCTTTTAGAAATCTGGGCATTTACATGGGTTCCTAAATGGAATACAAGTTCTTTATCTAAATTCTGGCCCTGGAAGTACCATCTTTCTGTTGTTCAGATACAGTGGGAGCAGCACAGCTATCTATTACTTCTGCATTCTAATCCTTGCCTAAAAGCAGTGTACCCTTGATATTTTAGATGTGCATTTAAATGGACCTAATGAATGAATTTCCTTTTGAATTTCCTTTTGGAAGTGGATCATGTCACCAAAACTCCTAACGTCATGTCTCTGTGTTAACCCAGCCCTTCTTCTGTTATCATTAGAGGGACATGGTGAATATTTAGCTGCATCAGTGTTTTCCATTCCTGCTCTTTCTACATATTATTGAGATATTTACTGGACAAGGACAAAAGATTCTTATTCACAAATCTGGCAAGCTTGAGAATTTGAACTACAAACGAAGAGAAATATAGCTCTGTACATTCAAAAAATGAATTGGAAAAATTCCCTGGCTTTCCTTCCATTTCTAAACTCCCTTTGTTTCATTATCTCTGCACTTTTAGTGTCAGAAGTTTATGACCTATCAATCAACAAAGTATTAAGAGTAACTATTAAGGACATATTTATGTGAGAACCATGTGTAGTTCTTGGCATCATGTACAGCCTTAGTCTCCCTTTGAGCCCACTCATTTCTCTCTGAGCATTTTATTCTTGAAAGAATGGCCTACTGTCAACTAAGTCATTTAACCATTGACAGAATGCCTGCTTCTCTGATTTTAAATTTGTAATCTGTGTAGGAATAATTGTTTGATTCAGGCACTTATGTGGGCAGATGGCTTTACCCCATGAATCATTAATGGAGAGTGAATTTTAAGCACAAAATCAGCAGAGACACACCAGAGTTTAGTCTGGTATTAATTCCTAAAATGAGGGATAGACCCTTTGGCTCTACAGCTGGTCTTGCCCACAGGACGAGGGGCTCTTGGAGCTCATGGTTTCATTCAGCAACATTTTTCTTCTAACCAAATCCTGAGATTACTGCTCTTTCCATAAGAAATGCAGAGTTAATTCCTGGACCTAATGCAAGTTTGGCCATAAATTCCAAAAAGGGTACGTTTTCAAGATTGGCTATGATTATCCAATTCTTTAGCCCAGAATAGAGCAGAAGGAGGGAAGTTTGACACAAAATCTCAGATCTAAATAGGAAAGAAAGAAATTACTAAAATACCAGAATGGGATTCAGGAGATCTAGTTTCAGATTTCCTGAATGATCTAAAGAAATTATTTAATCATTTTTATCTTCATAATCCCTCAACTCCCCATTTTACTTTCTTTGTATGTATTATTTATGAAGGTTAATTAAATCACAAAGGCAAGAATTGTTTTTACTACACAGGAGCACAGCACACCCGTAGGCATTCCTCACCCTAATACTAACTAAATAATAGTAACAGATCACAATAAAGATATATAATTAGATCCCTCTCTCCTCCCATGTTTGAATATTCTGAACTTTGGAAAGTTTTAATTTTCGATTTACATTTTGCAATTCCAACCCAGATCTTAAATACTGAAAGTCTGGGGATGACTTCTCATTCAATGAGAAGAGCAGACAACAGAAATACAACAGTGACCAAAACAAATGATGCAGTTCTTAACAGAAAGACACAGAATGGGGAACAATAGAGAAAAATAAGAGTTCAGGAAGGTTGTAGAAGAAAAAAAAAGGGGAAGGAAATTGTGGAACACAAAAATAAGAATGGAAACAAACTTTAAAAAAAAACAGAAATTTGAAAGAAATTTAGAGAACCAAAGGATGGATCTGGAAAAAAGAGAAATACAGGGTCATCAAGGAATCTTAATTTTTAATTTTGCCTCTATTAAAATGCCATGAGTGTTTGGTTTTCACAAGAACAGTAATTTTTTTCATGGGAATCAAAACCCAAAGCATAGAAGAGGACTTGCCAACATATTTTCAGTATTTTGCTGTTTTCCTCTACAAAATGAGATATAACAGGAAAAGACATGGCCAAGCATAGCATCCCTTATCTCAAGTATCACTATGACCCTCAATCTCCACATCAGAAATTCTGAATCTCTACTGCTGAGCTAAAAAGCTGCAAGTCAGAGCTCCAGAAATACATCTATGTGTGCAAAGGTTTAGGTAAGTATCTAGCTACAGTGTCAAAAATAGGCCTCTCTGTACCTGATTCATACTGACTTCAAAGTGAATTTCAAAATCCAGCTAGTTTCTATATCTGTTTCTTTAAGCATCCAAATGTGACCCTGAAGCTCTGTGTAGAGGCCAGATATGTTTCCTCTGATGATCAGGCACTGATGCGGTCAGACACACCAAGTAGTGGTTTACTAATAATGCTGCAAACTGAACCTTGGTATACAGTTCCCACCCTAGTTTCACTTGAACCTGTTTTCTTGAGTGTAGTGCAGAGAAGTTTTTTGCCCATTCGATTCTTAGTGTTCTGTTTCCTTTCAGTCCAAAACTATCCTCTGCTCCCACTGAACCTAATACAAAGCAACTTTGCACTCCTCAGGCAATTGTTGATAGCATAGCACCTGTCAGAGAGTAGGTAAGTGTAGCACATGTAACTTGCAAAGTCAATGTCCTAGTAGACTTTATAGATTTTACACATTTTGTAAATCGTATCTTTTCAAGAATACCAACACTTCTATTCTGTAAGTAGTGCATTAAGTAATATTTAGCTTTGTTTTCTTATTTTTTATCTCCCTTTGTTCTACCTCCATGACACTAGCCCTCCTGCCTCATACTCTGCAGCACTGCAATTCACTCAGGCTGTAACAATCTGTTTGCAATGCATTAGGAGAGAGAGAAGAGGGGGAAATGGGGAAAATGAAAGCAGCAACAAAGCCATGTCACCTCTTGTGATTACAAGAGGCAGAAGATCAAATATGAACTTTAATAGTAGCAAACTCAGGACCAGAGTTAATAGTTGCAAATTGTTCCAAGTGCTCAGCACACCAATGTGCAGCAGCACTCAGAAATTAATCTAAGCAAAAGCTGCTAAAGGTGGGGGGGGAACCCACCAGAGTGATAATGCATCATGGAGAGCTGTCACAATAAATGAAAGTACTGGAGCAATTAGCAGACACAGTACTAAGCACTGTGCCACTTTCCCCATTTTAATTGTACTTCATCTTAGTCAGAAGCTAAACTCAAACTGAACTCTGTTGGATATGGCAGAATTGACTCATTTTGAAGAACACAATGGCCTAACAGTTAACTTCTACTTTTCTAACAAAATAAGGAGTAGGAGTTTGAGAAAAGAAAGGTGGGGAGGAAGAACTGGGAGTAGTGATGGCTTGGAAAAATTTGCTCAGAACAGCGTTCATTTTCTAAAGGAAATCCTATAAAATCTACAAAATACCTCACATTGCTCTCTATTAAATGCTTTCTTTACATTTACCTCACCTAAGACACGGTTGAGAACTCAGCTGTTACTATGGACTGGGTACAAGATCACCAGTACTTTTCATTGTTATGTCCTCCTCTTGCCCCTCCTGGAGAGTGAACTCTTTGGAGAGTCAGGCATAGACCCAATGACAACACCACTGGGGCCAGAGGGGAGTCTTTGGGAGGTCCATGAGCTGGCAAGGGTACCTTTCTGGTAGGAAGGCAGCAGCACAAATAAATCCACTGGAGCTCAATGGGCAAGCAACTGAAGGCACTAACCTTGCATTATAGCAGGTATGGGCCTAAATCCTCCCCCATTTCTATCCTCATTGTACTTGGCTTGCTTTCGTGACTCACATGAGGGGTTTTTTGGTGGTGAAACACATACAGGAATCAGCCTGCCCCAGTACATCCCCAAAAGTGCAGACCCTCGACCTCAGCAGCCAGAAAAAAAGAGAAAAATGTGTTGCAACAACTGGATGAAATGTTCTGTAATGAGACATCATATTGTTTTTGAGGTTGCAAATGTTGTGAGACAGAGCTGTTTACTTCACAGTACCTGCCACTGAGTATCCCAGCATTTTGTTCTGCCTGTGGGTTTCTTTAGATGAGTGGATGAGATGTGCAAACTAAGCTGGATTGTTCTGAGGAACAAGATTCAATTCCATATATTTAGAGGAGTTCCTCTGCAAAGTGTTCTTCCCCATAGGTATCATCTTGATGAGGAGATAGTTTTTACTTTTGTCATGTGACACTGATTGGTTGCAATTTTTAAATCCAAGATTAACAATTCTTCTTCTTCTTGACACTACATTCTACTTTTTTCAGCTTTCAATGAGCTTTAATAACAGAGGAGCAAAGAGAAAAGAAAGAATTTTTTGGCACTCTCTGATTTCTCACACAATAACTGTTTTGGCATCCAGAGATGTCAGCTCCATGCTCAAAGATAATTTCACTTATTTTTGCACAAAGCTGGCGGAATTACCATTAGCTCTAGCAAGTTAAAAAAAAAGAGTACTGATATGAGACCTCCCACTGAATAGCTATTAGGTATGTAGATAATGTTAAAAGTTTACATACACGTCATCATGTTTGCTCAGGAATACATCGAATGAGAGAGTGACCAAGAATGAAGAGCCAGAACCTGGCATGTCTGCTGTGAAGTCCAGTGAGCTTACATCTTCTGAATATTATACCCTTCTTGCTATCTTTTTCTTCATATTTCTTTGTCATTAACAGATCTTATTGTGTAACTAGCCCAATAACCTTATCACACTCTCTCAGCTGAGAAATCTAGGTTGAAATATCGTGGCTAACAGTATACTATATATACTATCCAGCTCAGTATGTAAAATATTCTGGTGCTATTCATGACCAGAGGTAGCTTTGCTCCTATGAGCGTTGGAAACTAGTTTTAGAGATGTTTTTTTCCATGACTCTGCATGCATATACCAATGAGTCTGGTATTTGTGCACCTAGACTGAGAGCAGACGTCTTCTCTAGTCTTACAGTGAGAACAATCAGCCCAGCAGAAATAAAAGTGCAAAGAACACAGGAGTGGGAAAGTTGGAGATGCATCTTTTGCAACATACACCTCTACACATCTTCAATAAATAGGGATTATAAGTACAGCATTCTGTCTTCATGTTATGAGGAGGCCATGGGAAACCCTCACATCTACCATAGCACACAGCCAACACTTCATCCAAAGAGAACACCTCTACTTAAGAAGTTTCTGTCCACTGGAGACACATAACTGTGGGCCTGTGCATTCTGAGTCATTCCCTGACACAAAAATCTCCTCGTTTGGCTATGTGGCACATTCCTATCAACTGCATATCTGGTTATGAAGAGCAGCTGTGTTTCAGCTTTGCAAAGACTTTGCACTGCCTTAGTACTCCTGGGTGTGTGACAGACCATTAAAGGAGGCAGTGCTTCTGTTAATGCACGTTGTCTCTTCAGAACAAAGCAGCTGCAACATTGACAAAGAAAGACCAAAGTCCTACAGAAAAGCAATGTGGCTAGAACTGCTGTCAACACGGTTGGATTCTAATCCTCTGCCTGCCATCATTCCTCTGTATAATCTTTGCATCATTACTTCATCCTCATGTGCTACTTAGAATGCAAGTTCTTCACAATGAAGACCTCCTCCCATTTTACATTTCACAATTCCTGGTGCCAGAGACCACTTAGGGTCTCCAGATCCTGTATAACAGAAACAGTAATAGTATATAGCTCCTATACAAACCTTCATAGCTATATATCAAAAGAACAGTAAGAAGTGTCTCATTTTACAGCTACATGTTGACCATACAATAAAGATTTCACTACTCATAGAAAGCTGTATTTCTCATTTTAGTGTAACTCATAAGAAAATCTATTCACATATAATCCTCCTATATGTAATTTACAAATGCATAGTGTATCTTAAGTATGGCAGAATATTTAGAATCAAAATACTGTGTCTCAACAGATCATTTCTCCTTGCTTCCCATGCAGCCTGAAGAACACTCCTAATATGTGAGCTATGCTGGAACTCATAGCCACATGCTGTCTGCCTTCATTAATCATTATTGTCCTGCTGCTTCAGGCCTTGGGAAGCCTTGTGGATTTCATAAATAAATTACTTCATGGAACCGTATCTCTTTAAAAACAAACTCTAGCAAACATACCACAGAAATAATTAAAATGTATAAAACTTGCCTTATCCTACAGGCCAAGTCTCCAGAACTGTTACATGTACTCAGTTCTGTCTGGTCAATAAAGGCAAACAAGAGCTTCTTCAAGTGAACAAGCTCAAAATGATTTATTTCTGCCTACAGAACTCTTTCTTCTGTGTTGCATAGATCCATTAGACTTGATAAAATGGAATGTAACCTTTAAACTGTGGTTCTGAATGTGCTCACAAGGAATATAGGAAGCAATGACATTACTTATATAAAAAAGTGTGGCAGCCTTCCTGTTTGTGTACTGACCTGCTGGTACTGATGGGCTAATTTTCTGCTGAAACAAGGAACTAAGAGATGGGTGTGGGTCATCTTGGTATGCCTAGGATGGGAAGAATGAATTACAGTAACTGTTGCATGCTAAAATAACTACAGAAAACCAATGTCCAGATAGTAAACTTAAAGACAGCCAACCATGTGAGAGAGAAAAAAGCAGTCATCAAACTTGAAACAAAAAATGAAGCTAGAACATGGTCATAAAAAATCTTAAATCTTAGGGAGCAGTAAAAACAAAATCCATGATGGGGCTAGAAGAGCAGGATGGGAGGGTTCACTTTGCTTTTTATTCTACACTACAAATCCTGAAACAGTACCTTCCATTGGCAAAGAAACATTGTCTTGCCAGCAAGAGACTAACCTGTGTCACAATAAACATTAGTAGGTTACAAACTTGTCAAAGGCAAAAAGTGCCGCATAATGTTTGAGCTCTTTTGGCTTTTTGAAGGAGAGGATGCTATTAGCAAAGTGTGATCACCTAAATCCCAGCCTCACAGGGGAAACCATCTTGGGGAGATCATGATAAACTATGAGACAAACTATGAAGAGAGACTACTAATCTTAATTTCTTATTTTACACATTTCAGGGATGAACTTTCTGTCCCATAGAGAATACCAGATAGTACAGAACTAAGCATAAATAGATACTCTGAATGCACTCCTGTAAGGTGGAGGAACTGCTTCATGCCTGAGAGTGTTTTGAGGCACCTGGCTTGATCACAGCAAAGAGTCTTGCAATCGTGAAGCTGAATTCATGAAATCCTGAAAAGCTAATTGCAGGTCTATCTCTTTTCTTTCTCTGCTCACACAAATGAACGGCGGAAGAATTAAAGTCACCAGGTATTTAAAAACCAATAACCTTTCCATAAGCTGCAGCAACTTTAAACTCTTGCCTAAAATCTTGGGCTGAGGAGAAAATGAAGAAAACTGGAATATCCCTGTCACACAATCTACCAAATGCAGCCTGCAAATCCAGAGCAAAGAAAAATATTTTTATGCCAGATATATCTGATAGTCCAGATGGCCAGACAGGTCTCATGACAGCTCTTTTATTGAGGAGGACTATAGGGGATTTGAGAAATAGCCTATAATTAAAAAAAAGAAATCAAATTACATATCTTCATCATATGAGATCAGATCCTGGGGTCTTCAGTCAGTTTTCATTCTCTGAATCCAATGTGAATGTGCCCAACAAAGCTGTATAAGAATCTCACAGCTAGCTGTATAAGACTCTCACAGTTTAACTTTTACAGTTTACCTTCAATATTTAATTCAAATCCCTTTCAATTTCAAAACCCAACTGGTAGAACTGATCTACATTCCTTTGCCAAAACAAAGGCATTCTGCTGGAATTATTGTGCTAGTCTGCCGTTTCCTTTCTTTCCGTGAATATGTTGTTTATAGTAATGAAGAGAACCCAGTTTCAAACAAAAATTTGAGTTTCAGTATTGAAGTTGAAAATATTTTTAAATACAATAAATTTCCTTTTTTAAAGGGTTGCAGGGTTGATTTTGGTTTTTTTTTCTGAAAGTCAAAAGCACTGAAGGGATGATGCATGGCATCACACTAAATATATACTGTAACTCTAAAATGAGTACAGTCACAAAAAAACCTCCAGACTTCCCACAGAAAATAACTTCTGTCAATAAACTAGTTGTACTATACAGTTCTGCTCACCAGTCAAGCTTTCAGTATACACAGTTGTTGTCAAAGACATAAGCATCTCAATTCTACATATAACATCCATTCTACAGTGCGATTCACATAGGTAGGGATAGCCTACGTCCAGGTTTCTCCTGTATCTGGGTTTCTCCTGTATCCAGATTTCTCCTGGGTATTCTTTTCCCATGGAAATTGAAAATTTTGGATATCTGTCTTAGATTTCTAAATGCTTGGCAGTAGCAACACCAAAGCTGTAGCTCCAACCCTGTTGCCAGCCGTCTGGAAATCCAGACATGTAGACAACATGAGTTCATATCAATTCTACCGCACGTGCACATGGGGTCCAAAAGCAATCAGGCTTCTCTCAATCAGACAACTTGTACAGAGCATGAACAGGAGGTCTGATTTTTTAGGAAGCACTGGACACATTGATCATACTTTACATTGTGAGTGCGTATAAATTTCTGCTGGTATTGTACAAGGTCACCGTACACTTGGTAAGTGAAGACACATGCTTTAATTCATTATGACACTTGTGTATGGCTTCATTTTTAAACCCATCCCTTTACATATTCATCCCTTTTCTAGTTTTTAATGAAGCATGTTAACTATCTTCTTTTCTTTTGAGAGATTTTGAACTAAATTTTCTGCCAGGTTCCCACATTTTATATCCACTTTTGCAGATATAACTGATTACCATGTTCAATTTGTCTTTTGCAAATGCATGGTTTTTTCACTGATGCCGGCTGGGTATGCATACAAAATGAAAAGAACAAAATTGTAAGCCAGGTGGAGAAATGTGGCTATCAAGCATAAGAAATGGTCTCCACTTAATTTAGATTTGGAAATTAGGCTTGAGGCTGTAAATTCTATTTCTTGCAAATACAAGTAATATTTCCAGAAAAACTCCACATGAGTTAGTCATCCAAAATCGATGCTGTACAAATGGGAGCCTCATAAAGAGTAGCCTGCTCTCTCTTTGTAGTCAGTCGGGAGGGAGGAAGCATCCTGTACAAACAGAACAGCATTCCAAAGATTTTTTCTGGGAGGGGGGAAATGGAAACTAGGACTGAACAGACAGGACAGAATCTTAAAGCAAAAGCATGTTTAAGTACCATATAACAAGGAATATACAACATTCATAATTTTTTCTTGTCTTGTGTCTGCTCTGTGCAGTTTGGTGTACATTTACAAAACAATGAACAATAATGTGATTGTTATTTTGATTCTTTTTAACCTTAGTTAATATCAAGTATCACCTGTAAGGATAGCAACTCCTTGTCTTGGATGGGATAAGGACAGCCACAAAATCAGAGAATCCCTGGACTAAAATAGCCCCTACCAACATAGTGTGAAGTATGAGCCGGGATGAGCAGGAAGAGTGAAGGTTAAGCTTGCTCAGCAGAAGCCAGAGAGACAATACAATTTATTTTAATAGGGCATCCTTCCTTATCCCAAGTATTAGACAATGGTTCACAGAGGTACAGCATTTAAATGACACTGGCAGAGAATAAGTGTTTCCTAGGGATTGTCAGGGAGAGGAACTGGCAGAGTCTGAAAAGAGTAAAACAATAATAAGAGAAAGATCTTCCATGAAGCTAGTATGGATAGACCTCTACATGAAGGAGAGAAGTGAGGAAGCAAAGGAAAAAATGGAGGCATTCAGAGAACTGGGTGGGGGAGGGTGGGAGAGAGGGGTCACCTGTCAGAAGCTTTGAAATCAAGGAATGGAATTCCAAGCTTAAGATATTTTAAGGTAGACGATGATGGGTCCACTGTGACTGAGCTCTCTGAAGTGAGAAAGCATGCTACCAACCACATTCGGGACAGATGATGCTCAGAATGTAGAAGGAACATTGCTGATTCAATTGCAGTATATTAAAATGAAGAGGCCAAACTGTATCTCTACCACCATGTGACAAAGACTGTAATAGACAAACTTATGTTCAGGAAGCAGCTTTGAGGAAAATAAATTTCTGTATCCAGGCTGTAATATACCTTCCTAAGAAGTTAATGTCTGATAAAAGGTTACAAAAAAGGATGATAGTCTAAATGACAAAATCCATATAGGAAAAGGAAATCTACTATCCACAGATCAGAAGCAATATCTTCTTTCAAGTGGGAACTATCTGGGCTTGATCTTGGCCTCATTTACATCCCCAGTAATTGCATGTGCAAGCATAGTTGTACAGATACATAAATAAGAGGAGAATACGACTTATTTCAGTTACTTAAGGGCTATAAGTGTTGATTTTTTTTAACTTTCCTGATCCAATAGATTGCATGAATGGCACATGAAATAAAGGTAGCTCAAATAGATCTTATAGATACACATAGCATTATGGATGTGAATAATCCCACTGAAGTCATAGAACAGAATCATACAATCATAAAGTCATTTAGGTTGGAAAAGACCTTTAAGATCATCAAATCCAACCATTAACCTAGCACTGCCAAGACCACCACTAAACCATGTCCCCGAGCACCACATCTACACGTCTTTTAAATATCTCCAGGGATGGGGAGTCAACCACTTCCCTGGGCAGCCTGGTCCAATGCTTGACAACACTTTCAGTGAAGAAATTGTTCCTAACATCCAATCTAAACCTCCCCTGGCACAATTTGAGGCCGTTTCCTCTTGTCCTATCGCTTGTTACCTGGGAGAAGAGACCGACACCACATGGCTACACCCTCCCTTCAGGTAGTTGTAGAGGGCGATAAGGTCTCCCCTCAGCCTCCTTTTCTCCAGGCTAAATAACCCCAGTTCCCTCAGCCGATCCTCATCAGACTTGTGCTCTAGACCCTTCACCAGCTTCGTTGCCCTTCTTTGGACATGTTGCAGCACCTCAATGTCTTTCTTGTAGTGAGGGGCCTAAAACTGAACACAGTATTCGAGGTGCGGCCTCACCAGTGCCGAGTTATTTGTATGTGTAAACTTAAGCGTATGCTTTGCCATGAGTCTGGTTTGCAAGCAAAGAAGATCGATCAAAGCCATTTAAAAAAGTAAGTTTCTGTGTTTTAATATTTTAATATAACGATGTGCTTCCAGGATGTATACACCTGATCGGTTTGATCAAACAGTGATCTTTATGTAAAGTCCAGTGTATTTTAAATCTAACACCTCCCAAAATCACAATAGGATCTCAGTTAGTGAGTTCATAAATACAAATACTAGTCACACAAGCAACAGTATTCACTATTGATGTCAATGCCTATTTATTTAAAACAAGTTTTGAAAATTGAACAATTTCTTCCTTCAGATTTCTGTTATCCAGAGAATGCAAAATAAGAGAATACAGATCAGCCATTCAAAGTCCATCATTCTTTCAGTATCTAATTGCAGAGGACATCACCACAAAGAAGTACTAATTCTTCTTACTAACCATTCAGAACCTAATTTAACTGACACAATGTTTTACGCCTGAATCATATCATTTTTATCATCATTATTTTCATACCAGCACAAAACATCAGATATCAACAAAGAAGCAAAGAAGGAACACTTCCAAGAAGAGAATAAAGAATGATTCAGAATGGAGGGGGTTTTAGACTGGCCCTGTTCAGAGCCTTGTGAGCAACCATTTTATGTTAGTAACATGAAAAACTATTAAAGGTCAGATTGATCGTCAAATGTCAGTTATACTCATTCCATTGGACCAATTCCTGAGGTTCCTGACTCACTTTTTGTTCTGGCAAAACCAAAGTCCCACAAGAGACGAAAAACTGTGTTCACAGCATAAATGTCGGACTGAGACTGAAGAACTGGTTTCAACTCACTCCTTCATGAACAGAATTCCTGTCTTGTTTCGGGGAATCACTTCACCTCCCTTGCCACTGATCTCCATCTGCAACCCGCAACAATAATATATCTTCTCCTACCTGAGTTCCTGTTAGGTACCTGTCCAGCTCAAGAACAGTCATGCCTGTCAATATAAAGCAATATAGAAAATACTAATATTAATGATGAAGTTATTCATACAGGAGGCATACCAACAAAGTACCACTGCCTTGGCATCTGCTACTGCCATTGGCAGAGACTGGATACTGGGATTGATGGGCATTTGAGCTGACACTGTACAGCTGTTTGTATCTTCTTGTGTTTCTACAAGGTCTTAAAAACATATGTTTAATTTTTGGTTTTAAATTCCCATCTTTGACCTGACAATGCACTGAGCAACTCCTACAAACAGATAAGCTTACCTCCCAGCAGGTTCACCAAGACCTGAACACTTTCATGTCCTTCACAAGTTGCTTACAAATTAACCTCTTGATTAACTAAAATCACACTGAGAAAACAGAAATGGACAAAAATTCAGGTCTCTAAGAGGTGATGGTGACTTATGGGAAATACCACATCGCACTTGCAATCAGGAAAACATATGAAAACACTGATTCTGATTTTCCTGATTTCATTAAGGCCACTGAAATTATATTTGTTTTAAATGAGACTGCAAGTAGAATCAGGTCCTAATTATTAATAGAAAAGCATCCAATGTGTACCATTACTGCCCCTAACTGAGGTCCATAAGTGACCTGACTGAAGTTTAAAAAACCCACAGTATTTTAAGTTTCATGGTTGAACTCTTCATTCAAGTTCTTTCATACAGTGAGCCTGGACAGGATAAGAAACGTACACCAAAATCTGAGACACCACTGAGACACCACTGAACAAGAAAAGTGTCCACTCTACAGTTAAATAAATCCAAAATAGTCCCATCATCACTAACTGGTAGATAGCCTTATTTAGTGAAATTACTGCTATTGTGTTTCCCATGGAGAACTCAAAGTAAGAACCAGATGTCTCTATCTTTTCTGTAAATTCAAACCTAACTGAAGTGACAGCTGAATAACAGTAAAGGAGCTATTCTGAGAACTCTCATGTAGAATGTATGGAAACCACTTCCTTTGTTTGCAGGTGTTTGGATTGCTTTCTCACATGGACTATGACCGATAATTATGCCACTGTGAAAAAAAAAGCTGAACAAAAGCACATAACCCTCACCCGCACCAAAGGACAATTTTAAAGCTAAGAAAAACTTTTCTTACAGATGTCTCCAATGAAATCATTAGAACTTTGTCACTGTTACACCAATGAAGTTAGCACAGAACTACCACTAATCCCTCTGGAACAGTAAATTTTTAGCAGGTGCTAAGTGTAAGAAGATTAAATATGGCCATTGTATACTTCAATACCAAGTCTCCAAATTTCATTCAACGGTGCTTCATTTTTGCTTTCTCTTGTACGTGAGCTATAACCATAAAGTGTAAACATTTTACATGGCAGTCAGCAGGGGCGCTGATCATTGATGTCAGGGACAAGTTGCTAAGCCCAAAGTGAATTAGTCACCCAAGGAAAAGATGTGTGGGATTGGCCACCTTACTCATAAATCTGTTAAGAAAATGTGCAACAGAAATAAGAATTGAGGAAGTAAAGAAATTATGTATCCTGTTATAACTGTCTGCCTCCTCAAAGAGTAGGCCTTTTGAAGAGAAAGAACTATGTAACCTGGGGAGCAAACACCATGGGGTTTTTTTCTCTTTTTGTAGATATTCTAAGCACATATGATTAAGAGTTTGTTGTCCCCAAAATCCTTATTTGTGTAGTCAATAAAAAGCATCCAGATGTCACCAAAAATATCTGCCCTGTTCTGTAGACTGTACTGTACGTCACTCTTTCATATGCTGCTGAGTTTGACACTGATTCAACAACCCAGCAACAGATGGTTGAGTTCTATGCTTCCAGTGTGCTAGTTTAATTCTTTTTTTAGGAGATATTGGGGCAATTCTTCTCTGCATTTTATTTAGGCTAGAAATTAAATTCACTCACTGCAGAAATATTTAAAATACAGAGGATGGAAGAGATTGGTTATGAGATTACTTTTCTTTAAAATTCTCAGAATTTATTACAGTTTTTCTTTTTATTTAAACCTAGCAGTCAAAATTCATTGTGGCACTACTCTTCCAGGGACTAGAATTTATATTTGGACTGTAAAGCAACCTGCAAATTTATGGGTGCTATATAAATAAATAATCCAGTACTATTTTTGTAACTCCAAAGCATGTTGGCTTTTTCAAGTCCACATGATGAATCTGAAGTTGGGCCCAGGGTTTTTGGAACAACAACTTACATATTGTTGCATTAGTGCAAGATAATTCTATGGGTACAAAGATATTGAAAACTCAAAAAATCCTTGAGCACAGTGGTGGCTGAGGCATTTAGTATGGATGGAAATACCTCTTCCCTGAACAATGTGTTCTGGGTTTTAGGTTTTTGGGGGGCTTTGTTTGTTTTGTTTGTTTGGTTTGGTTTGGTTTTTATTTCCTTGCAATTGCTGAAGGGTTTTAGGACATCACAAGAGGTCTCTGTTTTAGGCAAATCATCCCTCTCTGCAGAAGACTGGTACAACTTAGATACTTAGATTTTATTTTTTGTTACAGCTCTCTGAGGCAGCAATCTGATGGCTTTTCAAAGGACTTAAGTTCAGCGTTAAGATTCTTAACTGCAAATACTGCCAAAATTGTGATCTACCCAGCCTTTTTTGTTCCAATTTGAAGGAAGAGACAAATTTGTTGGTTTTTTTTCTAACCAGATCTCCTTCCCACAGAATCATCTTCATGCTGTTTCCACAGTTTAGCCTTTAAACAACTTATTAATTAAGGTTTCTCCTGATGGAAGGCCAAATTTTCATCTAATCTTACTTACCTCAACAGAGATCAGTAGAGTTACTCCAGAAAACAGCTTAGCCCACGAACTTTTAATTAACCTCCCACCAAGAGCCCCCTTTCTCTATGCATATATTTATCTCCAAGAGAACCCAATGAGGAATTACCTTAACATAATAGGTATTCTTGTCCTGGTTTCAGCTGAGATTGAGTTAATTTTCTTTATAGTGGCTGGTGTTACTTGGTAACACCAAGTAATGGTTACTTGGTAACCATTACGCGTGATGGAGCCCTGCTTTCCTGGAGATGGCTGAACACCTGCCTGCCCATGGGAAGTAGTGAATGAATTCCTTGCTTTGCTTTGCTTGCATGCGCGGCTTTTGCTTTCCCTATTAAACTGTCTTTATCTCAACCCTCGAGTTTTCTTACTTTTGCTCTTCCGATTCTCTCCCCATCCCACCGGGGGGGACTGAGTGAGCCGCTGCGTGGTGCTTAGTTGCTGGCTTGGGCTATACCACGACAGTCCTTTTGGCGCTCAACGTGGGGCCTGAAGGGTTCAAGATAATGACAGATTTGATTGAATGTGCTAGATAGAATTTATAGCTGTTATTGCTGTTAAGCTATTAATCGGCAGGCTTCTGTGCTTGCCATAGGGCTTGCCTGCCTTACTGTATGTTAGAGTCTAGGGCTTGTTAGTGGCTGCTTTTGCTTTCACTGCTTGCCATGCTGCTGTACTGCTGATCATCTTACTGTGCTGTGCCTGGGAACATTTTGTTAACAGCAATGGCCTTGCGCCTGGGCTGGCAGATGGCCAGACATCACTGCTGTTTCTGTGCTGCTGTACTGGACAGGCTGGAACTCCGGTGTGAACTCGAGTCAAAGGGACTGTGACCTGTGGATGAATCCACGTGGGAGCAGGACACCCCAGAGCGTCTGTGCCCATGGATTAGCCCATGCCAGAGCAGGTATATCTTGAAACGTCTGTGGCCATGGTTATGTTCTGTGCCACAGCAGGTATCCCTCTGAAGGGATTGTGGCCTGCAAGGATAAGTCCACGCTGGATAAGGTGCACCTCGAAGCATCTGTGGCTGTGGATGAAGTCCATGCTGCAGCAGGTACACCTCGAAGCATCTGTGGCTGTGGATGAGGCCATGTTGGAGCAAGTTTACTTCTGAAGGTACTACATTCTGTGGATAAGTCCAAGCTGGAGCAGGGGCAAGGGGGAGGACTTCATTGCAATGTTAAACCTGATGGTCTGTCCAAAGGGACCAGAGGTGGAGATTGTAATGGAAATACCTTTAAATTGTTGTATCCCGGGATCTGAGTTGCATGTTGTGGGAATTAATATAGCAGGAACCCCTTGTTGCTAGCCAGGCTAGGAGCAAGGGGAGGAGTTCATTGCAATGTTAAATCCCTATATCCTGGTCCAAAGGGACCAGGGGTGGAGATTGTAATGGATATACCTTTAAATTGTTGTAACCCATGATTTGAGTTGCATGTTATAGGAATTACTACAGCCGGAACCACCTGAACCAATGGAGGAGAAGCCTTACAAGAAGCAGTGCAAGTGCAGCAGTGACCTGACCTGAGCTGGCTTTGGTGCCCAATAACTTCCAAGCAACACACCACCTCTCCTGTCCTGAGTAACAACCATAAGAGATGAAGCCCAAAGTCATGGACTAAATGAACTCAGTGGACATTTTGTGGACATTTATGGACATTTTACAAATATTTTGTAGGGGTGGTCCATAGACTAAGGGAATGATATGTGTGTATTATATCAAAGGATGGGAAGGGTGATGGTGGGTAATGAGAATGTATTGGATAGTGTGAGACCTGAGCATGACGTAAATGGTATGGAATAAGGGGTGGATACTGTCCTGGTTTCAGCTGAGATTGAGTTAATTTTCTTTATAGTGGCTGGTGTGGGGGCTATGTTTTGGATTTGTGCTGAAAACAGTGTTGATAATACAGAGATGTTTTAGTTGTTGCTGCACTAGCCAAGGACTTTTCAGCTTCCCATGCTCTGCCAGGTGCAGAAGAAGCTGGGAGGGGACACAGCCAGGATAGTTGATCCAAACTGACCAAAGGGCTATTCCATACATCATGACATCATGCTCAGTATATAAAGCTGGGGAAGAAGAAGGAAGGGGGGACATTTGGAGTGATGGCGTTTGTCTTCCCAAGTAACCATTACGCGTGATGGAGCCCTGCTTTCCTGGAGATGGCTGAACACCTGCCTGCCCATGGGAAGTAGTGAATGAATTCCTTGCTTTGCTTTGCTTGCATGCGCGGCTTTTGCTTTCCCTATTAAACTGTCTTTATCTCAACCCTCGAGTTTTCTTACTTTTGCTCTTCCGATTCTCTCCCCCATCCCACCAGGGGGGAGTGAGCGAGCGGCTGCGTGGTGCTTAGTTGCCGGCTGGGGCTAAACCACGACAGTCCTTCACTATGAAACATTCTTTGCAGTAGATTAACCACTGTTGGAAAAGAATTGAGATGAAGAATGTAGCTCATGCACATCAGACATGACTAGGAGCCAAACAAAAGGCTTTCAGAACAAAATATATACAACTCAGCCAAAGCCAGGAAGAAGTGCTACCATTGCAGAAAAGAGGATGAACACTAATGGAGGAGGAAAACAGGATTTCATGACAAGTTTGAATCTCTCCAGAACCCCAAAACAGGTTATAAGAATTTAAAATAAGAAAGGGTTAACAAAAGATTGGGATTTTGGAAGCCTTCGGCCTTCCAATGCCAGCCGTGACTTGTGCATCTCCATTGGTTACTTTCATTAACTGCATTGCACTGAAGCCATCACATCCTTGTTGTGTGACCTTAGGGATTTTCCTAAGAATCATTTAAGAATGATTTAATCATTTAAGAACAATTCTGCTGGAATGATCCATTTCAGCATGAATCAATTTATTCAGAGGTAAGAATTTAGATTGCTCTCATTCATTAATTTCACCAACAAAATAGAAAACCTTACTTCACAGAGATATCGAGGGGCTACATGAATTGACACTAATGCCAACTTTTCCTAGCAAATGCTGAGAACCTGATTCTTTCATAACTTAAAACAGTGTAAAGCAGAGATAAATACAATAGAGTTTCAGTGAAATAAAAGTCGTCTTGGTATTTTTAGAAGAACTATTACCTAAGCAATGATATGTGAAAAAGTAAATAAGAGATAATTACTAGCACTGTAAGAGGCCTTCTGAGTCCCTTTCCTCTTGTTGTAAATACAAAATGCTGAGTTTATTTTATTTATTTGAATATTGCCCTTCCAGAGTACACAGCTGAAGAACCAAGAGTGATTTCTGCTGAGCTACGAATTTCTCACAAATTAATTTTCTCCTTAGCAATGTTCACTGACCAAATTAGAAGACTTGCCAAGTTTTCTCTGGCAGGTAATGCTGTTAAGTACTGTAAGTCAGTATTTCTGTACAAGGTTACTATCATAACATGCTTTTCTAAAATGTTTGCCAGTGCCCTGCTACAACTCTGCCCAGTTCTTTTAAGGAAAAAGACATACCAACTGTTTTGAAACAGTATGAATTCAGACTCAACGGAAATTCAGGACTTAATCCTACAAGTTTTACTCACATTAATATTCTTATTGGCTTTAAAGAGAACATCCATATAAGTCCCAATGAGCTGAGAATTATGATGCTTTACATTTTGTCAGTCTGAGTGTTTGGAAGACCTAGGATTCAAATCCCAATTTTGCCACAGATTTCCTCTGTGACTGAAATACATCTATTAGGGCCAGCTACACAAGGTACTATGGTATTTAAACTGGGAACAAGGGAGGGAAGTATTTCTCTTAACTAGTCCCATCTAAAAGTCAGTGCCCGCTGTGCAGATTCCCTCAACAGTCAAAGAACAGAAATAAGAACATCTGGAGAAAGAGTCAGCCCAGATAAGGCATCTCTGACAGTAATCCCAGGGATGCTTTAGAATATCACTGTTCCCAGCTCTCTGCCCTTGACCTTAAGAAACCATTCTGAAAGTAAGGACGCCACCTCATCCACCTCTGTTCATAGTCTAGTGTATCCGCTTAAAGTGTGGAGAGAGGTGGTTTTTTGTTTCCAGTCCAGTTTCAGCATGGTAGCTTTGGGCTACCGAACAGAAAGAGCTGGGAAGAGAATGTCTAAAACTGCCCTAGTAAGTCACTAGAAAACTCAGAACTAAAACTAGGAAACTAGTCAGTATTCCTGACAGTGTACATGTTTCTGTGCCTCATTTCTAGAAGTATAAGACAGAGGTGACAGGTCCTCTCTGTCTTACAGGCGTTGTATAAATATAAAATGTTGAAGAGGGCAAGGTGCTGCATAATATAGTAATGACAGCTGCAGGAACATCACAGTCCTCAGTTTTCCACTTAGAATCCTACTATTGGCAAATAAAACAAAATCTTTTTCTTTTTAAAAAGCTTTCTTAGAAGAAAATGCATAAAGTATTAAGATTATTCCCAAGTACTTATAACTGAAAAAAAAAAATCCAACTAGCTGTAGTCAGCTGAGGGCTACCTTTGGCATGGCTCTTCCATTCATGTACTGGCACCAGACAATCTTTAGGTACAAACACAGTACCTCAAGCAAAGTTGACTGCCTTCTAGAAAACATGCATGACCCCGAAAGGATCACAAATGTTTTAGTCCACTGAGAAATAGCTTTTTCATGCTAACTTACCCATTATCTGTGACCTCTTTGAGGAAATGTTCCTCTTTCAACCACGTCAGATTATCTACCTGGATCTGAAATCCCTTCTGTATTATCATTATTGCTTGAAGATTAACATACATCATATTTTAGGCTTAACAACAGGCTTCATTTCTGTGAATATTTTCAGGCAGGTTGTATGTACAGAGATATAAGTAACAACACAATTTGCTTGCATTCTGTGTGTACCTTTGTCTCCAAGGCCAAATGGCTCTTTTGTGAGAAAAACACCTTTCAAAAATCTGGACATTTTCATCACTGTTTCTCTGCCACCATTCTTTCAGGGGAATACCTACAGCATAAAATCCATAAGCTACACAGAATTTGGGGGCTCCAGCAAGGTAAAGGGCTATATATCCCATGCTTCTATAATGAAAGCTTTTCACAAGCTTCAGTGTACCATGTTACTGGGAAACAAAAAGCGGAAAAGGATCCTACATTTCCTTAAACCACAGTGTTCTGTTTTCCCCTAAGTACAGTGCTTATGTGCATGATAGATGGGCTTCTACAGGAAGAAGGAAGATGAAAAGGAAGACTGATGATGCAGGCGTTGTCATAAGTTCATGTAAGAGGGTATCTATATTGTCTAATTTGGGGCATTACATTAAGAAGCAAAGTCAGGACTCCAGGTTTCCTAAATTGCTTTCTTGAAGCTCCATTTGACGGGTTAGAAATGCTAAAATATGAGTCTGCTTTTTCCAAATGACTATATAGTAATATGTGTTCTTCTCTTTCCACATTAGATAACAGAAATGAGATTAAATTTGTAGCCCAACATGCTAATTCCCAAAAATCATGAAGGCCAACTTCATTCTCTTTGCAAAACTAGCTTGTCGAAGTACTACATGTTCCCTAGAACTCTGGTCAAAGATCGGACGTCTCCAATACAGTTCATCCTGTTTCTTTTCAAGGCTTAAAAAATAAATGTTGCTATTATCTTCTGGGTTATCAGGTATGTCAAGACATTATATGGCCCGTAAATCAGAGAATAATTGTGAATTGGCTGATAATACAAATAAAATAATTTTCTTCCTCCTTATCACATAAAATGGACCTAAAGCATTTTAAGGAAGTAAAGACAACATAATACATGGCCTGGAGCCCTGCAGGTAAACCACTGTTTCTAAATAATTTCAATTTCTAGACAACACATTTTCAATATCTACAGTAACTCTCAGGCTGCATTCATCTGTTTCAGAAATTCTTGTTCTCACTTTCAGTTTAAAGCTCAAACTCCCTGTTTTTTCTGTAGTCAGTGTTGCTTCTGGCTCAATGTCATACTATCTTACTCAAAAGCAGAATCAGATGTGAAAAACAACTCCATAATTAACAGCAATTTGTATAAGAGGTAAAATATCTTCGTAGTAGGGGTATAATGGAATCATTATTGAAAGCTGTCTAAAAGCACTACATGAAAATAGAGAGAAAGATGTTTGACCTCAACTACACCAATTTCACAAATAAAGCCTCAATAATAGCTTGCAATCACACTTGGCTGGGCATTATTTCCCAGACACGCAAGGTCTGCATTACAGGGCCAGAAGCAATGACTCACTCTGCCAGCTGCCGTGATGGCACAGGGCAGCTTGTTATTCTGTCGTAAGTTGTTTTGTGCATGTTATAAAAGCTTCTATACATCTAATCCTGCAAGAAAACATTCACTGTATATAAGCAAGAAGGTAGGGAGTTTTCCCCATTTCTAAAATATCGTTTAAAGTTAATTTTTGAAGGTGGAAAAGAGAAATCAAATTATCTTTTATTCAAAGAAAAAGAAGACTCAAAGGGTACTTTTTTAAAGACATGACTGACAAAAAGAGGGTTGAATGCTTTCCACCCAAAGGCAACATAAACGCATGCATTCAATGTTATGTGTACATCTGCATCCATCAGCACTGCAGGCTGTGTATCACTGTGCAGTTCTGAATTGTAAAACAAGCAGACAATGCTAAAAGGCTGTGCATCTTTTCTATACCAGTCCTTGTCTAGATCCTCAGCTGTTCAAATATTCACAAGCTGAAAGCAGAAACTGGAAAGCTAGCCTACCAGTTCTATAATCAAAGACTGGCTAAGACAGCCTATTATTTGTGTCAGTAAAAGACTTAAAGTAAACATTACTCTTTGTCCTGGTTTCGTCTGGGATAGAGTTAATTTTCTTCCTAGTAGCTGGTATAGTGCTGTGGTTTGGATTTAGGATGAGAATAATGTTGATAGCACACCGATGTTTTAGTTGTTGCTAAGCAGTGCTTACACTGCTCAAGGACTTTTCAGCTCCCCATGCTCTGCTGGGTGCACAAGACACTGGGAAGGGGGCACAGCCAGGACAGTTGATCCAAACTGGCCAAAGGGCTATTCCATACCATAGGGCGTCATGCTCAGTATAGAAACTGGGGGAGTTGGCTGCAGGGCAGCTATCGCTGCTCGGGGACGGGCTGGGCATTGGTCAGCGGGTGGTGAGCAATTGCATTGCACATCACTTGTTTTGTACATTCTTTTACCATTATTATTATTATTATCTCTTCCTCCACTGTTCTATTAAACCGCCTTTATCTCAACCCACGGGTTTTACTTCTTTTTTCCGATTCTCTCCCCCATCCCACTGGGGGGTGGGGGAGGGTGAGTGAGTGGCTGTGTGGTGCTTAGTTGCCAACTGGGGTTAAACCACGACTCTGTTCAAAGCCCTTGGTTAGTCCAACCATGATCACTGCCATGTTTTAGAGACTGACTTTCTTGTGTTTATGCCTTTTTGCCCTCATGTAGTAACTGCTATTTTCTCTTGTATAACAGGTATGACATTGGTCACACTTTTAGCAAAAGGCACAGCTTTATTTGCAATGACTCTCCAAAGGTGTGGAAATGAATACTCATAATTTAGCAATTGACTAAAACTTTATACAACTTCTCTGAACATCTTCATTTTTGATAGTTTATCTGAGTTTCTCATAAATTGGCTTACCTCATGAGATTTCTAGGATTCCTCATTTCTGAATTTCCCGGAGATAAGCCTGTCTTTCAGCATGCTGACATTGCTGAGTCTGATCCTGGATAGCACCCAGACTTTTAGAGGAGCAGTCTATGTTGGACATATTTTGCAATAGCTTCTTAAACATTCAGAGGCAAATCAGCAATATTTCTTGTTGCAAAGTGATAAGATGAGGGTCTTAGTTTTTCTGACATGTATCATCTGGTTCTTCAGTCTGCTCCTTGCAATAAGTAAGGCAGTAGTCAAGCTCTTCAGAAACACACTGCTGTTTTCAGTAGTTTTTATGACTTCTGATTTCCCACTGACACTGTCTTCAGATCACATACGGTGTTCACACCTCTTCAATACCTTAGAAAAACTGAGTGACTGAGATCTAGTAGAGTTGAAAAGCTTGTACTTTAATCTTTCTAAAGAGAGAAAATCACAGACAAAAATCTCCTGCTTGAGGGTATACACTAGCCTCTACATGCCTGAGGTTAGGACAGATGGTCCCTTTTGAGCACATAATTTCAGGGCTGTCTGCTGTAGGGTTTCCTTACAACTTTGTCATGTGCTCATTTTGGCTGGGATAGAGTTAATTCTCTTTATAGTAGCTAGTATGGGGCTATGTTTTGGATTTGTGCTGGAAACAGTGTTGATAATACAGGGATGTTTTAGTTGTTGCTAAGTAGTGCTTATACTAAATGAAGGACTTCTCAGGTTCCCATGCTCTGCCAGGTGCACAAGGAGTTGGGAGGGGACACAGCTGGGACAGCTGACCCCAACTGACCAAAGGGCTATCCCATACCATATGGCGTCATGCCCAGTATATGAAACTGGGGAAGAAGAAGGAAGGGGGGGACATTAGGTCTGATGGCGTTTGTCTTCCCAAGGAACCGTTTTGCATGATGGAGCCCTGCTTTCCTGGAGATGGCTGAACACCTGCCTGCCCATGGGAAGGAGTGAATGAATTCCTTGCTTTGCTTGTGTGCATGGCTTTTGCTTTCCCTATTAAACTGTCTTTACCTCAACCCACGAGTTTTCTCACTTTTACTCTTCTGATTCTCTCCCCCATCCCACCGCGGGGGGGGAGGGGAAGTGAGTGAGCAGCTGTGTGGGGCTTAGTTGCCGGCTGGAGTTAAACCACGACAGACTGGCCACTGTCAGAGTATTGGACTAGATGGCCATAGCCATCGCAATGTAATAGTATGCTTCTAGTCTTAGCATTATAATTAATTTATTTGTAGTTTCATCTGATATGCTGTCCCCTCACATTATAATAAACTTCAAAACTTGTAGCTGCCACAGGAAAGGTAAGTTTGTTCTCTAGAGTTAGCAACAGTATTTGTACAGTAACTGAGTTTGGGACATCATTTAAGACCAGTTTCTCCATTGCCACAGAAAACAATACATGATGGGTGAGTCATATCTGGGCTCTGAAGCTTAAGTTTCTGCTTAAATTCTTCAGAACCAGGGAAGTTGAAGCAATAGTTTTGCAGATTTTGGAAAAGTAGTATGAATGTTCCATCCTGAAATCTGTAGCTACAGAAAGGAATCTTCCCTTACTTTTAGTGCATCTTCTATTTATAGTCTTCAGACTGAAGATGCAGAGGAAGCAAGCTGAGGAGGAATGGTTCTCACATAAGAGGACTATTGTACCACCGCAAAATTGCATGTGACCCAATTCAGAGCACAAAGCATCAGGAAAGAGCAAAGATAGCTGAGACGACAAATTCACAATCTGAACACTTCAGAGATTTTCTTGAAGGTAAAAGAAAGAATAAGACAGAATGAATGAGAGAAAAAGACAATGAATGAAATTACTCAAAATTCATTGATTGAATCCTAATAATGAAGCATTGAGATACATCTTCAGTTAAACTAGGAATACATGTTGAAGAATCCCATCTTAGTTGTTCACAACAGATGAATGCCCAAATCCGTAAGTACAACCAAGTTTATGTAATAACATTTATCACGCTTGTTATTTAGTCAACAGTCAGATATGATAGTCTTATTCTGGGATGATACAGAATACTACAAATCACATTTCATTACAAACACTGCTAGAACATGGAAATCCAGTAAGAATTATGCAAGTATAAATAAATACTGTGAATGGAACAATTAGAAGAGCTACATATCCCTAAGCTTCCCCACATCAAAAATATAGTAGACATCTGTTTGTATTTGAACACACACAGAAAGCAGATCCTTAAAGATTCACAGATTTTGCAAGTCTATCCATTTGCAGCTATATAAACTTTCAGACTGTAATGTTTATTGTGTTTAAACCTGATACAGATGCACCTAGAAACAATAATGAGACAAAACTGAGGCACATACTAACTGCTCACCTGCTTCTGACCTCAGTGGGAGCTTTGCTTGAGTAAAGGTGAAGCATTTCAAGATATGAGCCAGTTTGTGTCTGAAGATGCCTTCATGTCATGTATGCATGGCTTTCAGATAACGAGGCTCTCTCAAAGATTTTACAGAATTTTAAAATGCTTTAAAATGCTGGCCCATTGCATACCTGATAGATATGATAGATGATTGCATACCATCTTAGCATTTACTGTCTTTGAAGTGATCTGCAGAACCTAAGATAATAAAGTGGGTGGCTTAAGAAGAAAGAATACTAAAAAAAGATTTAAAATTTTTTGTGTGTCACAGAGTCCTTCAGCTATAATACAACATACATATACTTCTCTAACTGTACCTAGTTTACACCTCCTTTTGTAGCACAATATTATTCTGCAATTTATCAAAGACATCAGAAAGGCCACACGTAAAACTCAGTCATAAACACTCCCCCAAACACAACACCATAAAGGATCTTATGGTATCTGAATTACAATGTAGTGGGCAGTACTCTGTGGTCTCTGCGGTGTCTGCAAAGAAAACCACAAAACCTGTAACATTTGTAGTCTTTCATTCTGAATGGATGTCTGTGAATGAACTCCTTCATTCACAGGCTTGTTCCTTCAGGTGTCCATCACTCAGGCACCACTCTGACCAGTTCCTAAGTAGGTCTTGCCATCTGCTGAGGTAGGGCCTCATCAGCCGGGCAGGTTCCATTAAAACAATGATGGGGAAATGGACTGTTCCCATTTGCACCAACACTGGCAAAAGCACAGGTGCAAACATACAGGGATGTAGTCATTCACGTAATTTGCAAACATCAGGACAAACCTTTTGTTAAACCTCATTCCAGATTCACCCTCTTACCTTTTTGCCCTCTGTTATATTATTGTCTGCTATGTCTCCTGACAGATTGACCCTATCAATAAGGTAAAATTTCCCCACTATTTATCTAGCCACACACTAACATGAAAGCAGAGGCCATCCACTTACACTTGGGTCTCACCCATGATGTTGGCTCTAATGTCATGGTGGATTCACAAATTCTACCAAATGCTCACAGTCTACCAAATGCTCACAGTCAAAAATCTGTTTCTATCTCAAAGCTTTACTGAATCATCTGGATGTGGTAAAATATGCGCTGCATGGCACACTGCAAGTTGCAGACACATTCTAATACTTAGTTGTACCTACAGACAAGACCCTCAACCAATCACATTAAGATTTCAGATAAAACAAAGTTCTCAGGTATTCTGGATTTTTGTTCATTAGCCAGTGAATACACCTGCTAACCTCAAATTCATACCTTCAATTTTGATGCTTAAGTTTTCAAATCTCTACATTTCTAAAGATTATTCAGTTTATTTATGGTGTCAACTTTGTCTCCTTTTCCCTTTTTGTTGTTTTTCCTTTAACAAACTAAAAGACATTCACCATGTCTAGGAAATCAAGATTATAATCTACCTTTAGCTGTCAAAGGGTCCTCAAATATAAACACACTCTAATCACTATTGGTTTGAGTCTATGTTTATATTTACTTGGAACATCTATCCTGAATTGTATCTTAATTATCCAAAAACTTACATGAGGTGAGTGGTCATTTCTATTACTACTACTAACATTACTCAGCTACTTATTGTTATTGTTTCCCTAGTCTCTTCCTGAGCATAAAGTATCACTGTCTGAAAGGAAGAGAGATGAGATGAAGAATACAACTCTCCCACTTTCAGCACACATTGCAGTACCTTCTCAGGAGAAGACCTGTAGCTTCTGCACAATCTGTACAGAACAATCTGTAGCTCAGAGCTTTGCCCTCCTCCTCTGTTTCTTTCTTGCTGAGAGTGAGGAGGGGAACCTCCTACATCTCTTTGCACAGAGCAAAGCATGTGTTCTCATGTATGGAGGAGCAACTGTGGACAGTAAATAATGCTCTAAAATCAGGACACAAAACATTCTGTCATAGGCTCAATTCCCCTGCAATGCAGACAGATTTACAGTCTGAGCAAGATCAAACAGGAGGACAAGTGGAGGCAACTATTCCTTTTTCCCTTTCATGGTTTAGTAACAGCCACATCAGCCTAAGCAGAAGTGAACAGTGTTTGCCTAAAAACATCATCTGAAGCACACCACAGTGTTTCCACAATATCTGGAGCTGAAGAACAACTGGTAATATTATACATTCTGGGAATCAAGTACTTGGTGATAAACTCTGACTGCACTTTAAAGTAGTTGCTTTCAGCTCATCATTTCATGCTTAATTCACATTAACACTTTGAATTTCACACTGGCGACTAAAATATCAGTGCACAAAGTGGAAATAGGGACTAGTATATGAAGAGTGCAGACATTTACATCTATGTAAAGATCAATACATAATGCCTTTCATGAGATAAGAAGTGCTTTATTCCTCAGCCTTTGTGCTTCATTTCTAAGATTTATTGCTGCATAGATAAAGTTTAAGTTATTGGCTTTACCCTTTTCAAGGACTATGGAAAGAAGGGCAGTTATGAGTACCTATTAACTGTCCAATTAATTTGACTGTAAATCATGGTGAAAGATTTCAATTTTATATATTTAAAACAGTGGAAAATATATATGACTGATCACAACTTTTTGTTAGCGTTGTGCTAATTCTTCAATGAATATGTTAAAAGAATGATCATGATTTATTCTGCCTTTTAAAAGAAAAAGAACTTCAGCCAACCATTGCAGTTATACTGCTCTCAGAGCTGGAAAAACACTGAGATGCAAAACATGTATTGATTAGGAACACTGCAATTTTTAGAAGAATTAACAGCTGTTTCACCTTTAGAAGAAAGGCCTGTAGCCCCCACTGAATATAAAATATTCTGGTATACATGGACTAGCAATGGCAAAGACGTACCACTTTTACTATGATCTGAATTTTTTATTTTCATCCCTATGTACTATTAATCTGCTTTCACATTCTCTGCGGATATGATGTCAGCATACAACACAAAGTATGATATCTTTCCTCAAAAGGCCACAGTCCTCTTCAGTTTCCCCAAACTGTCCCATGAAAACTTGAAGTACCTCTCAGGCAAGAGCACAAACTCTTCAGAATTTTGTGTTCAGACAGTTGATAGTTCTTGTTTCAGACAGATGTAGTATCTCACTGCTAAAATTCACTAGCCTGAACATCTGCAATTTAAGATAATTCTGTTGTGCCTCAGGCTAGCAAGGTAAGAAAATACTAATGAAAGCTCAATAGATATTCAAAATCATTTTGCAGGAACTTTCTCTCTGATTCTTCAGAAATAATTATCTCAGTCTACTATACATATTTTGATTTCAAATATAAGTTAAAGTTACTAATTCATACACCATGGTGTCTGCTCTGAGATCTTTAGGTCAGAAACAGAAGTGAGCTTTTAATCAATTAAAAAACCTGAATGTACAGCAGTGCAAGTGTAGAAATTTAAGGTATTCTGGTTCTCTCAGCTCTCCAGGTGACTCCCTCTCTTTCCACATTAGATCTAGGAAGTTCAGAATATCTGCAGGTGGCCTAAAAAGACTCTTCAATACATCTTATAGAAGTATTTTCTTCCCTTTATCTTGATTTCAGAAAGTTGACAACATCAGGCATTTTTTCTCAGCTTATTACTGATGAAACACTTCTGTGGCTGCTTTGCTGCTTCCAGCACTGTTAGCTTATTTATTCTTTTGCTTTGTCTCTCAAATGTACTGTCCTTTGCCACACTGTTTATTGTTTCACAATTTTAAGATGAATTCACGGAACTGAAAACAAAGTGATTCATAAGATCTTCTCAAGGTCAAAGCTAAAAACAACTATAAACTCAGATTACGATACTTCAGGACCAACATGCCAGTAACTATGTCTCAATACTGTCAGGAGCAGGGAGCAATGCAAATTTTTATACTTCATAACACTATTGAATGTTACTTCAGAAGTTTCTAATTCAGATTTTCCAGCAAAAGAGACTGCCAAACCTAAGCATAATATTTCTGTTTAGGACCAGTTTCTGGTGTGCTAACTCAATCTGAATGGTACATTAGCCCTTGAGAACTCCAGTGGAACATGGCGGAACAAATCATGAAGGCAGCACACACTATGAGTAATCATGTTAGACTATATCTGTGTTGCACAAGGAGTAGAGGTGACGAATAGGAAGTGCATTTCCCAAGCCCTGAAATTTCTCTATATGAGAATTTTCTCAGGTAATTTTTGCAGTTTTAGCAACAGGACTTTCTCAGTTTCCACTTTTCTTTGAAAAAATACAATATTTATTATGCCAGGGACCTAACTGGATCTCTCATATCCCATATTTGAGAAAAATATACTCCAAATTAGCTTGTACACGTTTATCTACACAGAATAAAGCAGAAGGAAAATAAGTAGTTCAAATTAGGCAAACATTATGGTGGCCTGATTTTCTACATCACTTGTGTTCAAATAAATCTAGAATAAGTAGTAAAAATTATTGATGTTGGGGTGGTGGGGAGGAGTGGAGAAGAGGAATTTAAAATTCCAAAATAAAAATAACTTCAAATCCAATACACACTACAGCTAAATCTGATCAACTGTTGAGGACTTTATAACATAGAGAAGCATCTTTATTCTGGAGATTATCCTCCTCTTCTTACAGACAGTTCTCTTCAAGGCAATTTTTTTCCCCACAAAAATGCCTCGTATTGATAATGAAATTCAGTGACAGACCTGTGGATTCTCCAAAGACAGATTGCACCTTTTGGTGAATTATTGTGTCTCCTAAAATGTGAACACAGACTGTTTTGCTCAACAATTCAAATAGATGTCAGGAACATGGTAGGTTTAAGCATACTATTTCTCTTGCATAACACGGAACTCTGTAACATGCAGGAGTATATCTCTTTTTAAAATGCATTTTTTTATTAATTTTCCCACAACTCAACACCATAATTCAAGTAATATAAAAGACACAAAGCACTGAAATCCCACAAAGAACTCCAATAACATGCTATTATGCCTTGAAATTTATGAGATTCATATAACACTCTTTGCATTATGGAAACAATTTTACCAAGATTGCATACAAAGTTTGATACTTAAATATGACTGTGTTCTATTATTCTTTGTCGGAAAGCAATGTTTGGGTATTTTTCCTCAGCATTAAAATAAAATTGACAGAATTCAGTGATGCATAGAATCAAACAATCATCCTTTTACCTTCAAAGAATCTTCAGTCTGACCCCTAAGTCTACACTTCTGACAAGGAAAGTGACATGGTAGAACATATTCTGGTGGTGACAATGAAAGGAAATTGATTGTTAATATGAAATAGGTCACCTTTATGACTATGTGTCAGCTGCAAGTGAGTGATAGATGCCTAGGAGAGATGTTTCACCCTACAGATGTATGAGTGATACATGAAAATTTTCAAGCAGAAGCTGCTTGCATAAAAGCCAAAGAACATAATTAAGAGGAAGTGGTATCTGACCTTCAGAGGGGAGAAAAATGGAGACAGATTGTGTAGCTGACTGATACTTTTGCAAAAACAAAAATTAGAAGTTCAAGCTGTACTGTAGCCATATTGGGGCTTGTTCTTTTTCTTGTACAAATTACTATTTTACCTGTGATCTCTGAGATAACGTTAGTTGGAATAAGAGGTACAGAAAGGGTGGAAAGAGTTACAATATTATCCTAGGACTCTGTAAGTATAGACATTTTGTTATTCTTCCACATTTTTAATGCCAGTGGGTGCATCATATGCTGTCTGTATAAACAATAAACAAAAGTAATTCTAGTTCCTTCTTCTCACACATTGCCTGTCTTACCTAATTACATCCTATGCTTTTTATGATATGGATGTCTCCTACAGTCTGCATACACTGCATACACAATAGTTTCTCCCCATAGGCTGTTGGAAGAGAGGTGGAGTGTGTCTCTGAAGCCAGGAGATGCTCAAGGAAGCAAAGGCAGGGAGCACGGTGAAGCAAGTTCCTACTCAACCAGGCTCTCTATTGGCCTCAAATTTAAGGATGGGCCCTTCTTCCACAGGACTTAATTTATTCTATTTGTCAAGAACAAAAGAAAGTACAGATTAGTAGCTCAGTATTAATCAGCTGCAATCAGCCTCCTGTCATTCTACTCCCACAATATTGAAAGCCCTTTCAAAGAATCAGTGCCTTGGAGCTCTGGATAATCATCATTTAATATTTGAAACTACCATTCAGGAGGTACCTATCTATCAACATGTCACTTTACATACTAATAAAACAATTCTTCTTCTATGGTACCTGAACTTAAGAATCCTAAGGTGTTTTGGAAACAGTAAGCCTTAAAATTCTTATGGGATTCTTGAGATTTCCAGTGAAAAAGTTGATTTGAAGGCCTCAGTTGTTGCCTGATTTCTGGAAAGAACTCAGTTCTGACCAGTAAAAATTAAATCTCTTTAAAAGTATGTGTAGTTTAATGCTTAAAACCTGAAACACCAAAAGTGGCCATTCACCTTCAAATTTAAGCCATGGTCTGTCAGTAGTTACTAATGCTGTCTGCTGAATCACCTATTAGACACAGAGCCTTCGGAGAACACAAAATATATCACATGCAAACAGAATTTGTAAAATGTTTTATGCTACTTGATCATAACCTCAAAAAAAGTATTGATTAAATTTAAGATATAAAGAAAAAAATGCTAATGACAGATAGCAAGGCTGCTGAGACATCAACATTTAAAAGCACTTTGCTGAGTTGAGTATTTCTTTTTATCTATCCAGAATTACTTTTGCACATTTTTATATTCTAAAAATACAGGATTAACTGCATCTGTTAGATCAATAGCATAAAGTAGCAATGCTGTCTTCCATAAACACCCAGTCAGTTTTATGAACCAGATTATTAGTAGTTAAATATTTAAAGATGCTTGCCCTTTGGATCTCACTTTGATGCTTGCAGCCAGAAAATAGTATCTTCCAACACCACATCCAGGCTCCACAGTGTGGGAGGAAGACTTTGAACCAGTTCAAGAGCAAAATTAATTTTCCATCCTTCTGGACATAAAAAGAAAACCAAGAATGTATTCAAAAACAATACTGCACATTTTGGGTCATTAGAGATTGTCTTCAAGGAATGATACAGAATGAAGCATATGAGAATAGGCACAACAAATTTAAGAGGTCAGATTAGGTGTCAGGGTTTGGTTATTGCGTATGAGAGTCCTAACGTACACAAAGTAACAGCACAGCAAAAGAGTTAATCAAGCAGTCACGCTTCCTTTCTTTGTGTCATTTTCTGTTTCATGCCTTTCTCTTTCCTCTGCAGTGTTTGGCACCCTCAATCCTTCTCTGTGTTTTAAGTGCATCATATCTCAATCTTCCCCATGATTTGCTCCCCCCTCTCTGTTCAGTTTTGAAAGTTTAAAAATAAATGTGTGCCAGGGACCATCTACTACAAGTAACTCCTTGAAACAATATTTCAATTAAATTAAAATGACCGGATGCCCACAAACTGGGAGGGCATAGGCAGCAGCAGGACTAGAGCTGTTTATCAAGAGGATTCCAGGAGCTGATTCAAGAATCCCAGGTATGTCTACGGGAGAGAGGCAGTGAGGGGTAGACAGGGTAACAGTAATGCTGTTACATGGGTCATCTGGTCCTTTCATCCAAAATAGGGTCAATGCAGCAGCGACCAAGGAACAACATATGTAACCTGGAAACAGGATTGTCTCCCCAGAATGTTGCTCATTTCCCCGGGATACTAGTCAGGCTGTGCACTGAAATATAACAGTTGGTTTCAAGCAAACTAACAGTTATACTACACTGAAATTTTATAGGAGCAAAATCCTGCCTGATTTCCTTTCACAGTAACCAAGGAACAAACTTAAAAGAGCTACAGAGTAAAAATCAAAGCAATCCAATACAAAAATACAGTTATTTCACTAATTCTTGGTGTCCACTTGTATTTAGAATGATCCTTTTCTATTTTGTCTTTTTCTTTTCCTTCAATTGCATACTCATCTTTGGGGGCCCACCAACATGCCTCCAAACCCTCTGTGGCAGATGGGACAAGACTCACATTCTCTGGACACAAACATCGTTAAACTTTAAAAGAGCACTTAGGCATCCAAGGCAAGGGCAGCAGGCTCTGAGGTGCTGGAAAGGTTGCTTATAGAAATACATTTACAGTGAAATTAGGAAAATCTAAGCTAGACAACATCTGTGAACAACAAAGAAGAAAGTGTAATGTGTGATTAGCTCAGATATGCTGAATTGTGTAGTGACTCTATAGGTGATGCTCAGCTAGTACTTGACAGCTGAGGAGGACAGGACTGATGGCATTCAGAGAGTGAGAAGGAGTACAAATGTTAATTAGAACCGTACCAAGACTGAATCCCAGAGAGTCACCAAGCATAGACCTCATTCCCAAAAATAAGGGATATATTTATCTAGCACATAGTCCCCATGATTGCTACTTAGCTGCATCACACAGGAAGCAATCCAATCTGTTCATACATCTGTACGAACTGTACTTATAAATTAAATAATAAATGTGCATCCCAAGAGACCTCCATTGGTTTAAAAACACACTGCACTATATTTTAAAGACAAAATATAAGCATGCAAATTAGATGTTTACAGTTATTTCACAGGCAAAAACGTAGTGTGACACACAACCATTTCACTGGCTAATGGTAATAAGCTTATCACCACAACAAATTAGCATATATGTATAAAAATGTATTTGTATCTGCATACATCCATCTGCACACACATTTCTGTTCCTGTTCTAAAAGTACTTCATATAGTGTCATATCAAAACCAAAAAAAGTAGTCAGTACTAGTATTTACATGAAGCCAGTTAAAGTAAGTTAAGATGCCAAAATAGTGCTTTTGTTTCCCTGAGACTTCTCTATCAATTTATTCCAATTTAAGTATAGCATATTAGTTTTCCCTAAAAAAGAGGAAAGAAAGAATTGATCTTTTTGTCACTTGGAATCACATTATCTCATAAGTATAATTCACATAAAACAAATTAAGAGGCTGATCAAATGCTCTGTTAACATAATTCTTTAATAATAATATCACTTAGATCTTAAACTGCTTAATTAGATTTCAGTCATTGCAATCAACAGCCTCATTGAAACTGTTCATTTATAATTTATGCTCTTTGCATTTTACTGTTCATTTTAAAAACAGCATTAACAATAAAAGCCAACAGTAAGTAGAAAAAAGCAATAGTAACAATTAAAACCAAGGTGATTTATAGAGATGTTGCACACTTTAAGTTTTGGGATGAACTTATTTCCTGGTTCACTAAACATCAATGGAAATATTTCAATTGGCTTGAATGGATTCATGATTTCCCCTTAGGAAAAACACATTTGGACTTTAAACACAAATCTAGATCCAGCCTTTTGCATTTGACCACAAATCTGAATTGAATAAAACAAAATAAACTGTGCTTTTATTGAAAAGTTGACAAATGAAATAGATCTTTCAGACACACTTGAGGCCTAAATGCATTCAATTCAACTTCCATTCATTAATTAGATTTTTCTAGATAATGAAGATGTAAAGAATAGGCCAAGCCAATGCAACGTTTGCTGTTTGTTCTTTATTTCAAAGAAGAACACGTTTGCTTAGAACAGTGTAGATGCCTTCTGTAAAAAGGCACTTGTGCATTTATGCACGTTTGAACACAACCATGTCCACAGATAACATTTTTTCTGACTGCAGATAGAAATAGGTCATCCAGGGTCAGATGACCTACTATCTTGGGATAAATGACAATCATATCTACAATGGTAAAGTACAAGCTCTGGGCCTGGCCCACAGGAAACAGAACTCCATATTTGATACCATTCACCCCACAGAGCAAGTGGAATATTACAGCTCCAGGACATTAGATAAGATTTATGAGGATTGTGGTTCCTCTTATTAACATTAGGATATTCTCTGTTCAGAGACAGGCATTTTGCTTTTATTCCTATTATTTTAATAGCCAGATCTTTATCATCCTGTTGTTATTGCAAGATTATAAATTTATATTTTTATACTTATATATTTATAATTATGCTCCCTTTAAATAAGCAGTGATTGGTTAACACATGGGTGTTTCTTCAATAACTACTTTAGCTACTTTAACTGAACACATTTCACTAGCTTCTTCCTAGCAGTGCCCACAACAGACACCAGAAGAATTTTAACACCCATCCCTCTAGAGCATTCTGCTGATATGCTCAAAATATATGTGTAAACTATCAGGCATCTGCTAAGCTACTAGTGAAGTATCCAGTAAGTAAATAAATGCATCTGGGTTGCAGCCACTGAGATTTATAGCACTTTTCCCTGATTTCCTTTTTCACACTACAGTAAATACAGTAATGGTGCTGGCTAATAAACAGCCATAAATCTGCCTTCCTGTTTTTATGATGTTTGCTGATTGAAAAGTAATGCTGTGAAACTGATGAAGTCAGTGACTATGAATGCACAAAGGCTTTGTGTGCTGGGGGGGGGTATGTTTTTAGTATATTTGAAACAGTTTATTTTGCAGGACTTTTCCACTCTCACATCAATAAGTTGGGGTTTTCTCATAACCTTCATCCCCTCTATTTTCCACATGCTGTAAGCTAGATTTTTATTCCTAATAAATTCAACAGATCCAGTGCAGATGTAGAATAGAAGAGGAGGTCTGGAGGTTTTTTGGACATGGCTTTTCACCAACAACAAAATTCAGTTCCCATGAAGTAGTCAGAAAAATTTCTGTAGACTTTCATGAGAGTTGAATGGCTGTGGATGTTGTCTACCTAGACTTTAGTAAAGCCTTTGACACCGTTTCCCACAGCATTCTCCTGGAGAAACTGGCTGCTCATGGCTTGGATGGGTATATGCTTCGCTAGGTAAAAAACTGGCTGGCTGGCCGGGCCCAAAGAGTTGTGGCGAATGGAGTTCAATCCAGCTGGCGGCCAGTCACAAGTGGTGTCCCCAGGGCTCAGTAATGAGGACAGTTCTGTTTAATATCTTTATCAATGATCTGGATGAAGGGATCGAGTGCACCCTCAGTAAGTTTGCAGATGACACCAAGCTGGGCGGGAGTGTTGATCTGCTTGAGGGGAGGAAGGCTCTACAGAGGGATCTGGACAGGCTGGATCAACGGGCTGAGGCCAATTGTATGAGGTTCAACAAGGCTCAGTGCAAGGTCCTGCACTTTGGTCACAACAACCCGATGCAACACTACAGACTTGGGGAAGAGTGGCTGGAAAGCTGCCCAGCAGAGAAGGACCTGGGAGTGTTGGTTGACAGATAGCTGAATGTGAGCCAGCAGTGTGCCCAGGTGGCCAAGAAGGCCAATGGCATCCTGGCTTGTATCAGAAATAGTGTGGCCAGCAGCACTAGGGAAGTGATCATCCCCCTGTACTCGGCACTGGTGAGGCCGCACCTCGAATGCTGTGTTCAGTGTTGGGCCCCTCACTCCAAGAGAGACATTGAGGGGCTGGACTGTGTCCAGAGAAGGGCAACGGAGCTGGGGAAGGGTCTGGAGCACAAGGCTGATGGGGAGCGGCTGAGGGACCTGGGGTTGTTTAGCCTGGAGAGAAGGAGGCTGCAGGGAGACCTTATCGCTCTCTACAACTACCTGAAAGGAGGTTGTAGCCAGGTGGTGTCGGTCTCTTCTCCTAACAAGCGATAGGACAAGAGGAAATGGCCTCAAGTTGTGTCAGGGGAGGTTTAGATTGGATATTAGGAACAATTTCTTCACTGAAAGTGTTGTCAAGCATTGGACCAGGCTGCTCAGGGAAGTGGTTGAGTCCCCATCCCTGGAGGTATTTAAAAGACGTGTAGATGTGGGGCTCAGGGACATGGTGTAGTGGTGGACTTGGCAGTGCTAGGTTAATGGTTAGACTTGATGATCTTAAAGGTCTTTTCCAACCTAAACGATTCTGTGATTCTATGAATTGGGCTTCTGTTGCTTCCTTCCTTCATTCCACACTATTTCTTTTATACCTCCTCTTCCATCCTTGAAGAAGCAGGACAGTTTGGGAGCAGTGGTATACAACATATCTGTTCATACAACTCAGTTAATAGAGCAGTGCACAAAACTTCTAAAAGTGCAGGAAACATTGCCTGCAGGATCTCTGCATGCAAAGCATGGCAGAAGCATGCCAGAGATCACCCTTATAAGAATATCCATTCTGTTTCTGGCAACATCTCAAATTTTGCTGAGCCTGATGGGACTGTCCATAAAAGTCAGACATTTCTTTTCAAGTGATGACACTTTTGAGAAAAGTGTAGAGTAGTTATAGCATTTTTTTTTCTCAGACATTCTTGGTGATAGTATGAGAACTAAATCAGAAACAAACAGAAAATGTGGATTAATTAGACGGTTTTATCTTTAGCAACTCTGGAAACAACTTATTTTATCAACTGAAGGTTTGCCACTTCTGTAAGTTGGAAGTGCTATACACTTGTGAGAGGTAGCCCAAATATTAATTAAAGCAGTTTGCAGATGTCAAATCTGCAAGATGTCAAGTGATAGTTACAGGGAATTAGCTGTATTTATATTTCAAAAGAGGGGAAATATTCTTCCTTCCTACCAATGAGAAGATAGACAGACTGTTGGCATCAGCCAACAGAAGTGAGTACTTTCTTAGCAGCTCATCTAGTCTTGCCTGTGTGCATCATTACCTCCTTCCCTCTTGCCAGATGCACTAATTTCAGGCAAGTTTAAAGTGAGTTCCTTCAAAGAAAACAGTTAAGACAGGCCTAGCTATGCTGACCTACCTGTAAAAGCTCTCCCAAGAGGAAGCTTAATTTCATTTTGACAACCTTTATCCCCTCCAGAAGTTATGGCTACCAACTTTGCAGACTGATATAAAATCCCTGGGGCTATAGGAACCGCAATACAACGGAAGAGGTGAGACCTCATGACTGACTAACCAAGAAATCCCATTATTTTCCTTCCACAAGAGCCCATGCTACAGTCTTACTCATCCCCTCACAGTAAAACATGTACTAATGCTAAAGGGGAAAAACCTCAAAACACATAGCTATACAGTGAGAATGCCTGCAGGAATTGCAAAAGACTCTCTCCTTCCCAGCTATTATTACCTCCTCAGAGCTGCACAAGCCCAGTGATTGCTACACCCACAAGACAGGTGAATTGGCATGAACTCATTAGAGTTCACAGAATGGGGGGAACATCCATTTTTATTCCTTTGCTTCATATTTAAGAACAGGAAATGTGCAAAACAAGCAGTTGTAGGAATCCTGCAGGTGGAAAAAGCCTTCTTTTTGGACATGAGAATATTTTACTTTCTATAACCAAATTATATTTTGCTTAATACTATTTGAAATAGGATTTAAACTGTACATCAGGACCACCATTAGTTTGTATCATACTTTGCAGGAGGAGAAACTAAAACTGTAAATTTCAAGTGCAAAAGAAAAAACATCACTGTGTAGCTCTGTAACACTGAAAGGTCACTGCTTGTCTTGCTTTATCCCTGGCATTCCCAGTTTACAATTTCTCTGCCATACATGGATCTCAAGTCCCATTTTTATTAGTGCTAAAATAGACTGTTCTCCCACTGTCACACCATCTGTCTCTTTTCCTCCTGCCTGCCAGTATACAGAACATCTAGGAGTTGTTCTGAAAAGAGAAAAAAAGGAAAGAAAGAAAACTGTATTGTTTTGGTCACACACTCTGCTGGTGGCAGCCTGTTTCCAGCAGTGACTGTCTTCACAGAAGGACACATTCAGCCTTCGCCAGCCCATGACACACATTTAGTTAAAAAAAAAACAAAACAAACCCTCACTGGTTTGGAATGAGGAGAAATGCGATTTCCTTTCTGCTCTCCCACTGTCTGATTTCAGAGAAGGGCAACTCCTCCCAATATCAGTCCTGCCTTGTTGACATTTCAGGTTCTGTATCGGAAATCTCTCCTGACAAATTTCTGATTCAGCCTGAGCCTGAATCAGCAGCAATGAGACCTGTTCACAGCACACACCAAGAATGGGATTTTCAGAAAGTGACAGAAAACACAATATGGGCTGTTGTTGCCTTTTTAAAATGTACTTCGACTTTCAATCTACAAATGCCTTTTTTGGGGCTTTTTAATACAGGCATCAAATTCTTTTTTTCCCCCATATAACGGCCCTCTGTATGAGTAGCAATCTAGGAGACTGCAAATTCCAGTATATACTCAAGACAAGATAGAAATTTAAAAGTACTGAGTGGCATAAGTGGGGCAACAGGCTGTTACTACATGGAGTGTCCTCACATATAATGTTATACCTGCCTAACACAGATACCAGCAGTCACAATCTCATGAAACAAGTTGGATCAGTCACTTTGCATTATGTGTTAGCTGTAGACATTTTTCTAAGGGGAACAGACTGAATCAAGGATCTGTCAGCAGGAAAAGAAAAGGTAGTAAGAGTGCATCATTCAGAACAGATTGTCAGGCTGACCATCACCTAAGCCCTGTGAGGCAGTACTAGAAGAGTGAAAAGGACTGAGCAGCACAAGACTCCTGAAACTGTCAGTGTACAGGGTCTCTGTCTACTATATTTAACACATAAAAGTTGTATCTCAAGAGAACATTAACATTTGTTTAGTTCCTGGGTTGGTGAATGAACGCTTAAGATGCTTCCAGTAACTCCCTTGCTTTGACTACAAGATATTTCAAAAGCAGTAAGTGTGAGGCATGACAAAGAAGGATGGATAAACTAGATCCAGAAACATACACAGACTTAGAAAGTTCTAGAAGCCATATTTTCCACTTGTTTGCATGTGTGAACCCTTAATAATAAAACTTAGTTTCACAGAAATAAATCCCAGCACCACATGAATCTATTCCAGTGATGTGACAGCATCTCATAGCTCAGATTGAGAGGCTAATTGGGCAAAACTGAGAGAGACAGCTTTGAGGAGCTTTCTGGGGAGCTTCCATTTGATTTTCATCCACTTCCGGAGCAATATGGCTTCATATTCTGTTTAATAGTCCTTGCAACACCCTGGTTTTTTAATTTGGGCTAAAAATGAATTTGCATTGAAGTCATTTGACTTTTCAAACTTTCAAGATTTTTCATGGGAAAATAGCACCATCTGTAGGAGAAAATGGACCCAATTTCATTAAAATGCATTTCTATTTTCAAGCCACTAAGCAAAAGTTCCTATTTTCTAAGAGAGTAAATACATTAATTTTCAAAGTAGGCTCATGTTTTATCCACAGAGCAAGTCAAACGGACTTTTGCTGGTCTCAAGAAGAAAGGACAATGTCATTCCATCCCACAATAAGAGAGAAGGTGTTAAGACAAAAAGCTTGCTACTCTAATCACCTCTAACACAGGTCAGAGGGGCGGTAGTCTATAGCCTACAAACCCCAAATTCTCCTTTGGCAGCAGCAACTGAGCCTTTACACGCCTCAAAGCGGGTCCTCATCATTTTTGTCCCAACAGACATCCTTTAATGACAACTGCCTGTTATGTTTATGTCCAGAGTCAGTCTTGCAGACACTCTGGCCTCCATAAATTACAGTCTTAATTCTCCGAAGGACTTCATGTGATGTTATGTCATAGACACTACCGTGCCAGATGCTCTGCTGGGTAAATTCTCATGTTCCTAAGGAACTATATTGACTAGCACCAGCCAAGAATCTGGCTTAATACTTAAAAAAAAGAAAGCAACTGTTTGAAAAGAAGTTCCAGCAGTGAACTCTGAGCGGGGGCCTTGAAAGTCATAGACTCATAGAACAGCCCATGTTGGAAGGGTCCTCGGAAGATCATCTGGTCAAACCTTTCATGGGAAAGGGAGTCTAGATGAGATTATCTATCACCCTGTCCAATTGCATCTTGAAAATCTCCAGTGATGGGGACTCTACCACATACCAGGGAAGGTTGTTCCAGTGAGTGATTGTTCTCACTGTAAAAAAATTTCTTGTATCGAGATGAAACCTCTCCTGGTGCAACTTGTTCTTGTTGTCTCTTGTCTTCATGTGGCTCCTTGTGAATCATTTGTTGAATTTGGGAAGACAAACACCATCACTCCGAATGTCCCCCCCCTTCCTCCTTCTTCCCCCAGCTTCATATACTGAGCATGATGTCATATGGTGTGGAATATCCCTTTGGTCAGTTGGGGTCAGTTGTCCCAGCTGTGTCCCCTCCCAACTTCTTGTGCACCTGGCAGAGCATGGGAAGCTGAAAAGTCCTTCATTTAGTATAAGCACTACTCAGCAACAACTAAAACATCCCTGTATTATCAACACTGTTTTCAGCACAAATCCAAAACATAGCCCCATACTAGCTACTATGAAGAAAATTAACTCCATCTCAGCCGAAACCAGGCAATTTGTTATCGGACTATACAAGAAACATGCCAGAAGTATCTGTGTATAAATGAACTCTCTGGCAGACAGCTGAAGCTTCATGACTAGTCCGCATAGGACAGTCTTTCACCTTTTCTAAAAAATAACATCTTAAAAAAAGCACCAAGCATTCATTTTTCAAATGTAAATAGATAAACAAATTTGCTGGTAAGATCACCGCTACCCAGCTGACACTTTACAGACTATTCTGTTTATTAAACCACTTTCATAGGTTCACTAAGAAAATTCAAAGCATCTCTTCACAAATGATTAACAATTTTTATGCACAGATGATGATACTCAACAGCCACATTCAATAGATGTTTACTATTCCCATCCAACTACCACTAAAAGGTTAACTTTGCTGCAAAATACCACCCATGGTGGATAACAGCATTCCTAACCTAATTCAAGAGGTATTTTGTGCACTTAATGAGCATGCACATCCAGTACAATTCATATACCTCCCTCCGAACTCTCTTTTTCCATTCACTTCCCTCTCTGTTCAGAAAAGCACAAAATTCATACATGCACTCAAAGAAAGGGCAACATACTGAACAGCTATTCAGCAATGGTGCTAGAGAGCACTTTGCAAGGAGATGCCAGCAAATTCCACACAGACTGCAAGCTGACTAACACTGTACAAACATGGCACCAAGCTTGAACTAGTAACACTGGTGAGACGCATGTCTATTACTTCACATGTGTTCACACAGCTTCTGGCTCACAGAGTAAAGCAAGCACCTACTGTAACATACAATGCAGATACACTGTCTCTGTACACTTCCATACAGAATAGATGTAAAACTGAATCAACAAACTCAACCTCACATTCCTATGTAAGTATGAGACACACAAAGGAAATATAAGGGAATACTTTTAATTTCCAGCATGTCACATGGAGAGCAGTATATAGGGGCAGCAATAAATTGTACAACAGTCTGAAATGTCCTGTTATTTTTTTTAAAGTGTTACACAGGAGAAATAATGATCTGGGGGTGGGAGGCTAAGCACCAAAATGAAGTAATTCATAACTGTTGCAAAAGAGTTCTTGGATATCTGAATGCAGCTGACAAAAAAGAGGGGTAAAAAGCACACAGAGACAAAGAAATCAATTCAAGCTTGATCCAATGTTCACTGAAACAGTACACTGAGCCTTTAAGATCCTGTACCACCATGAGGGCAAACTTATATCAGGCTATTGTTAGAAATATTTTTCAGTTATTGCTAGGAAAAAAGAATCAGCCCCTTCAGTAAAGTTCCCTGAATGTTGGCCAAATTTAGTTTCACATATGTATCCATTATCTTCCACTAAAGCATACATATGCACTAGAGAATCTGGCTGCTTGGTGTGAATGAGTAAAATGTTCAACAAGAGAAGGAGCTGCATAAAGATTTAAAAGATTATTAGTTCCATGTTCTTATTCAATCAGAAGATGAAAAATTATCTCAATTGACAGGAATACACTAGCAGTGATAGTAACTATTCTGTGAGCTATTTGCTCTCTAAAGAGAGAAGAAGAATTCCTATTGCTAAATACTCCCTAGAAAAAAAGTCACTACTCTGGGACCGAGTCCTACCCTCATCTTGCTGGGCAACATTGTAAAATTATTAAAATATTCTGTCTAAAATACAAGGAAAGTCTTATGGCTTTGGAAACATTTATAGTTTATTTCACACTGTTTGAAATGTTTATATATACTGTACCTTATTTCCTAGCAAGAATGTCATGCAATTGTTTGAAAGGCTTTCAGGATGTATCATGGTATTTGTTGCTTTTAAATGTACAAGTAGCATTTCAATTAGCCTAATAATGGTTTCCTAGGAGAACCGAACATTCACTTAGAAACACTGCACAGATCAGAAAAGCAAGTCTTCAAGCAAATGTGTGCGTGTAGGCATTCTTCTGTCTTTCTTCATCAGATAGTCAGAATAGCGTTGTTATTTACCCGTGGACCTTTCTCTTCTTAATTTAGCCTTCACATTTCACTTCAGTTTCTATACTGACCTTTATTTCTTAGTGGCAGTTGGACTACGCCTGAAGGCAAAATTTAAGACCCATCCTTGTTCACATTGCTTACAGAAAATCCTTGTGGTTTTTTTTCATAATAGCTGCAACACAGCTGCACAAACTGATAATTCAAGAGATATTCTACTTGGTGTTCAAGTGTTACATTGCATCAGATAACATTACTAATGCTATTTTATTTGTCCAGCCTTTAGGTGAGATGTGGAAGAGCATAGCTATTATCAAAACACCATCAGCTTATTCCAGTGGCACAGCTGTTACATATGATAATGTAAAAAGATGACCCAGCTGAACATGTTAGCCTGGCCCCCCAGCTAAGGAAGCAGCCATATAGTAAAAGGGCTCATAGGAAAAATCATCTAACAAGCCAAAAAGCCAAAATACCACAATTTGAAGAAGCACATGCAATGTGTTTCCCCCTAGTCCTAGCTGCTACCTCAAGAAAAGATAATTTCTGTAGAGTAAGCCAATCCTGTCATTCAAAGGTAACCACAATTCTTTGCAGAACTACACCAACTCCTCCCTGGGAAGTCAGAGCGGCATGTAACATCATTCTCTCCCAAATGCTGGTTTTGAACCTATGGAACAAGATGGGAAAATTCAAAGAGAAACCTCTAGGTTCTGCTCCTTCCAAAATCCTACTGAGGGCTAGTCTCACATGAAATGCCATCCCATTCCTTTCAGGAGCATTGCTTTCTGCAGTTCATAAGAAAAGTTTATAAGTGTATAGAATCTGTTTGCGGGGCAGGGGGGGCGCACTTAAAGCAGCAGCAGCTGCAAAATCAAGCCTTGAATGAACTTAACAAGAAAAGCTTCAAGACAGCATCTATGCCAGGTGGCATTAGCTTTCAGTGAGATCTGGGCATAAAAATAAGATACATGCTGTTCTCATCAATGAAGCACAGGGAGTTTGTATTTAGTAAAAATTGTAAAATTGTTTGAACAGCCCAGGAGATATTAATCAAAGACTGATTTGTAGCAATCTGCCATTCCCTCATCTGTCTTGCATATCTGGCTTTGAAGATAGAGAATGACTCTGAGTCTCTGAAGTTACTTTCCATTTTATGACTTAACACCACCAGCTGTTGCTACCTTCTGGGATAATGCACAGACTAGGTAAAATTCACCCTTGTGGAGACAGCTAGCTAAATGGAGCCTCCACTCCATTTACATGCTCTTTCAAGTACGCCTACTGATACAGATACATTCTGCAGGATGTCTGCTCCAGGCTGAATTTCATTCAACAAGCTCCTTCTGAATCTGAAGACCTTCTTACACAAAATGGCGAGATTTTCTTATGCTGTTTCATGTATTCAGAAGTCATGATGCTTAGGATGATCAGGTTTTATTAAAATGTTTAAATAAAACAATGTTATGTTTATTTTACTCTGAATTTCCAGCTTCTCAATAGCCATAAAGGCTAGAAACTTAGTTTAAAAGGTAAACTAAAACTACCACCACATGAATTCAAGAGATTAAGATTTGAGCAAAACCTCAAATGTACCAAAAATATAATAATGACATTAACACAGTATGTTGATATCATCTTGATATTAAAGTAGAAAATATATAGTTGAGACTTGTCCATGCCACGACTTCTAACCAAGTTTGAATCCAGAAACTGGCACAGTCAGTTTTCTATAATGTTACACTTAATGTGCTGAAACAGTTCCACAGAATATAGCCAAATATAACCAGTTGATTGTGCTTATGGCCAAAGTAAATTGTTTAGAACAAGAGCTGGCACTCATGTTCGTGAGGCATCTAGGACAATACGATCCTGATCCACTGCTAGGGGTTCCCAGACATTACTAAAACGTCAGTAAAACTTAGTTTTAAAATGCTTGTGAAAAGTCAAGAGTGCAGACAATACACAATTTTTTAACAGAAAAAGAGCTTACATTTATTCATGAAGATTGCATATACAGAACAGTTCAGATTTAACAATGAAACAGAAAGCAGCACCAGCAAGGCCAGAGGCAACATAAAGTGAGTTTGAAAACTCAATATGATTTTAGGACCTGATTCTAATTTGCATTAAGAATCTTCTGCCTCACTCCAGCACCACAGACCAGATTTCATAAAAATGAGAATTTTGTTCTGTTTTCTCTCGCATTCTTCTCATGCTCACCATTTGCAGCACCCTGAGATTTGAAAAAATTGTGCTCCATCAGAAAATTTCCAGTTTGCAGGGCAGCTTTTCCCCCCTCAGTGAAAATTTATGAAAGTTATGTTTTCCTCTAGCTTTTTCCTGCACAGACTACAGCTGGATGTGAACCTAGCCTCCTCACCAAAATGTGATGAGTAGGAATGGAATAAATGGGTCAGGTTTCAAGAGATGTCTAGCTTGGAGTGATATTTGAAGCTCAGGAATGTAAACTGGCAGACAAGCTGTCATGGGAGAAACACAGGAAGATCTCTTAGCATATTAAGTAAAAGTCGCCTTACCACAACTCTTTTTGCTGTCTTCCCTTGCCTCACCTGCAGCTAAGGAAACATGGTGAATTATAATAACCTCAGCAGTTTCATGAGTGTAATTAAACTTCCAAATTAGGTGACAAACTCAGAGTAAAAAGACTTCACTAAATTCTACAGAGCTTTGTGCAAGTATGTGACTTGGGCCTACTTAAGTGAATTTCAAGGCCTTATGGTTTTGTGCTGAGTCTGTAAAATTCATGTGTACACATGCCTTTCGTGCAGAATCAGATGGAAACTTAACTTCTCCAGTTGCATTTTACTTTCAGCCTGGGTCCACTGGAAACTACAAATGATAGTAAAACTTGGTGGAAAAGAAGTGATGCAAAAGGAATGAAGTTACATAACACAGAAACTAAAGGCAACATTTGCACAAGCTCCTCTGAAGCCCAAATCCCAAGCATCACAGACCAACAGTCAGCATGTGCTGAGAAACACAAAATATTAATGACACTATGACAAAGCTTATATATTTCATCTTAGGTACAGGACTCCTACTGTTTATGTTTATATTTGAGTTGTAAAAAGTAAGAGCACGCATCACAGATGTTGGGATTTCTGCTGCTCTGATTTACTTGGAAAGGCACGATACAAACTGAGATGAATACCCGAGAGTGATTGTCCCACAGAGACATTTTCATCTTTCAAGACCTATCACACTTCATGGTATTGCATTGTGTAGCATAACAATGTGATGTGTCTGAATAACAAATCACTGGCTTCCTGCTGAACATGTAAAGAAATAATAAACATTCTTTGCCTTCCTTTTTCTTTGGTACATATTCTTCTGAGTGAAAATTATATGACAGTGTCTGAAGTCAAAGGACTGACAGGTAAGGCTTCTTTGCCAGCATCCAAATTACCAAGAATGCAAATGTTTCATTTGTCTCTGTTCAAACAAGGCAGACTGTTTTTATTTTTTAATGCCAGCATAGACCTATTTCCCTGCAACTCTCTCATGTGGCTCATCGGATGCATGCTCTACTTAGAAAACTGTCTTCTGATGTTTAGTGTTGATGTCTCTGCAGACTGCTTTCATTGCACCAATTAGAAAAGGAACAACAAAGCAACTCTCAAATTACAGTATATGGAGTCTTAAAGTATATGTAAAGATAGTCTTGTGAAATGAGCTAGTGTAAATGTCAACTGAGTCCTCAGAATATCAGAAAATAGTGGACCATAGGGAGAGTACAGGCACATATGTACCATAGAACTGGACACAAATTCAGAAATTACCAACACTGACCCATGCCAGTATGCCCAGGGAAAGCAGAGTTGGAAGGGTGTACCAGCAGACAATGTAGTCTCCACACTATGATCCCCAGTATTTCTAGTTGCAGAGTTGCACAAAAACAAGCTCAATCATCTCTGAAAACTGAATGTCATCTTGCCTTAGATCTGTTACTTTTGAATATTTAACCTGTGATTTATCTTTTACTCTTGGTTATCATCTTCTTGACAGTAGTGGACAATTCCCTGCTCTTCTATAAAAAAACAGGACTGAAAAACAACCATGTTCCAGTTGAATAAACTTACTTTCAACTTTTATAGTTACAGAGGAGAGGGCAAAGGTCTTCATGTCCACCTAATCTTCCAAAATAGAAATATTAACATAATTTCAATATATCATATTCTTTCTTCAGTCCAGAATACCTTTGTAGGCAATCACTCACTCCCTATAGGATTACACTGAGCAACTCTACCTGGATGTCAAGCTTCTAAGCTCTACTCTCCTTCCAAGCCTGTCTTCAATAGGTCATCTGCCTAAAATTTATTATATGGCCTCATCCCAGCCTCTTATGAAAGCTTAATCTCTTAACTGAGCTACTTGCCTTCCCCACACACACACACATTTTTTTTGTCTTAAATGGGGACCAGAGAATCACCTGACTTGTGCCCACAAAAAAAATCACCTGGGAGGCTTCTTATTGTCATTATAAGGGATATTATGGTCATTATTGTCATTATAGGGATAAACAACCTATGTGTAAGGTCTAGATGTAACTGGGTTACAGTTCCTGACTACTTCACAAGGAAATCCAACAAAGACACTACATTTTCAAAAAGCAGCGTACAGTCAAACTGACTATTTTCTCTGACCCAGTTTCTAAAGGCCACAACCAGCCTTTAGAAACACTAGTAATTATACCAGTGATTTATTTTATACAGAGGGAACAGGATTAAAGGCATTCAAACAAAATTATAAAAACAATCAATACAGAGAAAGTCTTTAAATTCTAATTTTTTACACCAACCACTGCTTTAAAGAATCACCAGTCTTCACCATTTGACACCACATAGTTCATTAGGATTCTGTTACTATTACTGTGCTAAAGTATTATCTTCCAAAGAAAAAGACACTGGTTGCAAAGAACATTTTTTGAAAAGACCCTAATCAGGAGAAGCATGTAAGAGTCAAGAATGTGCCACTTACACTATAATCTATGATATTTTTCCAGTCGTATGACCTTCATTAAAAATTTTTCTAGCCAGTCAAGTGATTAAAGTGATGAAAGGTCATTTAGCACTTTCTATTCCTTAAAGGCACTCAGTCACACTTCACGCTGCAGAGAATATTTGTCTTCTCTCAGAGTGTTTAGCACTACAGAGATGGCAACCAACATTGTCATTATGACGATGTTGTTCATTTCTCTTGCACCAATTACACTTTATTACTAAAAGCTTCTATTAGCTGACTCTCTTCTTTTGCTTGTTGATTACAGTGAAAGACAAATCTTATTCAAATTACTGATGAAAGACTTCTTCATAGATGGGGTCAGTCTAGCCCTCTTACATTCTTCCACTAGCATCTTATGTAAGCTGCCATAGGGCATTTCCAGTCATAGTGCCTGTGTTTTTATATACCTTTACAAATATTGATGCAAACTAAGTTTATCTTGCATTGGTGTCAATTCTCAAAGCTATCACAAACAATAGTTTTCAACTATAACTACCACGCTATTTAAAAGAAAACCTCATTTCCTATGACAGAAAAATATCCAACATTCTGAGGATTAGCAAGTGTTTTCCTGATTACTTGGTCCACTCTGCCAAGTCAGACAACAAATATCTTTGAACTGGAGTAAGCTGCTGTGGCTCACTATAACCTGGCTGCTAGAACAAGAAACTACAAAGGCTCCAGTTGTAGGGAGTGTGAGGATTGGGAAATTGAGTGCCTGGTTTATTTGTTATTGATTATCAGTACTGTACAGTAACACCTAAATGTCCCCTCTGAGACCAGACTCCTTGTGTCTTAGATTTTATAAAACACAGATTGAGGCAGAGTTCCTGTCCTGAATACCTAAGAAGGTATCAGATAAATGACATGGAAGTAAGGAAGTATTGTTATACCCTCTCTCTGTAAGAGAGAAACGAAACCTTAAATAATTTAACCAGACTAATACAGCAATTCACTGTGTAAGCTCTCAGGTTCCCTAAGCTAGACCCCTGGGATCTAGACCCATGATCTTCCACTCAAAACACAAATGTGAAGAGATGTCAAGCAAAACAAACCTTGAAAAAAAAAAAAAATAAACCCTGACTTGTGCACTTTCTAAATTTCCACATTATAGTGGGGACTAGAGATGAATACCAAAGAAAATTTCGGAAGAGCTGTTGTAACTTGTCTTTATATATTACTTTCCTAGTTTGCAAGCACTTCATTTTCAAAGCTTATTATCTGTCTGTGCATGTAACAGATTTGCCACATCCACTGCAGGGGTTATTCAGTGAGCTTACCTTGCATATGGATTTTTGATGATTTGCTTTAGGTCAGAAAATACAGTATCATACTTTGCTAGTGGCATCCATAAACACATTGAGATTGCAGGTGCCATAAGACCAAAGCAAAACTTACTAAGGATATTCACTGTGAATTTCTAAGAAACTGCCTTAAAGGCCAGTTTAGTAAGGCTGGGGGGGTGGGGGGGGAAACAAAAAAATCAACACAGGTTCCCCAGAGAGAAAGGCAAAAAGTGGTTATGCAAGCAGTACCATCTGGAGGGGCATGCACATAGAGGGATGGGCAAACAGGTATTTAGTTAACTCCAAAACTATAGCATATGCTTAGCTAACAAAGGAGAAGTTTAGCAACAAGTCTAGATTTCTAGAAAGCAGTGTTCACTTAGCCTGTAAGTGAAGGCCTGAATAATACTATCCAGTTATGTCACTGTTTTTGCAGTTTTCAAAGGATGTGCCTGGTCACTGGAAAATAAAAAGGACAAGACTGAGAAGTGAAGGCCCTGTCCAGCAAGATTTCCCTGCCTAGCATGCTCTAACTTCCCACCGTAGACAACCACTTGGAACCAAACATAAGCTCTCCAAAGAGCCTCGTCATTATTTCCAGATAAACTTAGATGGCAAATAGAGAATGCTCTCTTCTCTCTAGACATGTTCTTTTATTTCCAGATTACAGAGAATTGCTGTCTGAGAGACTAAATTATGCCTAATTCTATCATAAATTTGAAACTGGGAATAGGAAGAAAATTAATCTAGAACTCCACTTTTCTTTTCTGATCATTCCTGTTTTAAAAATTTTTATTACTTTTTATATCTTAATTATTGAATCACGGATTACTTCAAAGCTGGTGTAAACTATTTTAAGAAAAATTCCTATAAATGTGGGCTATATATGGGTCATAATTTTAATTCACTTTAAACTTCGTTTTGCCAAGTCATAATTCTAATTAGTTTGTTAAATAACTGGAGGTTTTTAAGATCGTGGAAGCTGGTGGTTATGTTTGTGCACTGACTAACCCTTTCTTTTTCCACACAAATTGTTCTATTCCTTGGAAAAAAAAAATAAACAGATTACTAAAAAAAAAAAATCTAAATCCATGCTTGAGTACAAACAGTTTCTCAACAACAACCACCACCAACATATGCACACATACACTGACACAGAATCATGATCTCTCAGAAGTTTCTTAAAATTGGCAATGGAGCTTCTCCTTATACAGGACACAGGTAGAGGAAAAAAACATGCAAAGAAGTTCTGCTGGTCAGAACTACCAATAAACACAATTGCCAGTATAAAAATATCCTCATGATTTTTTTGTTTTGTGGTACATTCATTGTTAGCTTCCATTTATTTTCTAGGAATTAATGGCATTGAGCACAACAGCTTGCAGGTGTTCACATGTCATGCTTATAAAGTTCCAAACAAGACGATTTAGAGTTAGGAGGCAGCCACCTGTAGTCTATGCAGTTTTTAACTCCATCTTTCTTAGACCGAGCATTAAATGCATACATTCTATACTTTGCTTGTATGATGCGGTTAATATTTTTAACTAAGAACATCCCTCAATAATGGAGAAATTATTTTCTTTGAACTGAATTCATATCAGTTACACAGTAGAAAGCTACAGTTGATCTACTATATAAGATGCAGAAGATACTTATGGATTTGTCAATAGAAAGTCTCATTGACTTCCATGGACGATGGAATTAGTTAGTAGAAAAATTCCAAGTTCTGTAATGTTTTCATTCCACGGCATTTATTTGGAAGTTGTTCATCAAAAATTTCTCACATTTCTATCTGTTCTTTCATTCTGTCCTATAAATTCAGTGTTTCTGGTATACCTAGCCTTTCAAATGGAGTCTTGACAATAAGAAAAAAAGACTGCTCAGCAACTCAGTTATATTCACATGTTTTTTAGTTCCTTAATATCATAACGGAGACAATACTAGAGTAGATAAAAATGCCTAGTGCCTATGAAGATAGGCCTGTTCAGTAACCAGCACTGCAACTGTTACTGTAACCAGAATTTGAGTGGTCACAGCTAGCTTGGTAGGGAATAGACTTTGAGTGAGCACTACCTTTAAGGAGAAGGCACATTTTTCCTCTTTCTACCATCAATGTAAATGAACAAAGTATGCTACCTATCACTGTCCAGAAAGAAATAACGGAAGAAGGAATTAAAAGCTAATAAAAATTCCTGAACTGCCAACACACTTGCAATTTGGAAGTTGTTGGAGAGATAAAATGTACATGTCATCCAAAAGATTCCTAAAATGTTCACCCACAATTAATAGTGCTCTGACAAGCACACAATAAACAGCATGATACAAACCAAAGAGTACCATGTCCATTCATAATAGGGTTTGATGTGTTGAGAGAAGGTTTCATTTTGAAATGGATGGTCTTAGTGGATGTCTCCTCACATATGGTAAAGCATGTATAAGCGCTTTGGAATCATGCAGTTTATTAACTGGCTTGAATCCTGGACAGTATATAATTTCCATTGCTGCATTTCAAGGGCATCTTCGTTAGCACAGATTTTACCTTGGAGTGTTTTGTAAGATGATCTTAAAAAAAACTCCAGAATTTTTAAAAGAAAAATACCTACCAGAAAACTTGAAAGAAAAACATAGAAAGGAAGGAAAGAACTCATTCAGTTTAGGGTATTTTCATGTTTTCAGATATTTCCATCCTTTTCTACTTGTTGGCTGACTTGAGCTGCAATATTAAAAACTTTGGCAGAAGAGAGCAGTAAGAGAAATGTCACCTTTCTCATTATTGCTAGTACCCTGTGGACCGCACCTCAAGCATCTCATCCAGATGAAGTACTGTCACCATAGTCAATAACAAAAAAGCCACATCACTCTTGAAAATGAAAATTGGCTGGAATAGTAGCAAAGAAGAACAGAGTGCCAAGCATATTTTTGTTTTGCTAAATTAAAGGACGTTCTATCATTTCAGCTAGAACCCATATGTCACTCATACCAAGGGATATCAGTAACACGTTTTCTTCTGAAGAAAGAACACAATGAACTGATTAATCAAACCTTAAAACTGTGAAGAAAATTATTATAGCCATTTGTTAAAATACAAAAGGGCATTAAGAAAACAAACAGTTCTAGTGATATTTGCTATGGTTAATGCAATGATATTTTCAGTGTCCTAGGTTTACAGAAAATTGGCACCTTCTTTCCGGGACTCGAATGCTTCTGAAGAAAGAAGTTTCTTAGCACTCTTCTCTGATTCACTAAAAATGAAGAGACTCATTCTGTTTCTATCTACATGAATCAGGATAAGACTATTGAAATAAGTGTGTCTGATTCTGCACTGGCTCAAGTCTTTTTTTATAACTGTGCAAGGGCATTTTGAAACCCTCCTATTTATGGACTTACTTTACATGATAGATAGCAAAAGTAGTGTTAAGCACACCTAACTTGAGCCAGAAGTTATGAATTTATTTGAAGCTGGCTGCCTAAGCTGTCGTTGTCAAATGAAACAGGCACCTCCAAAGGGTGGTGAATCCTATGATGGCTGGTAGCCTAGAGCAAGTGGAATGTACTCATAGTTTGCTTCATCTACATATCTCATTTTTAGACATGTAAAACCAGGCAATGTAGACTATACAAAATACCAGAAAACGGAGAAGCAGTCTCAATGAATAAGTTTGCTTAAAAATATGTCTCAGTAATTTAACAGCCTCAAACAGGTCCGTGGCATCAAGACTGGAGTACTACAGATACAGAAGAAGATGGAAGAAAGCAGACAAGACAGCTGTAGAACCATAAGGCTCCACCTCCCTCATGTGATCAGAGTTAACATTTTACCAGGAAGTGCAGGTGGGCCATCTGCATCGACCTCAAACAGATTTTCTGAAGTGCAAACACATGTAACTGTATATTTTTGGTATTGTTCTTTTAGTCATAATCATATAATAACATTGGTAAGGCCAAGTTCATAGACAGAGGTACTATCTCTTATTAGACCAATTACTAAATCGTATTGTATTATCTGCATATCTAGCTTCGATTCCACACGCAAGTGAAGCACATGACTATGCAGTCATTTCTGATGTACAGCTGTATGGCTAGACCTTTTCCTCCAACAAAAAAAGCTCTAGAGCATTTGCAATAGTTTTGCTGCCCTTTTCATTGTCATTTTAAAATTTTTCAGTATGTCGGACAGAAAATCTGTGCTAATCTCATTAACAATGAGAGTTGTTCCTCTTTATATCTTCTTCTTTCTCAGCAGTAGTAAGGTAAAGCTGAAGCGAACCAAAAACTATGGTGCTGTTAAAGCAAGTATGGGACGGTTCACAGCCCACTGCAGATTAATTTCATTTTATCACAATATTTTGTTTAGAAACAGAATGAGCAGCCCTTCCATATCCTAAGAAGTGCTTATCTGTAGTGTTAGTGCAACCAGCTGGACAGCTTACATGAGTAAGTACTGATCTGGCCCTTGGACAATACTTCCCTTAAAAGAGAGACTTTCTTATAGAGATATCTGCAGAAGCAAACAGAAGCAGAAGTATAATGAGCCTCTAATTTAGTCCACTCCTATGCACTACTGAAGCATTTAACCAATAGTCTTCAGGATCTTTACACAGGTCATATCATTGGCTTCAGTAGAAAGTCCAGGTGATCGCTAAGGATTCCACTCTAAAATAAAGAAATTCAAATTAGGGCCCTCATTCCAAACAGTTAAGCATCTGCATGCCTGCTTGAATGAACAGTACAAGTGACTAAATGAGATTGCTAAATCTGAAGTTATACATGAGCAGAACCTTTGCAAGAACTAACAAAAAAAGTAAAATTATCAAATTGGAAATGCAACACTCAGTCATTTAAATTATAAAGGACAAAACACTAGTGGTTATTGGTCTCCTTATTTAGATAGTGTTTATTTAGAGCAATTAATTAACAGAACCCTGAGATCACAGATAATGCTGCCTGTGTAGAATTTGTTTCCACACCATACACACATGAAATTCAAAGTGAAAGGCTTAAAAGCCTAATGCAGTGAAGACAGAAAATATTAAACTTTTCAAATCCTCATTTCTCTGGCCTTTTCCTCACCCCATTCTCCTATCACTTTTTTTTTTTCCCTTAAAAGACATTATGTGTTAGGAGAGCAAAGCAGCCTGGGGAGGTGATATTTTACCATCGTCTGTGCCATTAATGCAGTTAAAAAATCCTCAGACTGGAAAAATCAGACAGATGCATCTTCCAGGTTCACATGTGCCAACTCCATCTGTTAAATCATTAAAACACAGGCTTGGCAGATTCTGGAGAAAAACACATTTGTTTTCACTATAAAGAGGAAGAGTAAACTTTCTTTCTGTTCTTATGATTCACCCCTCCCCCATAATTACTTTAATGTGAAAGCCTGCATGAGTGGGTAATATTTAACATGCTACTGAAAGAGGCTTTCATTGAATTGGGATACATATGTGTTAAATTGTATGTCATAACCTGAGTTAGTCAAAGATCTATTAAACCAAAGTTTATAGCTACATTAAGATGCTTCATCATTTGCCTTCTTATTGCATATATCTTGTTACAGCACCTAGTTAAACACTCATTTTCCTTACAGGAAAGAACCTGTTCAGGTTATGTTTAAAGGTGCAGGTTGCATAAGGAGCAGCAAATCTGGTCAAAAAAAGCTGCCAAACCTTGAATAAAGTAATTGATAACAATAAACTTTTCTCCAAATCTGTAAAGAAAAAAATACTTTTTACTTTCAGGATAAACAAAAGCAGCAAAATCCTAACCTAAGTTCAATACCAACGTCCTATATTTTCCCAATATCAATTCTAAATTGATTTATGCATTATTTTTTCTACTACAGTCACTGTACAACCATTCTTCACTATGGCAACATTACCTATAGAGCATATGCAACTAAGTATGTCTAGGTTCATCGTATTTTTTAAGTATGACAGTGTAAGTATTTTAAATCCCATGACCTCCCACATCTACTATTAAAAAAACAGATTGCTGCTGAATGCATTTATTTCTCTTTGTATTCTACAGAGGAATGGAATTTAATTCTCCAGGCAGGGCTTTGTATTCTATCGAGGAACTGAACTTCATTCTCCAGGCAGGGGCTTATCCTAAGAGCTTTACAGACATAAATTTCAAGATTATTTTTTTGAAGAGAAGCATCTTTCACAGCACATCATTCCATAGATGATCACAGACCAGTCTACAGTTGTATCAGCAGTAAGGTACAGAGCTAACAATAACTGCTAAAATCACCCTCTACTTTGCACAATGCAGAAACACGACAGCATTTGAGATGTACATGGCCATTTCACATAGCTAGAAAGGGCCTTTTCTTTTCCTTGAGTAATGATAAATAAAATCATCATGCTTTTGGAGGAAACATCTTCCCACAAGACTAAACTTTTTCTAGATAGTAAGGCTTAAAAGTACATAGTGAAGAAGTTATAATTATTATTTCTGTGAGCATCTATCTCCTTAATATGAGTATCTATCCACATATTAGAAGCAATAGGATCCCTTCAAGCTTAGTAGTAGAGAGATTCAGACATAGCTGTAGTGGTTAGAGGGGAAAATAGAAGATTTGAGGAAGCTGACCTTGCAGAGCTACTAAAGTTGTGGCTAGCTGTGGGAAAATGACTTGGACATTTCTACCATGAGAGGGAAAACATTTTCCTTAGTCACAGAGGAAATCACCTTTCAGTATCTGGGACCAAATGCAAAAATTTACTGCCTTCTCAGCATAGAACTTTAGTCTTATCTCTGGGAAGACCTCACAGCACAGGGACAATTGACCCTTTTCCAGGGGCATTTAAATACAGTTTTGCTTCCAGTGCTTTCTTTTGGGAGTATAAACTGAGCCTGCTATACCTGATAGCTTTTCCCCATAATATTACTAATGATTTATCTGTTTTCCTTCCCATCATTTAAGCTGCTCAAACTATGCCCTGCTCCCAGACCAAAAGAAGAATTCAGTAGGTTTATTAGTGGATAGACAAAGAAACACTTTATTTCATAAGTGTATATATTGTAAAATTTAAATTTATGTAATGTAATAAAAATCCCATCAGCCCAACAGAAGTGGTTAAGATGTACCGAAACAAACCAGATACCAGCTTTACTTCTTGAAGCTACACACGGGCTCAGAATCTGACAAGGAAGCAGTAAAGACAATGTAATACAGCAGGGTACAGGCAATTCCTACTCCTGTATTACACACAAGCTGATTAATTTGGTTCCATGGTCTCTTTTTAGCAGTTCAGAGGCCCTCTGGAGGTTACATTTAAAATTTAGCCAACAGATTACAACATTTTAATTCCATAGGATGAAACATCTCCTATCACCGGCAGTTCCACAGACAGCAATATATATCATTAAATTTTGTCTTAGGTCCTTAGTTTGCTGCCTGAAAAGGTTAGCACAAGGCCAAAAGGCTGTTTAGTCATACATAAATCAAGCTGAACTCAGGCAGTATGGAGGTCTCATAGAGGCACTCTACCCAGGATAAATATTCCCTCTTTAAGGACTATAGAGGTTTACAGGCTGCAGGTGATGTTTGCACTTTCTGTATCAGACTGAACCTATATGAGGCTTTTTATTGCGTAAAGTAAAAACACAGCATAAGACTGGCTACCTCAATTCATATTGTTAAAACACTGAAAATGATGGTCACTTTAAAAGAATGCTTTATAGATTTAGAAGCTAGAACGAACATGTTTTAATTTCATGAAATAGGCTCAATGACTTCTTGGTAGAGAAATTACTCTCAATTAGTCTATCAAATCTGTAGGATGTTTAGTTCCTATAATAAGCTAAGAGGTGCAATTTTTTAAGGAAGATTTAGATTAAGTCAATGTATGGAACGATGACATTCTGAAAAACTTAAACAGGGTAGACTGAGAAGTGTTTGCCCAGTGGCAGATGAGTGTGCATCAACATGAGAAATGGACCCAGTATAAGACTACAGCCTTATGCCATTGCAATGCCAAAACTAGACCCTTCCTGTCTGGGGCCCACCTTTCAGCAGGGGACCAATTTTATGTCCTGCCCCAGAAATCAAGATGCCTCAGCGCAGTTCTGGACATGCCAAAACCTCTGTCCTTCAGACAGCATTACTAGCTGCTGTGAGTGCAAATAAATCTTGCAAACGTGAAGCAAATATAAATGGTACGGAAGTAACAAAATATATTTCAAAATCACTACAATTCCAGGAAGCATGGAAGACATCAGAACTGTTCACTGATTAATGAAGGCCAGCAAGAAAAAAGGGAGATGAGACCCATATCATTTACTAAACATGACGTTCCATGCTGGTATCATCAGTGGTATTTGCAAAAGACCCTGCCATTGCTCTCCCACTACAGTCGAAAGCCAGAAAGCCTATGGATTTATTTAAACCACACTGAGAACAGGCATGATCAGGAGGCTGCAGGAGCTTGAACTCTTCTTGCAAGTCACAAATTTTACATAAGATTGTGATCTGCCTACAGAAACAAAGATATAAAGCAAACTTTGCATGTTAGAATTATTTCAATGTTTACTGATGTAATTTTGTCACTTAACAACACGTTCAATCTTTCAAAGTACCTGGAAGTTTTAAGTTAACATTACCAAACCCAGAAAAGGTCACACTAGTCATATCCATGAAAACCTACAGAAGTTGTGCAGCTGTTACTGAAAGCTTGATCTTTTTCACTGGTGAATTCACCAGTCAGTGATGATTTTGACTCAATTTTTAGTGAATTCCACAAGGAGTGAAGCATTCTGCATAGATGTTTACTTCATCACAATACGTTAACAGATCCAAAATCCCAAGCCTTCACCATTCTCAGCCAACAGCTCAGTAAATACAGTATGTCATTCTAACTTAATCACGGCACACATTTCACTGTCTGAACATAGAATCAACTTCACTGCAGTAAATGTCTTGAACTTCTTGCTCTGCTGTTACCTCAGTATAACTCCACAGCTATCAGACTGGGCTGGTAAAGAAAGAGATATGGCCAGTACACTGCTATCGTAGGTGTTAATAGAAAAGCAGCGCAGAATGCTCCTGGAAATAATTGAGCTTTCCTCACACTTGCAATATATTAATTGTATTCATAGACTATAGACATGTACTAGAAAAACATTTTATCAATAGTCTTAAGATTCTTCTGAATGCCAAGACATCATTTTAACACTTTTCTATTGCAAATGTTGAACACCAGTGAAAGTAACACCAGTTGGTGTTTTACTTTCTTTCTGATTACAGCTTCCTAATTACTTGTGGTTTTAATAATGCCAGTAATGATGTAAGCATGTTTTGTTGATAATTTTAAAATTATTTACTGAGAGTTCATTAAGAAAAAGATAAAAACATTCCAATGTTTGCATTTTCTACTTCTTATGACTTCTTTTTTTTTTTTGGTTTTGGGGTTTGTTGTTTTGGGTTAGTTTAAAAAAAAAACAAAAAACAATCTCCTTCTCTTAAAAGAAACAATTTAAGGAATTCTGGGAATTTGTATAGATTTCATTGATACAAAAAAAAATTTAAAGAGTATAAGTATCTTCATATTTGTTTAGAAATATTTACTATATATACAGAAGTTCCATGTACTTCATTCATTTCATTCTCATCTAAGATGTAAAAATCTTTTCAACCACACAAAAATTCATGTAAGCAAAAGACGAAGTAAGTGTCACCAATAGAGGCAAATCTATCAAGCACTGTAAAGTGAGGCCAAAGCGAGTGATATGTACCTTTACTGTCATTAATACACACTTAAACAAATCTGCTACGAGTAGGCAAATTACTGTGTTCCTTGTTCTTTAAAAATGCAAAAGAATATTTTATATTTGTCTATCTAGAACAAGTTTCCATTAATATTTAAATACATGTCAAAATTTTACATTTACAAGTGCAAACAAAAAATGCATTAGTAGTTTGAAAAATGTAGTGGTGATATTATATAAATTACCTTTATATTTGAATTTGATTCTGGTTCATTTTTAAATAACATACATTCTGTTTAAACCCAGCAGTTGTGTTTGGAAATTTTATCTGACATTTTTTTGTTTGCTTACATTTTTGTAGCTATTTTATATCATCATATTAACAGTCATTTTCCCTTCAGCATTCTTAACAGCGAAGCGGAGAAATGAACAGCTATTTCACATCAAGATATCTGCTTTTGCAAAATAAATACATTTTCATAAAGGATATTCCATTGCACTATCCTGAAGTTTCAGCAGGTCATCATCCCCTGCCATGTTGTGCATCAAGGCTCATAAAATAGACTTCAGCCTTGAAACTGAGATCTCATTTTACGTGTTATGTAACTGCAACTTTTATTAGTGTCAATAGTCCCCACAAAATGGCTGTGGGAGCTGCAGTTCTTTCCCAGAAAGGGTTGGAACACTTCTTTGACTGGAACTGGTAATTCTCCTTCATCTTTTTGTAATGGATGAATTGCACCCCCATCTTTCACCCCCCTCTTCCTCCAAAAAACTTCTGAAAAATCTGATGGTATTTATTCTAACCAGTTATCTTTGCATAGAACTGATGATGAACTATGTACAGTGGAGTACACTGACACTAGTGGCGTACACTACAACAGCTACAAGTATTATTCTTGTATTTATGCAGTCCTAGAAGAGTTCTTAGAACCTGGGAAAATTGCAGAACCATTGCTTTGAGTCATTCAACACTGTCGTAAATATGCTCCTTCACATTACCTACACACACTTACATATGGCGGGGGTCTACATAGGGCACCGGTTACAGCTTTTCCACTGAAGATCAACCTTGGTTAAGATTAAGTGGAATAGGAAGAATTCCTCCAGTATTGACCAACATAATATTTACAATGTATTTACAACTTTACCACTTTTATAGCATCAGCATAACTTCACTGTCAAAGCTGTACTCAGCTTTGTATATACAAATAAAAAAAATACAAATACAAAAAAAAAATATTTTTTGTATAAATAAAATATAATACAAAAAAAAAAAAGAAGATACTTCAAAATAAATGTAAGAGCAAGCAGAGTACAACATGAATGCACCAAGTAGAAAAAACAAAACACGGGCATATCACAAGACACAAAACAGAAAGAGTACTTTAAGTATTTTCCAAGAAAAACTGTTATTGTAAGTATGTAATTTCTTTCTAGCAAGTAGTTTAATGCATGTGCTCAGAGAATGCACAGGGAAATGTATCTGAAAGACAATAACTTCATCATGTTATGGCTGCAAATAAAGAAATCTGAACTAATAACAAATACCCTCTTAAATTAGAAGACAATTAAATGCTGATATCCATCATTGCCTACAAATCACCCTCAAGGGAAGCAAAATTGCATGGGACTAACAAAATGTTCACTTGTTTTAAAATTTACAGGAGGCTCAAAAAAGTTTCACATGCATTTTACCTCAGAAACAATGTGCTACTTATTCTTCTTAGCAGTGATATTTTACATAGCATTCTGGGATCAAAATGTAATTTCAACAATAACATATTTTCTGATGTTCTCTAAGGAAAAATTACTGGTTTCTTCCCTCTAAAAGGATTTAGATGGAATAACATCTGTGTTGAGATTATTGTGAATATGTTAAACTGACAGCAAGTCTCTAAGGGGCACTGCTCATTAATGTTCTGTGCATAAAATTAAAACTTGAAATATATTTTTCAATCCATTTTGAATCATTTAAGCAATTCTCATGCAAAGAAACTATTGTGCTGCAATAATATATTTGCAGAGTAGGATATGAAAGCTATTAAAATGTCCTAGACCCCCTGCCTTTCATGCAAAAGGAAAAAAGGCGACTCTTTCTGATTTGAAACATGCACTGTATTGAAACAAAAAATGCTTTTAAAGACCATGAAGAGTTTTATTTCAGTTTATACTATGCAACAAAATTCAAAAATACGTCTTTTTCCTTCATCTTTAATTCATATTGTGCCTAGGTACTCCAGCACGTATCAGAGGGAGAATTCTGTTAAGTGTTGCACATAGGCATTTACAGGAAATTTTTACACTAAGCAAGCTAAAAGTGGTGGTCATGTTCATGGTTTTTGAAACTGCAATAAGGCAGCATTCTGCAAGCTCTCTGCAACTGGAGCTGTGGAGTAGTACTCAGAGACGATGCCTACTAGTGAAGAATTTTAATGCAAACCTGTCCTCCGATTTGAAAGTGACAAAACCCTTCATGTCACTAGCAGAAATAATTTTATTTGGAGGGCATGTATACCTATTCCACCAGGTGCAATACAAATATAAGTGTATCCATCAGGTGTAACGTAAAGAAGTATCTCATGTAAATCCTTAGTTTGAACAAAAAGCAATGAATTTGCTCAAAACCAAATAAAACTCCAGGAATTATTAAATGGTATCTAAATTCAATTAAGATTGTTCATGCCTTTCAAGCACAGAAATCTGCATAAAGCTGTAGCTGTAAGTGCCATTTTATGGAGAGAAACGAAAACATTTTATTGTTGGGAAAGCAGTCACACCACTCACTGTCCAAAAGTCACTGGATAATTGCAGCCACAATAAGATGATAGTTCTAAATTTTGCTACAAAATATAATGGTTCTAACCAGGCCATTGGGTTCCTTTCATAAATGGAAATTCAGGAACTCCAATTAACATATTCTTGATGTGGTAGACTTTAGCAGGTTTTTTTGGAATGAAGCCAGAGTCTAGAGTGTCAATAGGACTTTGTTTACTTAAATCACAGTAATCATAACAAAGCAGTCTACCACTCAAGCTGCCTACATCTGAAATATTATTTAGAAACATTAGCAAAAGACACTGAAGTTATGTTTACAATCTCCTCTATTAGACTTCCACACATAATATTGCAAACCATGGGGCAGCAAGCACAGAACTGCCAGTAGTAACTAATATTTTTGGTAAACATTTTCAATGCAAGAGCCTAAGCATAGATACACAAATGGATATATAAACAACGCAGCAAACAGCTTCATTTTCAGAGGTGACATTGCTGACATTGGAAGAGAAGCAGCAAGCTCAGTGTAGCTGAAAGAAAGTAATGAAGCTGCTTTTCAAGTTTTAGCTTCAAGTTTTCAGTTTTAGATGCAAAGATAGCAGTGCTTAGAGTGTGAAGTGCAGGCCTTCAGAAAAAAAAACAGAGAACACGGACTGGCATACTGTCCTGGTTTTGTCTGGGATAGAGTTAATTTTCTTCCTACTAGCTGGTATAGTGCTGTGGTTTGGATTTAAGATGAGAATAATGTTGATAACACACTGATGTTTTAGTTGTTGCGAAGCAGTGCTTACACCAGTCAAGGACTTTTCAGCTCCCCATGCTCTGCCAGGTGCACAAGACGCTGGGAGGGGACACAGCCAGGACAGTTGATCCAAACTGGCCAAAGGGCTATTCCATACCATATAGTGTCATGCTCAGTATAGAAACTGGGGGGGAGTTGGCTGGGGGACAGTGATCACTGCTTGGGGATGGGCTGGGCATTGGTCAGTGGGTGGTGAGCAATTGCATTGTGCATCACTTGTTTTGTATATTCTTTTATCATTATTATTATTTTCTCTTCCTTTGCTGTCCTATTAAACTGCCTTTATCTCAACCCACAAGTTTTACTTTTTTTTTTTTTCCTCCAGTTCTCTTGCCCACCCCACCGGGGCGGGGAGGGTGAGAGAGTGGCCGTGTGGTGCTTAGTTGCCGACTGGGGTTAAACCACGACACATACACCACTGTGGGTTTCCTTAGGGACATTAGCATTCTCCTCTCCATCACTGCTATTATCTCCCATCAGTGCAGAGCATTTGTTCTACTTTTCCAGCCATCGAACAGACTAGTCAGAGCACTGACAGTTGCCCCTACAGAGCTGCCAGACGTCCAGCAAAAGCTGTAGCACAGCAAGAATGTACGGGACTTGGTGACATACTAGTTAGCAACACAGCTCTCGGAATAATGCCCCAAATCACTAGCATGTGCTATTCACATATATTACATTGCACTGTCTGAACTTCTCAGATAGAAAACAGCATTTACAAACATCTATCCCAGCAGGACACAATGCAACAGAATTTGCATGGCCCCCTGTGCTATAGCTGTTCCCATGAAGAAAGAATTACTATCTATAATGCCCATCCCTTAATAAGAAAATGTATTTCTATTATAAGAGATCTTTACAGTTGCTAGTTTGTTTCAAAAGCGTTCAGAAAACAAGTACACAATTCAAGGCTTCATTTAGTGACAAATGCTTCTCAACTTGGAAGCTTTTAGATCACAAGGTGAAAAACAGTCATACTTTTCCATTTTCATTGTTGCTTTCCCATTGACTATGACAGTTGCTACAGTTTATGATAAAGTACACTGTTATAACACGGGATGACGACAGAGTTGAATAAAGAGTCTCCCAAGGCAGGGGGGGTGGGGGTGTAAGTGTCCAACCTGAACAACACAGAGCTCTTCATAAAGAGATCAAGGATTTAGATCTAATTGTGATTCTGTGATGAATAATTTAAAATAATAATTTCTGTTTATGGCCTAAGAACTAGCAAGTATAAAAACACTCAAAATATCCTTCACAACAAAAAATAAACTTTTTCTTTAATTTTCCTACCTATTCTCTGATGAAAGGCACTCTAGTCTCTACTGGTAAGAACGTTAAATGCAATAAAACCTGTGTAGTTGATAACATAATGCTGGAATTAGGGACATGATCTAGGTCTGGCCTTGTAACTGAAGCTGAAAATTACAGAATAGCTGGTTTAGAGTACTGTAAAGCATAAGGTATTTTATACCTGCATCTTTAGCACTTGAGCACAAGTATCATCTAGAATCAAATCTCAGCATATTCAGCAGGAGTGGAGATGCTCATAAATAGCACTTATAAATACTTTCATAAAGCCCAAAAGAGAACAGGTTTGTTCCTTTCAAATAATTTCAAAAGCTTATCACACAGAAAGCTATTGTGTGCTAACGTGGACACTTTTCTCTATAAATAAGCAATATAAAAAGCCTTAACATTTTCATATCAGGGTAGACACATAAGATTTCCAGAAACCAAAAATTAACTCAAATCTTGAAGACCGTGAATGTCATTAGCAAAGCCATCATTGCATTATACGAAGTCTTTTGCAGCAGTAGAGGTTTAAGATATCCACCTACCCTGGGTTGTTCATTTCAGCTCATGCATCACCTTTTCCTGTCTCCATGCTGTCTGCTGCCTTGATTGCAGAAGCACAACTGCTTGTGGAGCTGTTCTGTGAAACAGATTAAAACAGTGATCTGACTTTCTCTTTCTGCAGAGTCTATTTAAGTCCTTTTGGTTCCCTGACCTATTTTGCAGAGCAGTACCACCTATATTTTTGTCAACACAACATGCTAAGGCTGTAGCTTTGTAAAAACTCGAGCCTAGCATTATCATCCAGCAATGCCCTCCTCCAAACCCTTGTGCATTGCCCCATCATGTGCTGGTGGAAGCATCTGTACAGCTACAAAGAAAACTGTATTTGGGTTAAAGTATCTTGTTTTCCACTTGGTTAGTTTTAATCCATATCAATACCCCAGCCCGTATCAGAACATAGCGCCACAAGCACTTTTACTATCTGCTGGGAGAAGGGAGTACAGGGTCTGTAAAAAAAACAGGACTGAGACTACTTCCCCAGTAGTAGGCTGATGCCTTATGCAGGTGAAAAGATACCTGAAACTCAAGATACTAATCTGCAACTCTCAAGTTATATACAGGTTGTAAATCCTTGAAGAACAGTTGTGAGTTCTTGAAGAATGGCTACTTGATCAACAGCAGCACTACTGAGCACCTGAACAATTGGATAATTCCTAATTGGAAGAGGACAGGAAGCATTATCATTAGGATTTCAGCATTTATGGCCATATCCAGGTGTCCTGGTTTCAGCTGCGATAGAGTTAATTTTCTTTACAGTGGCTGGTATGGGGCTATGTTTTGGATTTGTGCTGAAAACAGCGTTGATAATACAGAGATGTTTTAGTTGTTGCTGCACTAGTCCAGGACTTTTCAGCTCCCCATGCTCTGCCAGGTGCACAAGAAGTTGGGAGGGGACACAGCCAGGATAGTTGATCCAAACTGACCAAAGGGCTATTCCATACCATATGACGTCATGCTCAGTATATAAAGCTGGGGAAGAAGAAGGAAGTGGGGGAATGCTTAGAGTGATGGTGTTTGTCTTCCCCAAGTAACCATTACGCGTGATGGAGCCCTGCTTTCCTGGAGATGGCTGAACATCTGCCTGCCGATGGGAAGTAGTGAATGAATTTCTTGTTTCGCTTTGTTTGCGTGCGCGGCTTTTGCTTTCCCTGTTAAACTGTCTTTATCTCAACCCATGAGTTTTCTCACTTTTACTCTTCTGATTCTCTTCCCCCATCCCACCAGGGGGGAGTGAGCAAGCAGCTGTGTGGGGCTTAGTTGCCAGCTGTGACTAAACCACACTACCAGGTTAGAATTTACCCATCTTAGAATTCTGAATGTTGCCTAGAAGCTCCAAGTGTTTAGACTTGGTTCTATTTAAACATGTATCTTGAGTGTTGTAGTATCTAGTTCAACGTTTGTCATGTGATGACAAATGCTGCTGTATGTAGCTACAAGATCCAGACTTCCAGAAAATTACTTTTGAATCTCAATGGACCTGTATCCCTCAGTCATTCAGTATAGTTATTAGCTCATTAAAACCCTATTTCACTTCTTTTCTCATAGTGCAAGTGCAATTCTACTATTGTCCTGTGCTCAGAAGAACCTAGTAAGACCTAAAACTAACTACTCATTTACTGCATTCCCTCATCTGAAAAATAATTTGGTTAAGTACAAAAAGAGAAAGGCTGAACATTATAAAGTCCTATTTTCACAATGTTGGTATGAGAAGTTTCATTCTCTCTTGACAAATGCTACTGCAGTTTAAATCCTGACACATAGTAAACTATGAATTTGATTGTTTTCATTAACAAATTTCTTTTTTCACAGAAAGCATCAAGGCTGTAATAAGAGGGCTCCTGAGATAAATGTGACTAAGCAGCAGGAGTTAATTAAGTAGGACAATGAGTAAGCATTTATGGGTGTGATAGGAGACCCAGCTGATTTAATTGCTAGTCTAATTATCAATTAGAGAATCAAGAAATGGCATGTAAGTGAAATATTCTATTTGTTGACAGTTTAATGATTTTTAGAGACCCAGAAGAGCAGTATTAATTGCTATTTTAGGACTACAAAAAGAGGTTTTTTTCTCCTCTTACTCAAATAGAGGTTCTTAGTACTTCTAAAATTACTAATAAATGTATATACAGTCTTCTCATACTTAAATATTTAAGGCCTTTAGATCCTTTACTCTATTAAAAAACCAAATAGAAAGCTAGCAATTAAGCATTCAAACACACTACCTATAAACTACTCAGCTTAGGTCAAAACCTTTCTGCATTTATTTTATAATAAGAATAATAACTGTCCAATGGTGTGAAAAAGTCACATTAACTATTTACAGTGTGTTTGCACAAGCCAGTTTCCAGACAAAAAGAAAGGGGTCAGGGAACTACTTAAACCCATAAGGGCAAAGAGCCAATTGGCTACATTCATTGTTGAAATGTTTTATAAAGCAACTGCAAGAAAATAAAATGACAAAAAAATTGATGGGGAGCCAAAAATATTAATATATTGGAACACAGTGAACTTTTTACAAGCTGTAAATATTTTTAGGCTCTCACATATAACCCATAAAGTATACTGAGGCCTTTCTCAGAACTTCTAATATTAGCATGTAGTTTGTAAAGAACATCATCTACCAGAAAAAGAGATCAGAAAGGCACTGTATGTCACCAGACCGATGTTATTGCCCACTACAATTACCAAAAGATAATTTTGGTGTATACCAAGCGGACCTAGGAACTGGAGATAGAAGGTTAAAAAACTAGGAAACGGAAGCAAACACCCATCATAGCACATACGGTCTGAGCTTTGGACACATTAACAAGCTGATTCTTATCAAAATAAAAAAACAGCATCCTTCAATCATTTCTCATGTCCATCACAAACAATTAAAAATACTGCAAGATTTTAGCTGTTGAACAACTCCCTTGTCCAGGTTTAAAATAGACTCAACTCAGTATCCAGAAAGGTGTCCAACTATTTGTCTTCTGCTAAGGTAAGTCTAGCTAATCATTAAGTTATAGAGTTTAGACAACACCTCTTCCTCTGAAATATGGCTAACTCCTCAAGCAAGGTAACAGCTTTTCATCAGCTTAATCCAAACATGTTTTCCTACCGAGTAACATTTAAAAAAAACAAACACTCAAAAGCCACCCCGAAGAAATTACTGACAACATCAAGTGCACTTTCCCTGGCTTCCTGAGGGCCCTAAAGAAAACACAGAATGGGCATTTTTAGCCTTCCACCTGAGAGACACGGTTACGGCGTCACTCCAGGAGGGTTACTCGCCAGTGCGGGGGATGACACAAGGACAAAGGAAGGGGCCGCCACCAGAAGCCATCGCCTCAGGGAGCGCAGGAGACGGCAACGCTCGCGAGCGCGCGTGCGCCCTCCCTGCCCTTTCGCCACCCCCGCCCGCACGAGCACCGCCTCCGCTGCCGTCGCCCAGCAACGCCCAAGCCGCCAGCGCTCGGCCCGGCCCGGCCCGGCCCGGCGGCGCAGGCCGGCTGCTCCTCGCCGGGGGCCATGGCACACCGGTGCACCGACCCGGCGCAGTCGTGCAACTTCGTAGCGCGGGACAACTGCTGGTAATGGCCCCAGCCTTCCCCTCACAGCCGGTGGCCCCGGGCCTCCTCTGTTGCTTATCTCCCGCCGCCTCCTTCCCCTCCCGCCCAAGGCAGCCTCCCCCGGCAGCTCCGCGCTCAGCACCCACTGTCAGGCGGGCGGAGGCTGAAGGAATTTGTTCGTGTGTTCACGTGTGTTTGTAAAATGTGTCCAAAGAAGAGCAACGTGTCCAAAGAAGGGCAACGAAGCTGGTGAAGGGTCCAGAGCACAAGACTGATGAGGGACCTGGGGTTGTTTAGCCTGGAGAAGAGGAGGCTGAGGGGAGACCTTATTGCCCTCTACAACTCCCTGAAAGGAGGGTGTCGAGAGGTGGTGTCGGTCTCTTCTCCCAGGTAACAAGCGATAGGACAAGAGGAAATGGCCTCAAGTTGCGCCAGGGGAAGTTTAGACTGGATATTAGGAAATTTTACTTCACTGAAAGGGTTGTCCAGCATTGGACCAGGCTGCCCAGGGAAGTGGTAGAGTCACCATCCCTGGAGGTATTTAAAAGACATTTGGATGAGGTGCTTAGGGACATGGTGCAGTGGTGGACTTGGTAGTGTTAGGTTTATGGTTGGACTTGATGATCTTAAAGGTCTTTTCCAACCTATACGATTATGTGATTCTGTATGTGTGCTCATTCAGAAGTCTGCCATCTGCAAAAAGCCCAAGGCTTTTAGTACCCTCAAGTGTCATCACCCTGAGTTGGACAGGCAAAGCCGTGAGTGACAGACCCGAAGCAGCCAGCGCTGCCCGTGTGCTCCAGCGTTTCCCTCCATCCTCCCTCTGGGTGTGAAGAATGGGGAGTAGGGCCAGGGCACAAAGGGCCATTTCATCAGTCAATAGTATATGATAGTATGTATGAAAGGACATTGGTGCTTACTTTTCAAGTTTTTAAAAAAATTTGTCATACCAAATTTGATCTCCTCCAATCCCTAACATAAACGTAATTTACAAGGAACTGCATTCACATGTACTACTTCATTTCCAACCTATAGAAAATATTTCCCCATTACCTCCAAGTCAGACAATTGTTAACTCATACATAAACTTGCTGTTTTGAGGTAAAGGTCTAAAGAGTCATGCTAAAGTGCTCTGCTTTGTGGCATTAGTAGTTGGGTTTGTGTTGTGTTAAGGAAAGCTTTCAAAGTCATCTTAAATATTTCTCTGTTTCAGGAAAAAATATATTGAAAGTGAACTCGAAGCTGCAAGAAGATGGTCTCACAAATGGGGATTCTTGAAAACACCTCTTGAGGAGGTAAAATTGAATGGCATATGAGCAACACATGAAATTTACTTGGACACAAATTTCTCTGGACACAAAATTATGAGAGCACAGAAGACTAGAAAAGCACTGAGTATGCTTTACTAAGCTAGGTTCCGAGGTAACAAGTGCACTACTTTTAAGATGGGTTCAAAGTTTCAGTTTTCCTCTGAATAAAATATGGCAAGTGGTAATTTATATGCTATGCATATTCTGATATATTTCTCTTGAGAAACATGACTCCCAATAGTGTTAACAAGTACTAGATGCACACTGACAGGAAAATATTTCCCCTTTGTCTATCCATATGGTAGTTTAAAAATCAAGGGGAAAAGGTTCTAGCTAATTAAATTTTCAGTGGGGGAATTTACAACAAATGAAAATATTTGGAGAGATGTCTATTCTCAGTGATGTTTAGATACTAGAATATAGTAGCACATAATGTTACATTTGGAATCATAGTATTTTGTTGCTAAAGAATAGGATTGATGCAGCCCCTGCATAGTTATAAATGTACTTTCTATGGGGCTAGAAGTACTTCATCTGTTCTAGGATTTTTTGAAAATTCCTGTAGGCATCCAAGTTAGCACCTTTGAAAACTTTGGTCCTCCATGCTTCAACATCCATCCTTGATAACTATGGTCTGTCATGTATACCACCTGTGCACAGTACTCTACAGCTGAAAAGTTGACAAACTGTGCATTGTTACTATTGGTGAACACATGTACTTAGCATTTATTAATCTTTGTTTTGTGGTCATATAAGATATATATAAGATATATTTCTAGCCCTTTTTGGACCAGTGATGTAGTTAAGAGAGTTGGAATCACTCAGCAATATTTAGCCTTTCATCTGAAATTCAGAACTACATCACTTTCTGAAACCAAAAAGTACGTTACAATAATTTCCAAAGCACTACAATAAGTAGTCCTGTTTTAGATGGAAAGAACAGGGAGTTCAGATGCAACAATGAGGAGAACGGTGTAGATATCATATATTACAGCATATTTCAAAAGATAAAGAGTCCAATTTTTAATGTTGATGTTTTGGTTTTAGTTGATTGAAGATGAAAAGAAAGAAAATACAAAGCCCAAGATACAGCCTCCAGAACATCTGCAGGTTCGACCTGTGACACCTGTGGAAAAATACATTAAGGTTAGAAAATTAGATTTTAAAATTGCAGTACAGCAATATCTGTCTTAAGAAACCACACAAGCTCTAAAAATCAGTTGTCTTGTAGAGGTGGGCCTTTAACTAAAGGTCAAAGTAAATTGTATTTGCAACCCAAGCAATGCTTTAAAAGCATTCATTTAAGACAAGGAATTGCCCTTTGGATATGTTTGTTAGTTCACAGAGCTTTCACTGCACATAATCATCTTTCTGTAAAGCACCTCCCCCATGCACTCCTCTGTGACATGTAGTAACAGAACAGTCAACTGTATAGCTTAGTACAGAAGAGTGCTCACATGACTGCTGACCATTCATTGCTCAAATATACATATACATGTCTTATTTCAAGGCTTATCATAACCTTAACTCTCAGTTTTAACTATTGGTTAAGATGCAGTCATTTTTCTAGCTTTATTTAAGACAGTCTTCTTTTTGGCAGAGACAATGCCACTGTCCTCTTTAGTGGCACAAATTAGATTAGCCAGGAGAAGCCAGTTCTAATGAGCCAACTCATAACTATTTGATTATATATTATATGACTTATATTCACATATTCAGAGTCTAAAAGTTGTCAAACAGCTTGAAATGAGAGTCGAATGTGACTGATGGTTTGATTTATAAATATACAGTGTCAGAATCACCAATGAATAGGATAACAATACAGGCAGCTAAATCAGTGACATTGGGAGAGGAACATATTCATAAAAGGGGAAGCAGAATATACTAACAAAAAGGAAGGTTAGTCCACTTAGAGAAGATTACGGAAACAAAAGAGATTGGAAGTTCCTACTTGCTGAACTAGCTTTCTTTCAAAGGATTCCAAGGGTAGGGAGATAAGGTGAGGAAGTAGTAAAAGCTTTTACCGAGATTAAATTGAAACAAAAATTAAGAGCTAGTGCTGAGTGTGGCAGAGAAATGAAATGGCAGAATTTCTGCCATGAGTGCTACTTGTTCTTCAGTTTTGTCTCAAGCCTCCAATTTCAGTCAAGTTTATCTCTGCTTCAGCACAGTGAGTGTGTATGTATCTGTGTTAACAAATCACACAGACAGTTATCAGCAGCTAAAGTAGCATGCATAGCCTGGTGTGTACTGAAACAGGGATCATAGTTTCAATTTCACCTCACAATCTTTATTTGCTAAGGAAGATAAAGGTTAGCTGTGATTTAGGTCACCCTTTACATATTCAGAGTGAAGTTTCTTAAGTTCTTATTCAGAACTATGTGTCTTTCTGCACATTTACCTTCATGGGAACAGTCATCTTAGCTGTTCTTCTCTCTAGGTTAGATTAATAATTGCTTCTTCATAGTCCCTTCCCCCAGATAGTAAGTGGGACATGATTTCCTTCATTATGCTGCTCAGTGGGTGGCACTTTTGGCCATAAAAATTATCTTTTCAGAGGAGCTGCTCCACCTAAATATCATAAACATTTTCTAATCTTGGCCAAAGAACAAAGTGAAGCAACTCTGGCAAGAGAACTGAAACATTGTTCTCTTGCTGTGTATTTCTCTGCTAAGTCCCCAGATGCTAAAATGATATAACGTCCCCAGTTGAGATGATTCAGCCAAAGTAAGCACAGCAGTCAGTGAACAGAGGCTGTTGGCTTTTGTTTTGTTTCCTTTTTAGCTAGATTAGTTGCAGATTATCTTGATGCTTACCCATCTTTTAAAGTAGAAAGAAGGTGGAATGAATAAGTAGTTCTTGATCCAAAAGCCAGCTTGGTCAGTAATATCTTTAGCATTTGGCCACAAAACTATTATTCCGTAGCTGCATTGCTACCAAATACATTACAGCAAGTATAAAATGCTATTTCTCCTATTTAGAGAAGTTAACTAGTTTTAAAGATTATTATTATTATTCTGTAAGGAAAAAAGCTAAAGCTGAAGATAAAATTCTTCTCCTAATAATGTAAAGCCAGTAAAGCCCTTAGAAAGGTATTGAGCAAAACTTAAAAAAAAAAAAAAAAAGTATGCTAACATACACTACTAAACAATAACTCTTCTTTCTGATTTCCTGTTATACATACCAATTTAGGCACTAAAAGATTGGGGTTTTTTAGAAGGGTAGTAAATGAAAGTTAGTTACTTCATTGGAATTTGGCCATTTTACTTCTCTCTTTCCCTGTGCCTTGCTATATAATGGGACCTAAATTATGCTAATGACTTTTTAAATTATAAACTATCCTGTATTATAAATCAAACTTGCATGCAACTGGGCTATCTTTGAAGTTCTTATTTCCTTCCATTAATGTCAGTGTGTGCTCAGGATATTAATTCATCAGATTGCATTTAAAACCACTATTTTTGATAAGTTCTCATTTCCATCCACACTACAGCACAAAAGAGGATTACAATCAAAAACCTTTTAATCATTGAATTCTACATGTTACTTTTATTCTAGGTGATTCCGTCTCCTCCAGTACCTAAGACTACCCAGGGATTTATTGGCTGGAGATCAGCTGTTCCAGGGTTGGAACTTGAACGTGGTTTTCAAATCCAAAGCTGCAAAGGTACCTTTTTTAAGGATTTGAAGTGGCCATGTGAGCCATCTGACTGACATGAAGAAATAACAGTTAGGCACATAGATCAATTTGCATCCCTAAGTTCACATTCTGTAGTGGACCGTTGGACTGTTAAACATATGCTTTAAAAACAATGTAAACATCCACAATCATTTTGGTAAAGTGCAAACACTTTAATGTAGCATTTTACTTATTACTGAATTTTTGAAATCTATGGCATCCAAGCTGTTAACACTGCTTCAGGTTTACTTAGAAATAACAATGAATAAACTCATATAAAGATCACAGAGCGAGTACTACTTTTATTAGCATTAGTAAGACTATTATTTTTAAATATTTATTGGAAGTCTTTAAAAAACTTATTTTGTAATGACAGAGCACATTTTTATAATTGTTTCCCCATGAAAGCCTCCATTCAGACTCACTTTCACAGCAGTTTTTTCAAACAGAAATACAGACTGCCATGTTCCTGACAATTGTACCCTGCTGCTCATTCCCAATTCATCACTTACCAGTATTGGAATCTGTGTTTAGAATTAGTTTTCAATCAGCACTCTGAACTGGCTCACTACTGAGTTGCTCAAGTGCTTATGCTAGCACAAAAACATCTTTTTTGTACAGAAAGGGGATGAGAAGAGGCAGAGAAGAGTAGCAGGCATGACTTAAATTGGCTCAAGCTACCATGGAACTGCATCCTTACATTTGGAAAGAAGCTTTCCTCATTAAAAAAAAAGAAAACAAAGAAACAAGCACCTGTAGAAAAGATAATTATCAGGCTTCATCCTAGTGTGTCCACTGCAGGTTGAAAAAAACAGGCAAATCACAAGTATAGTTAAGTCATAATTATTAAATGCATTGTCTTTTGTGTTGTGCGTGTTTTACAGGTAGTTTGTGTAGTAACGTGTAAGTAATTGAGTAGTTCCCAATGCAGCTGCTTGATTGGTATAAAAAAGCATACAAAGGCCATTTAGCAAAATGAAGTCACTTTCAAAAAACAGTTTTGGTATAAAACAGGTTTTTTTCAATGAGTTGATCAGAATGCAAATGTGTTACAAAGTATTTATGTTGCTTCAGTTTTGTTTATACCAATATTTATACCAACCAGGACTGCTGAAAGACTCAGAAACAGTAGGGGATTGCACTGGGCATTACTGGTGTAGATACCTCAGTGCTATGGAGTTCAGTCTTGCACTTCATTACTTACCTGAAGATTTGCTAGGACTTTTGGAAACTCAGAAGGAGACTCATTTAAGTTGTAGCAACTATTTGCAGGATATAGTTCTAGTTGTCTAATGTGTTTAAACTAGAAGATTGTTTAAACAAACAACACCCTCCAAGAAATTAACACAGGCAGCTCCTTATAACTCCTCACTATTTAAAGAGGAAAGACTTTCCTCTTTAATCCTGCTGCAAGATCTCCTTTGTATGCTGCAGCTATCAATATCTACTTGAGTCAGCAGTAAGTCCTTGGCTTTCATAGCAGTAGGTCACCAGCTAATGTTTGTTCTTTCCTTCTTCCCAAGAAATGACTCACAATGATCAACATCCCACCTATTTTTTTTACATCCAGTTCCAAATGCCCACAAAATAATAATATTTTACTTTTTCCATATTCTTTACAAATAATGGAGAAGTGACTCATATCCTTTGGAAAGATTACCCAAGAATGAGAATACATAGCAGAAGTAACTTCAGACACATTACTTAAAAACCAGAATAAAGAATAACTTGGAATCAGACTCTGGAAATTTAAGCTAAATTGCAGTTTAGCTACTACCTATAACATGTGTAAGCTGTTCTTTGAACAAGCAAGATAATTGTAAGAACAATATTTTAAATCAGTGTGCTTTCTTGTCATTGCTAGGTTTGTATCTCTATTTATTTTAATCACATGGTTCTTCAGTTAATTTTAAGGTCATGTATAGACCCTCTTATTCTTGTCTGATTTATGTAAACAGGTATAGTAGTCAAGATTAATACGTAACATAGTAGCAACAAAATTGCATGAATTAAGGCCAAATGAAAGGGGAGCTTCAAGACCACTGTTTTTAAAAAAATGTATTAAAGAACCTAATGGCTGGCACCTAATATTCAGTAGATGTTTGTATGAAGTGAAATCCAAATCCATATGAGTCATGGTTTGATTTTGAAAACCAAAATAAACTCTTTGTCCAGCACCTACAGTTGGACATTTCTGAATCTTATTCCCAATGTCTGAATACTAACTCTGTACTAACAGTAAGGTTTTTTTATTATGCTTTCCATCATTTAAGGTACCTTTACTTCAGGAGATACCTTGATATAGCCTAATTTGGGATATGTAAGGAGTATTGTCTAAAATTTGAACTAATTCCTTTAGCATAAATCTCTCCATTGTTAATTGATCCATGTATTTGGGATTTTGGTGTTCAAGGATATGTGAAACTATAAACCTGACTATTTCTTTTCCCAACACTTTTAGTTTGACCCTTTATACCTGAAAAAATTGTGTAGCAGTTGTGGATTTGCAGCTGACAAAGGACTGCCCAGTCAACTGCCCCAATTGTGAATCCAAAAGGCTGATACAAAATTATTAAATTGCCTTGTAATGTTTCAAACCTGGCATTTAATTTGCGGAAATTAACCTATTTATTGGAGCCAAGTTAGGCCCATAAATGTCACTGCACACCGTAAAATATCACACCATCTCCAAGGTCAGGACAATGTTAGTAAACTCAGTGCACACGCTGGGGAAATGCTTCAAAACAAAATTAAATCACTTCAAAAATGCAGCAAAAGTCAAGACAATTTTAATTCTATATAGAAGTCTTAGACCTGTGCTTCTGTGCAAGTCAGAACAGAATAGGATGTTTCTAAACATATATTAAAAGTTATGCAGTTTATTTTTAACCAAAATTTGAAAACAAGATGCCAGTGTCTTTAGATGTCTTCTATACTTCAATCTAAATTTCATTTGGTGTGGTCTTTTGTAAAGCTTTTGGTGGTCTAAGGTTCATGTTAGCAAAGTGGCATGCATATCAATTCCTCCTCCTTAGTTGACTAAAATTTTTTAGAAAACTGAAGCCATCTTGTCTTTTGACTATTGTTTTCAGATAAACTAGTTCTTTGGTAACAGGCTCATTTTAAAGAGGAACTATGGATGGTGCTTTTGGAATGGCATATGCAAAAATTTTACTGTATTTGATACACAGTCATCACAGCAAGACATGAAAATAGGTCAGCCATACATCTTTTGCCACCATGGATGTGTGCCTGCATATACTTTCCTGGGTGTGTGATGAAATAATAGTAGAGGCTTAAATGACAGTTGTATTTAAGTTGAAGAACTATGAAATCAGAATTATCTTTCTCACATGTGCTTGCTTTCTAAACAACAAAATTGAGTGACAAAAACCTGGTGCATTTTCCTTCACAATGTGTTCTTTTCTGTGCTGTTAGAACTGGCATAGAACTGGCACTTGCTTTTTATAATTTCATTAATATAAGATATTTTACTGGGAGCTCAGAGTTGAAAGATTATTATTTATTTAAAATGCATTTTGCATCAGTGAATAAAGATTTTTGATTAGATGATAGTGAAATGGTGATTCTGAATAAGTAGCACTACTGAAATTGCAGTCACCATACAAGAGTTGCTGTACATTTTGAAAGAAGCAAAATGAAAAGCAACCACTGCATGTGCATAGCCAATTGATCTAGCTACTGTAAAAGGTGGCTGCTTAGAGAATAAATCTAATCACTATTCTGCATGAGACATTTCTACAAAGTTACATGCTGTTGCTATCCTAATGGATACCCACTGCAATCCTAGGTTTGTGCAAAAATTACTGTCTCCAGTTCTGTGCTATTGGCTACTCTGTCAGCCTGAAGTAACTTCAATTCTGAGATCATTTGCCTTACAAAACAGAGGAGGTAGATTTTTTTTCTTTTCAGAGACTTAAGGCTCTCCATTTACACACATCATTTCCCCCTTTAGTGAAGGATTCTTTGTGGTTTCTTCCACGTTCTACAAAGTAGCAAAATGACAAACACTAGTCTAACAGCCATTGGCAACCAGACCAGAAATCTCTACTCCCACGTGAAGCCCAAAGCAGGTCACTTCTTGCATTAGGTTCCTAAATGTATTGTATTTAGCTTCCCTTGAAACCCTGTCAGTGTGGCAAGACAGAAAAGGCCCACTCACATACTATTACCTTCTTCCTGACTCCTGTGGTTTTCACATTCCATCAAATTGTTATTTAACTAGTTGAAAGCATATCAAACCATTTCATAGGACTGTAGTGTAATAAATTTAACTGTATTGGAAAATGATACCGTTATGCTGTGAAACTGATCAGGTTGCCAGTGAACAAAGCATTGCCCCTTCAGTCTGCTCTATCATACATGGAAAAGATCAGCAGTATTAAGAAATAAATTCAAAACAAAACCAGAAACTTTGTGAAAACAACACAAATCTGATTCGTGTTGCAAGAGTGAAACAAAACACCAGAAAGAGTCATTATTTTTGTCAGATGAATTGGAGATAACTTTGACCTTAGGGTTTCAGGCTGCTCATACATGTCTCAAGACTTGCTCTGTTACACAGGGAACAGGTCAAAGAGATTAAAAGAATGCCCTTTCCTGTGTGCCTCAGTGGTGGATTTATTTCCATAAGGATTTACAACTGGAAATTCTCTGATATAACCTGAAGAGTACCACAGGGCAGCTTTTCACCTCAGTGCAGAAAGCCGTAGTGTTGCCACCTTTTAGTAAGACACACAGTCTGAGCACTGGGTTTTACAGGCTCTGACAGAGTATGAAATGTCCAAAACCATCCCAGGATGGTGGTAAGCCACTGGACATCTAGCACGAGGCTTGCAGAGAAACTAGAGGTTGTGTTCGTGAAGCATCTGCTTTTTCCTCCACACCATCCATGAACTGCCATGGCTTCAGATGGCCACCATGCAACACTGTAGCTTAGGGACAGCATCTCAGCATTTAGAGAAGCAGTTTACCAGATGTCCAGAGAAGAAGGATAAGATGGGGTCAGACCATCTGGTAAGTATAAAAGTAAACATGGCAGGTTAATTTAATTCCTTATCATTTAAGCAAATGCAGCTGTATTTACTATAACATGTAAAATTCTGACTGAACACATGCGGCAACGTATTCTTCAGAACAACATCACTTCAAAAGGTTGTAAAGCAGGTTAGCAATAAGCATCATTATGTCTGATCCCCAGTGTAAGATTTTTCCAGCCTTTAATGCTTTAGTTATTCTTAAATCAGTACATTGATCTCAAAAGTAACATTACACAGCCTTAGTAAACCTTTGAAAAGTACAAAAATTTCACTGTGTGTTTAGCAACAGCACAGGAAATTATAGATCAAAGGCTGGTTGTTACTTCTTGGTGCTTTTTTTTTCTTTTTTAAGAGACGAGAGCATATGAAAAATCTGAGCTTAGAATAAGCACACTTCCTACTCTTTGGAAATGCATAATAGTGGTTACACTTTATGGAAGAGATGTGCTAGGTACGTTATAGTACAATACATTAAAATATCTTTTTTAGAGAGTATCTCTAAGGATAATTACTTGTCATATCTTTTATATAATTTAAGTTTATTACTCCTGACTTGTGTCAGTTACAAAAAGCTTAGGATTTTAAGGATAGCTAAGAAAAAGTTAATCATATTTCACACAAGAGTGGTGTGTTTCTTTTTTCGTTTCAGTAAATATTAATTTCTTAATTTCCTGGTAACAAACTAAGAAACTCTGTCCAAGTTTTTGCTTCATTTCTCCACAATTTAAAATGATCCATAATAAATAAATAAATACATAAATTTCAAATACTAGGTTTACTTTTAAAAATAATCAGCATAAAGATATTACATGGTACAAGTGTAAGCTGATGCTGCCATAGGGAGAGGGCTAAAATGGAAGATCGTTTGAAATTCCTTCCAGTCCTACTTTCCTATGTCTCTGTAAGACCCAGAAGACAGCAGCATCCCAGGGTTCCTTACATGTTCCTCAGGCATTTTCAGTGTTGCACTACAAACCATATTGAAGCATATCTAAAGCCCTATGGCACCCAAACCTTTGAATACTTGGATGCCTATCCAAACTTTAGATCAGACACAGGCAAAAACCACGTTTACCCAGGTGAAGTTGCTAAGGCTTGCTCTGAATTCACTCCGAGTCAAAGGATCTTAACTCTATTGCCATTCAATGGCCATTGTGCGCTTACTGCAATAATGAGGCAAGCTACTGTTTTGGGGATTTTCAAGTTTGTATTTATTCATTTAATTGTTTTGGAATGAAGAGAAGGGATTACATCTGTAAACCTGGAGTCCAGGAAATGAATTATAATAATGGAGATCCAGTCTTACTATTTTTATTGTGAGGCAGCTCACCAGGTCTCTATTCCAAGCTCTACTGTTTCTTTATCATGTGATAACTTTATGCATCCTGTTTTAGGTGAGGTGCAGTTACAGAGTTATGTTGAAATCTGGCAGAAATTTTGAGGTGACTAGTCAGTATAATGTGTTTTTATTAATGTAAATTACACCTTGTAGTCACAGGTTGCATATGTTGCCCAAGTTTGACTCAACCTTGAATTTGGCCCTTTCCCTCATATTTTCCCCCTCCATGCTTTATCTGCTTCACTAAAGAAGTGAAATAAACTAAAGATTCACTAAAGATTGAAATAAACCTGAGAACTTCAAAGCACAAAAGTAGATGCAACCATGAAGAAATAAACAGAAACAATCTTCATTCCTCCCCCCCCCCCCGTCCTTTTCAGTTAGGTGGCTCCGCTGACACCAGCTTCACTGGGTGCAATTGACTGCAGGATCAGGCCTTGCAGGTACCAGATTGGGATTAAATGTGTCTGGGCAGAACTCTTGATAAGCGATGTTTTTAACAGCTCCGATAACAGCATTATTTAGAGTTCCAATATAGGGAGCGTAGAAGTGGCCATTTCTCTCTCTGCTTCCTTGATAAAGGCTCTTTATTCGTTCCATTTTTCTGAGTCTGCTTTCCAGAAAGATCATTGTTGTAGAGAACAGCCTTGCACCAAAACAAGACATGGCAGCCTTCACCCCCCCACGCCCTGCACACACACACTTCTGTCTCTTGCTTTTTCCAAATGATGCCTCCAGGCTGCCGTGTGACACCCGGCTAATCTGTCCTGCTGAGAGCACCGCACAGCCCCGTGCTCCAGCCTGACCTAAACCTGACAATGCCTTCTCACTTCTCGCAGGCTGAAAACAGCCCCCCCTTCTCCTCTTGAAGTGAGAGACGGTTAATGCTTTTATTCCTCACCGGGGAGCAAGATGAACCCAGCTAGGCTAGTGAATCTCCTTTGCTTGCTGACATGCGTCAGACACAACATTCTCATCCTTAAAAGCGGGAGCAAAAACAAAAACAAAGCAAGAGCCCAGAAAACCCCAGTGAGCTACAGGCCCTGTCTGGAAAAATGAGGCAGCCATTATGCGCTTATTGCCAGAGCACAGTCGTGTCCTTTGTTTAAATGAAAGCTGTAGTAATTTCTTGTGCTCCTCATCATGTGCATTACAGCTTCCATCTTAGCATTGTACTTGCTTAAGGAACAAAAGCCCACATATTTACAGTCTCATAGTAGATGCCAAGATACAGCTGGCAGGCTGGAGAGAAAGCAGGGAGGGACCCTGTTTATCGGTTCACTTGGGCAGAGAGATGTTGTCCCCCACCTCACTTCCTTCCTGGCTGTAGTCACAGGCAAAGTTGGGAGCTCTCTGTCGCAACAAGATAGCCCTTCTTGCTTAAGCGCAAGTCCTGAGAAGTCAGGCAAGCGGTGCTGCTTCTGTCACAGGAAGAATGAGGGGGTATGAGCAGTGGTGCTGCTGGGCCAGGGGCTGGGAGCAGGGAGAGCTCTGACACCGGTGCTCTTTCCCTGCAGCACAGAGCACCGGGAGATGGGCCCTGAATCTTTAAGGTAGGAAAATTCACTTTAGCCCACACTTCTGGGGGTCTTGAGCCAGCTCTGACCAGGGCACGCTGCCAGGGCAAAGGGAGTGTATTGCAGTGCAAACTAGACAATAACTGGCTGTCAAGGAGCACTGCTGATTATTTTCCTAGAAGCTATGTCCTTAATAATTTGAGTTACTCGTATGCAAATGAGAAAAGACCAGTTTAACCAGCTCTCACCAGGGTTCTGACCAAAACAGGTTTTTCACGTTTGTTTGTCCCTCTATTTGTTTAATGTAGGAGTGCTGAGAAAATAAGCATTTTAATGGGATAGCTGCTAGCAATGGACAGCTCGAGACTAACTCCTTAATCTTGGGTCAGTGCTATTTAAGTGGAGAGGGAACGATCTTCTTCATACTCAGCAAATCACATTTAAAATGTCCCTCATGCAATTGTGCAGCATTTTACACTTCAAGGACTCAAGAAGGAGAAAGGATTGCCTAAATCTGCTTTTAATTCTCCTTTCAGTTGCACCATTGGAGTAATTGCTAATCAGTCATTAACTGTCCATAGTGACAAGCATTACCAGGCTGGTTCTGCTCATACTGTTTTCTGCTGGGGAGTCAAACTCTCTACTGCACCTCTCCGCTTACTGGTTCTCCTGGAGTTAACAATCTGTTGAGGTTTTGTGAAACACAGAACACACCAAATTACATAAATACTGCAATTATTTGGAATGTATTTTATACTCATTTCATGTGTGTATTTCACGGTGTTGCTATAGTTGTTTTGGAGCTGAATAATGCACATGCAGATAGTAGTTATGGATACGATAAAAGCATCGGAATATGAGAAAGGATCTTCAAACCTAGTGAGCGAAATCTCTTTCTGTTTTGAAGAAGGGCTCTGTACTGATGATTTTCACATTTTTTAACGTGAAAAAGTAGATAAATACGCACTGTTGCCTTGTAAGTCTATGCCTACTGAATGGTCCCCGTAAGGCCAGGTGACAGCCCGTTTACAGAGTTTGTCCTATACCTCAGGTTGTAAAAGGTTGTTTTGTTCATCTGGTCTCACCTAAACCTGGTGAGTTTTGGATACCTGGTATAAAATACATCAGACCTACTATCTGGCAGCGCTGGACTAGATTGTGAACCTCTCCAGGTCTGTGCTTCTAAGAAACAGTTCTGAATTTAGACTGCAGCTGACTCCCAGATCCTCTAATCAAGTCACCACTTGAGGTGGGAACTTATCTGTCCAAAATGCAGAGAATAGATTTACAGCCATATTTAATCACAAATGTTCCTTACATTAAGCCTAGGCAACAGTTGACCCAGGGCCTGCAGAGCCAGAATAGCATAAAAGGATAGGAAGCCAGTACGATTAGAGTGCAGGGCAGGATATGCTGCTTCAGGAAAGGCCCACAAATGGGTGAAATAAAGAGTTAGAAAATAAGTTCTTTGTAAGACATCATAAAATATTAAAGCTTATAAGACTGTAGTTCCAGCTCAGGTCTCTCACAACACTAATAAAACACGCTTTGCTTTCTCTCCTGATGACTACAGACTTCTCTATAAAATTACAGCTTTATTACGCATAATTCAATTTCATCAACTGCTTTTCTTTATTGTCCTTTCTAATTATGCACACATATACTTGTCATTTATTAGAATATATAAATCATGCCCAAAGAACTGCACAGAAGTACATACACACTTCCTACATAAAGAGAATAGAAAAATTAGTCAGGCCAATCAGGAATTTATTTACTCCCCTGTCCCATTCTGGATTTGGAGGTGTTTGTACAGATTCAGAAACCACCTCTGAATTCTGTCTGAATCTCTCTTTGATTGTTACAAGGGCATTAATTAGCTGTATTCCATAATGTATCACAACACCTTTAAATGTTTTTTATTTCTGAAAAACAAAGCCAGATGCACAAAAGTTTTTGTGCTTCTAACAGCCTACTGATGACAGCACAGTAACTCAATTTGTTGCTTGATTCTGGCTCAGAGAGACTAAGGTCAGTGATGTTTGATATTTCACATAGATTAATTTTAAACTTCTCTGATCATGAGTCCAAATTCAGACCTTTAAATGATACACTACAGGATCCTTGCTTTCTCCACAAAGCTACAGAGGGAGCTTGGGCAATAAGGTCTTATCTTTAGACATCAAAGGTAGTTGCCTGAAATAAGTCAGTGTGGATAACCCCTTCAAGGCAAGATGCCAGGGCTGTACGGGAAGACAGCCTATTCAACTTATTCCTCCTGAGCCCACATTTACTGTGCTGACCACTCACCCTTCCCTTCAAGAACATCTGCATAGAACAAAACTAAGCAAAAAACTTCAAATGTTTTTTTTCAGCACATATCAAATTACCTGTGGAATATAATTAATCTCATCTGTACATCGTATCTGCAAGGTGTCAAGATAGCACGTAGTCCAGAGGCATTTACATACAGTGAAGAATGTAACGCCTGCAAGTCTCTCTCTCCCCTCCCAGAGGAGAGGGACTTGACAGGCCACTGTAATGGATGGTTTATTTGTTTGTGTATTGATTTATTAATTTGTTACATGCTAATCATTAATCAGCATCCAGTGCACAGACAATACAAGAGGTCAGACAATCAGCCATGCAGTTCATTACCCACTGGCCTGCCATCTCTTGTCCAGAACTCACAGAGAAGCTCAAATTTGTTAAAACACCAAACAGGCAGATGAATTGAACTTCAAGCCCAGGGGGGGAATGTTTCATAAACTAAATGCCAACACTCTTTTGCACTCCTTGGGTTGAGCCCAGCCATGAAAGCGCTCCTAACTAGATAAGGGAGAGCTTGCCTCATGTCCCTAAGGTCAGAATTTGGCTAAACATATGCAGAACATGTTTGGCTCATTACACATGTGCATATTAAATCTACATTCAGCAGCAAGGGAACAGAAAGACAATATATCATAAAGATACTGGAACTGGACTTCAAAGATCAGGATGCAATTTCACGGACTCCCAGGGTAACTTTGGCCACAACAGTCACTCCCCCCTGTGTCAGTTCGCATCTGTAAAAAGCAAAATAACCATCCCTCATTTTTACTTCATCCATCTTTGCAATTTAGACTCAGAGTTCTTTGTAGTGGTGTCTCTTTCTCAAAATACATCCATCTCCCAGCACACAATGTCCTCCTCAGAACAGCCTTATGGAAATGTTTCAAAAAAAAAAAAAGAACCTTATAAAATATCCACTGATGAGATAAGACCACCAGCACAACAATGCAGTGAACAGCTGTAATCTGTGGGAGGATTATTTCTCTTTGCCATAAATGCCATCTATTTTTCAAGACACAAGTTATTCCTTTTCACAGAACAGTGAACTCAATATCTGCAGACAACTTGCCTTCCAACCAGTGCATTTTTCAAAAGCTCCCAGTAGTTTGTGACATTAAATAGAAGGTGTCACATCTTAATGACAAATATTAGTACTAGCCTGCTTGATTAACATAATTTGTTTCTTCGTTGGATATTTTATTCCAGATGAGCTGCTTTTCATCTGTATTTTCTAGGGGAAAAAATATGCATTCTGACATGCAATGCTAATGTGCCCTCTGCAATGACCTCTTATCTCTAACTTTTCATTCTCACCTCTCATTCTTTTCAGTGCATGAAATGAGGCCTAGCAGCAGCTTTCGGTCAAGAGTCTTATACATTGGATACCTGCCCAGGTTTCTGAGGTGTTTAGCACAGACAAAAGGTCTATTCCTATGACATATACATTTAAATTTAGCACTAAACTGGTGGAAAAAAAGAGAAAAATATGTAAAATGCCACTTTCTGACAAGCAGAAAATTAGAATTCATTCCCTTGAGAATTAAATGGACTTTTCTGCTTCCAGTCACTAACTATGACAAGGTTAGCATTTTTCAGTCTAATGACTAAGGACATTAAGTGTGCATGTGAATAAGAAATAAAATTACTAGAGGGTATTAGCTAAGTGTGTGACAACAGCCCAAACTGACAACAGAACTCCAAGGATGCAGATTCTAACTAACACTGACCATGTGCCGTGGAGCATCAATGGATAACAGAAACATGGGGTACGAGTACATGGAGGTCATCTTTCTTTCATTATTATCATTACAACAACATAAGCAATCACAGGAAGATACTTGTCTCTGGGTGGGGGCAGAGCGCACCTCAAAGTGCATCCAGCATGCTTCCAGCATCCCAGGTAGGGACACTGAACTGAGCAGCATGTTAATCAGAGGCCACAAAAGCCTGAAGAGACTCAGAAAAGGAAAAATTCCAAGTGCATCTCTTATTTCCCCAAGGATTCTTTCACCGCTCCCCATTCATGGCTCAATTCTGATATGACATAAGCATTAGGATATGAGATCAAGCTATCATTTGTGACTTGCCTTAGCTTCTGTCCTTTCCAGTTCAGTTTTCCCTGTAGCTCCTTAATGCCTTACTTGACTATGGCAAACATAACGCATGCAGCTATGGCTTCTAGACAATAATGGATTTCCATCTAATGCAGCACCAAGCAAGGAAGACTCAAAGAAAAAGAGAAGTCTATATGTTATTGATATGTCCTAGGTATTAAGAAACTGGAAGTTATCAACTATTGGGAATCTTTCTGGATATAAATGAAATTGAGGCAATAAAAGGTAAGAGAGGAAGATTATATTTTCAAATATCTAATTTGTTCTGTGAAAAAAAAGTGTAAAAATTATGTTTAGAGGTATGGGTCAAGTCTGAGAAAGCACTTTTAAACAGGGGTGGTATTAACATCTTAATGTTATCTAACAGAATGAAGAAAACTGCGAGGACATCAACAGACTTCAATGCAGAGAGCTCTCCTTTTATTATTTCTGCCTTTGATTGGATTTCAAAAGTTACTTGGCCACAACTGAGAAAAATCTAAAGCTTACAATTTAGGGGACAAATGAAACATTGAAAAAATGAGAATAGGCATTAGAACTAAAAAGAAGGAAAGAAAACCAGAAGAAAACAAGTACTTTCAAAACCATGGAATCTACCTCCAGATTAGCCAACTGGAAGGATTCACCACTTTCTCTTTCCTTTACTGTGGCCCAGCAGGGGGCTCATTAGTCCAAAACAATACTTTTTTAAAAAAATTTTTCTAGTCTAAAGTCAGTGTGATGAACTATTAGGCAGCTTAGTTACAGTTCATGCTTCCTATAACATCAAAAGCTGGATTCTCCTCTATTCATCTGCAACTAGCAGACATGCATCTTATAGCCCCTGAAGGATTTTTGCATCGTCAAACCAGCATGAAAGGATTCCTGCGTGTTTTTACACCGATAGACAAGGCCTGACTCTGTCCCTCTGATTCATGCTGGTATAGCTGTATTCCCTCCATCTTCCTCTTTGCTTTACTTGGTTTGCTCCCAGGAAGAGCTACAACTCTATTTAGAGATCTTCAAAGAGAAAGATCATTTTAAACCCAGCTCTCATTTACAAGCCAGTTCATGGATTGACAGTGCTGAACAGGAACCTCTTTAGCAGGACCCGCCATTTCTCAGCCATGCAGCGAGCGCAGCTGTAGCGCTGAGCTCTGTAAGAAGAGAGGCATCGAGACAGCTATTCACTTTAGACACGACTCCCCCCCGTGCTGCATGTGCCCTTTCTGCCATGCTCTGATCTGTATTCCACACTGCTCTCACTCCGACTGGTGTCTGTATACTTTTGGTCCCTGGGCTCATTACGTCACACTTCCCTACAACAAACTGCATAAGCCACTTACCTGCCTGTAATCCTGATACATCCAAATCATTTTGAATGAGTTTGTTTTGTTCCTCTGTCCCCTACCCTCTTGCCCCTCCAACTTCCTCAGCCTGATTTTATGTCATCAGCATACTTAAGGCACTTTTGAAAGTACATTCTGCTCAAGGTCACTGCACTGAATTTAATTTTCCCCGCCATACAGCACATCAATGCTTTAACTCCCATCTGATTTATTTATACTGTTTATTATCAGACACCAATTCAATCAATACAAGCTGGAATTCAAACACAGGCACACATTTGAATTATGCATACAAACACTCATCAAGAGATACAAGACAACTGCTATAGTCCAGATCATTCCTCTTAACATATGACCAACTTATAGGTAAGGAGACTCAAGTGATGAATTTTTATACCTTGACTTTTGCTTGACCCCAATGGTTGTTTGGTTACTGGAAACCAAAAGAATTGAAATTGCGTCACAAATTGCATGGAAGAGGCTTGGACAAGGAATCTCTGCATTTCTTAGCACAAGCCAGCAGGACCATATTTTAAGATGGGCTTTCTGAGTTGACAGTTCCTTTATTAGCTTCTGTACACACAGGAATTCTAGCAAAACACCATCAAACCATACCAGACAGTCATGTCAAGCAAATGTCACAAACAGAACAGTGTATGAAGAACTGGAACTTGAAGGAAAACCAAAGTGCTAACCTCAATTGCAGCCTAGGTTAGGCATTAAACCAACCTAAATGGGATGCTGGAAGCACACTAGAAAGTGAATAGCTTTTGGCTTCCCTCTGCAAACCGCTATCCTTTCTAAATGTTAACGGTCAGCATGATCCTCTGACATGGTTCACAACCGACTTCTGGTTGTCTTTGAACACAGTTGGTGGTTACAACTCAAGGAACACTGCAAATTCAAAAAATGAAGGCAGAGAAAGCATGCATACACAGGTTCTGCTATAGGCAGAGATAGACTACGCACGCTGGACTGGAGCCTTCAGGGATTTGAGGCACAAAGACCGATTAACCAGAAAATTTAAGTGGGGTGCATAAAGTTTGGGAGAGAGGAGTGCACGTTGTTTTGTATAAAAATATTTTGTGTCCCCTTAGTTAACTGCAGTGCTAACAGGAGTCTATCATGCCAAGTAAAATGCAAAATGGAGCATCGATGTCCACCATCATCAATTTGGTGGCCTCCAGGACTAGAAAGCAGACCTCTGCATAGCTGTCACCTTCATAATGACGTTCTCCAGCTGATCCACAGTTCTTTCCATTTCTCTTTGTTCTTTACTACCCTCCTCCTTATTGCTCTTCCCCCTCCATCCTCTCCCTGGCATAGATCCTTTGCAACCATCTGTCTTCTAATCACTCTTCTGAAGAGGTTGTTGCTCTTTTTCCTTACTGATACAAGGTCTTCTGTCACACCAGAGCTGCACTGGTTCGTACCATATAGAGGCATGGCCTAGGGTGACAGGGATTAAATCATGGCCTCACTGGAGTCCTCTTGACTTTGATAGTGTCAGACTTCACCCTTGCATCTTCTCTGGCCTATAGTTACACAAGTCCCAGGAGGCTCTTTGAAATTTTGTTTTAATATTTCACCATTTATGCACAGAGAATATTTTGGCTTCTCTATCAATACATTTCTGCTTGGTAACTCCCAGTTTGAATGCTGATTGTGTTTTGCATAAAATTAACTAAATTGCAGCCCTTCTGTTTCATTGGTACTTTTTGTCTGCTTCCTTCATGAACAATGTCGGGGAGATTGCAAGCTGACTACAATTCTCTTTCCTAAGCAAGAGGAAAACAACGTCTAAGAGCCCAATCAGTACAAGTTTCCTGATGTCTGTTGGGTTTTATAAGCTATATTGTACTCTGGCATTTAACAATTTCTGTTCATTTGATTCACTTTAAGAAATGAATGTAATGATTGCCACAGTGTTCTGCACTACTGTTGTCTATTGATAAATATGGAACAGGTATAACAACAAGCTTGCTCTTTTTTTCTATTTAAAAATTCACTGAGCTAACAAGTTATTTGTGCGATGCCAAAGTAGTCACAGGTCTTTGCTCTCAAGTTTCAACATTCAGTTTCCATAGGGGTGTCTGCTGTAGGCTACATTGCACAAGTAAGACAAGATCAACAGTGGTGTTAGGCTTCCAGGAGTGTTGATAAAACACACAAGCACAAAAGTCCACTCGGGTGTTGCCTGAGTCTAGAGGGACCCGTATCCCCACAGGTATAGAAGTTCCGTCAATAAATGGCACATTTTAAAAGAAATTACCTGTCTTCACTGAAAGGGACTTTAATGCCAAAGAAGTTTCAGGGCTATGAACTGGGAGCAGAGGGAAAGGCTTGCCTGCTGTCTGAAGCGAAACACAGCTCTTGGTCCAGTGGGTGGGATCCACACATGCACAGGGAGACACATCATTCACCTGGGGGCCTTGGGATAGGAAGCAGCAAAACGCCTGAAAATTAATGCCGCGACATAGATACTTCTGCGATACTTCTAGTCCTTTAGAGATACATCCACACACCACTAGGCACGTCCTCGTAGCATCTCGCTTTCGGCAACAGCGCCAAGCCTTTCTCTTCTGCAGTATCCGTATGGGAGGAGCTCGGAGGGACAAAGTAAACATAAGCAACTTTGGGGTGTAACTCAGGTGAAATTAGAAACATTTAGGGAACATTTCACTAATGTTTGAAAGTATCAAGGGTGACAGTTCTGAAACATCCAAGGCTCTCCGTGGCTACAGTGACTATTTCTAAATAGCAGCAGTCACTGTTTTGGGATTGCCGAGCCTTAGCTTTCTCAGCACTCTGGGGGAACAACAGTCAGAATGATTGCTATGAGCAATACTGCGAGTCTGCCCAGGCAAGGAAAGGGATGAGCTGATAATGAGAAGAAAGTGTGATGAATTATTACTGTGCTTGTCATCTTTATTTAATGGCAGGGGAAATGCCTCCAGCAGGCAAGAGCTAGCAGGGGAAATGCTGCCGGAAGGCAGGGGCCGGCAGGGGAAACGTGCCCTGGGGAAGGCAGGGGTCGGCAGGGGAAATGCCGGGAACAGGAAGGGGAAATGCCGCCGGCAGGCAGGTGCCAGCAGGGGAGATGCCTTTTGCATCCAGGGGAACCACAGTCCTTCCTCAAGAGTTGCACTGGATTTCTTAATATTAGGAGGCAGTTGTGACGTTTGTCCTGCCCTGGGCATAATTAAGCTCAAGGCATTTTTAGTGCATTTCCTTTCCATAATGATCTCCCTGTTGCTTTATCTGAGGAACCCAAGTTCATTAACAAGTCCTCGCTGAAGTCTTCTGGAGACTGATCCTTTCCCTGTGCATATAGAAGAGAAAGTAATGGTTGCAATGCAAAATGCACAAATCTTTTGCTTGCCTGTTTGTTTCCTTTCTTTGAAAAGGTTATTATTACAACTTCCCTTCTAGAAACAGACTTTTGCACACCCATGCAATAGAGAAACAACATCTGCTGGGATTTCTGATACCATATAAGACAGAAATCAAGTTCTCAAGATCATATGTGAAGCAGTGGCAGAGCTGAGCGTGGATTTCAGGAATCCAGAGCCTCAGTATCTTCAACAGTCACATTTCTGTCGGAGCTCTGCATCTCAGGCTGCTGTCTCCTCTGATGTTTATTTCTGGTGCACACTACCGCATAGCTGATCACTTTAAGACAGGCGATATCATCTGCTTTGTCTGCATCCGTTTTTTTATTCTTTGGAATAGAAACCTTAAGCAACAAATACACTGTTGCAACAAATAAAATCCGCATCCAACAGTGCTGCCACGCAGCCCGAACAGTTTTCCAGACCGTTACATCACACAGCAGCATTCTTAAAGGCACACACGTTTGGTTAGGTCTCTCTGCCTCACTCCTCCCTAACAGAGCTGCAAAACATATTCTGATTTCTGGTCTTATTATCCCAGCGGTTTCCTTCAGTGTAAATAGCTTATTTACCTCCCTGGCATTTAGAGTCTTAGACAAGGATCAACACTATCCTTGCATGGTCCTTTCCATTGGCTGTGCCCTACCCTCCCAGCCCTCTCAGGCAGAGGAACTCTTTCCTTTCCCCTGGTTAATTTAGGGGTCTCTTCTAGCTTGAGTTCACCTTTCTCACCTAACCAGAGCAGCACACGCTGTTCCAGGGCTTGTCTCACCCAGACATTAATTCTCTTCTAATTTTCCCCAACACAATTTTGGATTAGTGCACACCAGTCCATTTCCCAGCTGCAACACATTGGTGACTTCTGTGCTGTTCTTCCCAAAGGATGAGTCTCCAGCATCCAGCAAAAAAATACTTTATATTTGTCCCTTACTATATAATCAGAGAGTACATAATTTCCTGCCATTCCTGGCATCCTTGTCCTGATGTCACCCAGTTCTCTCCACATGACATTCACTGTTCTTTCCCAGAGCTATGCAGCATGCTGCATAACATCTAAAAGCAACTACAAATCCTCTCCCCATTTCCAGAAGCTTGGGCACAGATTAGACAGTCTCAACAGACAACAGGAAGAAAGAATAAAGGATTTCTAAGGACTTTTCTGTATAATCCTGCTTGCAATACTCAACTGCTCAGCAAAATGCCAGAAGCACCATCTTTTTATATCTTGTCTACTGATCACTTTGATAAAATTTGTGTTCTTCTCATTCTCCTAAGCAGCTATTTAACAACTATATATTTAAGTCACATAGAATTAATAATCAGTATAAAACCTGTTTGAGAGAACTTTGTTAAAATGATACTATGAACGTGTCCCCTCAAACCGAAGGAATTCTGCGCTCATTTGTTCAGACTGATGTCAGCGTGTGTAAGCATTGCTACACGTCTTCCGGAATCACAGTTAACTGGCTTCAGAAGTGGTACTTCCCATAGCCTGAAGTTCTGGACCTTGCTTTATTACTTGATTAAAATAAGGAATTGAAAGATAAGAGGTATTTATCATCTTCGATTTGAGAGACTTCAAGTACAAATATCAATTCAGAAGGAATACAGGGCTGCTGCCTTTGAAAGACTGGGTAGATTATCTTCACAACGGGATGCAACCAAGACGACGTGGCTCAGGAAAAGCAAACAGAGAGTTTTCATACGCGAATGGTGAACACGACACAGACCCGAGGACGAGGGCACACGCGTCCTGCAGATGCTCCGGAGGTGCCGCCATGTGCGTGGCCCTGCTCCTGGCGCACTCTCCTGCCAAGTGCGGCGTTTCCCCACTGCCGCCACTCCTGTTGTGTAGCTCCAGGCAATTCAAAACAGCGAGCAGGGGTTTTCCCTTTAGGTTGTGACCTTTTAAACTCAAGGAAAGGAAAGCAATTGCAACAAAGTAGTAAAACAATGACCCCAAAGCCCTTTCAGTTTACAAAAAAAGCTGAAGTAAAGGGATATTTTTCTTAGATCATTCTAGAGATTGAATCAGTGTTTTTCATTTCTCGATCTTGATTCCTGGTTCACGCACACCGTTCTGAGAACAGCACATAGTCCAGTGGCAGGGAACATGCAAGGAAGGTGCAAAGCCCTGCTTTCGGACTAGGCATCCGTCCAACCCTCCACCCTGAATGAGGCAGGCGAGTGTTTAGGGGATGCAGCTGCATTTTTAAAGCATTCCAGGTTAGTATTGTAACTTTACTAACACGGAAACTAGGCTTAGGGACTTACTTCCAGGAACCTGAGGATTGTGAGCACAGGGAAACAATTCCCTGGACAGACTAAACTCTGTCTCTGAGCTAGGCAGCCACATGCCTGGGTACCTGCCATGTCACGCTTACCGTGCTTACCCTGAGCAACACTCCGTATTTCCGTCTGGGACTATCTGACAAAAAACATACATGGGAACATTATTGAGAACCCCTGATTTTTTTTCCTGGAATATAGGGCACCTTTGCTTGAGTACTACAATGTCCTCCTTTGCAGCCCTTCCTACAGGACTAGGTCTATGTAACTTGCCTCTGTTCCTTCAATGCACGCAAAGCAAAGCTGGGAGCAGAGCGTTCAAGTCAATTCTTAGTCCACAACATTAGCCACAATCTCTCCCTTAAGGGATATAAACTAAAGGTATCCAAGTTCGCAGCCAGCATCTTTCTGATCCTCATTTCACCTATTCATAAAAGACAATGCCGCACCACAGGACGCTGATTTATATCACATTCTGGATATGGCTACTCCCAGGCACTAATCTGGAACACAAACTTAAGTACTGAGGCCAAAATTCAGTAATTACCTGGATATTTGTGTAGCAATCCTGGTTATCAGTTAAAGAAAATGCTCTGACACAAGGAAACCAAAACTCCTCATGTTAGTTATTTGTAGAATCTCCCGGCTATGCATGGGGCTTTGCAAGCAAGAAGGTAGTGGGCCAAGTTCTCAGGAGTGCTCCATTCCCACTGAGAACCACCTCTTCTGTGGTTAATTGGAAGTTAAGTGCTGAGCTCTTTGGAAAGATGTCTCTTAAAGCAAAGCAATGGAAACTGCTCAAGATTGAGCACTGAGTCCTTAATAAGCCCTCAGGAAACAGACCAGAAGCTCAGCTTCCTTCTACTGATCATAGAGGCAGAGAGACCATAAGTAGTACTTTTATTTTTAAAGCATCTAAGGCACTTGGGATACTAAGAAACTTCGAAAGCAGATGGGCAAGTCCCTTCACCCCATCACTGGCTTCGGGAAACCCCAACCTTCAAAGCCCTGAGGCTTACAATGTTGGAGACACTAAGCAAGCACTGGGCAATCATAATTAGCCACTTACATGCACATCAACTTTGCCTGCACCCTCCCATGGCAGACAAACTGCCCTACTCATAAAATAACCCTTAACTGATCTGCCAGAGGCAATAAAGCCAGTCAGGGCCAGTACTGGATTAAAGATCTAGGGATTTCCAGTCCCCTGAAATACTCATTAAACTATATCACCCTGGTCTGTTGCCAACTATTAGGAAATTACCTTAGCAAGGAGCATTCCAAAGAGAACTTGCAGACAGGCTCAAGCTCTCCTACAAACCGTATTAACTAAATGGCCAGTTTGGCTAGAGAACAATGTTATAAATACTTAAGCTACAAATTAAAAGCGTGTTTGAGAGCTGCGCTGTCAGGCTAGTTGTCATCTTAGCTGCAGCATCACCAGTACATGAGCTTATTTCATAAATATAACCTGCAAATCCCACCCAGTAACCTATATTTGAAGTGTGGGTCTCTGGGAAAGTTACTGACTGTCCCTTGAAATTTGCCAGAACCAAGTTAGTCCGTATGTATTTTAGGAAGTGGGACCAGACGCCCGATTGGCAGCGCTGGAGGGTGGCACAGTGCCAGGGGATCTCTTCCTCCACTGGAAGCGAACCCCATGGTGCGCTCACTCTGCTTCTGGCCCCACAGGTGGGCAAGGCTCACCGCCCTTTGTCCTTCGCTGTCTGGGCCGAGAGCTCGTGCCCCATAGCTAAGGAGCAGCTCAGCGCAGTCACACTGGCCCACAACAGCAGTGACGTTGTTGTAATAATCCAACGTAAGTATACAATTCACATAAAGATTGATCCTGCTATAGAAATCCACTGTAGAGCCCTACCTTATCTCCATAGGAACTTATACAATGTACCTTTGTCTAATAAGCAGGATGTGGCTGTCGAAAAGCAGAACTGTAACTGATGTATCACTAGTCTAGTTAGTAAGCCATGGAGAACTGCCTACATCTGCCAAAAAGGTAGGAAACTAGGGGAAAGGTAATTCTGGCAGGGGGAGATCGCGACCACTGACTCACGGACCACCTACCCCAATTATATCACCAACTCAGATGATAAAGTTGAAGAACAACAACTAAGCATACACGCTAATTTACATGCTAGGCAAAGAGATTTTAACCAGTCATTTAATAGAAGAATACTGCGTATGTATTAGGAAGTTGAATATGTGTCCTGGTTTCAGCTGAGATACAGTTAATTTTCTTTATAGTGGCTGGTATGGGGCTATGTTTTGGATTTGTGCTGAAAACACAGTCAGTTTGGATCAACTGTCCTGGCTGTGTCCCCTCCCAGCCTCTTCTGCCCCTGGCAGAGCACAGGAAGCTGAAAAGTCCTTGACTAGTGGAGCAACAATTAAAACATCTCTGTATTATCAACACTGTTTTCAGCACAAATCCAAAACATAGCCCCATACCAGCCACTGTAAAGAAAATTAACTCTATCGCAGCTGAAACCAGGACAATATGCTAATGCTTTGTGTATAAATAGCTGTTAATTTGAAAGCTGTGTGTGCTGTCTTGGGACAGACACCCATATCTGCACAAATATGCAATAAAATACCTCTGCTCTGTGTGTATATTGGCATTTTGCACACCGGGTGAACGAACCCTGATTTTTGGGACAACAACGTGAAGGGCAGTCCTTCCTAGCGGGGTTTTAGAATGCAAATCCACACCTGCAAAAAATCACACACAGTCCGAGTGTGACAAGGCATACGAAAGGCGGTCATGCCACCCGCAAGCCACAATGCAGTTTTTTTCTGAAGGCAGATGCAGTTTGGTTTAGTCACATCTAGTCAGTGGAATTAACAAACCTGTCTAGTGAACAAACGCTCCCACCCTTAGCTCACACACAACTGGATATTTGTTGTTCCATTGAGGGGAACATTGCTAGCTTTGCCGCAGCTAGGCACTGCCATTACTTTTATACTGGGAGCTCTCGCTTACTGGGAGATGACAATGTCCTTTAACAGGGACCAGCTTTGAGGAAGCCAGGCTCGAGAACCTGGATTGAAGGGAGCGCTGTCAGAGAAGGTGGGATTTCCTCCTCAGCGCTCAGTTTCAATGATAAAAAAAGTGATTAACAAACATCCTTTCATTCAGGACAATCCAGTGAGCTAAGTCGGCCCAAAGGACTGTCCATTGTGCAAATGCAGATCTCTGGGGAAAGAAGTCTTATTTAATTTAGTTGCAAAGCAACAAAAAAGCCCAAATGTCAGAGCCATAGAGCTTGTGCCGACAAGTCTTCTTGTATTTCAGTGGCTGATAAAGCACTGCACAGGACTGATAAAAACTAAGCATTTCTAGATAATAAGAAAATAGCAATAAATAAATGACACTCAGAGGGAACTAAAAATCAGAAATCCTGTTTTCCAATATGAATTTCTCAAATGCCAAAAGTCATTACACTTAGCAAGAACAGCAATTTTTATTGTCTCCACGTCTACATCAGAACTGATGGGCTGAATACATTCTCCACCTCAAATACAAAATATGCGAGGCCATTTGGGTAAAATTCTATGGCCTGGGTAAGCAGGAAGGTGGTATGCTGTGTAGTTACAGCCAGATAAGAATTGTTCTATCTAAGAATATTACCATGTCTTAGGAGAAACTTGGCAGTTTCAGCATGACCCCTGTGGCTGGCAACAAACAGTGCCACGAAGCTCGGTGTGCTACCCATTCCTTTTTCTGCTCTGGTCCCAGTAACTTTGCATATGGCGTGGTGCCCGCAAAGTTCTCTGTAACTCCCAGGTGGGCTAGCTGCAGAGTAAACACAAACCTTTTAGTCTCTTTCAAAACAGTAGTCTGATTCTTTTTAGGTATCAACAAAGTCTCATATCCGTACTTAGGGGATGCTTGCACACTGCATAAATCAGCTAAATAATACCTGCCTGTTTCTTAGTCTTCTGCCCCACCTCGAGTCTCTACTATCTAATGATGTTTATTCATAACCATCCCTTGGAGGGCACGTTAATTTGGGTTTTCCTTTCGTATGTAGTTATTAAGCACCACAAATCTTACAGAAACTGTTTCTCTTTGTAATCCCCGTCCTTCTCTTAGATTTGTTGGAAACTGCCAAGAGTTTTGGGGGAGAGGGGACGAAGACAGACAGACCTGGCCACATAAGCCCAGGTTCCTTAGGAGCTAGGTGAAACTTTGGGCCTTAATTCCAGCAGACAACTCATAAACCTAAGTTGCCTCAGGAAACAGTCCTGTATCACATTCTTTTCCAGAAGGAGCTTTTTTGTTGTTGTTGTAATAAAGCCAAACACATCAGTTCTAAAGTGTTGCTGAGAGGCCTCTTAGGAACAATTTTCAGGTGCCTCATGCTGCTGTTCTTCCTGAGAAACCATTTCCATGTTGGGCTACATCTTTCACAGTGCACCAGGGTTTTCTCATCTAGTAAGTGGAAGCATGCTATTAGAACAGCTGTACGGTTATTTCTTGAAAAGAATTTTTTTTTCCATTTGAAAATCAACAGTGTCAACAAGCTTTCTATGGGGCTCTTATGCCAATACACCTTTCATTTCAAAGGAGACCATTTGTCTTTGTGGCACATCCTTCTGTTTCCTGCTCTACACTGAGTAGGACGAATCTTTAATACACAGGGAACTCAAAACATGGAGGAAAAAACAAAAACAAAAAACCCCAAACCCCAATTTGCCCAATACCAAAACGTAAGCCATTTGTGGCACAAGGCAGAACAGCTGCTTGCCAGTGAACCGCAACACTACACAACAGTTAACAAAAGGAAGCGAAGAACCCTGCAGTATCCATTTGCAGTGGTTGGGGAAACGCAGAGGAAGAGAATGTGATTAGCCAGGTTGGAATTTGGCCAGGGAAACGGAGATAATGGCTCTTTATGAAAGGTGCCAAAGGATATTTCATGACCACATCTGTTCAGGCCTGAAGGTTTACAGTACAAATCAGCTAGAGTACCTTGTGTTTCTGCTGAGACAACGTTTCAGTCCTAAATCGAGAAAGCAGCATGCACTCTATCAAAGCACCACAGAAACTATTTGTGCTATAAAAATCAAAGCTTTCTTACTTATCAGACTCAACAGGATCACAAACTCAAGACGGTCCATAAGCTAGCACCAAATAAAGCGCCTGAGACAGGGAATGTCTTCTGATTCTTGATTTTGGTACTGGTGTGTATCGAGTCCCATTCTTACTCTGGAGTCAGTATGGCCAGAGGAGGATGAACTATGAAACAGAGAGCTTCTGCCTCTGGTTCTCATAATTACAGACAAGTCACTCAGCCTCACTGGAAAACCCAAGAACAGATAATCTCAATCTTCTAATGATGTTTTAAGATAACTAAGAAAAATACATACTATGTATTATTTCTCCTATCTATATGAAAAACACTGGGAATAAGTATGTTTTGTTGAGAACACATCAGAAGGGTAAAATGGCAGGCAGCTGAATACAAAGTGCAAACGTTTTTTGGACATTGGGATAAGTAGGAACAAGAAAAGTAATCTGAAAGTATGCTCACATCAGTGCTACAAAAAGTTATAAAACAGTGAAAAGAACTTGCACTCCAAGTGCATGTGCTGTTTACTAGTAACAGCAAAAAGAAGTCTTATTTCTAAATTGAACAGACTGCATTAGGGATTGACTCTTCGTCTTTGGATTACCAGCTCCCTTGAAATTACCATTTTAATTGTGAACTGTTGCCAGTACCACTAACCCACTTAATTTCTATGGCAAGTCTCTGCCATTAAAGACTTCCCCACTGTTTGCTCTATCAAGTCTTGCTTTGTAAGAGTACTTAGACCTTCAGCAATAGGCTTTTAGCTTTTCCACACACAGTACCCCACCCATTCACAGAAGTAATGGAATCAACCATCATAGTCTCTCCTTTTGCAGCAGCTGCCACAAGATGCCCCCAGCCATCTTGTTGCCAGATGCACATCGTAATCGTTCCACCCGGGACAGTTACCATTGTCCTTAAATGTAGACTCATCTGGCAGATCTACTGTAGGGAATTAGAAAAGAAAGGAAAGCAAGTCAACATATCCTCAGAGAAAGCAACGACCAGCTTAAAGAAAAAAAAAAGTTAAACAGTGACTGAATTCTTTTAGCCATGCTGGTGTTCTCTGATTTTACTGTCATAATGCATCAAGGACACCTTGGGTCCTGTTGGGCTAAAGCTGAGAAGACACAGATACACTCCTAGCCTAGAAAAGGCTACAATATAGGGCTCTTGGGAAAGGGTTGTAACCCACAGAAAGCTACAGTTAACATGGTAAGTACCAAGACTGTAGGAGAAAAATACTTGTGTATCCATGCACACAAGGCGTCTTTATTCTAAAAGGAAAGCACCAAGTTTGTTTGATCTGAGGAAGCAAATAGTAGGAAGTTATTTTGTTTTAAATAGCAGGTTTAAACAAGTTTCAATAGCCATCTCTGCTTGTTACCTCCAAAGCGAAGTACTCCACTGCCACACGTCCAGCTGATGTAATGGGGAAAAAAAAAGCCACTGCTCCGCACAATTCTACCTGTGGAGAGGTCAGCCAGAGCCTTGCTAGAGCTGTTACAGGCTGAGGTGAACCAGCCAGGTACTGGCATTGCCTGTTGACAAGGCTAAGCAGGAATTTAGAGGTCAGCATTTGCAGTCTCTAACCTGAAGAGACCCTGTTGAGTGGATGAGTATCTTTAATGAGTAGGAAGTGAAGTTAAGCATTAAGTCAAGAGCTGAAATCCAAGTGCAGTACAGTAAAGAGGAAAGCGGAACCCTGACTTTCATCCAGAACCTAAAGGTAGCCATAAATAGCAGGTAGAGATACTAGGAATAACCTCCAAGAATCCCAGAGGTTACAGGTTCTCACCTTCATCCAGGTATTGAAGCTGCTGGAAATGAAGGGGGATCCCAGTCAACAATTCTTAATGGGACTTGAGCTTCTTCAGAGTCAAGTCATTTTGGCATCGAGGCAGTGAAAAGATCTCATTAGTTTCAGGTAGACGGAGCTGGACACTAAAGGTCCACAGGGGCCAGGAAGGCATGGTGATGAAGTGGTACCTGACCAGGAAAAGTTCATGAGACTTGTCTCAGAAAAAGCTTGGCATTGTTATAAGGACAGGGGTCTAGATCTGGTAGTAATTCCTCCCTCTGCTAGACATTCCCCTTCTATCATCAAAGTGTACAGATCCCCCCATGTATCATAAGCACATTACAGTACCCAAGCAGCATAAACAGACATCACAGCAGTAGTCTGCGTGTGATGTAATAGCCTACCTGAACTTAGCAGAGAACACCACAGAAAGTAATGCACCAGAGCGATTACAAAAAGATTTTTGTTCCTGCCCATCTTTTGATTTTCACTAGGATGACAAACTTACTTGGAAGACAAAGCAGTAGAGAAACAAAGTAGTAACTGAGGTAAATACCCAAAGTTGCCCATATTTTATGTTCCTATTTTCTTTGTTAAAGTCTAGATCTCAATCTACCTGTTTAGTCTAACATGTAATAAAGAGCGTACGGCTGTTTCATTTGTGTTTCCAATTTACTACAGAGGGGTCCTGTGCCCTAACTCCAGGTGTGTGGGTAGGCTTTACCAGGGGGTGCAGGGGACTGTTTATTCTCCTTGCTTTTGCATCAGCTAAAATCCTGCAGAGAAAAGAGAGGGGAGGTCAGATATTCTTTTGCAGCAGTTGGCAGAAGTTCTAGCACACAGGATGGAGCAGCCAGTGAGTGTCTGAAACAGCCAAAAGGGTGATTGCAGCAGCAGAAGATACAGAAGACTCCTGAGATTAGAAGCAATCTAACACACACACCCCACACCCCCCCAGGCCCAACAACTACACAGAGTTCATTAACGTGGGATGTCTGAGAGCAACACCACACTGAAAAAAAGTCCCGAATGTCCTTCCAGGCTGAAGTTTGGAAAGGGAAGGATTTAAGATAAAGATTTGAATACCAGTCTCACCCAGCACACACAAGTTCTCTTCATTTAAAATACATCTTGTTAGAGTTTCTGTTCTGACAGAACAATTTTAGTTTCGAAGCACTTTTGGCACGCTCACTTCAAGGAAAAAGTGCAGGAAGAGCTACTTCAAATCTCTGGACACCTAATGGACTTTTTACTACACAGTATGACAAATTCCACCCTCAACCCTGGTTTGACAGATGACAGTGTTTATGCTAGGGAGGTGTTTCGTTACCCAAAAGAATACATTCACATCCCACATCCCACTTAGAACAAAAGTCAGTTACCACAAGCTGGTTTATAAAACAGTCACAGGATTTATTGAGATAAATACAAATAGAAAGTTACATAGATACTCTATTCTGCCAAATGAATGACACTTCCAGAGTGTCCCCACTTCGTTGGGTTCTAAACACCACCGGGTACAGACAGAGCCGCCACTAGGGCGGCATCCCGACAGATGCCAAGTGTGTATCATACACAAGATACCACTGAGTCTCCACTCTAAGCAACATGACTAAGATGCTTTGGATTACAAGTGCTTGATAATTTCCTATAGCATCCAAGCAATATTGCACCCACTAACCTTATTTTCATGTTCCTTAGCTAGAAATGTTTAAAAGTGGTATTCTTACTGCTATTGTGAAAGTGGATCAACTACCTAACTTTGCTCCATCTGACTTAAAATACATATTTTTGCATAATTTAAACAACCCAGAGAATTGTACATGAACACACCGCTTTACTCATCATTGCATACATTTGTCTAGTACAAGACGTAAAGTGCGGTCTTTAGTCATGCTGAAATAATTTCTAGTTTAAAACTAAAAACAAAAAGACAAACCTTGTAGAGGGTAAATCTGTTTAATAGACCTGCACACTGTCTACAAAAAAGCCACCCCAAAACTATGATGTCCCCCATTAGTGCATGCAACTGTAGAGTTTTAACAAGTTTTTAAACGCTCTACTGAAATCATATCATTTAGAACAGACATGATTTCTGGAGCCAGAGAGGTACCAAAATATTGTTAAAAAGAATGAACTTCGTTTAGCCTTTTAGTGAACTTTTATAGCTGGTGGCTATCCTAATTAAAACCTCTTAGTGAACACTAACCAAACATGCTAAGACATATGGAAGCTTGTGTTTTCCAGTGGATTATTGCAAGTAAAGGTAACTCTTTAAGATTCTGACAAACGGAAACCTGGGTTGGGTTAATGTTCAAAGTATTTAATTTATATACAGTACATTTCAAACATACTTACATATACACGCACTTAAACAAATTTGTTCAGTGCTGAGAAATTTAATGAACTGATAATAAAAAACAGAAGTAAAACCTTGTCAGAAAGGCCTTAGAAAATTTGAACTGTTAGAAAATACCAGTATAATGCCAGCATTAGAAAAAGATATTAGAACTAGAAAAAATTAACTTGAGAGGTCTTTTTATTAACAAATTGCAATCATAAAAAGTCTGTACTGAAGAAGCAGTTTTTTAAATTATAAAAAAAATTGTAAAAAATTAAATGTAGAATGTTGCAGAGTTTACAGAGTTTATACTGGTTGCTGTAATAGCAGTGATAGTAGTGGTATATTTCTGCCTGCAGCTTCCAAAAAGCATTTTGTGATCTCACAAGAAAACAATTTGTTACAAATACTGTACATATTATAATACAAGACTAGTTAAACAAACTTATATAAAACTGAGCCCTCCAAAAATACAGAATCCAGCTGAGGAACCTACTTGCTGTATTGCAGACAAGACAGATGTAAAACAAAACAAAAAAGAAAAAAGTAGTTTCTGTAAAAGCCTTCTCCCACGTGAACTACTTACTAGTATAATAGTGAAATAAGGGGAAATATTTATGATAAAGTATTGTGTTCACAGAGAGAAAGTAACTGTTGTTACATTAAATCATTTCCTTAGTATTCAAGCATTAGTTTTTGAACAGGACAAAGTTCCAATCCACAATCTATAAAAGTAAGACTATCTATTTTCCAGGCCCCACATTATCTGCAGATCTGGGACACAACAGAAGACAGGATCCACCAAAAAATATTAGCTTTATAATTTTTTAAACTGGTCAAAAGCTATCCTATTTTATTAACTGAACTGTGTCCTATCTGTTTTTCTTTCTTCCGAAACACCTGTTTAAATACACAGAAGACGTCCTACTTTAAGCTTAGGGATCTCAGTAACCTTCATTTGTTGTTTGCTCCAAACCTTACCATAGAATCAAGAGAAGTTAGAGAGTAAACTGCATCACCACCTTTCCCCTGAACATCTGTTATTTGGGGTTTTTCAGAATGTAGAGATCCTTCGTTTCGTAGGAACAAAGTAGCGGGCTGTTCGGGATTTGAATGCTGGACCAGTTAAGAGGTGTTTTTTAAATGAGGTGTGTATGTAAAACAAACACACACAGTTACATCTGTAAAATTCTACAATACCCTTCTACAGATATAGCACCTTGCAGGAACTGAATCTCTAAATGAAGTGAACTTTGCTAGGGCAGAACAAGTAATTTTCAGTTTGGGAAATTTATAGTCTACCTACCACTACCAGAGCCAGCAGTAATGAAAACTGACATGTTAACACCTGTAAGGCTATAGCTCAGAAATAACAAATTAATAGAAAAGTCATCATATACAAAGAATCTTGAGCTCTCTGTGCTTTGAAAAATATCACATTATATTAAGTAAAAATGAACCATGCTTTAATTCTAGCAGAGTAACTACTTTATAAAATGAAATGATTTTTGAGCTTTCTTCCACTGATACAGAATTAAGTTCTTCATCATTTTTTGTTAAAATTCAAAACTATTCACATATATACAGGGTTCTTTTAGTTAAAATGCAATACTTGAAACAATACAAAAACTACATTAGAAGTGACAAAAGAATATCTTCATGTGAGTTTGCTATAATCAGGGTCTAAGATTTAGAAACTATTTTAAAGTTATAGCTTTATAACTTTAGACTGCTCTACTACTGGAAGTGTTCTGTTAAAAAATGAAATATGAATTCCAATTACACTGAAACACTGTGTATGGTGTAAGACTTTAAATACAATACCAAACTGCAGGTGAGATCAGAGTTAATCACCCACATTTACAAAGAAAAACCAAAAGGAATTACTCATGCATATCAGACAAACACACAGCTGTAGATGAAGGGTGGTCATGAAATGAACATCGTAACATTTCTCAATAGACCCCTTCCAGCTCAAGTAGGTAACAAAAACCTTCTTATTTGTCCACATTATTTATACTAACCGCGAACATAAGGTGAATAACCATTTTGATGTTCAGCATTTACTGCAGAAGAACACATTAGTTTTGTTTTTCAATGGTAGTATTGTCCATGCTACCCTGTTTTAGCTTTATGGTGGCAAAGAAGGACACATCTTGATCTCTGTCAGATTGCAGGGCTAGAATGGTCTCTTCTGCAGCTTCTAGATGAGGATTGCCAACACTTTTAAAATAAGCTAGAATAAGGGGAGAAAAAGACAATTTTAATCAAAGCCAAAAGAATAAACCCTAGGGCATAAGCAGTGCAGAAATACACAGGATGCCAAAAACATCTAGGATAGCTCATCCAATTTACAGGCTCCTTAGAGGAACTACAGCAAGCTAAGGAAGCTGACAGAGAAATATGCTGCTTCTTACTCATCTTATTAGGTACTTAAGTATTTCTAAGAGAAACTCTTTTTGCTGAGCCCTAAATAGAAACGTATCAACAAGTAAACGCAAGCTCAGGAAGCTGCCACTGTACAATGTTTTATACAATATTCTCCATACTTTATTCTGAAAAAAGACAGGAGAGGAGGTTCCTGTGCATCTTCCTTTGAATAATCAGAGATCAGCCGATTTTTTTGTTTTTAAGGAATTGTAATACAGGAAATTGTAGCAGCACACAAAATTACATTCTTTCCTAGTACAACTGTTAGCTGAAGACTAAAATGACAAAGCAAACCATTTCAGAAAAAGGTAAAACACTTCATCTGAAGGACCCCAAAGACGACTACTTCATTAACACAAAGGTTTGAAATATATCAAAATAATCTGATGTGATGTTTAAGAACAATGTATTTGCCATACACATCATGGATACCAAAAACGACCCCCTGCAGCAGCATCTAGCAGTCGCAGTTCTTGGCACAGACAAGGACGTCACTGCCCTCTAGTGGATGAAGTAATACATTCATCAGATGATCGGTGCCAGTTTCAGGCCCTTTAGGGATGATGATCAAATATTCTAAGAGGGAAAAGCCACTACAGCATACCTTCCTAAATCTCTATTCCTAAATCTGAATTTAAATGCAGTATGCCAGATTACAATGCGTAATTCTGTCTTCAGTATAAACAGAACCAAGCAGCCTTTTATCAGCTGAGCCCATTTACGAAAAACTGCACTGGCAGAGGAAAGACAGCATTCATGAGACATTAGTCCTTTCAAAGGAAATTAACAACCACACCTTTCTCCAGTAACGTCTGCCTTAGAGCCTTGGCGAGCAGAACCCTTACGTTTGGCACAGGATCTGAAGCAAGACTTAAAAGACTGGGGAGTAAGTGTTCAACAAATTGGTCGACAGGCATACATTCTTCTTCTACTACGGCCTACAGGATAAACAGAGAACATGAGAAAGCAAGATTTACATTAAAAATACACTATTTGCCATTCCTTTCCATCCTGTCCTTAATTTAGTCTATTAAAAAAAGTCACTGTTTAACTCTGAACAAATACACCCTATGCTGGTGAAATAAGTACAACCTTTGGAATACTGTTATGAAAACACGTCTTACCGTTCTAAAGTTCATCTGAAGATGACCCAACAAGAACAGATAACTTTCTTTCAACTATATTTTAGGAAATACTGCTCTCTTGCCTGCCATCATCCTTTTGCCTTTCAACATTCAACCCTTGCTCCTCATTGCTAGTGAAGTAAGTATTTTTGGTTTGGAGGGCGGTGGGTAAGTGGAAATAGAGAGGGAAATAATTCCTGGCACCTAGAAGTAGTTTGAGGAGCCCTTGCGAACCTTTATCCTAGCATGTCAAAGTATTACAAAATGCATCTCAGTTTAGGACTTAATTCTTGACTTTGCTATTGGGATACTAGAAAGCACAAGGATCAGTTATTTCAGCTGGAGGCACAGAACAACGATCACAGCTTTGAAAATGGATAGCCATATGCTAGTACTGAAACCAGACCAACTCCGCCACTGTCTTTTGTCAACCCACAGAATCACAGAACCCAAAGAATGACCAAAAAAAATTCTTGAGTCCAAATTTCAGTTTTGCCCACATTGCTGAAAAGCCTCAAACTGGCTCCAAGTTAAATGTACAAATAGAAACACAGAGAAGATTCCAACCTGGCAAATGAAGGCAAAAGCTTGTCTTCCAACCCACTTGGAGCAGTGACGAAACCGCACTACAAGTTCATTAATGAAATTTAATCCTAGTGCATTTGCATTGTTTGTGTAGAACTTCTGTAGTATTGCTACAACCTGTGAAGCAAAGGAAGGGGGAAGGGGAAAAGGAGGGGGAAAAAGAAGAGATGAGATTTAACTTGTAGGCCTTAAAAAGTTAAAAAAGCATCACTTCATTTGAATCCTACAAAGGATTCAAAAATCCAAAGGCTACAAAAATCTAAAAACTGTATTCAGTGTTATCAGCTGTGCTTGCAGAATTTAGTAAGTTACTGTGCTTATTCTGGAGAAAAGAAAGCATAAGCTTTAAAAAAGCTGTCTGTTCAGGTGAAAGAAAAAGCACTAAAAGAAATTAAAACAACCATTAAAATAATGCCCCTTTCCATGGTGCCATGAGGAGAAAGAAGAAACTTGAAGGAATCTTTCTACTCATTCAGGACATCTATGGGATGATGGCATTATCATGAAGTTCATAACAAATTAGATCAACTTTGAGGAAAGATCAGTAACTTTGTTTTTTCCTCCCAGAACTGGGGGAAGGTCTCCCAAGTCTTCTATATCCTGGTTTTCATCCACTTGAAAATACATTTATCATTCACATACAACCGACAGAGAACGATTTTAATATCTGTGGAAGTCTGACAACTCAAAACATTTTATAAAGTTTTCATTTCACTTTTTTCCATATTGTTTACCATGTTTATCAAAACATATCTGTATTCACCCCACTTTGCTTTCTTACAGACAAGTAATTTCAGCTATCCCTCTCAAGGATCATTTTCCTCCTCTCCTGCCAGGAAGTGAACTAAATCCCCTACCAGCTTGAAGGAGATCCACCGAACTTCCGAAACTTTATCGGAGCAGAGAGTTAGTGCAATATGTCTTAAGTAGTCATAGACATCATTGGGATTGTAGAGTTCCAGTATCAGGATCAGCTGCCTGAAACACAAAGAACATGATTAACTCTAGCAAGCGCAACACTAACCTGCTCTGATTATACTATCTGTTAAACATAGGGAAGGATCATTTGGAACCTTGAAAATACCATGGTTATTACAAAGCACTTGAACAGTTTGTTCTTCTCTTTACTTTATAAAGGTGCACACACGTATTAAAGAGGTACATGCTTTAATCCACCAAGGAGTCCAAGAGAAACTTTTATCCAAACTAGATGTACCAATGAATCAAAATTATCCCAAATAATAACAAAAGCTACAAACAGAAGTACGATGAGAAATTTCTTTGCAGCTTCAGACTAATACCCTGTACATTCTTGCAAAGCGAAAACGAAATATTTACTTCTGTGTAAAAATCTACATTTCAGAAAATGGTTTATATCTCAGAACTGTACAGAAGTCATTCTAGCCACAGCACTGCCAGGATGTTACCGGCAGCCGTGCACAAACCAACAGCTCTCCACTAGATGTCAGGGAACTGCTGTACAACATTCTTGCACCAGAGTGAGATTTAGTTTGTTGTGCCAAACTACAAAGGGAGAATAAATCCTCAATAGCCCAAACAAAGCAATGAGATAAACATGAAGGTCAGATTTTAGCTGCAAACTATGCCTACGGACATTCTTTGGGTGCTCCAAATATCAACAGGGCTTGTAGAAAAAGAATTGTGGGATGTTACTCTACCTCCATTATACTCCCAGTCATATGGAAATACCAAATGAATAAATTAATTTTTTAAGAACTGTTTTTTCTTTCATACACATTAGAAAGATGACTTTGTACATACATTTCACTGATTTTTACAAGGCAGTCTAAAACTGAACAAAATCTGCAATCTCACTAAATAGTATCGATCAGATTGTCATCTTTTATAAGCTGCAAGTGAACCAGATCTCCGTTTTGGTATAATCACAGACATTTAAGTTTCAGTCACGCTTGATTACAACACAAGTTGCCAAACAAAAAAAACCAAACCCCAAACAAAAATAACCCAAAAAACAACCCCCAAAAACCCAACCCAAAACAAAAAAACCACACACAAACAAAAAACCCCAGAAGCCAATGGTTTTTAAGTTTGGTTCCTTAATAAAGAATGTTTGTGATCTTTTAGCTCCTAATTAAGGTTTGCTAACTTCTGAATGTAATTATCTATTTCCAAGTTAGTAGTGTAGATTAAAAATCAGAAGTTAACAAAATTACATACTCTGCCAGCTCGTAACGAAACCTCCAGTTCCTGCTGTTATCAGTCACCACAAATTCTTGAAGTTGGTAAAGATACTCTCGCCTTTTGTCTGCATGAAGTAACTAAAGGAAAAACATTACTAGTATAAAACTGATAAGATTCAATACTTGCAGTTCTCTGGTGTATTACTCTATTCACACCTATGTGCATTTTCCTACTTGAAAGGAAGTGATCATTCACAAGATGCTTACTAAAAATTGCGCACAACTAGCTGAGTGCCTGGACACGCAAGACTAACATCCAAAAAAGTACCTTAAGTCATCTCTTCTGCAAGGATACCTGTCAAAGCACCATCTCTGGGCATAAGACTGAACAACCAAAACTAAGGATTTGTGTTTATTATGCAGCAGCCCACCAGGATCTGTTCTCTTCTCTCCCAGCCCCAAACACAAATTGCTAATAGTCCAAGTTTCCAGCTGCACTGAACAAAATACTAGTTCCTTTACAACAGCTAGGAGCATTTACAACCACATTTACACAGGGTTTCCAGTTTTGATATTTTCTTGGGATATGAGACAGAAGAGAAGTGAGGGACCGTAAAAAAAGCAATAGACACACACACAAAATGGCAGTATTGCACAAAACTAAACACCTAATTAGATATTGATACCTGCACATCTCATTAAAAAAACTCTCTTAATATAATGGAGTCAGAAAAAAATTTATCTTGAGAAATTAAATTACACTTTCCTACCTTTAGAAAGTCATACAGATGTTTAAGGACACCAATACGCACTTCATCCAGATCTTTCAAGAATCCATTGAAAATTGGCACCAGATCAGCAGCTGTTAGCTGATCCCCCAGAATAACTGCTAGTTCATGTATGGAGAAAGCTAGCGTCCGACGTACCTTCCACTGCAAACAGTTTAAGAAGTGAACTAGGTTAGGCACCATAATTAAAATAAAGAAGCTTTTGAACTACACCTATGTGAGGATTGAGAGCGCAGAAGAAACAGGACTAGTTACACAGCAGTAGAAAATGTTAATCATATTTATGAAGTCTGATTTAAATCTTGACTTTTATATTTTTAGTGCACATTTAGTCTCTCATAAGAAAGTATACAATGTTATAACTTCAGTGTAACAAACTGAACAGAAGAGCTACTCAAAATTCTGATTTATGATGAAAAAACTTTTTTTTTTACCTGTACATCTGAGGCCAGTGTCTCATATGTATCTTTCAGGCAGTGCCAGTTCTGCCTGCCCAGCGTTAAGGCCACCCCAGGAAGACTATACGCACAGTGTTTGGCTATTTCAGTATCAACAGTCTGGGCTCGAGCTGGGTCGGTCATTGACAAGTACTGGTCTAATAAAGGTTGAGGTATGATATCCTATAGATAGAGACAGTACATCAGCATAACACACTTTAATTTAAGATCAGAAAGAAAATACACCTGTTGTGCTACAGTATTCTCTTGCTACCAACCAGCTGGCAGCAAAACACAAACAGTGGCAAGACGCCCCTTTTGTGGGCTAGCTTTACAAAGTGTAAGTGACCCCTATAGTTATTTGTCCTCTCAGAATAGAGCAGTCAGTGAACAGTAATTATTACTTTATCAACAAGTTACATCAAACCAAACTGAAAATTTCTTCTTTGCTGAAGAAAAAGAGTAAATCCAGTGACAAAACATTATAGTCAGTGCCTACCTTGGTTGCACAGATAGCCTCTAAGATGCCAAAAAGGCAACAGAATTTTTCTAGCTTTCTGATTTAAAATAGAGTTCTCCTCAAATGCCCAGAGCATTTCTTTACATTCTGCAACTGATCAACTGCAAAAGCTATCACTGTATTAAGGATAAGATGAACTGTATCCAGTACTCCACTAAAGCAGTTAGATGCAATTTTAAATCACCTGTAATTTTGACTTGTCATCTTCAAATGGTGGATTATTTTCTTGTTCCTTCTTTAAAAATACACTGGTTCCTCTGTGTTGTTCCTCTGAGTCCTGTAAAAGGACGTACTAGCTAGTGAAATGAATTAGACTTACTGCTGTTCGGGATATTTCAAAGCATCACACTACAGAACAACACAATTCAGATACAGAATAGCCTTTTACAGACAAAGCCTTGTACAAGCAAAGCCTTATTCAGTGTGTTTATACAAGTACAAAAAGACAACAGAGCTGTACACTAAGGCAAACACTATTAAGGCCATAGCAGCAACAAGGGGAACAGTAGTTAGATTTACTTCCAAAAAAAGCAATCTAATTTAACACAATAAACCCAACATTCATACACATTTTGGATGGTTACTTTTACTATACCCTTAAATAGTTTTTATTCTTGGCATGAATTTAAATTATATTAAACAAGACAGCTTAGCAGTTGCTCCAAGTCAGTCAACACCATGATAAAAGCTTTATTTATTTTAGAACGTACTGCTGGAAACTCCCAAGCCTATTAAATTATGAAGCATACACCTCCCCCCAAATATCAACAAAAAATTCAAAAGAATTAAAAGGTTTAAAAGAGCATAAACATACAAAGTTCAAAAGTTCACACAGTATTTTACATTTTGTTCGTACAGGTTTTACGTGCAATTTTTGTTCACAGACAAGGAGAGTTTTTCTTTATATTTTGCAATTAGCTCCAGCAACATTAAATACTGTGCAAACAGTTCTTTTTACTCATGTCTGTACATTATAATCAAGAAATAGTAACCAGGAACTGTGTATGTGTCACCACCTGATTCAGCCTCCTGCCTGCAGATAAAAGACTAATTTTAGATTCATTACAGGAAGAGGTGAAACTGTACTTGGTACACTTCATCTGAAAAAAACTACAAGACTACTGCAAAACTTTAATTCTTAGGTAATTTGTGTGCAAACAGAACTAATAGCCCTCAATAGCTTTTCTTTTTCTTTTTTAATTAAAATAAGTAGTATACGATAGTTATGGTGTAGTAATGTTCAAAGGCTTTAGAGCCGAAGTAAGTCAATTATGCCAGGGACTACATGAACACGCACAGTCCTTCAACTGGTAAGAATTCATTTCAGACATGGAGCACAATGCATACTTACTGTGCTTTTCAGTATACTGGTGGCAGACTGGTCACTGATGTTATCCTGGGAGGCAGGGGATGAAAGAGTGTCTTCCTCCACCTGATTGCAGGTAGCATCTGAAACAGCCGTTTCATCTGAAATAGTTTTGTTCTGAAGATTGCCACTGCTTTCTTCCATTTTTTTGGTCTCATAGTCACCAACAGAATCAAACTGAGCAGCTCTGAGAGCAGCAGACAACACTTGGACCTGAGCTGTATGAAGCAAAAGAACGCTATTTAGTCTCCCTTCCACATTTAAAAGCATTAAACTTGTAATTAGTTAATCTGAAAAGATAGAAAGAAGTCCAGTCTGAGCTGCACAGAAATGGTATATTAGCAAAACATTTGCTTTTCGAACGGAAAGGCCCATTACTCTTCCACAAAACCATCACAAATTAAGAGCAATGATTTGGACGTATTAACATTTTCAGCAGAAGCATTCTACCAATTTCTACTACTGAAAGATATTTCTAATAATCCCCTGTAATGAGGTATCACAGCATACTGGCTCACCTCCCATTCTTCATACTGTCAAACATTTTAATACAAATTCTTTTGTTATATACTTTAATTGATTCAGCTGCTTGGAAAAGGCATCAATGTGCATTTAAAACATTTCTGAGAAAAAACTATGCAGAGGAGAGAATTAGTCAAACCATCTCTGAACTGTTTTGCAGAAGTAGATAGTAAACAAAAGGTCAGGTTTACCACTGTATCGCCACTAAAGTCAGGACAAACTGTATTTGCACATTATGCTACATTGCTGCTAGGAACATGAAGTTACTAAGAGTTCAGAATGCAGAAACTTTGAGATAGCAACATCTACATAAGCCTACAGCAAGTACAGTCTTAAGATAAAACATCAGAGCATACTTTAAAGGTGAAGAACACTAGAATACTTTGGAAATAAGGGGAACAGGCAACTTAAAGGCAGAAGAATGGATTACAGGCATATTTATGACTGGTTTAGCTGTTAGAGCAGGAAGAAAACAGAAATGAACATCCATATCTCCTTATTCTGAGAAAGGAAACAAGACCATTCAGCTAAAGTCATAATAAAAAAGGGAGGGGGGGGGGGGGTGGAAATAGTCTTGTTTTCTCCCATGCCTCTCCACACCCCTCATTTCTCACTGTATAGCTGCCAAGCTAACATCTCTCCATTTGTCTTAGTTCTACATAATTTTTTTCTCTTTTCCTTTTGCTTTTACTCTCTGCCTTTTCTTTCTGAAACTCATTTACACTTTTTTCTCCTTTTATTTGTTCATTTCAATTTACACTTTCTCCTTTACTGCTTTAAATCTTAATTTTTTTTCACCTCTTCCTCTTTTAAATCTTCCTCTTTCTTTCTGATCCTTTGCCTCTCACATGTGAAGAATTTTTAATTTTCCTGGTACCTTTCTGAATGGCCATGGGGAGCCACCTAAATACGCCACACCGCCAGTCGGCTTACTACTCACTACCACTGCAACAAGGAATCCAAATGATGCTGCAGTTCCTGCAGATGTGACTCTGCATGCAGAGGAGGGATGAATAAACAGGCAGATGAAAACTTTTAATTCACTAAAGTACTCGAGAGACTTAGTGAAACAAGAAACTGAGTTGACTACAGATGACAGGCTTGTCAAGAGGGATCTGGCCCAGGAAACACATATGCATCCCACTACCAGGCTATCATAACTTCAGTATGTTCATCAATGGGCTTCTATGGGGAGGCTAAGGAAAGATGACTTGAAATTAGGGCCATTCTCACTCAACCAAATACTAGATGAATTCAGCTTGTAACAGGTAGCTCTGTCCCTAAAACCACAGTAGTTAGTTACAGTACTTAAAATTAAAGACAGTTTTAACAAATTTCAACAAGCTGTTTTCCCTTTTGTAGTTAGATCCAATTTATTTCTCATGCGAACAGGAGCTAGGCACACTTCCCCAACTGTTGTAAAAATAACTCAGGTCTTGTGAAAAAGGCTGTTCCATAACTTTCTACTATGATTTACTACTCAAGAAAGTCTCATCACCTTATGAACACCAAGCCAATTAAAACACAGTCAAGGGGTTTGTAAAGGCCAGGAGAAAACCTGCTCAGAGAAAACATGATTTTACTGTTACAGAGTCTCACCTTGAACATCTGGATCATCTATGTGCTCCTGTAAGCTTTCTAGAACTTTTTTTATTTCACTACTAGCAACACAGTTACTACATGGCACAGAGCAGCTATCTTTGTGCTTTTCAGTCTTGAACTGAAGCAACTCCAGATCCTGACTTATATCAGGCAGAGGAGGACGCCAGTATAGAAAAGTATTAAATATATCCTCAGCAGACTGTAGCCTTGAGTTCATTCCAGGAAAACTGCTGTCCTTAGTGACTTCTATGACACCAGCAGCAACTTTGTCACCCTGAGACAATCGAGAGACATCTTCTCCGGGATTGGTACAATAATCTGAACTTTCTTCCCGTGTATCTTTATTTAGGTTCTCAGCTGAGAGCTTTGTATTAACTTCAGCTGCAGTCTCCTCAGTTGATGATTCTGGTTTGATTTCCATTGGTTGTTCTGAACTGGTAACAGACACACACAATTATCCAAATAAAATTTAAAGTACTCTGTAACAATACTTTTCAGTGAAATACTTCAGAAAAGACAGCATCAACTACAGAAGCTTATTTTCTCTGCAGAAAGACAGAATTTATGTTACCACTATGCTTTACTTCACCAGTTTTCCCTTTACCCTCCTGTGAAGCCATCAAAGTGAATTTTTCAATAATGTGGCTACACTCAAATAGACACGTGACCTCACTCTTCATACCTTTTCTGGAACTATATTCTCAAGTTGAGATTTTTAGCCCCGAAGAGCAAGTAAAATTATCTTCTTTCTTCCCCCTTCCACCACACCACATCTTTCCCATGGTTTTACCTGAACAATGTAGCATTTGTACTGGAGGACATTAAAGTTATATTGTGGCTTGGCTGACAGGAATTTGAATTCACATGTTGCGTTGATGGTCGGATACTTAGCGTCCCATCTTCTCGAATGTAAAGACCAGCACTTGAAGGGTTTGCAAATGTAGAAATAAATGGGCCAAGAGACTGAAAAGCAGCCTGACGAACCTGTGATAGTATTAAGACAACAGTCAGGATGCATGCAACTCCCACAGAGTTAATGCTGAAAAATAAAAATTTGGTTCAATTTTTTAGTAAGAACCGATTGATTCTTACAATAACAGCTTCCTTTAATACCAAATATAACCAATTATCAATTACCAAATAAGTGACACCTAAGCAAAGGGTGTTAGAATATGAAGCATGTATCTACAACCATAGTAAGGAAATTTTTTAAGATATAAATTTGAAGGGCATCACTGTCTACTTCAACTAATACCTTTAACACAAGGAACCTAGTCTCAGAAGAGTGTTTACACTTATAAAAAACTGTTGATAGAAATTCTAAGTAGTGAGAGAGAGGGAAAAAAGTTACGCTCTTATTAGAGGAGATTAGATTTCAGTAGATTAGATTTTAGTAGATTAGACTCTAATCTCAGCAAATTCAGTTTAGAGAACTTTTACAGCACACTTCTGACTTGCCCATTATTTCTGTATGATCTGCCTGGGAAGATGCATCAATTATAGAGTGAGTTACTTACCCATCTGCAAGTGTCACTAATAAGACTGATAAACAGCGGGGATAGTTTGCTTCTGCGAACTTCTGGAGATGTGGTGTAGGACACTGCCATAAAGCATTCAGCACAAGCTTTTCTCATCCCCCAAACACTATCAGAACAGAGTTCAAAGAACTTGGGAATCTGCCAAAAATAAGCAAAACCAAGACTAATTAAAGACTAAACAAAGACTGCAGCAACTTACTGTCAAGGTATTTGTTTGGAAACTGGAGACAATCATAACTCAAGAGAGAATAAAATAAGCGAAGAATAGAAGAAACGGGGACAGGTCAAAAACACATATTAATTGAAGAAATTGGGAAAACTATCTGTCTCCCACATACTTCATTAGGATTTTACGTATAACTATATGCACTAGGAAAGAACAGAAATAATTATTAATGGCCTATTTTTCCTGAAATTGTAACTTGACTGGTCATCTAGTTCAGGGAAAAAAGAAAGAGTCAATAATTCTAAAGCATATATGTATGAGCCATCAATTACATTGTTAAAAGTGTTTTGCAAAACAAGAACTTTGCATTTCTATTCATTCCCAGTTTGCTATATAATTGCAACCAAAGCCTTAGCCAAATCAATTTTAAAAAATGCATGCACAGATTAATTTACAGAGAAGATAATAAAATAACTCATTATTAAACCTTTTGAACTGAGAAATACAAGTCTTGTAAATTGATTTTGATTTTTACATACCAGCAGTCTTTCTGTGGCTTCTTGCCCAACTGCATTACAAATGTCACCAAAATTAGCTGCACAAATCTAAGAAATAAAAAAAGTCATGCGTAGTATTCTGGCTCTTTCAAGTGCATTAGTTTTATTATCAACTTCACCATGCATTATTTATCCCATGTAACAACTGCACATGTTTGACTATCCAAATTTCAGCCATGTAACTATATCCCGTAATATTAACTCATCCCTAAAAAAAGCCTCATTAGAACAAGCTTCCATAAGCCACGTGCCTTTGTAATCAATAGTAATAAAGGTTTCTGCATGAAGAGCAACATCTACTTCAGTAATCACTAAAAGGGCCAATAAGCCCACTTGAAAGTTTAAATTACTTTGAACAGCAGCTGTCAAAACCAAAGCAGACTAAAATATGATACAAGGGTCAGGACTTAGGTGTACTGACAGAACTATCTTTGCTATGGCTGAGACTGGCTTAAGTACTTTGCTGAAGCAAAGTGTAATCAAGGTCTCAAGTTAGTCCCATTTACAGTACATTACAAATGCTATAATTAAGGCAAAAGGGACATTCCCTCATGTTGAAAAGAGATGTTGCCAAAATCTGAAATTAAGATAGGACTGTGTTAACATACAATTTATTAATTCCGTACACTTATTTAGAAGGCTATAATGCAGCTCAAATTCCAACAAGTGCAGCTTATGTTAAGGACCAAGCTGAAGTTCTGCATGACCCTTAAGTCTACTCAAATATTTTAAGACTTCTTATGCTACAAGTTTCCTTTTGTACTCAACCATGAATTAAAGTAAGTCTTACACTTTTGGGGTTTCTCCTTTCAATAATACCAGATTTTTAATTTCTTTTTATAAAGGAATGATGTCTCAAGTGTCTATTACTTTTGAATTTCTGGTTTTGAAATAAGATGGCAGAGATCAGGTAATTTGTTTGCATCCCATAACCAAGCATGGTGGCTTAAAAAAAAAAAAAAGGTTGTGCAAAAATATTAAATGTGCAAGATCAGTTTAACTGCTACACCAAAGCTATTCACCAAGGACTCTTATCTATTTCTTTACTGAACTACAGAAAATACAACCATGTCAATAAATTAAAACTGCTCTTCCAGACTCTTTCAAAGTTCATCAGCTAAAGTTATGACTAAATTATTCAGGAAGGCATTTGAACAGCAACATACAAATTCATTTCTAAGTGGTTTAGGGTTGAAAATACACCAACCTTTCGGACTTGAAACAATTTCCCATCACTGCACAATTCACAGAAACGAGGAAGCAGCATGTGCTCAACTGTTGTTCTGCTCAACATAGAAGCCATTTTACAGATTATCTAAAAATCAAGAAGGGGATACGTGTAAGGAAAAGAAAATTATAAAGCTTGTAAGCACGGTCAAGTATTCCTCCTAAAAATTACTTCCGAGAGCAAGAGAGCAACTACCATCAAACAGATTTAACTGCTATACATTATTCGTATTTTCATACACCTGTTTTATGTGAAGCACAATATAGTTTTTAAAATCATTCTATGCCACTGTGCCTGAACATAACATTTCTGCACATAATTCATTGTCTTTTTTATCCTGTTAAATAGACTTTTATTAATAAATGCATTTTCAAGGTGTTTTACAATGCGGCATACACTGATAATTTGTACGGAGAAGACAAAAGTTCCATCGCACTAGCTAGCACACAAAATCACAATCTTTAAGCATATTAAAAATATCTCAAGCTTAAGCACGCAAGTAAGCCCCTTAGCTTCGACACGACTGGTCAGATACTTAAAAACAAGCACAGCCCCAGCTCTTTATAGGCTCAGACATGATAGAAGTTTGCCATATAACAGGAGAGAAAAGGAAGAGTAAGACAAACCAGTTACATATGTGAGCTAATGCACCTTTACAGGAATCATCCTCAGCAATTTTAGGAGTTAATATTGAGCGTAATTAAAGAAAGTTGGTAACATGCTCATTAATTTAGCTTTCTCTGAGGAACTGTCAATTTCAACTACCATTATAAACCATGTTTCTGCTGTGAAAATCAGGTGCTTTGGATTGTACATTTCCTTTCAGTTCCTGCTTTCTGAGATGACTGGCTGTAATTCTTATATTTGCAACAGTAAAAAGGAAGGGGCTCCCACGCACCTTTCTACTCAACTGTTCAGCCTGCAGCACCAGGATTTTCATGCTTAAACAAGTGTTGTTAGATTAACAGTACTCATCTTTCTCTTTTTATTTTTCCAAAATTATTGAAGCTTTCTACCTCCACAAAAATAAGCTTTATTCCTAGAAACATTTGCCTTTGTAATAGAATGCTAAATAAAAACTAAGGCAGGCACCACTCAAGGACTTTCCTACAAATTTTCAAACTCCTAAAAGGCATTTGGTGCTCAGATGTCACCCTGGAAAACTGCCTAAGCAATACCCAACTCCCAAACAAGGAAGAGGAAAATCTAGCTGGTAAAACTATTCTACAGGTCAAGTATCAGATATCCATGCTGAAATGTAATTACACACCAGCACTTTTCTGTGGAGTCAACTGATTTCTTGAAAGTGAACAAGTGAACATGTTTTTTTCAAAATGCTTAAGAATTAAGATCAGGTCATCATTCATACTTTTACAACATTACTGTGAACAAACCAACGTTACTGGTAGAGCAAATGTAAAGAAACTGTTGGGGAACATAACGATCTTAAGAATAAAACAAGGCTGCCAAGAACCAGCTGCATTTTAAAGTTATTTGGCTACCAATTTGACAATCATTTAGCATCCGAAAGTATTAAGATGGTATCTTTAAACCTGATCTTTTCAAAAATTCAGAATAAAAGTTAAAGATTTGTTGTGTTAAACTAAAAAAAAAAAATCAAATATGTTAATGAATAAACACAAAATGTTTGATTGCTTATTTTAGTATCAGCACTATTCCTGGACCTCATCTTAATTACTGTTATAAATGAAAAGGAGTGGTAGTTCTTGTTACTACTCTATACATCATCAATCATCTATAGGAAAAAGCACCTCACCATTCTGGGAAAATAACTTCTACTGAGTTTGAAGACGTGATACTTCACATTTTTAAGCATACGATAATGTTCTTGTTCCCAATTACTGTACTGCATAGCTGAATTCTCAAGAAGCACTATTTCAAAAAGATTCCTCAAGCACTTCATTGATGCAGAAGCCCAGATTTCTTCATCGCACAAAAGGTATAGGACCTAGAGAAAGCTTACCCAAAGTACCTCTACACTTAGGCAAAGGCATTAATAAACAGTACTCAGCACAACAGAACTCAGGACAACCTTACTTTCTTCTTCAATTCAGTCAAGATCATTTTTAATCTCTCAGTATGGTGCATCAGGTCCTGACCCCATTCAAATTCTTTGAGAATTCACATTATTTCAATGGTGCTCAACACTAAAAATGACTAAGAAACCTACAGATTCAAGGCTTAACAGCTTAGCACACTTAAGCTTCAACTGTATCACAACAGAGCAACTAACAAATAGAGAAAGAATAAAACAACTGAAATAGTAATGGTATAGAAAGTTTAAGTTCAATGATTAATGTAAAGTTCTCAGGACACTAAGAATGCAAGTACAATTTTTATTTTCTGGGTTTTATGCTCATGAAAATCTCACACAAAGTTGTTATATTCTAAAAGAGCTTTATAGTAGCACTGCTAAAAGATAGAGACAAAAGCGATTGAAAGAGAATAAAAAAGTAAAGAGATAAGATTTCTTCCAAATTAACTTACATTCACGGCTTCCACCTTGTACTCATCATCGCTGTCAGGAGCAGAGAGGTCCAACAGAATTGGACACACCTTACTTTCAATGTCACTCTGAGCAACAAGATCTTGTTCTAGCAGTATAAGCAGTGCTTCTTGACCTGCCTTTCTAACCTATTAATATGAACAAACAAAACAAAAAAAGTACATCACTGTAAAAACAACATTTACTGATACGAGAGCCACAAAAGGTACGTTTTCAATGAACACACAGGTACGAGTGTTCTGGTTTCAGCTGGAATACAGTTAATTTTCTTCCTAATAGCTGGTATAGCGCTGTGTTTTGGATTTAGTGTGAGAATAATGTTGATAACACACTGATGTTTCACTTGTTGCTAAGTAGTGCTTACACTAGTCAAGGACTTTTCAGCTTCTCATGCTCTACCAACTGAGAAGGCTGAAGATACACAAGAAGCTGGGAAAGAGCACAGCCAGGACAGCTGACCCAAACTGGCCAAAGGGCTATTCCATACCATATGACATCATGTTCAGTATATAAACTAGGGGAAAGCGGGCCGGGGGGGGCCGCCACTCAGGGACAGACTGTGCATCGGTCAGTTGGTGGTGAGCAATTGTTTTTCATTTGCATCACTTATCTTTCTTGGGTTTTATTTCTCTCTCTTCTTGTTATTTTCCTTTTCATTACAATTTTTTATTATTATTATATTTTATTTCAATTATTAAACTCTTCTTATCTCAATCCACAAGTGTTCTCACTTTTACTCTTCTGATTCTCTCCCCCATCACACCGAGGGGGAGTGAGTGAGCGGCTGTGTGGTGCTTAGTTGCTGGTTGGGGCTAAACTACAACAATGAGTTAAAAAACAGGAAAAAAAACTTAGTTTTAACAACATAAAGGAATTAATAATAAATACTAAAGTTTAGTACAATTGTTAGATGCCCTTCATAAAATTCTGAGGAAAAGCCAAAAGATGAAGTAGAAGACAGGACTTGTTAAGTCATTACTCCTGTAACAGACTGTGTTGATATGCTGCTAGGTAAATCCTGTAAGTTTCCCATTACCTGCTAAGGAAAATATTTAGAAAAATATTCATCTATATACATTCAGACCTCCCTAGCAAAGTGTGCTGAAACCAATAAACACAAGGCACTACATAAAGCTAGATATCAATCAATATGAACTCTCCTGTTATCTCTTCCTCATGCCTCAAATTCACTGAACCACACAGAATTTTCCAGCAATTCAACTCACATAGTCTGTTTTTCCTACCTGATTGTTAACATCTGTGAGGTATCTCACTACTATGGGCATCAGGTACTCAAAAAACGCTGTTGGGAATTTTGGTCGACTTTCTTGCAGAAAAATGGCAATAGGAGGTATTTGTTCCATCAGCTCTGTACGTACAGTTGGTTCTAGTAATAAAAAGAAAGTCAGAACTACATCAGTAAATATGAAATTAAGATCACATACTTTAAGAAAAAAGTGGCTTTTTTTTTGTTTAATGTCTCACAACAGAGGAAAATGAAAAGACTCAAAACATAAGAAATATCACCACTGCGATTGCCTGTTCTTAAAAGGAAAGCTGAATAAAACAGAACAGACTTACATACATCATCACAGTCCAGAGACTTGCAATCAGTTTCCAAATAAATCAGATAAAATGAGAGCACTAGCTAGAAAACCCAATCACCATGAATGTATGCACAAGAAGTATTAAAGCATACAACCGTTCTGTGCCACATACACCACACATTCAGATGCGATTAACTCCTTCAAAATATTACTTTGGGCCTTATACTAAGTACGAGGCTTTCATTTCTACACCTACCATATCAAATACTTCAAAAAACAGAGAAAAAAAATAATCTCGTTTTCACTGACAGATATTGCTGTTAGATGATTTTGTTTCTGTAGTTCACTCATTGCCTTCTCAAAATCGAAAGTTATTGCCTTCTATATTGCTGCTTATGTAAAATAAGTTACAAAAACAAACAAACAAAACAAACCACCACACAAAAAAAACTTTCAAACCTGCATCTTCAGAGAGCCTGACCACTATTTCCATTACAGTCAGGAAGTCTTCTTCATTATTACTGAAATCTCGAAAGACATCCAAAAGACCTCTGGCAATAATTTGCCTGTGGAATGAAAAACATATTAATTGCCTTAATATCCTACCGACAACATGCACATGGGATGGAGGGATAACTTATCAGATGTAAATGGGCATCTAAAAAAAAACCCACCAAGCTCTTCTCTGAACATTCAGACATCGGTTATACAGTTTCTTCACGTCCCAACAAAACAAAGATGGAGTTGAGAAATCTTATTCCGATGACCAAGAACGAAAACCTCTTTTTATGGAAATGTTATATAAAAGTTACTCAAACAGAAATAATATTAGGCATGTGCTTAGGACAATGATAACAGAAGTCATGACACCTTAACATCCACAATGCTACCAGACTCGGGTTATCATCAAGTGTAGCTGTTGTACCCTTACCTGTTAAATATGTTATCACTGAAGGCATATTTTTCTAGACGAGCCAGTGGAGTTAAATTATCCTGTCCAGGAATATCCAAGAATGCTGTTATCCTCATGCTATCACAGTCTGGTCCATAATCTTCAAACCCAACTTGAAAGACAAGAAGAGTAACCCAAAAAAAAAAAAAATCCAAGAGTCAGCAACACATGTTACAGTGTAAAATACACTACACCAATAACTCTATTTCTTTTTAGAGCTATTCTTCAAAGGAATAGTATCTGTACATCACTGAAAACGGCTTACAAAAAGATCTTAAGTTGTACCTAATGAAGTCAAGAGCAACACTTACACGTAGACCTGTAAATTCAAGCTTTAAAATTTAATTAATTTCAACTGCCATAAAATCCTTGGGTTTTAACACATTTTACTTCACAAGTGGAATGGACTAACCACATGCACTATGAGTTAAGAGGGCTCAGCTGACAAAATTGCATGCCACAAACCGACAGACAAATTCAAAAGGAAAATCAGTCCCATTAAAAGAAACTAATTTTTAACAATGACAGAAAATCCCAAACTGAATTGCTTTAAAACAGCAAATTCTTAGGTCTGTTTCAAAGTTACCAAGGTACATTTTTCTCACTGTAGTTACTGGATCCCATACATCTAAATCAGACAGGTAACTTCAGGAAAAACTTCAACTTTACCTTACTTGTGAACACACTGCAAGCTTTCTACTGCAGACCTATCAACTACAGACTTTCCCATGCAAACCTACTCTTTTCTAAATCTTTTTTGTATTTGCAGCTTGCGACTTTTAACCAAATATTACCGTACCAACTGTTACAATTTGCCCCACCGAGTCTTACAGTCACCTAATCCAGTAACATGCACTTGATTACAGATTACAGGCAAAAACTAAGACTGTGAAGAGGAGAGGGAATAGGATAACTTGGCTGCCAATTTTATTTTTTTTTAATGGTTCATCCTTAAAACAAAGGCAGTGAAATAACCTGCCTGCAACACAAATGGTCTCATTTCAGCAATGGATATAGGAACACATACAGCAACCAAATCCACAGAAAGAGTTGCAGTAGAGTAGCTGATATTCCTGCTCTGGGTTTACAACTTTACCAACCAAACACTCCTAGAATTATGTACACTTGGTTCACATAAATAATATAGCAACTGTGATCACGCTTAACTACATGAAAATTGAGCCAATATTGCTTCTCAGATGCAAGTAGTAGTCTCCCAAACCAGCATATGTGCTGAGAGTGACAACCACTGAAGACAAGAAGCCAGTTTCTGACTTGGCAAGACACAGTATTAGGTATTTAAATCAGTAAAGAAAGCGCAAAACTAGTAACAACTTGAAAGCACAATGACAAGCCAAATAGGTTGTATTTGAAACTGTGCCTATGAGACTATAATCTAGGCACTCTAGGTTATGCCTCTACAGACAGAGACCTCCTGTCTTCAGGCAGTGGAACTTACATGGTGCCTCCATATTAAAAAACAGCAGAGCTTTGGCCAAATAACTAAAAGCAAACCAGGACCTAGATTCATTTACAGCACCAGTTTCCCCTGTTTGTAAAATGGGAAGAACAGGAATACCCTCTCCCACTGACACACTTTGAAGATGAAGAAATGTGTATATAAAGTACTATATAATCCCTATCTTCAGTATTCTGGTTTAATAAAAAAAGTTACAGTCCTTCCCAATATGTCATCCCAATCAGTACAAAGCTTTTGCACCTCTTAGAGGAAAGTCTGTGTTATTTCATAATGCACTCCAAAACTGTCAATGGGTTAAATTATGTTTATATGTAATTCCATGATCTCTGATATAACAATTTCTTCAGGATTGAAGTGGCTGTACCTTAATCAGGATAATTAAGCTTCAGCTCTTCCCTCACTCTTACTTTACCAATTTTATATTACAAACACTCTTCCCTAAAGAATCCCTCAGTCTGAGACCCAGCACAATGAACTTTGGTTCTAAACTACATTAATACCCATTATAAATCACTTTTTAGTTTTAAAAAAATCCTCTATTACTAAGAGGTACCAAGCCTCAGCTTTTTTCCTACAGAAAAATTCCTATTTCACATATAAAACTCTGCATTACAATTATTTAACACGAGCCAAAACATTCTCAGAAATACAGCTCATTTAAAGAAGAAATCATCTGAACATCCTTGGAGCAAAATGTTACACCTGGCTTTTCAGGGAAAGAAATAAAAAGCAGACTGGCTTAAGAAAGCACACAGTCTCCAAGGAACCCATCTGAATTAAAAGACTAGAGCAATTCTGAATTCTGCAATTCTTGCAGACAATATGCTCTGACCAACAAGTTCAATGGGAATCAAACAGAAGAAAACTGTGGGATTAGACTAAATGTTCACATTTCAAATGTATATACAGATACTACAAGTGAACCCACAGCTACATGATCAGAAACATATGCTAATTATCCATGGCTTTTTATAATGACTACATATTGTACTGACACCCTTATTTCCATTCAACTGGTCATTATTATTTCTAGTGGCTGCTCTTTAAGTTCTGTCAGGTTCAAAACATTTATCTGCACAAGTATATGTAATTTACATTGCACAGATCTGTCTGGGATTGATCTGTCCACATGCTCTAGAGCTAGCTTTCCCACCAAGCATAGTATCTGAAGAGGTAGAATCCACTGTTTGCTGCTTCAAAAGAAACCTACTGTATCACTGAAAACTCACAGGAAGTTATACAGTGTACGTAGGATTGCAGATTTCCTTTCTGAGGTTGCAACAAACTCTCCATATCCAAACCCAACTCTGACCATCTATGCAATTATATATGTATTTTAAAATCCACACAGATCGGACACTCTTTCACTAGCTAATTTTTGAGGCTAGCCACCTGTTATACAAAGAAAGATTTATTAGGGCTTATAACAATAAAAATCAATATACTTGCCATTAACTTTATCTAGTGCCCACTTGTTCTTGAATTAAGAAATAGTTTAAAAATGAAGGCTCTCATCAGTTCAAATATTTCAGAATTCCTACCAATTCAAATGACAATGAAGTAAATCTCAATTCTAAGTTTGACTACAATACTACATCTGGGACTAATTTTGTATACATGATGAACATGCTTAATTTTACTACTTGGAGTAGTTCTATTATTCATTTAAATTAGCTAAGCACACACCAGTGCTTCTAGGACCAGAGAGAAAACAGAGCAAAATACTTATGCTCAGGATCAAGAGAGTTAAATACCTGAAATTTTTTCCACACACTCAGTACACATAAGTAAGGAATAGTCATGGCAGAATCCATTTTGTCTTCTCTCAAGCATTTTAATTTTCTTTTTCCATAAAATAAGAAGCCATAGGTACTTACAAGTTTCAGAATACAGTAGAGTACTAGAAAGTAAATTACAGAAAAATAATGAACTGGTATTTCTTAACGGATTTAATGTTCTTTCATAGGCGAATCAAACATTTGGTATTTTTCCCTCTAATGATATCAAACAAGCAAGCTTGAAATCTGTCCACCTATAAACAAGTATAAATGTGACAGTATTCACAGATGAACTTGAGTTCACCATGCCTTAGTTTGACCTAGACCCAAAAGCTGCTTAGAGCCTATAAGAAACACCTACAGGGTCACAGAATTTAACTATGCAATTCAACATCATTAGCTAGTATCACTATCCACTTCTGCCAACACAAAACAGTAAATACTAGTGCAGAGTGCAATGATTTCATGAGCTCCAGGAGGTCATTTTCTCTCCTGCTGTTTTTAGAAGGAAAAACAATTTTTAAAATACATTTTCTTTACTGTACAAAGGGCATAATTAAGCTAATTACTTTTCCAGATGATCCAGTATCTCACCTTACAAAAAACAAGTTTCAAATTGTACTTCATCAATTTATGGTAGACTTTACTACAGCTTTTCCCCAAATTCAAAGGAATCCCCCAGTCTCTCCGTTTGTTTCAAAGTGCACGACACTATTTCACCAATTTAGTTAAGAAAGTAAAAATCCAGTTCCAGTGATTTCACTGAGATTTTCCTAAAATGCATCACGAACTCTTTGCTAGAGTAGTCATAGCACAAGAGTATCTCAGTCTAGATGGGACGTCTGAACTCTGCTGTAACGCAAACAGAAGACAGCTTTCAATGCCGTAATTCTAACTGCATTGTCAAATTAATGAACTTAATAAAAGAATATTTTCAATCATAAAATAATATTTCAATAATACTCTAAAATGCACATCCCTTTATTGACATGCTCATCCTGAGTGATCATTTCTTTTACACAAATTTTAAGTGACCCATATAAAAAGCTTATTAACTACTGCTTACGGCAAAACTTTATCTGAACATTTTTATTAAGTTCATGACTCAAACTAGGGTTTTGCTTACAAGCATCAAACTTCTTAATCGACTTACCAGACAAACTCGTTACTCACAGTCTCAACAGAACAGCCAAAGACTGAACACTAATGGAGAACGAACACCTAACTCCTAGCGATGGTCACTCCTGGTTCAAGGCCAAGACCCATACCGTAACACTACAGGAAGTTTGCATTTATTTCTGCTGCTTGCACGTTACACACTCAGGAAATAGAACTCAATGACACACTAGTTTGGGGTTGGCTTTTTTTCTTAATACAGAGAGAAGAAAATTGGAAAGGGAACTGGGAGCAATTCAGAAAGACCCAATCAATTCAAATAGCTAAGTATTCATTAGCATTTTCAAGGGTTTCATTTGTTTTGTTTGTTTGTTTGTTTAAATTAGGGCAGGGAGAAAAAGCTATTTTCAACTCTTAAATAAGGTACTACAACTGTTACAGCTCTTCTGCTAGAGGAATTCACTGCAAAATGGTCTTTAAATCAGCATAAGCACATTGATATGTATCAGCTAATTTCCTTCTCACTTAAATCCTGTTCAATACATACATGCTTTTTGTTATCTAATGTGATGACTTCTCACAAACTTTTTACATTTACTTGCTGCAGCAAGCAATAACCTTTAGTACCTCTTTTTAAGCAACTTCTTACAGTGTTATCAAAATTTTAAATCCCTATATATTAAATATGTGTATTTCAAGTACCAACTTCCACACTTTTAGATTTCTAGCTTTTCAAATAGATAACTATTAAGGAAGGAGGATGCTTTTTAATTAGTTTTAAATTCATTAAGACTCATAGAGTTACTCACAATGTATCTGTATAAGAGAAAGATATTTTGCAATACACAAAAATACAAACATAAAACAAACCAAGAACTCTTACATACACAATTAATCTCACCATTTATACATCACTTACATCGCAAAAGATCCCAAACTTTTCTTTCTAAAACTTAACCAAAATACAAACGCTACATCATTTTTTTTTCTGCTACCCACTAGTAAAATGCAGAAACCTCAAAGACTGAGAGCAACAACACCTAAGAGCAGCAACTAAAAAAATCCCACAGAACGATATCCCATCCACAGGGGCGATGTCCCTGCACATCTTTCTACTGGTGTACTTTAGATCTCACTTGTATTCTAACATTTCCCCTGGTGCTCCTGAAGACCACCTTCTTCCTAAATTAGCTTATACATGCTAGATTGAGGGGGCAAGGGAGGGGAATCCATCTATTACACATTTTCAAGTACTATTAAACAATAGTGGTTTTGTGGTAAACGAATAGAGACTCTCACAAGAAACAAATTCAAGTATCAGTTCTCATTTTTTTTAATAGAAAAGTCAATCCAGCATCCAAAGTGCCAATGAAACCACCCCGCATATACAGCTGCTTTCTAAAGCAATAAAAGTTCATATAATTATTGGTCAAAGATTTATCTCCTTAAGTAACACCTCTTACCAAGCTGCCTGATAGATGTTAAGCTCTAATCCTTGTAACAAAACTCTGGACCACACCAGCTTGAGGTGGAGCTGTTGCCTGGCCTAGGATCCACAACATGGTATTTAACCTAAAACCACTGGCATGTATGACTAGCCAACTAGAGTACAACAGCGGTTTTTCTTTTATTCCCGCTTCCGAGGTGCACACGCAGCCACCGCAGCAAGGTCCTGCCGAGCGCCTGTGCCGCAGGGATGCAGGAACAGCAAAACACACGGCGTCCTTAGCAGCCTCGGCAGGGTTTTAAAGTCTCACCCGTTTGAGCTATCGCAGCTAGGAAATGCCTCGGCTACTCTAAGCTAATTTCCACCGACAACAACAGCGGAGCTAAACCCCTAAACCACCTCCGGCCCGACACGTTTTCGTTTCCTAGGGATTCATCGCAGGCCGTTGTTGGAGGTGCTGTTTGCGCTGAATCCAACAGTTCAGCGGCCATTTGAAACAGGGAGGACGGTCTCTCGGAAGGCCGGTTTCCAGACACCGCCCCGGGCCTGCCTCCCGCCCGCGGGTCCTCCTTCTCCCGCGGGACGGCGGCTGCCCCCCCAAAACCCCACTTTAAGAGGCTGCCCGTCCTTCGACGGCTCGACCCGTCAGCCAGAACTTGGAGGCTTATGAAACACGCCAGGTGAGGTGAGGGCCCGCAGCTGAGGGAGGGAGCGAGCCCGCTTCCCCTGTCAGCACCGCGCTCCTGCAGACGCACAAATAGGCTCTTAATTCATGAACCCCAACGTCATATAAGCCTTCACCTACCAGTACAAACAGCCTCAAAATCCTCCCTTCACTCTAACCTGGATAAAAACGTGGAGAGGGAAAGAGGGCGACAGAAGGACCCCGGGGTGGGACAGCAGGGGAGGGCCTAAATAGGGAGCAGAAAAATAAAAAAACAGTTACTCACAATCATCTAAGTCATCCTGCAAATCCACAAAATACAAAGGGATCCCTACAAACAAAAACAAAAGAGAGACACCAGGACGTTGGTTTCGGAGGGCCACGGCGAGGACGGCGGCAGCCGCAAGCAAGCCGCCCCAGTACCCCCCGCCCGCCGGCCGGCCCCACTTACCAGCCATCTTGGAATGGACATGGGCGAGGAGGAGGAGGGGAGCGGGAGGGCAAAGGGAGGAGCCGCCGGTACTTCCTGCCCCCGGGTCAGCCCCCGGGTCAGCCCCCGCGCAGCCGGAACGCCACCGGTTTAATAAACAGCCGCTGCCGGGGGGCGAATCGCCCCTCAGCATCCGCTGTCGCTTCCTGAGAGAGAAGAAAACCGTGGCGGCGGCGGGCGGGGGGTGTAGTCAGGTGATTCCGGCGGGCCGCCCAAGATGGCGTCGTGTCCGCGAAGCCTGAGGAGGAAGGTTTACTGGTAACCACGGCGTGGGGGAGGCGGGGGGCTGCCCCCGCAGGCCTCGGGTGCACGCGTGCCTCGGGAAGGGCTATGATCGTTCTGGGCTGCGTCTCAGGCGCTCGTTAAAGGCGCAGCCTGCCCGGCCATGGCTCTGAGGGAGCTGAAAGTTTGCCTTCTGGGGGTAAGTGCTCTGTGGCTGGCTCTTCGCGGGGCCCCGGCGCGGGCCGGAGGCGGCGGGAGGGAGGGAGGAAGCCTGCTGAGGGGCTGGCTTGAAAGGCTCTCTGGTGGCGGAGAGCCGCTCCGTGAGCCCCAGAGAGCCTTTGAGTGTGAGGGGTCCTCTCCCCGGGCGAAGGGTGGGCCTCGCCCCCGCCGGAGCTGCCGGCGCGCCCCGGCTGTCTGGCCCCGTCCCCCTGAGGACGGGGTGAGGCGTTTTCCAGAGGTAAATATCGCTCCTTTTTTTTTCCATGTTTTCCTTTATAAAAAACAAAACAAAAAAAAAGAAAGGAAGCACAAACATCTAGTGTATGCTTCCCTCTTCCTCGCAAGCTGTTTCGGGCTTGGAGTTCACAGAATAAATAAATAAAAGCGCTTGAAATCAAACTCGAGGGGGAGGGGTCTGAACTTTTTTTTTAACAACATATGTAGGCTTTGAAAGTGCCCTAATTGTTGCAGGTGATGGAAAAATAAGACATCAAGCAAATTGAAGTAGAAGTTTTAAAAAACCAAAGGCTATAAAGCTGCATGTTGGCTTGGTTTGTTCTGAGGGCTTCACTAGAGAGCCTCACGTTGAATAGGTGGAGTTGTCTCCACCTGTATCTAAATCCCGTGTTGTACAGAGTATGGCAGAATCGTTTTCTGCTTCTGAATGGCCACGTTGCCCTTCATGAGGGAAAATTATGTGTTTCTGTGCTCTTTGTGTTATGAAGGCATTTGAGGTAACTACTAGATACTGTTTGCGTTCACCTGACCTGAGAAACCTTTCATCATGTAAGAAAAGGAGAATAAGCACCCAGGAAAACTAGTCCTTGAACTCCTGGAGCCAGGAACTGCATCTGTGTTTCTCTTCTTAAGATTTGCTCTGCTTATTGAGACTACAAACATTATAAAATACCAAACTAAGATAATACGCTTTTCCTCGAGAGGAAAACAGCTTGAAAAGATAAACACAAGCATACATACTGTACCCAAATTTACTACAATAGTCAGAAGATTCAAGAAAATGCATGAATGGTGTAAAACTTCATTTTCAATGAAGCAGTTTCTCAGGGTTGGTTTTTTTTTTCCTTAAAATTTTAATGACTCTGGAGATGTAAAGCAAAAATTTTCTCTTCACCTGCCTTAATTAAATGACCATTTAAAATGTCCAGCTGCTATTGAGAACAGTTTTACTGCTAATATTTTGTTGAGTTATTTCACTCCTAAACATGCTTTCTATGTATTTTTTTTAACTATGGAGTCAGTGGTGCAAATGCATACATGACCCAGAATTTTCATGTTAGTTTCCTCTTTTACCATTTATAGCTCTGTAGAGTTGCATTAGAAACATGTTTCAGGTGTGTCACAGAAGATATTTCAAGTCTTTCATTAAGCAGGGTGGGACAGCATTAGTCAGAGGTTGAAATGTGTGTGTCACACTTCTGTAATTTAATGTGCTCCATTGGCTTGCAAAGATGGAGTACTGTACTCAATTGCTGTATATTTTACTAAAAGTGGTAGATGGTATTTCCCTATTTGTGCATAGCTTGGGGGGGGGGAAGTTAGAGTAAGTGATAATAAGCATGAATGCAGATTTTTATAGTCCTTCATAAAAACTTCCTAACAATTTTGTTTAGAAGACTGTAACTTATCAGAGACCTTTCAGTTTTCTACTAAACAATTTAGTGCCTGAAGTATTTAAGAATCTAACTTCTCTGGGATTCTCTGCAGGAACATGTTATTTATGCACAGTGTATTGCAAGATGTGAGGATAAAAAGAATTATCTCTTTAGAGTAACTAATGTCTCTTTCAACTGTTTCTATTCTTTTTTTAGGACACTGGTGTGGGCAAATCAAGTATCGTGTGGAGATTTGTAGAAGATAGCTTTGATCCCAACATCAACCCAACAATAGGGTAAGAAAATAAATAAATGTGACTTATTCAAGAATAAAACCAAATTATATGAATATATATTGGTACACCCTGAATAGATCACTTGAGGCTTCTCCATGTGTGGCAGCTAAATGTGGTAATAAACATGACTGCAGCCTTAATTGGCTCATGAGCTACCTTAGGAAACATAGGAGTGTATTTGGCACTCCCGCAGCTTCCATCTTCATATATAAGATCTGGACCCATTTTGTATTGTTAATCTAAGCTAACAAAATCCTGCTAGGAGTCCTGGGTTATGAATAAATTACACTATAGATGCTTCTTTTGAAGTAACAACATGCTTTTCTCATACACTGCTCTTAAATTTCAAAGTCTAATTATTATGCAGCTACATGATTAGGGTTTTTTTATAGAGTCAAGTACAATAACAAGTCTCTTAGGTTTTTAAAGGTAGTTAATACTAATTCAGGTTGTAGTTCTCTTCATGAATTAGTTCTAATGTTACACGTCTATGTGCAATACACACACTCGTAAGTAACTGATGAAACTGTTAATGCAATTGGTCTCAACTCAGAGTAGGAATGTTACTGGGCTCAAATCTTCAAATGGATAGAAGGAAAGGCGAGCATCAGGAATTCTCGGAGTGGTTGGATCTTATTATTTCTTTTGCTGTCGTCTTTGCTTTGTGAATGTCTTATGGGCTACTTTGCTCAGAAGTAATTCTTTACTTACAGGAGGGCACGACTTCACTTGATGCTGAGAAGTGTGGGGGGGTGTCAATGCAACTTCCTGTCTCAGGTGTTACACAGGCTCTACTGCAGCTTTGACCAGAAAAGATCCTTCTGATAAAGATCAGCTGTGTCTCATCCTGTCCTTCAAAAAAATGTAGTTCCCATGATACCTCTCTCTCTTCCCCCCTACACCTCCCACCTCTTTTTTTGAGTGTAAATACTGGTATGATATTGCAAGATGTTCTGTAGGAAGTATGCTTTTGTTAAATTTCTCTGTTAACAAAGGTAGTCTTTGAGATAGATTGCTAAGTAGTTTTCTTAGATCTTCAAGGGTTGAACATTCTTAGTTACTGTCAGATTAGCTACAATGTAGGTTCTTTTTTGGAGGACCATGAAACTGATGTGTGGGTAGGAGTCATATTGCTGTTTGCTTAAGTAGGGGAGTAGGCTGTCTTAAACTCTTAAGTTCGGGTTATATAGAAAGTTCAGACCTACTGCCCATAGTGATACTAACTGCAAGCAAAACTTGTTCAGGAAGACACTACTGAAAAATCCAGTTGTTTTTCTTATTACCTGAGGTGTTTGAGAAATTGGTTATCTGTCTTCATTCCTAGTCATCCAGAGACTTTTAAAAACAGAGTCTGTTAAATAGTTGGCTAATATGGGTAGTATCTACAGTGGCCCGAAGTTAGCCATCATGTTCATGCATGCAGTTCCTGCGGGAGTTAAAAAAAAAAAAAAAGAGATTAAAGTCTGCTTAACTAGTAGGTGACCGGGTATGGTAACACAGACTTAGGTTTTGCAAACATGAGAGGTGCCTATTTATTTGGCTGGGATGCTCTTTTCTATAGTTAGACATATGTCACCACACATCTAGACTACATGTACTTAACTACATGTACTCAAACTACTTAAACGTTTGAGTAACCCAGTATGGAATTTGCATTATGTCTCCAATCGCATGTGAACTGCAGCCTCCTCAAGTCTGCTTTCAGATTTTAAATTCTAAAATACTGTGCTTGATGGCTTTAGGCTCTGAATGTCTGCAAGACTGTCTAAAGCTGCAAAGCAAAGATTGTCATCTGTGATGCTTCCATCCTGGCAAAGTAGAATTTTCTATAATCTGGAGAAAACTCAGGAGAGGGTTTTGTGGTGGGTTTTTTCTTTTTTTTTTTTCTTTCCTCCCAGGGAAGGGCTGAGACTGGAATTAACTTCATCAAATCTTCTTGTCTTCCCTCCAAAGTCAGTTTCTTTTAATCTGGTAGTTTTCTGACTGTGTGGTGTGTGGATTGATTTCTTTTCTTTTTTTTTCTCCTCCCTCCAGTGTAGCACCTATATGTCTGAAGGCAGGAACCCAAAGAGATCATATGCATGTGTCTTCCCAGGGGAATGTCTGTAACTGGTACTGTGTAGTAACTCAAGGTGCTGTTAGAATGATAGCCATTGTGGTAATGAGGCTAATGTGTAGAATAGAATTTGTCTTCATGGGTTTAATGACAGTACTGGGATTAGTATAATTCCTTGAAGTGACAGACTAAAAATCTGTATCTTTTAGCAGTCTTAACAAAATCATTCATTGGTCTGAGGACTTGGCATCTTGGTAGTTTGCTATAGTAGTATAAATGAATCTAAACTTGCCCAAATGCAGGGATTGTGTGAAGCTCCAGTAAGATACAGTCCCAAAATTTTAAGCAAATTTAATTTTGAAATTTTTTCTAGATCTTGTTTTTATTTCCTAATTGAGGAGGTGGAAAGAACAAAGTAAGGATTAGAGAGGAGTTTTGAGCATCTTACAGAACTAAAGCTGAAAACGTTTCTACATTTACTCCTGGGTTTGTGAGTTCTTGAGATACAATCTTATGTTTCCTGTCCTGTTTCCATTCCTCTTAGAATTATCTGAGCAATCATACTTTGTTGTCATGAGTATTCATCATTCAGGTTCAAATATGGGCAGCTGTAGAAACCCCGTCAGAATTCTGCAACGTTTGTCCTCTTGGGATGCTGAGGACATGTGCTGCTTTGCCTGACCAGCATGTAGCTCTAGGTACTGCAGAATAGCTAGTCTTTCATTATAGCATCAAAAAGAAATTATGAATGAGTATAGAAGTACTTTCAGGTGTATCTTATTCACATAGTTATAGTGCTTACTTGGCTGGGAGAAGCAGCTAGGAAATTTAGTAGTGATAATGCCTGTTTTACTAGAAGTCGTCAAGGATAGCTCTAGTTTGGAGGCTTTTGTTGACCCAAAAGTGGTTTGTCTTTGAGCTGTTTGTTCTCTTTTGGTTTTTTGTTGTTTGTTTTGGTTTGTGTTTGTTTTTTTTAATGTCTGTCACAATGAAAGCTTCCACTTGTCAAAGAATTTCAAGTAGCATTTAACCTCTATTGTGAGCTACCATTTGGTGTGTGTTTAGTTGTGGTGTGAATTAGAGCAACACAGCTGTTCAGTTCAAACTGACTGTACAGGAATGTTTTGGTTTATAGAACCAAGTAAGATAAATTTTCAGTTAGAATCTGCGATTTCAGAAATTGTTTCCATATTGGCTAGAGCATTCAGAATTGATGCTTAATTTGCAGCAGTCTCAAGGAAGTGGAAGTCTTTGCTGTGCTTTACAACAGATACTCCTATCACTTTATTTTCCATTATTCAGTGCTAAAGTATGTCATCTAGTTAACTGTGTTGAAATGCATTGCAATTACCCTCTTTTTAGGGATGCTGCAACATTATATTTGGCTTATTAAAAGAGTAATCAACTTTGGAGATTGACGTACTATTTAGCAAACCATCTGAGCTTAAGGAATGGGGAGAAGGTTACCTGTTAACAATGAAAAGCATTGTGTAATTGCTCCCTTTCTTTATTTTAAAGGTAGATAGCTGTTTTGTCCTCCTAACATTGAAACATGTCCAAAGACTCCAGTTATATTAACTATGAGTGTCATGGACATCATCAAAATCTATGCCCTGATGGTACTTAAGATACAAGATAAACTGAAGTTCAGAGTCTTGGACTCTGGTATTTAATGTTGTTGATCATGCTGAAAGACTCTTGTTCTCTGACTTCAAATCTACAGTGAGCTTAGTGTACTGTAAGAAGCTCCACTACAGGCCACCTCCAGGATCCTATCCTGCATCCTGTCCAAAACTGACAGTAGAGCAAGTTTGGAAGTCTGCAGTATTTTCAAGTGATGGGAATTGAGCATACAAAAGGTGTTCAAGATCATAATGTATGGTCTCATATGGTTAAAATAGTTATGGCATCTATAGCTCCTATTCTACAAGGACTTGAATTCAGTGCATGGCTTTTCTAATAAAAAATGTGCCTACAGGTAATAGATATAGCAAAGAACTCCCTCTTGTAAAAGATTAGGTCTCTGAATTCCTGTTCCTGTGGGAAATACACTGATTCATGTAAAGCAGATCAAGTAAAGCACAGAAGTACTTCACAATATTTTGCAATATTTTACTGTAATAAATCTAGAAGTGGAGGGGGAGCAGCTGGAGCATAGGAAGAGGGGGTTTTTTGTCTTCTGGAAGTGCAAGAGCCTCTGCAGACTGAAGTATATGATGACAGACAGGATTTGAGAGCTGTACAGAGTGCAGACAACAAGCAAGTTACTCATTATTGATTTTGCTGTCCTCTTAACACCTACCAATAGTGATACGAATCTCCCATATTTTATTCCCAAGTAGGGACTTACCAGCGTTTATCTGAATGTTAGTACAGAGATAGAAAAAGCTGATGCAAAGGGAAAGGATTTGATCTCTTTCCCTCTGGAAGCTTCCAGTATACACTTAAGTGATTTGCAGTGTTGATTCCTCCACTTAGGAAGAATGTTGTTAAAAAGGCTGATCTTTCTGATTTTTTTTTGCCCATACCTCCTTGATTTTTATCAAAAGCTTATAAACAATAAAAGCTTATAATTTGCATTTGTGTTCCTTCTGTTTTGTTAGTTGAATTTCATCCTCTGAAAGGGAATTTCATCCTCTGAGGCCTTTTGCCTCATTAATTTCAGCCTTTATGTATGAAAATCTTAATCAGTTTTTGTGTGTGTGTGTGGGGAAAGCACTTTTATTGGAATGTAAACCTTTTAAAAAGTTCATGGTGGTAATGTTCTAAGAACTTATTTATATTCTGAAAAGCATAAGCTGTAATTTTTTTCCAGAGCCTCATTTATGACCAAGACTGTACAGTATCAAAATGAGCTGCATAAATTCCTAATTTGGGATACAGCTGGACAGGAGCGGGTAAGTAGAATCAATGTCTGTGGTGACAGTTCTGGCTAGAGTTTGTGTTGCTTTTCAACCCCACTCCCGAAAGTCACAATGTGATCTGGTTTTACGAATATCTGTTAGAACATTTGTTTCTATGCAGGTTTCTATCAAGATATAGGTGCTGTAAATATGTTTTGATTTTTCATTGTTATCATGGTTAAAGTACAAAGTTAAGGATGATTACCTAAGAAGAGGAGCTTATAAAACAAAAGGCTGGGTTTAGATTCACTGAAAGGGAGTGCTATTTCAAAAGAAAACAAGGCGGGGGAGGGGGGGAAAGCCAGCAGCTGTCTCTAGTACCATTTCTGTAGTTGAGTTTTAAGCATTCAACTGCAGTATTTGCAGACAGTGCAACTGGCAACATGAGAATCCAAGTGAAATGAATGATCGTATTTCATAGTACAAGTAAGGCCCTGATTCTGGGAAAATATACAATTGTTAACACATTCTGTTAGCTTCAGTGTTAAGGTTATTAATGTGAGTAGGATGTGGGTTTACACATTCAAAAGCCATGTTTCAAGCAGTGTTATGGGTGATAACTGATCTTTTATTATTTTGTAAAGTTTTATTTCTCAAATCTGATAGTGTTATAAGCTATGTCAAGAAATCTATTTTGAAATTTAAATTTTTATTGGGTAGTTTGGGGTTTTGATCTCTGCAGCATGCATAGTTCTGAGGGGAGGCAACAAAAACTTCCAAGAAAATGATTAGTCAAATGAAATAATAATTAATTAATTTGCATGAGTTTTACTTAGAATTTAAAAGGAAAACTTTGCTAGTTAATGTGCTTGTTTATGGATTACTAGTAGCAACAATAGAAACTATAGTAGCTGTATTAACAGTGCTTATTCTTGCAGTTTCTTGACTGCTAACTACTGGCAACTGTCAGTTAGTCATGATGAGTTTATTTAGGATGCAAGCTAACTGTAACAAAGGTAGACACCAGAGGTGTCTCCAGTAAGGATCAGTTTGATCAGGTTGGGTTATTACTTTAGGATAATAACTGGCAAATGCAGCTGTACTATTTTTCAGGATTGGCTCAAGAAACAGAGCACCCAAGCAAAAAAACCGCAAACTAAAACAAACCCCACCACAACCAAAAAAACCCGGCCTTGTAAAGGCTCTGTCATCCCTATGCAGAGTCACTTGATCTTTTGGAGTCCTGGTGGAACTGACTTGCTAGCTTTTTAGCCTGATATCAGCCTTGATGGTTAGAAAGTAGCTCAAGTATATTTGTATTGCATTTCAGTGCTCTAGATTTTGAACGACAATTTATTTCCTTCCAGCAGCACCATATAAAGTAAACTTATGTTGTCAGGGATGTGTCACAGGAATATGCCCAGTAGTATCTGTTATCAGAAATATCCGAGTCCTTCCATTACTAGCAGTCAGTCAGCATTTGCTGTATTTTGTCTTAAGTGAACATCCTAGCCCATTCTGAAATGTTAATGCTGTGATATGAGTCTTCTGCGAGGTAGAGTATGAATTTTGAGAGGCTGGTACTCTTAAATAGAAAGCTTTATAAACATGCCTGCCACAGCTTGGCAGGAAACATCCATTACATATTAGCATTCCATCCTGTTCACTTTAAGTGTGTTTGCAAGCAATGGGAGAATGCCCTAATTTGGATTCAGCACACTACAATCTGAGGAAGCATCTCTCTACATGACTAGCATGTTCCTTGTCTTTCTGTTTTTAGACATTGAGTGACACCTCTTTAATTTTCTTCCATACAAGTTGCATGATATCTTTACTGAAATCAAAAAAGGAAAGATGTCTTACCTGGGCTCTGACCCAGGAGCTGTGATACCCGTGAAGCTTACGTACCACACCTGAGAGAAGTCACTGTGAGGCCCCAATATACCCAAGGAAAACAGTGAAATGGGAGCAAGGATATTTACTTTGAAATGATGCCAGTGTCTTCATAGATGTTCCTTTCTCCAAAACAGACAGCACTATCACTTATTGCGAGTCACAAATGGTCCGTATGCCTGCCTTGCCCTGAAATACGTAGCACAGTTTTCTGGTCATGCAACACATCTGACAATGAATTATCAAAGGGATACCATCCCTGGTGATCTGGAATACCACAAATGTCCACACCATTCTTGGAACTAAAATGTCTCTGCTGAGCTATGGAGTGTAATGCACAGAATTCATAGTCCTGGCTTCTTGAGGAGAATTTGCTATTTTCCAGTTCAAAAGCCCAGCAGCAAATAGTTCTACGCTATGCTGGGCAACCCCTTGTTCTAAATGGCTTCAGGGAGTGGCTGGCTAGCTTCACTCCAAAGGTGGAAATGTGCACTAATTCACTTCACATAGCTCATTTTCCTACACACACGCACCTTACTTCTTCTCTCATTTCCTCTACACTGAGTAAAGTTGATAGGAGATTACTTACACCAACTAGGATTTTTGCCTCCTTACCTCACAATTGTGACAGTTTCTCTGGATAATTACATTATGTCGTCTTAATAATTCTGTCAAAACACAAATCGGAGGCTGGAGGGCAAGCTGAAGTCTTTGGAAAAATAGCAAAAGGAAAATTCAGTTTTTCTGGTAACATCTGTTTTGTTAATGTATTTTATCTGCTGACTGCTCTTAGGTGGAAAAAAGTATCTAAGTGTTAGCAGGCAGGAAATGAGAGTAATACAAAATCAGCAAGTGAAAGTTGGTTTATTCCCAATGTAAATATTCAAATAATCAAAAAGCCAGGTTGCAACCAGTCCAAGTGGTGGTTTACCAAATATATTTCCCTTTACATTTTAGTACTTAGGAGGAAGAGAGGGATTATGTCCCAACACTAACTGAATGCCTGCCCGTGTTTCCCTTTCCCACTATTAAATATTTTTATATTCTGAACTTTGTGTTCAAAATCCTGTTTTCAAAACAGAATTTGAGAGCCAAATGTAAATGGTCTGGAATTCTGCTTTATAGCAAGATTTTTATGATTTATAATATTGCTCTCAGTTGAACTGTACTAAGCAAAAGGAAATTGGTATTTTATTAGAACCAAATAAGCCTTTATGAAAAACTGTATTCTATTAATGATTTTTACCATGAGTAATAAGATGCACAAAAGCTCTAAATCACATATGCTTACATCAAAGCAGGACACGCAGTTTACTCTGTGCTTTGACTGAGAGTTTTGGTTGCTAGATTAGTTATCTGGTTCTCTTTAAATTAGCAGAATATCACACTGGTTTTAAGAATGCTTGATTGATATTTTTGATGCAACTTAATCATGTGCTCTAGAACTTTTTTCAGTTCTGGATTCATAACACTGTGCCCATGCAAAGGTACAGGCCTGTTTTATACTCTGCAAATACACTACCAACCAAATATGCCTGCTGTAGATTTAATTCTGAAAATTACAATAAAATTGCTGTAGCCTTTTACTATCTAGCGTGTTCCTTAAAGCTCTGTTCACAACAGATCACATAGTTGTGGGCTTTTGCAGTTTTTAGTTTTAAACATGCTTCTAACTTTTGAGTTTTGAGGAAAACCTTAAGTGAAATCCTTAAAGCCATAAGTTAGGTTATGAAGAGACCAACATTTCTAGCATTTAAGAGTGCCATCACTGATCCATGGGGCTAGAGGTTGACACCAACTTCTGAACATTGCAGATCAGCAGTAATATATGCTAGTTTTTGTGAAATTACTTTTTGTCCAAAAGTATGAGTGTCTTAAAGAGGAAGAAGCAAGTTCAATTTCGACTATTTTCCCCTTGCTCAGTGTTTAAAGTTGATCATATATCCTGTGGGTTTGTGTCTGTGTATAATCTACAGTCTTTTAAATGAGAGATTCTAATCTAGTCAAAATAAGGTCAAGTTTGGCTTCCTGCTTTTTGCAGTAGGTGTCCTGCTGATCCCTAAGCTATTTATTGGTTGGCCTTTGTAAAATAGTTCTTTCATGGAAGTTTATGTACTCCACTGCACAGCCTCTCTGTAATTGTAAAGAAAAGTTTTCCACTAATGTGAACTTTAAAGGTAGCTTTCACTTTCTTCAATAATAATAATAATGAGATCATGGAGGTCAGTGGCAGATCAGATTCATAATGTATGGTGTCTGTCTTTCAGTTTCGTGCTTTAGCTCCGATGTATTACAGAGGGTCAGCAGCAGCCATTATAGTGTATGACATCACAAAAGAGGTAAGAAGTTTGATCTTGACCCAACATTATGATTTCTGTGGGTTTTTTGTGTCATGGGCCAGTTCTGACTCTTAATTCCTTCTGTTTTTTTATTTTTTTTTTTTCCACATCAGGAAACTTTCTCAACATTAAAGAACTGGGTTAAAGAGCTTCGACAGCATGGACCTCCAAACATTGTTGTAGCTATTGCAGGAAATAAGTGTGATCTTAATGATGTAAGGTAAATAACCATTGACAGTTTGGAGGTTTTCACTTAAGCTCATAGTGCTAAATATTTTAAGCAGGTGAAAGGTATAGAGCAATTTAAGTTGTTTTGCACTAGCATTGTAGTTTCACAAGGGATTTGAGCTGTTTCCACTGTCAGGTTTGGTTAGTCTGCCTTTGGACGGTCTTGCCCACTCCCTGTGTTGGTGTGAGTATGTGTGTGATTGGGCAGTAAACCAGGCTGTAAGATGGATCCAGATTAAAACTAACGGTTTAAAAAAAGGAAGACTGATCCAAGTGTATTTATCTTGCTCACACCATGAGCACTTGCAGGCATGACAGAGGTGGGATAGCAGGGTTAGGAATGAGCAGTTTACAGGGAGACAGGATTACTTTCTCTGGTGGCAGTGCCAAGTTACACAAGCCTAAACTGCCTGTGAAACTACAATGTAATACAAGCTGTTTACCTCACTTTATAAGAAGTACCCCTGTCAGTCTGTAGCACCTCATTTTGTTAGGAAAAACATAGAGCCTGTTGGAAAGCATTGTGTAGGTTTTTCTGACTTGCTTGTTCAGGTGCCTTCCTTCCTTGCTTAAATATTGGGGTGGAATTGGCTGTGGCTGAAATAGTTGCAGGGAGCGGGAAAAGTTCTTGAGAAACTTTATGAACAGCCAAACTTTCAAGAAGGCATGTACTCAAAACAAAAGAAGCCCTTTTTTATTGATGTCCTGGTTAAATAAGCCAAAATTCAGAAAGAAGGTGTGTGCAGACTTCTTGTTTTTAGATTTCATTGGAAAAGGCACCACAGCTTGTGTCTCAAAGGAGGCAGATGGTTTGTGTTTAAAGAACCACTGCAAAGTTGGTTCTTAGTATAGTTTTACAAATTGTTAATATATAGCAGTTATCTAGTGAGCTCTAATAACTTTTGTTAGAAGTAGCATATGTCTTGAAGGAAATACGGCATAAAGTTACTTAGAAGACAAATATATGGCATGTGGTATTAAGTCTCACACACTTATTTTTTGGTGCTTAGGTGGCATCGTAAATTACGTGAACGTTGTTATTCAAGCTAATGAGCAAGATTCCTTGTACTTCAGTCACAGGCAATATTTTAGCCACTGATCCAAAGTCTGTGCTTTTGGTATCTTAAGTCCCTTGTTACTGAAAGTAGCCTATTTTTTCTAGAAATTGTATGTAAAGTGATACAATGTATAGTCCAGTCCTCTCCCCCCCCTGTTGGGGTTTGGGTTTTTCACATTGTTTAAGGAAACATACTTCATTATTAACTTGGCCTGCTTAGGAGTGCAGAATAACTTTTTCACTTCTTGGCTCTGTTGTTGTGTGCTCAGTCTAAATGAGTTTGTTTACAGCTATGTCTTCATGCTTCATGTAAAGTAAATGCTATACTAATGATCTGTGCAGTGTTGTGAGATACTTGGTTTTATGAACAGCTGTAGGAAATCCACTGGATTAGTGGAACCAGTACTTTAGGATCTTTTCAGTACATCTGAAACTGTTCTGTGTGTGAAGAATAAAGCACCCCCTAATGATTGATTGCAGACCTACGCTTAGAGCACTCAAGAAACAAACTCCACTGTAATGTTGTCAGATGGATTAAGGCCTTGTTTAGTTTATGATTGTGCTTCAGTGATGCTCAAGGCAGGGAGACAGCATAGAGTAAAGAATGAGCATCGACTTCAGGATGAGGGAGCACTGTGATGCCAAACAGGTAAAATACAAACTATTCATTTAATGAGACACTTAAAAGCCTAATCTGTCCCTTAAGGTTTTTAATAATGGGGGGGTGTTGTGTTTGGGGCTTTTTTTTTTGCATTCACAGTTTTTTCTTTGCTTTGTTTTTCCAGAGAAGTCATGGAAAAAGATGCAAAAGACTATGCAGATTCCATTCATGCAATATTTGTAGAGACAAGTGCGAAAAATGCAATAAACATTAATGAACTCTTTATAGAAATTAGTAAGTATTTAAACAGCTAATGTGCTTTCTTCTGAAAGAAGTTCAAGTAGAAATTTGATTACCGTATGAATTTTTGTGCTATTTAGGCGAGAGTATGCTGACTTAAATTTGTTACAATCAGACATGAATACAAACTGCAAAATGAGCTGTATAAATCTTTGGTCATCTAATGACCTCTAAATATTCCTTCTAGAGATTTTAAGCCTACTGTGATGCTGCTGGATAAATAGCAAGCAGGGCACTCGTGTCAGAAGTCAGTGTCATCTTACTATATCTGTTATTGAATGTTTCAATTAGTACTTCCAAGGTTATGGAAGGGAAAGAAAATGGCACAAGGAAGATCCAAACTTTATACAGCTGCTCACTCTTAGTGTTTGTACTTAGTCTAAAACAGTGCATTTAAAAAAAAATATAAGAATTCATAAATGACAGATTACTGCCTAGGAAATAGCAACTATTGTGTGTAGATTTTCCACAAGTATTTTTGTGATACCTTGGGTTTCTTTAATTGCAAATCTTTTCTGTCTCGTTCATGGTGGGGACGACAATGACAATTTTTTTGTGTGAATGAAAAGCAGACAGTATTCCAGAGTGAATTCCATGCAATGTTATTTGCAGGATATGTTTCAGGCAGCAGCACCAATGTGCAGCTATGTCAGCCCGTTTGTGAAGAGAGGACAAACAGCAATCCATTTATGTGTGTGTGCACTGCAGTTTAGCTTTGAATAACTACAGAAACATTAGACTTAATTAAAAAAAAAATAGGGCCCTTATAAGCAGTTGAATATATTGAAGCTGATGTAAAAAATACGTGGTGTAAATTAGCTTCCTGATTTACTGACTTAATAGTTGCTCTCTAAAATTGATCTTGCATAAACTATGGGGAAAAAAAATCATAAATCCTCCTCAGAAAAGAATACTCAACCAGCAATAGTCAACTTCAAAGAGTGATTAGATGACTAAAGCAGCTACCTTTACAAGCACTTCTATGCTAAGCCTGATGCAGGTGATCTACTGTGGAAATACAGGTCAAGATGGTGGTTCTCAATGAAGATATTCCAGATGGTATTGGATCCTGCAGAGTGTATTCTCTGGGTGCTTTTTAGCTTAGCTCTCCAAGTCTAGATTAGCCTGAAATGTAAATGCTGCAAAATTAGCTTAAAACTGCCTCTGCTCTTCTTTTGTGGAACCATACCTCTTACAGACATAGTATAGACTGTTAACTGCCGTCCTTATGTTATGCAGGAATGTTGTAATTAATGATGTATGACTAACTGAAGACACATTTTTGTGTACAAAACATACACTGAATGCTTAGATTTAGTTTCAAGTAAAATGTCTGCTATACACTCTTTTTTTTTTTTTTTTGCCTCCTTGTAGGTCGCAGAATTCCATCAACTGACACCAACCCCCCATCTAGCGGTAAGGGCTTCAAACTTAGAAGACAGCCATCGGTGACAAAGCGCAGCTGCTGTTGACTGATCCCTTAGAAAATCAGACTTGTTTATACAGTAGGTGGTCTTGGAAGTTAATAGTTCACGTTGGGTTTATATTATCAGTCTTAGATCTTTATCTGCTGGTGTTTGTACACCCAAGGTCCTACAAAAATGGACCAGTTCATCTGACATCTGTACACTCGCAGAAAAGACTGCAATCGTAATGTCAGCCTGTTTACTTACAAAAAGTGTAGTATCTCTTGCATTCAAAGGGAATCCATCATCACTTTTTTGGCCTTGCTTGAAAGGAAGGTGACTATATGGATGGTAGAACTGAAATGTGTAATAGTTTTGTAATCAAGATTTTAGGGGGTTTTTTGTAAAAAGGGAAATGAGCACTTTTGTGGGACTTAGGGGTGGGAGGAGTCTGGAAGTTAGATGTCATTTCTTCCTTTTCTTCAGTGAGCCTTATTTTAAATTTAATTGTAGCTAATCCAAAGTACGATGGGACAGTTGATGTGAGGTGGCTACAGAATAAGCAACTGAAGACAAATAATAGACGAATCAGTCCATCCAGTCCCCAGATCCCATTTGCACTTTTTATTTAAAGATAATATGCGCCGGGGGTGGGGACACAAGCAACAGATCTTAAATCACAGACAATCTTTTTTTCATGCTGACTTTAATCACTTTAAGGCAAACTTATATGCTTATAGGCATCCTTTTGTTCCTACAAGTTTTTTAGTATTAAGATGTTGGTTGAAGAAAATGTAGTTGTAGTTTTGACTAAATTAAGTGGTTACTGACGAAAAACAGATGCTGTAAACAGATGCTGCCAGTGGTTCTGATAAGACCTAAAAGTTTCTGGGGAAAGCTTTCAATTGCTTGGCATGTGTAAAGTGTTCATATTATATTTATGAGACCAGTGTTTAAAGTATTATAAATTATGTAAAAACAGTAAAAAATAATGCGATCTTATACACTCCTTCCATTCCACACCTATAGATAAACTCCTGGGGAATCTCCATCAGGTTTTTTTTTTTCCTGTGTTTTAGGTATTGTCACTATGGTTCATCCAGAGGCAGACTGAAATTCTTTCTCTTTCAATCACATTTGAAAGGGCCGATAGAGAATGCTCTTGGTGCAGCATGAGGTCTGTCTGTTGAACAAGTTTTCAGCCGTGGTGCACCCAGTCTTTCCTGTTTTGGGCACAAAAATATACAAATAGGAAGTAACCTTAAGACGTGGTAATGTAGATCGTTACCTCTTGGTTCTTGGGCTTTTTCATCTGTGAGGGTTTTTAGCAAATCAGTGTTTAGCTTATTCTGTGTTGGTTTTAGTACGCTTTCAATTAAACTATAGGTTGACCATACCCATTTGTGCTATTTTATTTATTTTTACTTTTTGTTTCCTACCAGCACTAGTGAGAAACTTTATACTTTTGAAGAAAAAGAGCTTAATAGACTTGAGTATATACTAAACTATGCTGTTTCTCTTTAGTATCAAAATGAGGTCACGTTGATGATGCTTATTCTTTGTTTGTAATCTGGTTTTCTATCATCTCAAGTATTTTCTCTGAAGGAAATGTAGAAAAATTTGTAAGAAATTAAAGGACTTGTACTTCAGATGAGTTTGTATTAGTGAAAATTCTTGTAGAGCTATTCTGGAGCAAAACAGGTGAACTATTACAGTGAGATTTTGAATGAGTCAGTATGTTTTCATGAAATTTGGTGACTACATTTTTATCACGCCTTTTACTTACCCTGCGTTGTCAATTATGACGCCTTTGCCACAGTTATACAGGCTACATGCTTATAGAGAGCCCAAGAAGTATATCTTCATCAAATGAAGGCTGTTTGAAGCCCCTTTGAAACGTTGGTCCTTAACAAAGCATCCCATAGTAGAGACAGATTTGTGTTTGGTGTTCAGCCTGATGTATGATATATTTTTTTTCTGTCACTCAAAGCAAATAAATTACGACCAGAAAACTTTAGTACTCCTACAAAATTCTTGACGGAAATATAATTAGTAAAGAAAGAACAGAGTAAGCTTGCTCTTGGGCATATTTTTAATTCTAAAAAAGCAGGTTAGCAATTAAATGTAGAACTTTCACAGTGGCAGTCATGGAAATCCCTAATTTCTTTGAAATATTTCAATTCTTACTCCTGGCAAATTTTTAAAAAATAAATTGTGTGGTTATCTAATTCAACTAGGTTTTTAAAAAACTTTGTGTTCACAGTGCTTCAGAAGTCTATTCTATACCAAGATACCAGGTACTTTAGTATCTTAACTCTGATACAGAAAATACTGCTTTCATTAAAGTTGGTTAGTAATAAATCTGGAAATTCTTGAACTTGGAAGGATCATAGTAGGAGAAGGAAAGTCTCAGATATTGGGAGTATCTTTCATGTAGATTAGTAGAAAAAGGAATTTCAGACTTTCTAAATTATTGTTATTGCCTGTTAGCGTATGGTAAAAAATGAGTTAAAATCTGTTTTTCAGTGAGATAACAAAAAATAGTTTAATAGCATTTATTCAAGATGTATTGACTTGAGAAGAAAATATTGGACTTTAGGCAAGACTGAGAGTTAGGTTAGTACTGAGATTATTGTAGTTCTCTCCAGTCAGGGGAGAGATCCATTTATCTTAGCTAATCTTTATGAACTGCTTTCTGATCTGTCCTCACTTATTTGCAATACACCAAAATTAGAGTTTAAAAACAAACAAACAAAAAACCCCCACCCCAAAACAAGCAGCAACAATCTGGCCCTTCTCAAATGTAGCTAAGCCTTCATGCCTCAGACTCCTTTTGTTTTTTACCAGTCTGAGTGGAATGCCGGCATACTTCATATCCTTTTTGCAATTCAGATCTTGAATTACTGCTGTTACAGAAAACATGGAAATAGCCAGTGTTTCAGATTGTCCATACTACAAACACTGAAGTGAGGGTGCTTTTTAACGCATGCCTATTTAAAATGACAGACTGTTGATGTAAGTTCTTTTGAGCCAGTGAGTCCTGTTTATTGATCAGTTGGCCCTAGCTGAAAGCCAGAATGCAGTCTTCCCTGGATGAGATACACATGTTCATTGTTTCATTTTTGTTGGAGAAAAATTATTTCTTCTGTATTAATAATTTGTTAGGCCATCTGCTTTCATCTTGCACTAGGCTTGCTGAAATTGATTATATTTTGTCCTAACATAGCTTCTCTACTTGGAGATACATTAGCCTTCGAGTGTTTGGAGTGCTGATTATCAACCATTCCAGCTAAATTTTTAATAACTTTTTTCTGTTAAGAAGTTGTTGAAAAAGCTCAGGGCTGAAGTTTTATTCCACTATGCCTTTCTGTTTAATGAATGGAGCTCATCATAGAGACTAGACTCTCAGATACTCTCAAAGGGAATTAATTGCTGCAAAGCAAGTTTGGAAGGGTAAAGTATCATGTATGCAAAAATGTCACGAGGTGCATGTCATCATTGATCCAGAGCATTTTTTAACTGACAAAATATGACTATTTCAACTTCTAAACAACACCTATTCTTTCCCATGAAAATTATAGATTTGTACAAAAATATAATTTGATAAATGTTTAGTTCTTAAGCTTTGGAGCAACTTAAATGTGCTCCCCAAGTTTTGGAGGGTGTCTTCATCTGACCCTCTAAATCACAACAGTCTCTTAGCTGACTTGCCAGGCTCTTGATCTGTGCTGTAGGTAGTTTTGTAGTATATTTTATATACATGCTGAAAACTGGCATACTAAATGCCTAAATAGGTGAAATCTGGAAGCTTATGTTTAATAACAGAAGCATCTAGTGGTCAAACTCCTGAAAATTGTAATAGGTGCTTTGAAAAGTTCTAAGACTATTCTAACAACTTTTGCTGTTGCCAAGAAGGTAAAGACTTCATTTATTATGTTACTAGATCCATGTTGAAGCAGAACAAATCATTGCACTTCAAATCCCTACTGACATCAGTGAGACCCTTCCTCTAAGTGCTACAGGATCAGACAGTTAATAGTTCAGAGGGGAATTTTATGCAAACTTGAGTCTTTGATGTGTTGGTGTACATAATACCAATTTAATGCTACCAGCCTGCTCAAGAAAGATTATTTACATGCTTGGGAAGAGAGTAAGAGGAGAGGAGACAAGGCCTACTTACTGATTTGGAAGTCTAATCCTTTAACCTGGTCAAGATGTGTGGGATTCATTGGGAGCTGTCTACATTCATGGTTAAAGCTTCATTTTAATTATCAAAAAATAATTCCGTCTGAATATCTTGAATGGTTTAAAAGTTGGCCTCAATAAGATTTTTGTTACAATGTTAATCCTAAATTATTCCTTAACATTAGTGTTAATTTCCAGTATAACGTATTGAGTATTAGTTGGAAAAGGAAGCTTTATCAGTGAAGTTTGAATGACTTTCTTGTGAAACAGTCTTTAGTGTTTATTAAGGATGGTGTAGTCTATTTGTGGTGTGCTATGTCAGCAATCTGCAAAGACTATCTTGGGAATTGATGATTTACAGGACAGAAGCTGTCTGAACTGTGTAGCTAGTCACCCTGTAGCAAACCTCACTTACAAGCAGTAATAGCTACATAGAAGTAGAAAAAATCATCTCAAATGTGAGGAGAATCTGAATAATTCACTGACTTAAGCTTCTACACTGCCTATTCATTTTCTAAAACGCTTCATGTATCTCTCTTAAACACTTTAAACCTCTAAAAAGGCTCTTCTGTTCATGGACAAGAGAGAAGGACAAACTTTCTTAACTTTTTTAGCAGGAAGTTGTTTTACAGTGACCTGAGACTGTTTGTATGCGACGAGTCAGTTACTTGAAGTAGGAGAATTGTGTGCTTGGAACTAAGCTTCTAAAAAGTCTGCACAAAATTCTCTAAAGAAAACTGTTAAAATTTTATGTTTGTGTCACATTCCTAGTAATAGATCACAGCCCTGGTAATGGCAGGTGACAGAAGATTTATAGAAGTAAGATGCTGGTGTGAATTACCGATCTAAGATAGAAATACAGGTTCTAGTATAAAAAGGCATGTCAGCTGTCCTTTTCAGAGTCGTATGGCTCCAGCTTGTCAAAAGAAATACGCTTGAAACCACATCTTTGTTTCTCATACAAGAATTCAGGTGCCAAAACATGTTTCCCTAAAATTATTAGGCCTTCTGACACCAATGCTCCTTTCTGAAAAATCTCTTCTGATATTTTGGAGGTCTCAGAAGTTTGAATGCAAATCCTTTCTTGGTCAGCTAGAATCAAGAACGCATGACTTGGAAAAAATCAAACAAGCATTACCAAACTTCATCCATAAAGTATCACAGATAGCAAATCTTTCAAGGGATATAAGACTATCCTGAAACCCAAGAGTACTGATAGGCTTAGTCTCTGACATGTCAAAATGATCCTAGGGTCAGCTTTTTCCTCCTTCCCCTTCCCGTTTCCCCCCACCCTGAATTTTTAACATAGTGTTGTCAGAGTGTACATGCTATAAACAGCTATTTAAAAATACTTAGAAAAGCTCTAGTGGCTTAGAGTTATTTGGTGCTTCCTATTTTACATGGAAAATCAAGGCAGTAGGATGATTCGTCCCCGAAAAGCTGGGACAGCGTTTGCTGAAACTGCTCTCATTCTAGAATAAAGACTTCTTAGAAGAAACAATTTTGCTTTTCCCATTACATCATCCTGCAAGTTGGGGTTCTTAAATTTTTGTTTAAACACTAACAGTAAATTTTATTCAAGGAGCTGATTACCTTTGTAAAGGTACTCTTCTTTTAAGAAGGTTGGGTTTTTCTTTGCTTCATTTCTGTTAATTTTTTCACATATGTATTATTGAACAAACCAATGGCTACTGCTTCAGATGTTGAAGGATACAGACCACTCTTTCTGTCATGCTCTTCATTTGTGTGTGTGATACTCCATCCAGTTGTTGCACTTGGATATGCTGTAACTCTGACACCTGGATAGGTTCACTGCTACTTTCTTGTGTCACTTCCTCATGTTACAGTATGTATTTCCTATTAAATCCATTTTGTTTTCTTGACAATTTGGTCTCTGTGTCCTTATGGGATTTAGCCAAGAATAGGTGGTGAGTGTCTCTTTCTCCTCAAAGGTTCTAGAAGTATCTGTCACAGTTGCAAATACTTGTAAACAAAATGGTAACTCATTAGTACAGCCTTATGAAACTATTACAAAAACATAGCAGCTGAGACATGTACCACTATTATACTACATAATGAAGGCTAAAAGCACATTCACCTGGGGGAGCAAATTATTGTAAGGCTCTAATAACATGATGTAAACTCTTTTATATTTTTACTTCCTTTTTTTTTCTTCCTACTTCTGAGTATTGTGTATCCAACATTGAAATTGTGACACAGTGAATTGATTTAAGACACAGAAATGGATTGCATTTCTGTAGCTGTAAGACACTTAAAACTTCCTGGCAATCTTCCCCCTTGTACCTCCCATCCCCAGTACAATGAAGAAAAAAAGAAATAATTCTGAATGTCTCTTCTAAACAAGAAACTTTGCATTTGTGTATTCAGGGCACAAAAATAACCTGATCTGCATATAGCTCTTGCGGTGTAATAAATGTTTGCCTGTAAAATTAAGCATGAAGGTTAACCTTTGTATCAGCAATTCTTGTCCCTCTTAAGAACTTTCTGCCTTTTCATTATAGGATTGGGTTATTCTGTTACAAAGGTTGAAAGGTCTGTGCCTTCTTATTATAGTATCTCTTATTAAAACAAACTTAAGCCGCTCAAAGTTACAGAGCATTTGCAGCACTGTAAACTGCACAAATTTACAACCATTGCTTCACTGCATGAAATGTAGTCAGATTACTAGTGATGAAATACTGTAGTGATGAATTCCCAAGCTTATGAATGTTTTGAGACTTTTTTTAGTCTTCTCTTGGGCTGGTCCTGAGAGCATGTACAGGTTTGTCTGTATTGTTGGTTTGTAGATGCTAATGAGGAAAACCAGGCTTTTGTTCTCTCCTTTTTGTTTGAATTGTTACACTCCCATATAGTGCATAGAGTGCAAATAAAGAAATGTTGATTTGGCATAATGTAAACAGCCTTTTCAGCTTAAGTATTCGTAATAAACTTTTATAGTGTAATAACATGCTAAATCACTACCAGTCTGATGTATTGTGCAAAAAAAAAGGTGTAAACATTTTATTAATAAAAAGCTTTGTTTATAAATGTGCTGGCTTTGTTTATAAATGGTTGCAAAATTCTCAACATCTTAAAAAAAATAGTCTGTATAGTAATAGAATTATAGAAGAAGAATGTAAGTAATGCCATGGCAAAAGTGAATCTAAGTGATGATTCAAATAGCTGTTTTCCAAAAGTATTGACTACTGGTCATGCAGAAACTGTAGCTTTTCCCTGGTTTATGTATACACAGACAAAGGCAGAAGACTAACTTGTACAAAGAAGGGATGGGGAAAAACAGCAGAGAGAATGCAGCTTTTGTGTAATGCTTCCTTTCTTTGCAGCATGATGTCTGAGAAACTGCAGGCCACACACAGTCTTGTCAACCAGTGCAAGGCCTGACAAATTCTACCAGGGTCAAGTTATTTAATACATTGCTTTTAGCTTAGACTGCATGAAATGTACAATTCTTGACTGCTTAGGCCAGGTTTCTGTCAATCAAAACTGTAAGTGCTTTTAATATCTGCACAGTGTTGTGGGGGCCTGTCATGCTGGGAAGGGATCCTTTCTTATTTGTTAATATAGCCAGCTGGTTCGTAGCTTGCCTTTTTTTAAACTACTGCTTTGGTGGTTATGCAGAGCACAAAAATATGGAGTTGACTACAGTTATCTTACTTGTCTTATGTGATGCTTAAAAGATGTAGTTTTCTTGTTTCAATGTGTGATGCAAGTCTAACATGTTCAGTTAATAGCAGCCTTCAAAAGTGTAAATAAGCAAAAAAAGTCCTGTTTCTGACGCTATTTCACCTAAAAATGTTGGACACAAGTTTCTACTAAGCAACTGGCTGCAGTTCATACAGAGGATAGATGTACTGTCATCTTTTTAACAGAGACCAAGAATAACTTAAATTTATTGTTTGGTACCTGCTATTTTTAAGTTACCCTCTTAGATGTGTGTAAACTGCTTTTGAAGTGTCAAATACGTTTGTATAAGGGGGTATGAATGTGCATCACAGAGCATAAGAAGGGTAAACACAAGGAATCTGCTAGAATAGAAAAACACATTTATGTGTGTTTGCATAGGGAATCTCGATAACTAAATGCAAACCACCTAATTTGCACACACAATATGAGAGAATGTTTTACTTGATACAAGTCTTTCATAGCTTTTAAGGTAAAAGTTTTGTAACAGATGAAACTGTTCTTTAAAATTGTTCCAGTACGAAGCTTTCAGGTGCTCTTCAAAGTTTCTCTGTAGTGTTCATCCCTATTTTCTCCAGTTAATCAAAAACCCACCTGGGCAACAAGTTGCCTTCTAGTCTTGTTGTGGCTGAATTGTTAATAAAGTGAGGGTTGTTTTGTGTAATTGATAAGGACATAGTATTGCAGGTGGCCTTCATGCATGCCCATTTGAATGAATCTGAGCTGCACAATATAAATGTACACACATTATTTACACGTAACAAAAACCTGGCAACCTATGTTCATTAGACTTATAAATTTTCAACTTAAACAATGCTGTGCTTTATAAAATCTTCAGCCTGGATGAAAATGTGGGTGAGTCCTCCAAATACAAGCAGGTAAGTTCAGAGCTGCCAGCTGCAGTAAGATGACACAACTTGGCAAGCCCTTTAAGACGTGCATCATCAAATGCTTAAGGGTGTACTCTTGTACTTTCAGGAAAAGCAGAACTTGGAAAGGTCTGGGCAGCAACACTGAATAGTTGTTTAGGGTTTTTTTATGATGTATGACTATGTGTTGTGTAAAGTTTCCTCTGTCTTATTCCTCACTGTTAGTTTCCAGTTGACTTGCAGATATGTATAAAGCTTGTCTTTTCTACTAATTACTGGACTGAGAGATCAGTGAGAGAACCTGTTTATAACAATAAAACCTAAGAGATTATGTGGAAGAAGATAACCTTTCCAGAATATCAGCCAAAGAAAGCTCTACTCCAAAGCGTAAATGAACTAAATTCTCTCCTGATTTGAGATCTAGTAAAATGTTATGACATAATCCATAGTTTATGCTATAAATTAAACCCCCCCGAGTAGCAAAAATAATAAGCCAAGAACATCCCAGGCTCCAAATCTAATTAACTAAGCAAAGTAGAATAGCAGGGACCTGGAAAAGAAAATGCACCCCTTTATGACATTATGCGACCATCTTTTCTCCAACAGAGAAGGAATTAAGGAAGAACAGCAGTACATTATTTGAACGTGTTGCTGTACATTGCTGAAGCTTCTAAAAATTAGTCCTGATGTATTGGCTAGAAGGACCTGGCAGGTTTCACTTGGGTTGTGCAAAACCAGGAGTTACACGAAACGCATATATGGGTTTGTTTTGGCGTGGAATGAAAGACATCTCAGAACAAAAAAGACGAAACAGGATTGGAGGTGGTTAAGCAGATGAGCTGAAAAACAGGAATTATCATGGACAAGAGCAGCTGAAGTGTGAGATGTGGTATAAATACTGCAGATGTGCTTAGAGCATTGAATGCCATCATCCCTTTTAGTAGAGTTAATTTTAACATACACAAATGTCATTTGCCATTGCTTTTATTGCCAGAAACGAGAACAACCCTATTGTTTATAAATTCCAGATTTTTTAGCTACCTTATGCATTTTTGGCAATTATGAAGTAAAACAACATTCATGATACAAAGAACTTGTGTGGAGGTGAGGTACACTGCATCACACATTGTATTGGTGTGACAAAATGAATTTTCACAATGTTTTACCATATTTTCATTCACCTCTTACCTGTTTGCTAATTAGCCCTGATTAGGACTTAACATAACTGTATGCTTTGAGTTGCTATTCATTTGAAGTTGATTTATGTCAGTACACTTGGTTTTTATCTCTGCAAATGGCATCTTCTCCCCAAGTCCTGTATGTCTAAAGTCCAGTTGCCTAATGAATAATTTGTGATGTATATAAATTACCAGTTTTTAAGACCAGTGTGTTTCTGCTGGTAACACAGGTGTCCCAAACTCCTGCTTCATTGTTTGACAGGTTACAGCAAGACTTTATAAATTCTTACGAACTTTTAGAATGTTTAAAACAACCTGAGGGGAGGGGGAAAAAAAAGTGTAGTGGTACTGTAACTACCCTAGCCTAAGGTAACGCAGTACTTCATAACATACTTCATAACAATAACACAGTACTTCATATTAGAACAACCTGTAAATTTTAAAAATATTTTAGATCATGCTATTTGGAGGAAAAAAAACCCCAACAAACTAAACAACCCAAAACTTTGGTTACAGTTTACTTAAAAAGGGGGGGGGGGGGGGGATGGATATGTCTTAAAATCACTAAGATGACCTGAAAGTAGTCTGGTTTTATTTGTTAAAAAGTTAGTCTTCCCTGTAGCTTGATGACAGTTACCGGGATTTTCCTGGTACTGTAATGCTCCGTTCTTCAGCCTTGCAGTCACCCCATAATTGCCTTAGGATGTCGTTCTGTGCAGAGCGGTTATTTGACGCTCCAGGAATCCCTCCTTGCCCCGGATGCGTTTCCCTCCCCCCCTTTCCAGCCGAGAGGTCCCCGGCGGTGCTGGCAGGGGGGAAGGGGCGGCCAGGCCCGGCGGAGGGCGGGGGGGCGTCCCGGGCTGCCTCTGCACGGAGGGACTGCCCCTTCCCTGCCGTGGGCAGACCGGCGGCAGCCCTAAGGCCATACGGACCTCGGTTTACGGAATCAAGGCCTAAAATAACAGTCTGCTACTAGAAAATAAGGCATTTATTACAAATCACGATTTCCAGTGATGATTAAACTTCATTAATATTATTAATTAGACCTCTTTCTCCTCCATAACGTTACAGCCGTAGCGAGGGAGCTCGAAAGAGGAGGTGAGGAGCCCCTCCTGCCCGCTCAGCCCCCGGCCCTGCCTCTGCCGGCGGCCAGGGCGCGCCGCGCCGCGCAGGGAGCCGAGGAGCGGCCGGGCCGGGCCGCCCCCCTCAGCCGCGGCGGGAGGCGGGCGGCGGTGCCGGCGGCAGACGTCAGCCGCAGCCTCTCTCTGGGCCCCTCCGTGCTGCATCATCCCGCCTCCGTCCCGCCTCCCGCCCTCTCCCCGCGTCCCTGCCAGGGCAGCGTGCGCGCTGGGAGCCGCCGCCCGCCCTCCCCGGCCCGTCCTCGCTCCGCCGTCCGCAGCGCCTCTCCCTTCGCCGCTCCGGGGCCGCTTGGCGGGGGGTGAATAAACCAGCCGGGCGCGTGTCCCCCCGCCTCCCCCCGCCTGCCTGCCTGCCTTCCCTCCTCCTCCCTTCCCCTCCCTCCCCGTCCCTTCCTCTCTCCGCCTGGTGCCGCCACCGCCGAGGAGGAGGAACATGGCGAAAGCGGAGCAGGTCCTCAGCCTCGAACCGCAGCACGAGCTCAAATTCAAAGGTACGAGGCAGCCGCCGCCACCCCCCGCCGCCTCCCCGCGCCGGGCCGGCGGCGCGGCCGCTCTCAGGCCCCGCTCCAGCGGCAGCCATTTTCCGGGGGCCGGGGCTGGGCACCAGCCGCTAAAATGTCCTTCAGCGCCGCCGCCCCCCGCCCTGCCGGGCCTCTCCCGCCCGCCGCGGGGCGGGGAAGCGCCCCCCCCAGCCTCCTGGGGCCGCGGCGGGGCGCGGGGGTCCCGCGGTTGCGCCGCGGTTGCGCCGCCCGCCCCCACCCGCCCAGGGCCGAGGGCGGCCTGAGGGGAGAGCGCGCGGGGGGGGTCCGGCCGCCGCCTTCTCCAGCCGGCGGCGGGGCAGCGCGCCCCGGCTGGCCCCGGAAAAGCCCGTTTCTCCCCCAGGCTGACCTTCCCTCGCCGCGGCGGAGGGCCCGCCGCGCCCGCCGGGTGTGGGCAGCGCGGGCCGGGGGCTGCGGGCAGCGCCCGAGCCCCGCGGGGCCGCCCGGGAGCGGGGAATATCCGAGGCGGCGGGAGGAGCCCTCGGCCTGCGCGGAGGGGCAGTGGCAGGAGAAGGGGATGTTTTTTTCGGCTGGCGTCGAGGCGGGCGCTCGGCGGCTCCGAGACCCCCGGCCCGGAGGCGGGGGGAGGCGAGTGCTCCCCGAGCTGTCAGGCAGCCGGGGCGTGGGGCATCCGAACGGCGTGCGTGCGGCTCCGCCGGGCTCCGACAGAAAACGCAGGGCCTCCGGCCGGCTGCAGGGCAGCGTTTCGTGGCTTTTTCATGTTATTATTATAGTTTGACAAGCCATTCAGATAAATTAATCGCGAATGCCTGCGCGAAAATCCCTCCTTTCTTTAAGTAAAAATCTTGAATGGCTTTGAATTTTCTCTAGCGTTGAAATTCCTGTCTTGTAGCCTGACAGATAGCACTACTGTAATACAATATTCTGGGATTACAAATAAGCATTCAGCAAGTTTATTTATGCTACCAGACTCAGAGGTGCTTTATAGCTTCATTTGAATATGTGGTAAATACACTTTTTTTTTAAACATAGTGATTTATTTACTGGTTTCTGGTGAAAATAATACTCCTTGAAAAAGCTTTCATGTACATTTTCAAATGTAGGGGAAGTCTTTACCTGTTTTTATTAGTAAATATATTGGAAGTAATAATAGGAAGTGGGCTTATCAAAAAGCATGGTAATAAACACTGGGTGGAATGAATATATCTTTGTTGCAAGCTGAAGTATTTGCATGTTGTTATGGCAGCAGTATCAAACATGCTTAAGAAGGAAATTATTGTTGTTTTAACATTCTTTATGTTAAGTATGATTAGATGGAAATCAGCTCTTGTTCTGAATAATATTGCTTTCAACAAGCAAGTGAATCCAAACTCAGGTGGGCAAAAAGTGGGGCCTTAATTGGCACCGACTTGCCAATGAGACATAATTGTGATTCGGGTTTGGGGTTTTTTTTCCCACTTCATCACAGGTAGGTATAAACCCAGCCAAACTCTTGGGTTTTTTGTTGAAATAGAGATAACTTGTCAGGCTGCCTGTCCTTCAGTTGAGATTCTAGGCTAAATAATCAGTAACCATTGAAGTTAAATCAACTAACCATATAGATTTTGGTTGCCAGATCTTTAGCCAGCAACATATACTCCTTACAATGTAAAATGTTACTTGTCTAACTGCAGCTAATAAATGGCCTAGGTTAAAATTATGCTTACATATTAATGTTCGAGCAGGCTTAATGCTATGGATAGTGTTCATATGCCTTGGCAATAAATTCTGTCTTACAGTCCTTTCTAGCAAGCATTGCTGACCACTGTCCTTCATTCAGGAAAGGCCAATTTTAAGTATTCCTGAAGTAAATTCTGCTCTAAACGTTTCTTGTCCTGCTGGTTTTGTGATGGCATATTGCCTGGTAATATGACAGTAACGATTTTCTCACCTTTGTAAATAGTTGTGTTGATTTCCAGAGTGTTGCTTTGCACCGTAGGAGTAGATACAAACTGACAGAGGTCAGTAGTGCTGCTAACTGGTACGGTTGTGCTTCCTGGCTGGTGCGCGCTGAAAGATCTGATGCTTAGTGTAAGGAAGCAATGTCAATGAGGTAGGACTGCAAACCAAGTTTCATGAGCACTGGAAATGGATAAAGGTCTTAGTCAAAACGCAGACAGGTAGAAAAAGCAGAAAATAGTTAGCTTTGATGCTGTTGAAGTGCTCTGTATAGCTCAAATATAAAATCTAGAGGAAGGTATGATGTTTGCAAAAAGATGCAGGGAGTAAGATACAGAAGTGAGGATTTCTTTTATAACGTGTCTCAGTCACTATGGGGTTGCAGACACGTCTCTCTTAGCCAGCACTTTCGCTTGTAAAGGATTTGAAGACCTTTTTTAAGAAGCTTTTGCAGCCCCTTGGTTTGCAGTGACTCTTCTAAATTCATTTGGTGCTCTGTTTCAAAATACTGTGTTTGTTACTTGTTTGCAAATATATCAAAGGAGTTTTTCATCCTAGAATTTTTCACAGCATGTGAACATGAGCAGGGGCTGTCTTTCCTCCCTGCCTTGCATCTCCTACACCATAACATACATGCTCCAAAATAGCATCAGCATGTGCTGTGCTGAAATGCAGCTGTGAATAGCGGGAGGCAGGACACTCTCCTCTGCTGACCATTATGTGGCCGGAGGTGCCCGTTTCCTTGCCCTGGTCTTTGATGCCATGTGAAATATGAGCTTTACTGTCTTGCCAGTGACTTCCTCCACTTCTTGCTTGGTGTAGACTTGCAGCCTAGGTGAGACAGCATCGAACTAAAGGTTTATTGTTCAGACTTTATTGGTAATGAATGGTGAAAAAGACCATTGTTGTTATAGATGACAACGTTTCCATTTACGTTTCCTTTTTTTTTTAATAGAAGATAACATCCAACAATTTGCCAAGAATTAGTTAGATTACAGTATTCAAGGGCCTGACTTTAGGCATTATAAAATTTAAATTTACACAAAGATGTGTAATTCTGGCCCCTTCTGTTAGTTGTTAATTGCAGTGCCACACTTGTGCTATAGGGCACTGCCTCATGCCCTTCACAGGACAGCTACCCAGTGAGGCCGATCTGTCATTTCAGCATAATGTGCCCATCTGGAATAGAGATCATTTGTTTAATGTCAGCAAGTAAAATTCTGTTAGAATATAACTTATTTTAGAACTTGCCTGGGTTTTTAGATGTTTGAAATGCTTCTGCATTCTTTGCAGATGCAGAGTGTGAGGGGAGTGGTGTTTAGTAGGGGACACACACAAAAACGGAGGTGGCGTAGGCTGAGGTACATTTCAGCAATGTTTTTAGAGGTTTGCTACAGGTTAGGCTGGACTTATGACTCAGCACTCTGTTGCAGTGCTCCCCAAGTGGCAAATAGCAGTATTGCCAAATGCAGGATTAATTCCTCGCAAAACTGTGTAAATTGCTGCCAATTGGAAATGCTGTTTCCTGTTCCCAGTATGTGATTTTGCACCTGCACGTATGCAATATGTCACTGTGTAACTTTGCTTTCTGCAAAGGACACAATAATAAACCAGAATAGCCAGTGCTCTCCAGTCCTAATAGTACTGATTCAGATCTGGCCTGAGGCCTAGCAGTGTTGTTTCCAAGCTATCACCTATCACTGGCTTAAGTGAATCTTCTGGGTACATCAGAGCTGCAGTCTAAAGATGTGGCCTTGGCCCGTATAGATATGCTCAGTCCAACACTATATCTGCAGCGCTGTGAGTGAAGTATTTAGTATTTAGCCACAGTCCTATGCAGCTTGTATAACCTGCATTACCATGGTTAGGTGGCTGCCTCTCCCCAAACAAGGGTAAGTAAGCGTGAACTATAGTCAGATCTGTGCATTGCAGTGTAGGTGTGCAAAACCTCCTGTATCTGACATGAATATCTGGTTCTTAACAGATACCAGGCTAAGGCTCTTCGATCCAACAGTTAAGTAATGTTTGGGGCGTAAGATAGCCTTTACTGAACCTGCAGTTGTCAAGTCTCAGAAGAGAGGTTAAGGACTTAGTCGGACATTGCAACTAAACTGTATAATTGCATCTCTGTCCCTGTCATGATTTGTCTGTAATGATTGAAACACTCCTGCACTGAAAGTATTTGGGGGGATTTGACTCTGTTCTCGTTCTGTTCTGCATTGGATAAATAGGGATTTCTAGTCATTGCCACTGGAACAGGCTGTGTTTAAGAATGTAAAATACTGACAGTGTTGTGAGAAGTTGCCTGTTCAGTATAATTAACATGCATCTTTTAAGCTGAAAATTTACACGCCGTTTTCTTTAAACTATTAGAGCCCTCCTGGTATTCCCAGCATAATGGCAGTCAGTACTAGGATTTCTTTACTCTGAAGGCTGCTGTGTCAATGGCTATCTACTTTTCTGCTGGAAAATGTATCAGTCCATGCTTCCCTTTGTCTAGCCTGATTCCTAGTAAAATCATTGTTACTGCATTAAGTATGAGTAAACCTTCACATCTCTCTACATATTTGAATTTGATTATCAAGTTACACGCTTAAAAAGGGGACATAGTTTTTAAATAACAGGCAGGCTTCCTAAATCTAAACAAATTTAAGCATGTAGCCCAACTATCAAACAAAATTAGTCATTTTCTGGTGACACTTGAATGTTTGCAGTTGATGTTATGCTTCCTATTCTTGCAACTTAGCTAAAATCAATAGCTTATTCTAACTATTAAGTGTTTGTTATAGTTGTACAGACTTGCTGCATCTCACTGAATTATTCTAATTTCATGTGTACCATTAGTTTTATAATTACTTCATCACTTTGCATGGACTCTTAACTTCATTTTAAAAGAGCAGTGTTTGGAGGGAAAGAACTGGAGATAAAAGCAAGATAGTGATACATTGCGAGTGTCTCATTCTACCTTTAAAAAAATGAAATGTGTCATAAGTTGAAGATAGTGCTTCTGTTGAGCTTCTTTAATCTGCTGGTGTCCTGTACACTAGAGACATGACACTAACAGCTCCACTGGGAAAGGAGGGAGGAGTTGTATGTGTGGGGGCTAACAGAAATGTGAAACTTTGAATAGGATGGTTAGAGAGCCAGGTAACCGTTATTTGAGGTGTGTGAAGCAGTGAAGGAGGTTTATCTGCATTTTCTGATAAATTTAATTAATGTATTTAGGTCTCCCAAGACTATTTCCAAAAATCTCATGATCTCCTTGAAGGCTTTGGCCAATGTGATTTATGGGTTAAGGGCTTTTGAATAATTTTGTACTGCATAGATTTTAAGAATTGCAGTTGAAGTAACAACCATGAATGGGATCAAAGTATTACTATTTCAAGGAAGGTCCTAATGCAGTGATAAAATCAGCATGAGCAGCTGTGATTTGGCGGTTACTTCTCTTAGTTTTGTGGGATTTTGTGGTTTTAATATGATCAACTGCTTGCCTTTATTGTAAGGGGTGGAACACATACATTCATAGTTTCCCATTCCTTGGGAATCTCATGTTTGTGCACCAATTTTCAGCTCACTTTGAGCTATGGAACCATTGCAGTGATATGTGAAAAAGTTTGTCAAGTTTGTTGTTTAAAGCTCATCAGGGTGGCGGGCTGCCAGTCTGATTTGGTTGATGAGATGTGTCCTCTATTCATCACTTGAGAAAATATATCTGATAACAAATTATATTGAAAATACGTATGTAAACATAATGTAAGGGCTGGCTGTCTTAAGTCCTAGGAGCATGGCTATCATGTCAAAATAAAGACACAGGTAGTGTATCATAGTGGGTGCAGCTTCACACAGATGCTTAGCAGCAAATTGTATTTACCAGCTGCTACCCTGCATGCCATGTGCAATGTCTTATCACCTGTGAAAGAGGAATATGGACTAGAAATTTGCACAGGAGTTTCTGATAGTTTCTCCTCATTGGAAATGAAATTACTGCCTTTCTTTTCCTCACTTCACAGCTTTTATAAATTAAAAACTTACCAGTAGTCATGCAATGCTTTATTTCTTTTTAAATAGGTTAGCTACCTTTGAATACAAGGCTGAATTTTGTTCAATTGCACTCTAATTCAGAATTAGGATTGTAACAATTAGAGTACAAACCTTTAAATAGATTGTCAGATCTGTTTTGAAACTCAACTGGAAAAAAAAGCATCATCACCATAGTGAATGATCCAACTTTATGAGCTCAGGTCAGCTTACATCTATGAACAAATACCCAATTTTAAAAGAAGCTTAATTTGTTGTATGCACCCAGCTCTGGAAAGTATTGATTGCATCAAGTGAGTTTTGAATCAAATGAGCAACTTCTACATATGTTGTAATGCAATTTTTGTAGCAAACAGCTGGGTGACTGTGGGTTTGTCTTGTTTCTTGCTTCTAGAGTGCCTCTAAACATAGCTTTCTGCCTAGCTGGAGACAATGCGGGAATCAAATGACCCTTGCTAATTCTGCCCACATCTTGCAGTCACGCTCATTTTCTACTATCTTGTTACCATATTGGTCTTATGTTTGCTCCCTGCAGGGAACAACTAATAACTATTGAATGCATTTCATAGTTGGTACAATAACAGCCTTTTTACTTTTTCTGTCAGTGTAGTTGGTTGTCTTTGAAAGCTTTATTGATGATGTTTGCAACAATTTTGTTTGTGGTAACAGCTGTTGTTTCAGACTTAAACTTCATCTTTGTGTTTGTAGGGAATGTGATCTTTAACATTATCATTGTGCTGCTGCAAGCCGTTTTTTTTTCCTCCAAGTAAATCCGCACTGATTTAAGTGAGAATCTGGTTCAGTCAGGAATTCTTTCCCAGTTAGACCTATCTCTCTTCTCTGAATGAGGGACTCTGACAGTGGTATGACAGTTCCTACCACAAGTAACATTGAAGCCTCCTTTCATTGTCGTCTTGTGTGATGACCAGAGGCAGAAAGGAAGCCTATTTTACATACATATATGAATATTTAAATACCAGTTTATCTAAACTGGGGGCCAGACTCATGCCAAGTCTCTTCCTCTGGTGTTTGACCCAGTATTTATTAAATATATAAATCCTTTCCTACCTGCTCTGTAGACTGAGATGTCTGTAGAGACATAGAGGATATTTTCTGATATGTCTGGGATGTTGTCGAATTTAAAACTTGGCCTGCTAGGCAACCTTTCATAAAGAGGGATTTGTGCCATCAGTCTGGAACAGCTGTCATAATCTTGCTGTCATTGAAAATGTATGCAAAGCAAATCACCATTTCCATGTTTAATTCAGTGCAGGATTAAAATGCACATGGATTGAAGTGATTGAGTGTTTACACTAGCAAGACAATCCAGATTGAGAGTTGACGGAATCTATCCTTCCTGTATTATAGCTGTTCTGAAAATTGCTAACTTCAACTGTAATTATTCTGGCCCCAAAAACATTTGTCCAAATTGGGTAGTGTTGCTGCCTGCAGTACTTTATCCCACATTATTATAAATACTTTATGAAAATAATCTCTTTACTAAACTACTTTAGTGTCTAGTTCTCTGAGCTGTAAACCAAGTCCCTCATACCATGGTGCTATGGATTAAAGATTTTATCGTTCTAAATTTAATCCTGTTTTCTTGGTTGGTTTCCACGAGGGGTGGAAAAAATAGAGAAGGGGGAGGTTTGCCTGGTGATCCAGTTACTTAGGATGCAAATTATAAAATCGTGTAGGTGTGGGGCTCGCTATGGAGCCAAATCTTACGTTTTTGCAAACAATTCTAAAGACCTAATTCAAGTTAGTTGTGATTGTAGAAGGTGTGTCAAATGACTATGTAATTTTTTATGGAAAAAAAAAAATAATTGCACTTGTTTGTTTTTCCTGTGACTGCTCCTTTTCATCTGACCAGTTTCTTCATCCTTACTGGTGCTTCTAATGTTTCTCACAAGCAGGAATGCAGCCCTCCCATATGCAGTTTCATGTTTGGACTGCCACTGTTGCCTGTTTATATTTGCAACTGCTGCTGCTTGTGATATGTGAATTAACAATATATTTTGCGTCTTCTCAAAATATTTGCATGCATGATTTCCTCTGGTTTGCAATGTCTCCTCTTCTGGCCTTCCTACATTGTTACCAGACTAGGATCAAAGGTGTAACAGCAGTAAGATTTTTTTTTTCTTCTTTTTTTGTATAGCTGTTTTTACATTATGCTTACTAGCATCATACGGCGGTGTGGATAACACTTATGGAAGTTTATGTTTGGAGAATGCAACTTCACGTTTGTATCTTGTTCTATGCCAGATTGTATAAGCTGTCAGGTATTTTTTTCTTTATTAAGTTTTCTCATTTCTTCTGACTAAATTTCTGATTTGGTTTAGGTTTGGTGGTTTGTTTTTTTATTTTTTTCCTTTGATTCTGAAAGCACAGTTAACAAGCTAGTTTTCAAGTGGTTCCCCAGAAATGTATCTTGCTAAATTTGGGATTCCTTCCTTATTTATAGCTATAATTAGTTTCTTACTGCCTATTTAATTTTTTTTTTTAAGCTTACTAGAAAAGCAGCTACTCATTGTGCATCCCAAAATCTCTGATTTTGCTCATTTCTTCTGATATTTGCAATTTATGCATAGTTTTGCACTTAAAATATTTGCTCAGTTGCTATTTAAGTTACACATCGAATTTGTCTATTTGAAGAGTATATATGAGCATAAAATTAGAGTGATTAAGTTGCCTTTTCCCTACCATTTTAATGTGCATCTGAAATGGAAATTAGTGATGAAATTAGACCAGGAAAAATTACTTCACAAGAAGTAGAAGAAAAAGCATAGTTTGGGATGGTGATTAAAATCACGATGCTTCTTCCAGGGAGATACTTTACATTTACTTCAGTCTTTAGCACTGTTTTTGCCAGGGGAGCTTGCACATCAGGCCATCATCATGCTGCGCTCTGTTCTCTGCTGCTGCATCCCCACTTCTCCCTGGGGGCCTGTGCTTTGTTTCAGTATCCTTTCAATACCCACCCAGCAACCCCGAGGAATGAGGCTTCTAGCCATGTAGAATAAGTAGGTGTCTTATTATAAGTAGGTCTTACTATGTCATGCCTATTGAAGGAGTTGTAGCTACTATTCACTATCAAAAGACATTATGCCATTGTTTTCTGAGCTGTTTTCATACCTGGAGAGAGTTGGTACATGTGATATTTGTAAATGGAATGAGCAAAGTAATACAATATGTTTGGCATTTGGTTCTAAAAGGATATGAAAGCACAAGTTGAAACAGAGATGTACCAAGTTTAGGATGTAGAGGAAAATATTTCATGTTGTGTGATTTTGTTGCTGAAGATTGCTGTAAGTGATGTTTGGGTGTAATAAAACTCTGAAGAGATCAGTTGGAAAAAACAAATGACACTGGTACCAAAATTACTTGAAAGGCACAGTCTTCCATTTCTCTTCGCAAGCTTATGTGTGGCCTCATAGTTCTTACAACTTCTTGAGACCCTGGAAATATAAACATGGAAAGTCAGTCTTTGTTTTACTTGCCCCTGTCATGTACAGTTATTTTGGCTTTAGGCACACTTATTAGAATAGAATAAGTGAAGCTTGAACAGTTGTTCCTATTGTCATACCTGATCTGTGGATAAACACTGTCTCCAGTCAACAGACAGGCCCTTGCCAGCTAAGCCCAGTACTAATAATCACAATGCAATTTTTAAAATATTCTTGGATATTGTTTCAACTGACAGAAGGTGCAGTAGGCTAGAGAAATGCTAAAAAGACCTGTGAAGTCAATCTGTTAATGATCCTCTGAGGAATAAAAGGTGGCAAAAATTACATACTAATAGATACCTTGAAAACAGTCTTCGGTCCCATATTTGTTTTTTCTCTTTTTTTTCCCATTAAGCATGAGGCATGCTCTGGCAAAACTAGTTCGTGCCAAAATAGGCCAGAGAAGGACACTGATTAGACCATCCAAATGGAATAATTTACTGCCAACCTTGCTCCAACTTTGGCATCTGGATCATGTAATTTTGTTGGGTTTCTACGTCATCTTTTTTTTCTCTTAGATCATTTTATTGATTACATTTTTTTAAAAAAGAATTACTCCACTGCATCAGCTATTGCATGGGGGGTGATTTGGACGGCACTTCTATTTTTGTAATAGGTTTTTCATCAAAGCTTCTACTGCTTGACACAGCAGAAGTGGAAATGACCACTTCCCTCCTGTCACTTTATTTCAAGGGCTCTTTTGGGTGAGGATAGTCCTGGTAAGACTACAGAAATTGATTCCACGGGGGCGGGGTTTTCTAGCTACTTCCATTTAAAATCTGAGCTGAGGTTGAAAGGTTTATGGGTGGTTTACACAAGGATTAAGAGAGGCCTAAGTTTTTCTTAAAAATAATTACCAAATTTGGTGTTGGTGGGTCCTCTCAGTGAGTTACTTGTGAAATCAGATGTTTATGCAACACAGGCACTTCTTGTTTCTCATTCTTTGACTTCTTTGATTTCAAAAGTTGCGGATGTTCACTTAATTATGAATGTCTCCAGAGCCAGATGATGATGATGATTAAAACTTGGCATACATTTCTTTTTAAAACACTAATCTTCACAAGATTCTCTGTAATTAGATAAGTATTCTCCTGACTTCACAGAGAGAAAAACTATAAGGGTCCAAACCTGCTTCTGTTTTGGAGTTGCTTATCAACTCTTAAGGCTCTTAATAGCAGAAGATCAAGCCCTTAAGTGATTTGTCTAAAGACGAGTAAGATGGTGGGAGAGTTTGATTGGATCTTGGGTGTTCTTCATTCACAGGCACCTGGCTGATAGCTCAAGATGTCTTGCTTGACATTTCAGCTTTTTTCATTTTAGTGTTTATCTTCAAACGTCATCAACTTTCTATAACTTTAAAAAGCGTACAGTAAGTCAAGTTCTACACCTGTTATTGAGCCCTCTTGCTCATCGCTAGTGTTTTTATTTTGACTGTCTCTGTATTGCTGATAGATATCCCCAAAAATAAAATGGGAGAAGTTGTGGAAATAAAATGAAATCACTTGGTATTGTCAGAGGCATAGCAAAGGAACTGAGAAACAACTCAGATATGATGATAAGAAAAGTTACAAGTAGAAAGGCTGAAATATTCAGATGGTGATACAACTGTGTTCTTGCGTAGTGGTGGTTTTGTCGGTGGTGCTAATACACTCTCGCTTAGGACTCTGCAGGAGGTTTATACATGCTAGAGCAGGGCGAGGTGCATCCCCAGTTTGAGGGGCTGACCAAGCTGGTGGAGAGGCACTTCATGCCATAGGACCAGGAGCCAGCATGGTGTGTGTGATGGGGAAGGGAGCCTGAAGTATCACATCCAACTCCCACCCTCTCCACTCGTAGATACAGGGTCAGTGTGGCTCTTTCACTGGATGAGTTACTGCTCCAGTAGGTGTGGACACCTACTAGTCAGGACACATCAATGTGTAGGATTTGGGCTCTTCAGAATACCCACAAAACAATTTAAGTTTCCCCTTTACTGCTTTGCACCATCTCCCTTATTAAAGATTCCTTGGTTACCTTTCTATGGCTGATTAATATGTCAGGTGATTAATGACTTTCATCTGACACATCGATGGGATTAAACCATGGTGAAATACGTCCTTCCCCTCCTATTGTGGCATTCTGCTGCTTTCCACAAAGGGAGTAGAAGAGGGGCTGTCTCACTGGAAGCTCTGCCTGTATTTCTGCCCATTTCCAATTATCTTGCTTTTGGATACGTGTCTGTGGTGCTGAGTTGGAGTGGCAAAAATTGTTGTTTAGGGAAAGATGATGAAAGTGCATCTAAAATATTCTGGGAATAACATGGGCAGCTTGATGAGAATTTATTCTTAGTCTTGTTAATCAACGATTGTCAGTTTAACATGATTCGACTGCAGTTGTATCAAGTGTTACTGCAGTGCTTTTTCTCTGAAAAGCAGCAGTTCAGTAAATTTTTTTAGGGGATGCCTGGCTTTAAGCAGATGAGAATTTGCATTAGATTTAAGCACAAAAAAAAATTAGGCATGTGCCTTAATTACTTTCAACAGCTATACCAACTCTACAAGGAAAAGTGTGACTGCAGAGCGTATGCTTAGATGCGCTAGCTTTAACCTGCTAAATATGAGACCTTGTTGCCTTAATTTGGCAGAATGCTGTGCAGAAGGATGCAGTTTCCCTGATGCCAGCGTCTGAGTGCTGCTTGATGTGGCTGAAAACCGATTCTCCTTTTCCTCTTCCCCAGTGCCCCCTCCCTCACTCCCTGCCTTGTAAGTGGATTAATTTTCAGCCCGAGCAGCTCTCTGGCTCAGCTCTCAGCGCAGCCAGATGAACACTGTGCAGCTAGCACAAGCAGGTGGTGGAGATGAGAGGTCAGACCACCTCCCCTTTAGCAGTGAGACAGACTGATGCAGGAATAAAGCAACCCTGGGACTGTAGCCGAACTAATGTGTGTAGCTAATTATAAAGATGTAGTAGTATTTCCGTGTACAAATCTGCAGAGGACTCTGCCTGTTCTGTTTGAACGTTCCTGCCCGGGCCTGTGCCATCGAAGCTTTACCCCTGCTGATACTTGCGCTAACTTCTTTCATATGCCAAACAGTGCTACAGCAGTGTTCTTGCTGCATTGAAGTACGTGTGTATAAGGATTGTTTATTTGCCATGCTAAAGCACAGAATTGTGGTTGAAGTGAGAATAATTGTATTAAGATTTGGTACAGACGACGTAGCTGTGTAACACGGTTACTGTGAGCAGCGAGTGGCAAGAAACTTGCAGCGAGTACTGTGCTGGTCAAAAAGTTATCAGCCTGGGTTTGCTGGTACAATTATGGGCAATTTTTATTGCAATTAGAGTTATTTAAAATTTAGATAGAGTTGACATCATGTTCTTTTGACCTAATTCTCAGGCTTTTGTATTATTACTAAAATGATCTGGGATATTATAATGCAGTACACTGCAGAATAGCACTCTTAGGAAAGATTGATACAGCACTGGTGTTTGAATAGGAAATGGAGCGTGGCAAATTCTGAGATAATGCTGTGATCTTCAAATGTGAAGGGTTGTATGTGTAGCTCCTGGGTGGAAAGCCACAGCTGTAGCTACAGCTGAAACTAACCCTGCTGAAAAGTGACCCTATGAAAAACCATGATATCTCTTACTGTTTGTTGTTGCATGAGTATATTAGGTGATGTTTTCTTTTCTTTAAGTAGTACTGCTAGTTGACATATTGCTAGATGCCCAGTTTGCATTAACACAAGTTGACTTTACTCTAACTAGCAGGAAAAAGTCATTGAGCCCTTGTGGAATATTCCAAACTTTCACCACCAAATTTAATTTACTACATTCTTCCTTCTAGACAGCTTGCTCCCATGACAACCCTGTGTCAGATGATGCATGTACAGACCCTGAGTTTCCCATAACTTTGTCCTTGGGATGACACCAGTGGCATTTTTCTCATGATCTTTAAAAACATGGGAGAAAAATAGTTTTTTGTTTTTTTTTTTTTTTTTGTTCCTTAAGAAGTGCGAATTGTCATTTGGAAAGTATCCTGTCTTAATATAAGTTTCTTACCTAGAAATATTAAGAGCAATCAAAAATACATTATGTTGTTTTGAATGTTATGAAATAAAGATTGTGGTTTTTTAAGTGTGCCTTATTAGGCACACAGTAAGAGTCAGTCTTCACTGCAGAGTCAACTTGTTGCTTTTAACCCAAGTACCATCCAGATGCACCAACCTGACTGATTGTAATTGTGCTTACAGCCTACCTTAGGGGTATAGGCATTATCCAAGTGTTGCATATACTTGTATAAATGGTCCATCCACTTGCAGTGAGGACAAAGCACTGGAAAGAAGTGTAAGAGCATTTTATCTTACTGTATCAGCGGGTATGATTCCAGAAGTCCTAATATCTTGCATTGAAAAATGAAGCTCCAGGGTAGATGTGTGTCTCCTAAAACTGTTAATACCCAAGTCAACCTTACCTGCAGTGCACAAATCCAGACATTAGAAAGCAAAGGTGTATCTCCAGTACAGAATTAGCTTGTGTTTATCCTGGGATTAGTTCCCCCACATACCCCAACCTCCCTCAAAAATGTCTAACCTAGGCTATAGTAATGTAACAACAGGCTATCAAGGTTTCATTTCAGCCTGAGTTGGCAGTCCATGGACCTTTCTCTTAAAAGGCAGGCCAGCCAAGCTGATAATATTTCACTGTCATTCCCTAATTACCCCTGAGTAATACTGTGTTGTCTATTTCTTTTTTTACATGGTTCAAGACACCTGTAATGGCACTTTAATCCTGCATTTGTCTGCTCTGTTTTGCTTTGCTGCAGTATTTGAACAGCAATGCCATAAGGAGTATGCCTGCACACAAGTTTGCTGAAAGCAGACATCAGCCTTCTAGTACAGTTGTGCTGGCTGATCTGTAAAACCTATAATTTGGGGAAAATGTATCTAAATTAAACTGTTTAAAGTTTAGCGGACAGAAAAGAAGAGGAAATGTCAAGCAGACAAATTAATTCGGTCTGCTGAAAGGTTTTGCTGCCAAATATTTTGGTATGATCTATGTTAGCAATAAGTAACTCCATTTGGAAATTATTTTACACACAGAATTGTTGTCGTATTACTATTACAAACAGCAGCTCTGTGCTGGGGCGCACAGATCTTGCATGCATTCATGGATCAGCCAAGTAAAAATATGGTGTTTCCCACAGGAAATCCATCCCAGCATGCAGACTAGTAAAGCACTATTGAGGATGCAGCTGCATATGTAGGGCTTTGTACAGACGACCCTCCCTCTGTGCTGGAATAGCTCAAGCTGTAATTTTTTTAGTAAAGGCACATCCTTAATGCTTAGGCATCAAGTAATTTCTTCTGAAATGTTAGACTTCTCCCCGTTCTTGAAGATCTGCTGCTGTCTTTACACACCTAAATGCTGGATTTTTTCTGATAGTTTGGCTTGTTTAACTTCTTTAACAACTCGTGGCTGCTTCTGCCCAGTTATTTTCCATTAGACTTGAAGTCTCTCTCTGCATGCAGAACACAGAGAAAACTTGACAGATGTGTTTCATTCTCTTTCACATCTCAGTGTTTCGCCAGGCACAGGTTTAGTGGAATCTTTGTCATGGGATCTGCAAATTTTATTGCTTCAATTTTTTTGCTACCAGCTTGCATTGTAAATGCAAGGATGGCTTGTTCAGAGTGCAGGCAGAAATGATGCTACATTGCTGTCTGGGTGGGGATTTTGTGTGTGTGATTGTTTTGGGTTTTTTCCCTTTCTAATTACTTAAAACAAATTGGATCAAGGATAAAGGTTGCAGCACTGTAATACTTTTAAACAGCTGTATTAAATGTCATCTTAGGAGACAAACTTGTGTGATAAATTCGTCAGAAGCAAATTTAAGTTATTCTAAGCCAACCGTGCTACAGGAGGAGGATGGTGGAATGTTGCCTGCTAATATTTTTATCATCATCATCATCATCCTTCACCCTTTTTAAATTTTAGGGCCGTCATGTCTGTAAGGAAAGGTTTGATGCTTTTTTTTGACCAATTTGCTTTCACTCCTGAGCATAGATGAAGATATTTTATTCAGGCATCAAATTAATTACTCAGAAAGCAGTTGATCAAAGTGTAGTTATATTTCTTTTAATTTTACTTCTTTGCCATCTGAACAAGCACTGCAGTTGTGTGCTACCTGTCTTGATTTATCAATGTCTTGTAGAAAATCAGTAACTAGCCTTTCCTCTAACCTGAGGGATTTGGGCAGTTTGAACTAGGTAGCGAGCCCGTGAGAAATTGATTTGCCTGCACTTGGTGTTGCAGAACTTGACAATGGTTTGATTCTGGCTTTGCTAATACAGAAATCTTTGCCAGTGCTCTCAGTGTCCAAGAATTTTCTCATTTCCACATGGTTATTTCCTATCTTGGGTGAGGTAGGCTATTTTATGAAGATTTTTTTCTGGTTTATCATTTCTAGTAGCCAAGAGAATTATTTAAAAAAAAAAAACTTGGTAGGAGAAGGGGATGCACACTGAATGCTTATCTTGCTGGTTATGGTACAGCATTTCTGAATACCTGGTGGAATCCTGCTTCTGTGGAGGTACAGCTTGCATATGCAGATGAATCTGTAGTAGCCACTTTGTTACATTCCCTTTCTAGTTAACATACGGTACTCCCCTGTTTTTCATCTGTAACATAGGTATATATAGTATCTCTCTGTAAGCCTGGGTTTACTGGGATTCAGTAGTTAGAATGGAGTAGCTGTGATATAGCAGGGAATTTGGCATAATTTGAATGCCATGTTGTTGTGTTGGCACCATGTATAAATGATTTCCCCCTCTTTGTTTTGCTGTTAATGATCAACTTGAGCTGTTGCCCTGTGAGTGTTGAAGCATTCTGCATGACAGAATGCTCAGAGGCCTCACTGCATCCTCAGCTTTGTGTGCACAATTATCTGTACATGCCATAAATGGAAATTGAACATCTAATTACTTGATAAGATTTGTGAACAGAGATTTAGAGCCTGCTTAGCCTCTGCGTGAAGGTACTTTCTGTGTGATTTCAAGTCTAATTTTGCTCTCCTCCTCAGGTCCTTTCACAGATGTTGTCACTACAAACCTGAAGCTCGGCAATCCTACAGACAGAAATGTGTGCTTCAAAGTTAAGACCACAGCACCACGTAGATACTGTGTAAGGCCCAACAGTGGAATTATCGATGCAGGAACATCAATTAATGTTTCTGGTAAGTCATTCAAGCACTTTTTTGGTGATTGAAAATAGCTTCTTCTAATCAGTTATTTCTTGGAACACTTTGCAATCTGAAAGTATTTTGTTGAAAGTTTGTAAAAGCGAGAGGTTGTGATTTCATGGAGAAGCAGCCATTTCATATATCTTTGCTTCCCTTATTCCTGGTCTAGCAGTAATAGATTTGTTTTTACATCTTGTCTGGGGAGGAACGGGGGGAGAAATACATAAATGATTTATATAGTTCAATAACAGTCTTAGCCAGCCTATCCAAATCAGCCCTGCCCTCCCTGCGGGATTATTTTTGTACGGTTAGTTTTTTGCCAGCTTAACTTCCTGAACCAGCTCACCGCAGGGTCAAACAAGTGCTTGGACAGGCATGTCGAGGTAAGAATAAAACTGGGTGGACTGCAGCCACACCGGTCTAGACTGATGCAGGCTGTTGCCAAACTGCCTAATATAACCAATAATGAATACATTTACTTTCAAACCATGCTTGTTTTGTGTTCCTTGAAGATGCAGTATGCTTTGGTGTTAGAAATGTCAAGTGACTAAATCTTTGCTGTTCCATAGGAAAAGTTAGTGATTTTCTCTAATGAGTCAGTAGCTCTTGACTTGCCTAAGTTTGGTAATGGAAAAACAAAGTGTCTTACTTTGAAAGCATAAATAGTTGAGTGTTTCCCATAAACAGAATGTCTGTATATTATTAACTTGCTGATGATACATGCTTGAAAGCAATGTATTTTCTCAATGACTTCTCCGATTCATGTTTTTAATAAATAATTCTATCAAAGCATGTAGTAGTGGCATACTGCATGAATAAAGTCTGACTTTTTAGTTAAGAAAATTATTTCTGTAAACATGCAGATTTGTTTTACTATTTCTAATAAATTTTAATATTGGCATGCTAAGAAAAATTACTTGCTGATAGGTTATATGGTTTGCTGTTAGTCTCTTACCAAACTTTTCTAGCCTGAAATAAAAAATTTTGGGAGCTAAAACTGCTGCTTTTTACTTGAAAAAAATCAAAATGTGAAAATCAAGACTTCAGTTTTTTCCTTAATAAACTATTTAAACACCTCACCCTTGGAGATCTTGCTTCAATGAAATAAAAAATGATCCCAAAAATACTTTGCAGTGTAACATTAAGAAACTCTAATCCTGTAAGTCGTCTTGTGCATGCCTGCATTTGCACACTCATTGATCTGTTGTCTTTGGGTTTTCTACTGTGTCAAATTGAGTGTGCATATGATTGCAATATTGTGCCTCGCTTGCAGTTAATCTCTGGGCAATGTCACAGCGAGGAGATAACCAGTGGAATGTGGTAGCTGCAGGTGGGGCAGGCAAAGCACTTCTGCTTCAGGAGAAGGCTAGCACGTATCCAGTAAGCTCTGAAATGAGTAATATGTAAATGAAAAAGCTCTCTAGAGAGAAATTGAGATTTTTAAAGTAAAAAATTACAATTCCCAAGTAAAGCTGTCTGTCATCTATACTAGCTGCAGGCAAGCATATTAAATGCATAGAAATCAATGAAGTGATAATGAAAATTAGCATGGTTTCTAGCTACAAATTATCTTCATGCTATAAAGATGTGGATTCTTTTCATCTTTCAGATGAACTTTCAAAATTAAAAGCCCACTTCCTTTGCTGGCACATACCATGCTTTTTTAAATGTTGTCTTGATCTCAATGTTGAGTGTTTTCTTAAACGTCTGCTTACAATGACCCTTCACTCTACCTTGAGCAGCATATAGTATAGGCAAGTGTTATATGAACCATCTTATGTTACGCTACCAGCATGCCTACATCTTACTTGCTTTTCCAGCCCGACTCTTCCCAGCAGCGTACCTGATAAGTCTTGGACTAGATCCATATTCTGACTTAAAGTATCCCATTATGAGAGATTGCTGTGCTAACCCTAAGCTATGCTTTGCTCTTGCTTACATAGCTTTGAAAAATTTCCCTTTTCTGATAACTTTATTTGTAGTGATTTATGGTTCAGTTAGTTTTGCAAATGGCTATGATATATTTAATCACAAGCTCACATTGTGTTCTACGTATTTTCATGCTGATAACAACTTAGTAATAATAAACAACAATCCTAAATTGCCAGTCCTTACATTAACATATTTTAAAATGCAAGTAGTACACATTCATTGTTCTTCAGGTAATATATTAAGGTAAATTTACAGGTAGATGTGTTACAGAATTCTGGGGTTATAAGTGTTAATTCTTTATTTCCTGAAACATTCTAAACTGAAGCTTTGTCGTGTGCTGTAGTTGAATTTCTCTTTAATAGAGCTGTATATATTGCACTCCTGTAGCTCCTTTAAACCATGCATGGGACCTAATTTTGGACTTGAAGATGGCGGTGTCTTTGGTTCTGATTAGCAGAAGGGATCTTTGGGATAGAGGGGATCAAAGAAGGGACTTTCATTAACTTACAGAACAGAATTGTTTTCAGATTCACAGAAAGGGGAAGATGTGTTTAACCTTTGCTTTGGAGTAGTGTTGCTTACGAACAGAGGGCTGATTTTGGAGTTAATGAAGTGAAAAATAAATAGAATTTGTTTCTTTGCCTCTAAATCAGTTACTTTTCAGTCATGTAATTCAAGTCTTGCATAGGGCATAAAAATAGGACTTGAATTCCTCCAAACCTAGTGAAAATACTACTGATGAGAAATTGTTAGAATATAGTTAATTCAGTAATAACTTCCGGACACTTAAACTAATTGGTCTGTATTTACTATATGCAATCTGTCCTCTTGAGAATTGCTGACTGGCTTTCACTCAGCTGCTTAGTAGCACTGCACTGGTACTGCACTTTGTCTGTCCAAAAAATCAGTGCCTAAGTATAGTGGCATGAACCTCTGGAACAATTTGTCAGTTTCTCAGAATTTTACTGACTGAAGCTGAGTTTGGGGCAGCCTTATCTTCCTTGGGCTGTAGTAACCAGACGCCTTTCTTAAACTCCTGTGAAACTGTCTGTACTATTTTGGTACAAGTGTATGAGAAGATGTTCTGCCCTAAGATAGAGGCAGCAATCAGAACATTATTCCACTTTATTTCATACTAGTATGATGACTCATTTAAAACATATAAAATGCTAGAAAAGTAAAGCTTGCTTTATTCTAGTGGAGTGTCAAATACTGGCTGCTTATGCCATATTGCAGTTTTTCCTAAATATCTGCATTTAAGGCCCTGTCAGCATGCTCTGCCTCCTGCGATGTCAGGTTTGTAGCCCGTGTTTTCACCTGTTATATAATGGCATGTAATTTTAACAGCTGAGTTTATGTAACTGTCAGGAAGTGTATGTGTGCACTGTCATCTGATTTCATTGCATTTGGTCTGAAATACTTTGAAAAGAAGGGTATTTGCACACATTCCATTTTTTTAAACATGTCTTATTTCAACAAAGGTATCTGATTTTGTGGCTTCCAAGAGGTTGAAATCTAAATAAAAGGCATGAATGGATTACAAAGGAAAAGTGCAAAAATATAAGCAGATGCTGATGAGTCTGCAGATAGGTGTATAATGGGGGGAGAGAGGAAGTACAGATGGTACCATCTGTGCACAGTGTCCCTCTCAAGAGAGCAGTCTGAACATGCTTCCTAAAAATGGGGAGAAGCTAACGTTATCCTTAAGTTGCTGTCAGATGTCCTTGGGGGGGGATTTTTAGTCTTTTGTAAACTTGCCTGGCTTTGAAAAGGCAGTTTGCATTGCCTTCAGGAGGGTGCTTCTGCAGCTGCTGTTCTCTTGAGTCACAGAGGGTCTACCCCTTTCGCTAAGACACCGATCGTGTCCCGTCCACTGCTGCAGCCCCTGACTCTCCTGAAGCAACCTTGCTGCTGCACGCTGTTCCTCTGGGCATCCCAGGACTATGTAGTCACTGCCAAGTTTCGGCTTGATTTTGTCCGCTTGCTTTAGAAGAATCTATCTTGATTTTCATAGATTCAACATTTTTTAGTATTATTGAAATATTTACAGAAAGAACCATGTAAACATGGAACAAATGTGAAGTGGTGCAGTGGATTTTGCCTGTTTCTGTAGATGCGAGTGTCCTTTGCTCACCTCTAGCAGAGCTGATCAAATTGCACAATGATCTTGAGGCTTGCCCCTGTAGCTGGTTGGGGTATTTTATATAAAGGTGACATAAGTGTGGTAGATTTGATCTATCCTGACTATAAAGAATTTCATGCAGTGCCATTTTGGGAAAATTATCAATAAAGCTAGAAAAGAAAAATAGATTCACAGGCTATTGAATGGGCTACTTAAAGAGTAAACAGTGATGTGGTGGATGGAAATGTAATAGCAGGAAGTTACTAGTGACGTTTCTTGAGAATGATTCTTGGTACTAATCTTGTTTAATGCTTTTATAAGCAATTCTGGCACAAAAAGTACACAAAAAACCCTGATGATGATGTAAAGTTGGGAGGCTGAAGATATGCAGCAGAACTGGGTGTCCTTGAAAGCTCCAGTAAGAGAAACAGAGGATGAGTTTCATCAGAAAAACTGCAAAATCACGTACTTGGAGAAGAAAATACTCCTGCTATAATCACAAGCTTGTTGAATGAAGGGGGCTGGGTAGGGTGACCAAGATGCTGACGTAATGTGGTTATGAATAAGACAAATGTAGTATGTGCAAACAGGCTGGATAATGGAAGAGATAAGAGGGTATAAATGCTGTTGTCCAAGGCACTAGTAAAATTTCCTGGATGTATAATTAGAGTAGCTCATATAGAGGAGTTCAAGCCAGAACAGGTGCAGAGAATGAATGGGGAGCCTGACCCAGAGAGGACCCACTGAGTCTGGCTTATTTAGTTTACCAGAAGGCCAAGAGCTACTGTGATTGATGTCTTGGAGTGCACCAGAAGTAAATGACTCTTCCCCTCCTTTGATATTTAAGCATAAGGGCAGTATTGGTCCAGGACCAAGTAAACAGGCCATTAATAAATTTAGATGGAAACTAGAGGAAGGTTGCTGTCTAGCTGAGCAGGGAGACTTTTCTGTTCCTTCTGCTCTTGGAAGGGAGTGCTAGGTCCTAGCAGGCATTGGGGGTAGAGTTTTGCCTCCTTCCATGCTCCTTGCTTCAGATTTCCTCTGTTCCTTGAGAAGGCATATTTACTCTAGGAAAACCAGAAGAGTTTAATGCTTCCGACATTGTTATTAACTTTGCCAGTAAACTGTTCTAGGAAAAGGAAAGAGCATATTAGGTGGTCACCACCTCTCCTTCGCTATCTACAGAAAGCCTTGTGTAAAATATGGGGGCTATAGCAGGAACATGTGAGAAAACTGGTATCCTTTTTTTTTTTGGAAACACTTCAGAACAGGATGTATATAAGGTCGGTCCTTCGTGTTTGAATTTTGAGGGAGACAAGTGGGCTAACAGATATAACTTGCTTTACTCCTCATTCCATTGATCTTTCAATGACTTTGCAGTTTTTGCTTGTGGTAGAGTACCTCTGGTGCTTTAGCTGTAGGGTGATCAGTTCAGAAACTGGTCGAAATACATATCTCTGCCTAATGGAGACTGGTGCTAGTAAACTTGAAGATCATGTTAATAATTTTGTTTCTTAGAACTCTGGGTTCTGATGAAAGCTGGTCAGAAACTTTTGACTAGATGAGATGACTGATTTGATAAGGCATTTTGTAGGAACATATGCTTTTCACATAGTTCTTGCATAAGGTATGGAATTTCCAGTCAAAACAAAGGAGCCACATTCACAGTAGCAAGTTCTCCAGCAATTAGGGCAGTTACATGGAACTGATCTTTCACAGAAACCCCCGATAGTATGTGAATAAATGTTGAAATGCTTTGGTTTCCTCTTGAACAAAGTACATATTTTTGAGCTTCCCATCTGGCTTACATGGCATTTGCTGAATAATTTGTGTCAATGTGGCTTTCATGTATTGATCTAAAAATACAAGTGCTAACAACGTTTGTACTGTCAAGCCCTCTCTAGCTGCTTGCTCTTATGATTCAGTGAATGGAATTCAGAGCAGCGATCATTTGGCATTCGAGAATGGCTTCAGCACTATCACTTGGGAAATAATGATTTTCAAATGAGCTTATAGTTGCACTCAGCAAAGCGAACTGAAAAAACTGCAGATCTGGAGAAGTTCCATAAGCAGTGGATAGTTTTGACTACTCAGTTGGATCTTACACATTATGTAGATTTGAAATAAGTTAGGTGTCTACTACAGGGGATAAAAAATTACGCTGCTGCTTTTCAGTGATGTATCATGCAATGTTGAAATATATGTGCTTTCACAGTGCAGTCACTTCTGTTTGGAAAAATAGTTTTAGAAGTAGCCTGTTAATTTGCAAACATTTATTTTGGACTAGTATTTGATTACTGCAAGGTGAGTTAAAAATGTATAATAATTTTTAAAGCACCTCATTTGAGAGAATTTGCTATCTTCCTTCTCTTCCAGCTTTAAAAGGCATGTGGTTGTTGATAGCCACAGATTGCGTGCATAATAAAGGTGGCACAGCCATAACATATTCTGATCAGTGAAGGAGGCAAATTGGTTTGACTTACCTTCATTTGCAATAAATAGGATCTTTGGATATTTTTATACGATAAACCCCTGCAATTAGTGCATATTAATTTGGGCGCATAATGTTAATGGCACTAGTACTTGAAAGTAATCCTAATTCTTGAACTGCTTCTCTTCTTAGTGATTGAATTGAGGGACTGAAGTAGCCTCATGGATTGCAAAACGTGAATTTTTAAACTTTACACCATTTTTCATGTTAGCAGTAATTGCAGTATATGCAAGGTTCATTTTAAATTTGAGGGGGTGGTAGCTTTTTGCAATATCTAATAACATGTTTGTGTAAGCTGCTTTGCTTATTTTCACATATGTTCTGTCTCATGTTGAAGTCAAACCCGTGTTTGTTAATGTCACAGTAGCTGAATATCCAGGTGTCATTTGCAAAATGTAGGGGTTCTAAGTGACCACTGTGATTAAAGGATATTCCATGTAAATGAAATACATAACTCTCCCTCTTCAAGTTACGTTAACATGTTAGTTCTTTACCCAAAAAGAAAAGAGGTGGAAATTCCTAATACTAAAGTAAAAAAAAATTTAAAAAGCACGCACGCACCCCAAACCTGCTGTTCCTTGCTCTCTGCCCCCTGAACACAGTCATTTTCTGCATAAGTAAATTCTGGAATGTTTGTGATTTTTTTGAATGGAGAGAAATACATTTCTTCTATACCTTTCAGAGGCAAAGTTTACATAGCATTTAACCATAAACTTCCAGCTATAAATTGGTAACAAACTTTCAGCAACTTATTTTTGGAAGAGAAACACTTGTACTTGATAAAACAAATACCATGAGACTCTTAAACTTTAGAGAGGAAATTTCCATCCTGAGACTTGAACCTCAAGGTTTAAAATGTTTGACTTTGCCTCTGTAGCTTTTCTCAGGAACCATCAGCAACGCTGTGTGTACAACTAATCAAAATGCCAGCTTGTTACTTCCGCTCCAAGGATGGAGGAGTTAAAAAAGATGCCACCTTTGAGAATTTTTCCCTCTGTCCCAGAAGATATGTAAATTATCCTATTTACTATAAATTACTATTATTATCTTGTCATAGCTGTGTACGGAATATTGTAGAGTGATCAGCATTTCCAAAATTCTCAGAGAAAAATATAGGCAGACTGAAGAAGTCTGTTTCTCTCAACTTCTTTTAAAATTTTGTTTTAAAGTGAGGTTCCTGATCTCAGCTGCTGCTTTGGTCATAATGGACATAAAACTTGAAACCATTTTAATGTTTGTATTTCTCTAATCTGGTAACTATATCATCAGTGCATGACTATGCATCAGACCAATGTTAACATGATGTGTTTCGGGGTTTTTCTTGCAGTGATGCTACAGCCTTTTGACTATGACCCTAATGAGAAAAGTAAACACAAGTTTATGGTTCAGTCTATGTTTGCTCCAGCTGATACTTCAGATATGGAAGCAGTAGTAAGTATTGAAATTAATTAGTTAATATGGATTTCTTTCTGATTGTGTAATTTTGTAAGACCTTTTACTGCATTGCTTAAGGGCTGTTGTCAAACCACACGGGAATGATCCTTGAAAGCTTTGCCAGATTTCCATTTCTGTGCATGGCAAGGTGTTTTCTGTTTATTTTGAGCTCCAGGAATCTTGCACCGAAAGGCACAGTTGGTGTCTGTGGTTGCTTCTTGAGGACACTGCTGTCAGTAATGGGATACCAAGCCATGAAACAAATGTTAAGTAGATATAATTTTTTTCAATATATCATTTTTTAGAAAGGCCAACTTGAAACATATATTCTAAGATGTATAGAATCTATTCTAAGTCTGTGGCATCTTTTATATTTTATGCCTCTACTGTCAGTCTTGAGTCTTCCCTTGAGCTTTTCCCTTTTTCCAGCAAGAACCAGGAGGATAATTTACAAGTATTTTATTTTTCTTTATCCCTACCTATGTCTGTTTTGGCTTAGGTAGATGAAAGGCCCTCATAGGTTTTGTCCTGTGGATTACAAATGAGAGTAACAGAAGCATGTAGCTGCTGAAGCAAAGAAGGACAAAAGACGTAGAAATAAGATGACAGGCTACATTAAGACAACTTGGAAAGGAAAAAACCACTATGTCAACTGGTGGCTTTCCTGTAACAGCAAGATTTGTTACTGCAAGAAGGCACAAGGAAGCTTTTTCTAGTCTAGCTTTTGTTAGCTTGAGAGAATACTCAGTAGCTATTGAGGACACAATAAAAAAGAAAAAAGGCCATTACTGTAAAGTGTGGGGCTTGTGTGTGTTTGTATGTATGCGTATTACTTAAAAATGTCAACCCCAAAAAACCTTAGAGTACATATCACAGCTTTTTTACGGTAGTCTTTACAATATGCATCTTCTTCTGAAGAGCTTTTTAAAGCTGCGGCACTCTGCAGGGTTAAGAATTTCCCTTCTAAAAGAGATTTATGGAAGTATATTTGTTTAATGGCCTCAAAATAAGATCCAGTGGGAGAAACAGCAATAGTAATAAAATGTCTGCATCACTAGAAAGATAAGCCAGTCTGCCTTTCTTTCTAACTCTTTAATTTTTATGAGTTACTTTATACCATGAAAAATGTTATCCTGCTAGCAAAGAATGTTTTTTAGGACCTAGATGGTCCTTTCAGTTTTCCAGAGCTGTCCAGACCAATATGATTTCTTTTCCTATAACACTTGATCAGTTCTTGGTTTTGTTACCACTCTCCAAATCTCTTCCTATTCTGGATAAACAGGTGAGACAAATTACTGGAGTACTATAAAGCTTTCAACACTTCACAGGCAGCCAACAAGCTCGAAATAGAATTCTGACTTCAGCCACAGAAGAGCTGAAGTACGACTCAGCTACTTAGGATGAGTCACATACTTCTTCAGGTTGCGCAGGGGTTAGCCATAATTTGACACCTACTTGAGATATGCTGAGCAATACCATGCTACCAGAAGTATGGTCAAAGTGAAGAGAAGCAAGTGAGAACTCCAGCACATAAATGTGGACGCTTCTTGCTGTATATCACTACTATGAATCAGTCTTTTCAGTTCAGGGTTACAGCTGATACTGAGCAAAGATTTATAACTGTTAATCCCTATTAAAAATATTGGAAGGAAACTTTTTAATGGTAGACTTCCTAGTTGAAGGGGAGAGAAGGATGAGAGGGGAAGCTATCCCTTTCTATAAATAGCACATCTGTTATTGTTTAGGCATTGATGCTGAAAAATAAGGAGGTGGAAAACAAGGAGGGGGAAGAACCAGTCCTGTAGTTCATACCAGTCAGGAAGAAAATCTCACGTGAAATTTGAAAAGCTTGAATAAGAACTCTGCTGAACAAAGACTTCAGAACTAACATTGTTACTGATTTGGGTTTTTGCTATCTTTCCGTTCCTTTGAATGCACCCCTCCTTTTTTTTTTTTAATAGCTTCCTCTGTCTATGCTGATTACTCTTATACAATTCCCAGTTCTCTCAAAAATTACCTGTGTAAATTTCAGACTATTTAGAATGATTTTGTTCATAGTATCTGGTCTTTCTTTGCGATACCACTCAGTTATGTATTTGGTTTCCTTTTTCATCATGTCTGTGGTTAATGGTAACATGATAAACACCTGTGGGATTTTTACTGAGTAAGATGATGTGATTTGTTTACATAATACACTGCATTTTCCATCTACCTTATTATACTAATATGTTTAATATTAAATTAATATTAATTATTCCAGTGGAAAGAAGCAAAACCGGAAGAACTCATGGATTCGAAACTTAGGTGTGTGTTTGAGCTACCAGCGGAAAATGATAAGCCTGTGAGTATTTTCAGATGCATATTGAGTGTTTTAACTTAATACCACAGTAAATCATGTAAAATGGCATGTTGATACAGACAGCTGTATAAGCAAAAGACAGAAACCTCTCTTTCACTGCCTGGATGGCATCACCCTTTGAAAAGACAATATGAACTCTTTAAAATCTTAGTGATGCTTAATGTAACTAGCAGCTAATTTGAACAATGTAAGTGCAACACAAGCACAAAGAAATCTTTGAGTTTATCTGTTTTCATTTAGTGAAAGATCATAGGATAAAGAATATTTAAAAAAATTTTGAAAGATGTTGATTGATGGTCATAAAGCTCAGAGTTTACATTGAAGCAGTTATAACTGCCAGCAATATGAATTTGCCTGTCCAACGCTCCCCTTTGCTTCCTTGATACAACACTGATTTTAGCAAGTAAATTGGTAGAAAGCTAGTAAGGAAGACACAAATGCAGTTAGGGATTACATTGCAATTAGCAGCTATAATATTGTAGGATCCTTTTTTGTTTGGGTAATGAACGCATTAATTTCTAATGGAAGTATGTAGTGTCAAATGTGAAACCGATAATGGATTGAATAGACTGAAAAATGTTTCCTAGCATGCAGGTACTGAAGGCAAAATTGTTCTACCTTGCACTGGACAGCTTGTAATTATGATTATGTATTGTTATAATGTTGCTATTGCAGTCTCACTATGCCTGCTCTACCTGCTCCAGACAGCAAACGTTTGCTCTAAAAGTAGGTACTTTTGTTTTAGGCTAGGGTATTTTCTGTGTTTCCAGTTTAGAGGTGTGATGAGAGGAAGGAAAAAGTCTGAATTAAATGAAACTTAACAGCTATTCTGTTTAGTCGTAATTTTTTCTATAGTCCCTAAAATTCATTAGGGCAAAACAAAGCACAAGTAGTAACAAGATTCTATTACTTTATTCACATAAATAAAATCTTCATGTTAAGACTTTGGTGGCAGTTTGGGTGGGGAGAGAGTGGTTTGTATTTTATGAGAGCCAGGCCCTTTGCATTCTAAAGTGCAAAACATGGAGAGGATCCAAAGGCAGGAACAGGAGGAGGGATTGGAGGTCTGCAGCTTGTTTCCTAACTTGGGTTGCAAGTTCCTCCATCGCCACAGAAATGCAGAAAGATGGAGAGGTGGTAGCCAGCTGTGGGGAGTGAAGAGAGAGGGAGCTGCAGCAGAGCCGGTGGGTAGTTCCTAGCTATACCCTGGCTCCTGGAGTAGCTGCTTGTGTTGTGCTTGGGGAGGGAAAGGTGAGGAGAGCACCGATACTCCATAAGCAGACCGTGAGCAAATAAGTTCCCATTCACATTGTGGGACATGGTCTAAGGGTATTTCCTTTTCTATATATACAGGGACTGAAAAGTTGAGGTCATTCTGTCTGCACTTATTGCTGCCCATCTGGTGTTTTCTGTGAAACAGAAAGGGGAAGTAAAGGTTACAGAAAGAAAAATGTTGTTTATTTCTTTTGATACAGGAATGTTTCAGGTGTGCACAGACAATTTTACCTGATTCTCCTCCTAAATATCAGGGGTGTGGTGTTAATAACTAACCAAAAATCACTCTATCCTTTTTTAACAGCATGACATAGAAATAAATAAAATTGTATCCACATCTGCAACAAAGACAGATTCCTCTGTAATGTCTAAATCAATAAGTTCTTCTTTGGATGACACTGAAGTTAAGAAAGTAATGGAAGACTATAAGAGGCTTCAAGTAGAAGTTCAGAGGTTACGGGAGGAGAATAAACAGTTTAAGGTAAAGATACTTTTTTTTTTTTTTCAGATTTACCCCTTTCCTGAAAAAGAAGCTTCCGACTTTAAGGCTTGGTTGCCTGACCTTGGCACAATATTTTAATATTGTCTATGAATTAAAAGATAATTTAGGTTTCTCTCTATAAACTGAGAAAAAGCGTTGAAATCAATGCTTCCTTTGAAAGGAGCGTACAAGTCATGCAGTCAGAGAAACTGATCGGATAGCAACCCAAAGTAATTCATTCCCTCTTTTTTTTTTTCTTTTCCCACCTAATTTTCTCAGTCTGAATTAAGCATTCAGTGTTGGATTTGGCCCTGTTCTCTCAAACTGATAGGAGCTTGAGGGCAGTGTTATGCAAATACTGAGTGTTTTACTAATTGCACCTATAATATGCAGTTGCAATGACCAAAGTAAGACAGATTAATAGGAAATATGCTTCCTGTCACATCCAGCACATCACTGTGAAATCAAGTAATTGAGAAGCCTTTATCACCATGCTGAAAAATTCTTTTTCCAGTAGTTTCATTTGCTGTAAATGTCTAGTTTCATAGATAATGCCCCCAATGAAAATTTGGAATTTGTGACTAGTGGAGCCTAATGAACGGAACTCTGTTCTGTCAGCTCTGATGCTGCTTGGCTGGCTGATGCATGAAGAAATTCTTTAAACATTTGTAAACCAGTTTTGTTTTGCACATAGAAATAATATACGTATATAGCTGAGACACAACCTTAACTTTTACTTGTGTTCTTGTTTTGCTAGTGTCTCACGATACTATAAGTACTATATGATTTTATTTTTTGCAAATCAGACTTGAATAAACAGTCTACAGGAGATATCTAGAATTGAGCTGATGTCTTACAGTAATGTCTTAAAACGGTGAGCTGTTTGTTCCCTTTGTGGAGTGTTAGAAACATCTGTAAAACATCAGAAAACAATGTCAAATTACTGTCAGGTTCTGTCAGTGTCAGGCCAGAGTCACTGTCAAAAGGAAGTTAAAATACTTAAAATGAAAATCTGTTGTTTCTAGCAGTGAAATTACTATGTATGTAAACAACATTTTATTGTTTACAAAAGTCAGTTGTCCCCATCCAGACTTACAGCAGTAGTGAGGTATCAAGTAGTCTGTGACTTTTTAAAAAAAAAATAATCATTTATTTATTAAGTTTTCCTCCTGAACGTTAGGTGCCTCTTTAAATTCAAAAGTGCAAAACATTGACATACACTGAGTCTTTTGAATTTCACTTATCTGACAATTTTTAAGGCTGCAGTAACTTTTATTACAATTTCATTTCTTGAGTATCTTTTTATGTATAGACTGGGGGCTTTTGCTTCAGTATCTTATACTTTTGCTCTATAATACTGTATCACATAAAGTCTAACACTGTTGCTTCAGCTGTATACAAGTTAGGTCACAAAAGGCTCACTTTGCCATCTCCTAAAGTGCTCTGTGTGTGGAATGGAGTGTGCTAACACACAGCTGTGCTGCACAACAGTTTAGATCAAGATGTGGCGAACATCGTCTCCACTTGAAATGATAATATCTGGTGTTATGATGTTGTTTTATTTGTTGTCTCATACATCTTTAAATCAAGAGAGCTGTCAAACTCATACCGAGAAAATGACAAAACTAATTTGCCATTAGTTTCGTGTCAAAATGTCAGCATTAATACGATGGGGGAAATAGATTTCCCTTCAAATGCTGGTAAAATTTGCTTGTGACGTCTAACTAGGGGAATGATGAGTATAATTGTCTTAAAGTTGCGTATTTTTCACAACCTATCTTAGTTATATTGAAAAGCATTTTCCCCAACAGCGCTATATTTGCTTACAGAGCAAGAAAAGCATCTTCATGCCATTCCCTCCATCATTGTTTTTGAAGTTTTGGAGCTGTCTCCAGACTTTGGACAAGTATTCTTGCAGGCTTCCTCATTGCTTCCCCTGTTACCTTAGTCAGCAGGAGAAAACTTCCAAGAGCATGTGGTTTTTGCTCTGCTAGTCAAGTAGATACAGAATTCCTCTCCTACCTCACTACCCTTTCCTTCTCAGGATTATCTAGGAAATAGAGTTCTAAATTAGCTGTAAATTAGTTTTCGCCTATTTTATTATGCCCACCTAAAATAAATATGGTAAGGATGAATATTTAAAGCTTTTTTTCAGTAGAAATAATCAATATATCTTCCTTTAGGAAGAAGATGGACTGCGGATGAGGAAGGCACCCCAGACAAACAACCCAATATCTGCTTCTGCAGCTGCTGTCAAGGACGAAGGGCTCAGCTCCAGACTACTTGCTTTGGTGGTTTTGTTCTTTGTCTTTGGTGTAATTATAGGAAAAATAGCCTTGTAGAGGCAGCATGCTGGAAATTGTAAATTGGTTTGATGGTTCTGCCATATCATTGGATTAAATTTATTCATAACAATGTTTAAAAAAAAATTAATGTATGACATCTCACAGGTCTTGCCTTTAAATTACCCCTGCACAAATACTATGTAACATAATCTAGAAAGTTTAAAATGTACAATGAGTGAATGAATGAAAGAGAACATGCTTCAGTGATGAAGGGGGGGAGAAAATCATGATTTAACACTACAATGGAATATTGTATATGTCATTTTAAACATTCTTAGACCCTGGTACATGTTGCTGGATTACCTCTTTTTAAAAAAGAAAAAAGAAAAAAAAGGAAAAATAGAAAAAAATATTCCTCCACTGCTGGAGCTGGCCCTATTGGATGTTTGGAGCTGGGTTAGGCAGGAGGTGTTGACAACTTCTGTAAAATACATTAATCCACCATTCTGCTCATAAATTTAACAGTTTCTGTCAGTGTCTTCAACTCTGTGCAAGTTACCAATTTCTTGGCACTTAAATGAATAGTGAGAAGCTGAAAAGAATTGTATGTGGCAATGCTGAATGTGCTAGGCATCATTAAGAGGCATATATTGACTGGTATGACGCTCATTTGGAATAAAGGTCAATGCCTTGTTCTCATAAAGGGACCAAGCTACATTGCTGTTGGTTCATTTAGTTGAATTAAAATGTTATTCAGAGATGTTTAATGCATATTTAACTTATTTAATGTATTTCATCTCATGTTTCCTTATTGTCACAAAATTGACTAATACTATATGGTATGAAAAGGCACCTGTTTAAAGCCAGTGACTAGAACTAAAAATTTGCTGCTGTAGTGATGCAAGATTCTTCTGCCTCCTGGTGTTTTGGGCACTACACAATTGTTGGGAGTTTTGATCATCTGAGCATTGGAGAAACAGTGGTCAGGAAACTGTTTTTGTATGTAAATAAGTCTATCTAGGGGAAAAAATATTAGTAGTAAGCTAGTCCTATGCCGTAAAAGACCAATCCTGTTTGACTATGTAGCATCTTAAAAAAAGAAAAAAAAAAAAAAGAAAAGAAAAATTAAATAAAGCCCCCAAATTAATGCTTCCTTTGTTACTTTTGTCATGTTCTCACAGTTTTAGGGGGGGGGGGGAAACAGTATTCTCTGTCAACTTTGTTTATGGCATAAGGAAACTTGCAGACTTGTTTCAGGAGGAATTTTTTTTTCCAGCCTAATTTTAAAATCAATCCAAGCCACCCCATCCTGAGCCTGATATACACAAGTGTTGTTCAAAGTAACCATGCTGACTGCTGAGGTACAAAGTAACTTCCCATTTTTCAGTTTAGTTGGGTTCAGTAATTAAGATGCTTGATAGCATGTTAAAAGTAAGGTCGAGGTTAATTTTGTTTCTAAGCATACTTTTAGTACAAAATACATAAACTCAATGTGTTTTAACACATTGAACTTCAGTAGATGAAACAGCTTTTGAGCAGGTAAATTCCCATGTATTCTTAGATGATAGGTCCAAAAACCATCGGTGACAGAAGTTTTTATAACACCTTTCAGGATTAAGATACATCTTTTAAAAGTTACTTCTTTCATTCCTTTATTATTCCTGTGATTTCTTGAGAAAGCTGTTTGGGCTGCAGCCTGTCTACTACACTCGTTGACCTTTATATTTGTTCCACTTGTGTCTCAAGGGTTTCCTGCTTTGCAAGTGCAAGTAAGTGAAATTTTATGTGAGATTTAATAAGAAAATAGGAGGAAAAAAATCTTAACTGGTGTATTCAGCTTATGAACACAACTCTGGAAGTACTTCTAGAAGATTCAACAAAATTAGAGGTGTATCTTTAGCATTTTAAAATGCTAGTGCCTTGTCTGCTTAGGATGGAAGTGACAAAGCTATCAAAGTATGCCTGTAAAGGGCAGAGGAGATGGGAGATGAGCTGGAAAGAACGAAGCAGTGAGTTCAGTGTGACAAATTGGGCAGAACTGATCAAGAGAAAGATGCTTTCTGGGCAGTAGAAGCTAATGAAAACTTACATGAAACACTTTAAAAGAACCTTTTCAGAAAGACAAGGTTGTAGGTGATGTTGCAAAATTAGTTTTCATGGCTTTGACGAATATATTTGAGAGAACCTTTACTGAAGGGAGACTGAGCTCCCTTGCAAAATGCAGTATGCAAAAAAAAAATGCAGTATTTCTTTTTAAGAGGCTGTAAATATCTTGATCTCACTAAAAATGTGTTATCAGAAGAGCTGAATTCCTAATTTGCTTTAAAAAAAAAACAACTAACTTTTTTTGAGAGCCCTTTGTTCTGCTGAAAAAGAGCCTCAAAAAAGTTTGTTTTTAAAAAAATCACTGTCTTTGCAGAGTAAAGGGGGAGGATCGAAGCTTTAAACTGGTCTCTTCTGAGTATATCTGTAATAATGTTCCAGGCAAATTTTACACACACAGTTAGCTACCACAGTTGACTTTGCTGGCACAGGCAGCTACCAGAGGAAGGGGAAAGCCAGCAGAATGTCTATCCTCCTTCAGTAGTCGCTTCTTAGTGATCTGTGACAGCTTGGAACTTTAAATCATTTGTGAGCAAAGTTGTTCCTGTTGTTTGCACTCCAGGATTATAAAGAGGTCCCAGAAAACACTCTCATGCTTTGATAGATGCCTTACAAATGCATGATCAAGGAGACCAACAAACAGAGGACCTGAATTAGTTAAGGATCTGTTGGTAACGACTGTAGCCTGCAGTTGGGGCTGACCCACACCATCAGTCCTAAACAAGACTGTTAAATTAACTGCTTATATTCTGGAACTGAATAAAATTCTGAGGTCTTTCCTAACCATTTCTGACAACAGCCTGAACAGACAGTAGCACTGAATTGTCTGGGTAATGCTTTGCTTTTGCTGAGCTTAAAATAAAATGACTGATCAGTGGAATCCTTATTAGCTCTCTGTTTGACCGGACCCTTCTTTCATATGCAGTAGAAAGAAATCTAAGAATGTTTTTTCTTCCAAGGTTCCTAAAAGGCCAGTCGGTAGATACCTTGCAAAAATACATTGGATGGATGTTCTTAAGCCACCTGGATCTTTTGTAAATTGTTCCTTACATGATGACACCAGAGCAAATGTTTTCATGAAGTAGTCATAGAAAGTGAATTATTCTGGAGGGCATTGTATATCTTAGGAAGTTATGCATGAAATAGAGTTTCTAAATAAGATTATTGTCTGGTGTCCTTACCAGACAACACCAGATACTAGAAAACTGTAATTGATACATGATAGTAGAAATCAAGTTATTACTTAATCTAATTATTGTCATTACTGTTATTTTAAGATGCCCACTTGCATATACATTTCTTGTTAATTTTTGTAAGAGCCAGTAGAGGCTGCTTAGGTAGTCTTCATTTTGTGGAGCTTTACACTCCTGTCTGCACTCTTTGGGCAAATTTGGTATAAATAGGTACCTAAAATGTCTTGAAGCCTAGTACTGGGAAATGAACGGAAAATGGTTTCCACTATTTTCATGTAGTTATCCACATCTTAAAGCAAATATTCCATGCATGAACAATCATAACTATTGCTCTGCATTGGCAGTTGTCAGCTGTGAATGCACAGCTGGAACAATTGCGTATGCAAGCTATGCACCCAGTTTCAAGTTACTGTTGAATAGCCTTAGGGATTGAAGAGCAAGATAGTACCATGTGTGTCATGTTGAGAGGGACTGATGTACCACAATGTAACTTTCTAAAAATACAGGATTGTAATAGCTTGATGGTGGTATTCCATGTTACTTTTTTGTCCTTAAATGCTGTTAGGGGGATAAAGTTGGAACCTCACTTGGCAAATCACTAGAGTTTCTTTTCACCAATAAACTACAAAGAGTTTCTGTTCACTGCGCATGTAAACTTGCAGTTCTTACTGTAATCTTGAGTTAGCAGTCAGCATATTTACATAGCGGTGTGCACACAAAAATGGATTGTTAATGTCTTAAGATACTGGATGTTATAGTTGCCTGATGAAAGAAAACCATCACCCCTTTTCTTTAGAAAATGTGTATGACACTTTCATCTCTTAATTGGAACACTTCCTTAATTCTCGGGCACAACAGTGACTTAACTATAGTATTCGAAGTTTTTGAAGCTATACTTCTCTTGATCTACATGATGTCCTGAAATGCCATATCCTGAGTTCTGTTTTCTATATAAAGTAACAGAAAAAAACCACAACCAAAAATCCCTCTGTTTGAAATTAGAGAACATGTAAAGCAAGCACTCAGAACTTCATGTTTGTTGTGGCTGTGTTACAGCTGCAGTAGTACTTCACAGCACTAGAGCAGCCTGGGGTCGGAGAGCCACTTTTTCATTGTTTGAACATGGGTTAGCATCCATTACTCAAATCCTCGAGTGAGCAAGTTGAGAAGGGACAGGTGGTGAGTGAGTGTCAGTGTACATATTTGAGATGGGGTGGGTTTTTTTTGGACTCAGAAACACTAATATAGAAAGAAGAAAGTAATCTGTACAGAAGTGAGACTAGTTCAATACTGTATGTGGAAGTTACTATTCTTTGTAATCAGATACATGTCTACAAATTTAATTTACTAATTAGAAAATATTTGTATAAACCAATGTTTAGGCATTTTAGAAAGAAAAGCAACTACTGAGCAAGGCTGCTTGCTCATATAGGGAAACCTAGCAGTTCTCTAGATAAACTTCATTAAAAGATGATAATGGGATACAACGCTAGTATAAATAATCTGTTACATAAATAGTGGGATTTATTCTTCAAGCAGGGAAATGCTGATCCTTTGACCATGTCCAATTAAGATTTCTTTATATTATGCTGACAGCTTCATGTATACTGAATCACTTTGTCTAATGGGCGTCAGCGCAAAAGTGACATTATTCATTGTGCTATTAACTTTTATTTTGATTAGCTTCAGAGGATAAAGTAATTGTGTTTCCACTACTCAAATCTGCTTAACTGTAAAATTTGTTTGTTTTATTAATGGGTTGAATTTTTTTTTTACTGGATAAATGTAGATTATTTTTTAAAACAACACAAGTAAGAGCCAGCCAGAAATCTCTTACATGTAATATTCTAGTAAGTATGCACTTGCACACTTCCGACATGAGTATATACCTGTCATTTACTCTGCTGTTTCCTGAGGCTTCATTTCCTTTTACAGAACTGCTTTCACGTTTGCACTTTGAAGAGCAAAACTTTTGAAAACTTTACTAAACTTCCATGTAGATCTTTTTGCCTCCCAGTCCAGGCCTAAGTTTGTCCTGATGCTTCTGCATGAGTGAAAACTACAAAAGGGAATGCTGAGTCTACAAGTACAGAAACAAGGCTGCTTTTCCTTGAAGCAAACTTGAACTTTGGATATTTCCTCCAATGATGTCATTAGAAAATGGCCTTTTCCAGATGGCAAAACAAAAGAAGTTAAGAAAACAAATGAATTAAGAAGAATTAATTGAAGCCGCATATTACAAGTTGACATTATACATCTGGCATTTCTGTTTATGTTTCTGCATTATTACATTTCATTCCTATTTAATAAGTTCTAATTTTGTGATTTTTTTTCAAGATTTCGAAGTGCCTATGAAGAACTGAAGAACAGCCTGTAGTAAAGTATTGTTCCCAATTTAGCTGTACTACTTTTTTTTTTAATCAAATCTTTTTCTTCAGTGGATAAACTCACAAGATTAGAAAAGCCTCTTGAACTCCCTCATGTTTGAGTTGGCAAAATTCCCATACACAATTGTCCACATACAGCTACTTTTAAAAGACCTTTATTAAGGCTGTACAAAGTCAAGCACTCAGAAGTTAGGAAATGGCAAAACCAAGTTTGTGCACTGTTAGTTTGGCCACTTTTTGTGAGTGCATTGCAGTATCTGATCAAGCCTTTAGTACCTGGTCAGAAAGGGAGCTAAGGCTGCCCAGAAGGTGTCTAAAACTGCCCAACTTTGTGTGCCTGACCTTCTATAATCTTAAGTTCTCTTAAGATATGTATAATTAGGTTTTTAAAAGTTGAACTTAAAAAATGCCATCATGGTCTTACATGCAACCCACGTCCGTGTCAGGACTGAATCCTTTATGTTCTGCGTATGGACACCCATTCTTGACCTAAGCATCCGATGAAGTGGTGAATAGCTCTGCACCGAAGCAGCAGGTTTTGTTTTCATATTTCACTGGCAGGCCACACACAAGTGCGAATAGAGCCAGGAATTTTTCCTTCAGTTCTGAGCCCAAAAGAGCGTTTCTGCGAAGGCTGCAGACTCTCCAGCCCAATTTCTTTCCTGATCTATTCTGCCAGAGCTGTCAAATCTCTCTCCATTCCCTCCCTCAGCCCTTTGGTTCAATCCAAGTCATCCTTGTTCCTTCACTGCGCCTTGGCAAAGAAACTGATGTTCAGCCCAGCATCTTTAAATGCCTTTTCTTCTCTGCTGCCTATTTATTTTCCATCTCGGTCTCTTTCTTCCCATCGCCGTTCCAGTCGTGCTCTTCCCTGACTGCCTGTCCTGGACTTTGGGCCCACAGGAGCACTTTGTGGCTGCACCCGCGCTGCCTGGCAGAGCACTCCCTGCCATGTCTGACTCTGGTCCCAGATGCCTTTTCCCATCTGAGGGAACCACTCACCTTCCTGCTTCCTCTTTGATCAAATTTGTTCCTCCTTCCTCTTCACTCTGTGTGGAGTTTGGAGCAATGAGTCTCGTCAGCCATCTCCTTTCTGTCTCCAGCTTTTTCCTGCTGTTTCAGTGCAGCATATTTATTTATAGTAAATAGCATGCTTTTATATTCAGTGTGGATTGTTTATCAAATGAAGCACTAGCTCAATGCTGTTATTATATCCAAAAGTGTTTTAAAACTTTTTTGTGTGTTTTGTTTCGGTTTAAGAATTGTTTGGGCAATCTAGAATGCAAAATACATTCTAAGGTATTTTAAATAGGGGGGCATGAAGGTGGCTAATTGGAAAAATCAGTTACTGTTAATTGAGCTGTGAAGAGGAGATCAGACCCGTGACGATGTTTGTCCAGCAAACTCGGCTCATGCTTTACATTTTTGTGCCTGCTAGAGAAGCAGAAAATTGCAAAGGCAGCTAACTTGTCTGAGTAGCTTATGATATTAAAGAAGGTGCAAAAGACTTTCATGCTCAGACTTGGTGCAGGAAGCTAGTAAATGTATTCAGAGTGTTTCAAAATTAGTTTATTTTTCTCTGCTTTTTGGAGTGATTAAAAAAATGATTAAACTTTTGAAAAGTATTATATAAGAAGTGAATGGGGAAGAGTTTTCAAGACACATGTGCCTGTTACCATTGACTTTCAGCTGGTACTAACCTGCCAGTGCATCTGTTAGCCTGGTTTTTCTTCACAGGTACAATAAAAAGGTATATATTTATTTTACAGTTGAAAGGAATCCAGTAGTCAGGACTAATGTTTGTTGTCTATGTCCTAGACCTGTTTTTCTAATGCAGTGTTGGACATGAAACATGAAGTTATTTGGTTTTGTCTTGTTTATGTCAGATAAAGATAAATGAATTGCAGAACTAGAAGTTGGTGGTTACCGTGGAATCCTGATTACGTTCAAGCTAGGCACACAGCCATGCAAACTGCTAATACATGTAATTGGTGCTTCAAAAGGGCATAGCTGAGCAAATTTGATATCAAATCTGGTAGTGAAAAAGAAATTAGATGGAAAACTGAATTAGAATTGGCAGTTTTCTAAGTGAAAGCTACTAAATGGCCAAAAACCCAACAGTTTTGCAATTGAGAAGGGGGGGCAACTTTGGCTAACAGCCCATCCTGTTGCAGTGATGAAATGAAGGGAAAAATTAGATGTAAAGTAATATAAAACAAATAAGAAAAAGGGAAGCAGACAGCAATCAACTCAAAATGAGAGTTATGAAGTGTAGAAAATTAATAAGGAAAGCACTAGCCAAAGGAAAAGAAAAATGTATGGGTTGGAGTGCTTGGAGAGGGTGATGAAGAGCTGAAGTTCAGAGGAAATCCTTGTGGTAGGATAAGGACCGTTACTAGATGCAGGTGGTAAAACTGCTGGTGATGATGTAAGAGAACTGGAAAGTTGATGTCATTCATTAGCAATGCTTAATATTAAAAACTAACATTTTAAAATTCGGTAGGTCTAGAAACCTCATATCAGTATTTCTAAGGGAGATGCCTGGGGCAATCCCTGACCTGCCGATGAGAAGGATGGCGAACAGGACAGGACGGCCTGGGTGAAGTGCTGATCTAGCTTGACACCCCCGGGGAAGGGATGAAAAAGGAGACGAATGTTAATGAAGGAGCGTGATGTAAGTCATTTCACTCTATCTTTGTTTTTCAGTTTTCTTTGGGATTAGAGTGAACTGAGTATATCTGAGCCCCTGCAAAGCTTAGTGTTTTCTGACAATCACACCTTTTAGAAGGTTGTTCAAAGAGAACCATAATGAAATGGGGATGCTCATGGAAGGGTCCTGCTGGGACCCGATACGTTTTGGTGGTTCCAAATCACTGGTGAAGATAGATATAACATCACTACTGATAAAATGTTAACATGACAAAAATATCCATACCCAGGACCAGAGTAAGAGCTCCACATGTGTTCCCAGTGCAGTCGCAGGGTGAAAGACTAATGAATAAGAATGTGTTCTTGTTTTTAATTACCATTAGCAGTAAGTGATTATACTTCTGTATGTCTCAGCTGTGAGAGTTGGGGAATTTTGGATGCAATTTGGATATTTACATTTTAAAAGAGAAGCAGAGTAATTGGAATGGATACAAAAAAAGATTCAAAAATTACTGGTGGAGTGTGAAAATGCCTTAGAGAGGACAACAGAGAAGCTCAGTTGGCTGAGTTTATCTACCAAAATTGAGAATATCTTGATTACAGTGCACAAGTATCTTCACGGGGAGAAAATATTAAACATTGCAGCACTCTGATCTTAAAAAGAGCAACACAAAAAGAATCACTGACTGGCAATCGAAGCCAGGCAAATTCAAATTGGAAAAAGGCACAAATTCTTAAGAGAGAATAACTGTGTAATTTAGGAATGTTTCTCTAAAAACTGTGAACAGAACAATAAAAGTTATGATATTTATGCAAATAGCTTTTTCATGGCTTTTTTTTCTTTCAGAAGTATATTTAAAGGGGGGGAAACAGGACGAAGAGGCTCCTGATGAGGCTTTCATAGGGAAGTTTAGTCAGCATAGCCCATCTGTCGTGCAGAGTTGTGGAGCTGTGTCTAAACATCCAGCGCTGCTGGAGCCGAGTGGTGGTTCACCTGCTATGGGAGGAGGTGGGAGCGTTCTCAAGTGTTGTGGCATACATTGCGTATGTATGTGATGTTGTCGTGTAACTTTTTACATCATGTTAATCCCATCGCCACCTTGAAAGGATCTGTGGTCTTGGAGGAGTTTTTACACGGTGCAATATCTGAACACTTGCTAAGTTTAATACATTTCCATACTATGTAAATGAAAAAAAAAAGTATCTGCACAGAAATCTCATTCTTGGGGGTAGATGTAGGACAGGAATTGCCTTCCCCCTCTTCCACCCACCCTCCAAAGACAGCACAAGGCTCTTCCCTATTCTTGCCATGGACATCCTTGGGTCCTGCAGAAACATGTAGCGTTGCTGATTTGAGTCACGGGAGCCTTTCCTCTAGGCTGCAGTGAGTGACCGCTCTAGCATGGTGATGGGAAACAGGTCTGCTGAAGAAGAAGTTCTGCCGTGTGTATGGTTTGCATGAGACACAGCTGCGCTACCCTGGACTTGCCCCGATTCATAGCATTTCAACAGGGACATCCCAAAGGAGACACCACATTCTCCAAGATTCACTTCCAGTTCTTCAAACATTTGCCCATGGATCTCCACGCAGTAGCAGACAACAAATCACAACAACCCTTAGAAACAGAGGTATTTTGCCTGCTGAACTAACCCTGGAGAAGTCTCCTTTTCCGCTGATTGCAGAGGGAACCGAAGGCGAGGCAGCCAAGTTTGGCCTCTGCGTATCACCTTAGAAGGTGATACGATTAATATTTGATCGTGCCTGGAACATGTGAACATGATGACAACATTTATGTCACAATTGTATGCATTTAATAAGCATCTCATTTGAATTATTAGTTAATGTACAGATCCCCCACAAGTATTTTTATGTTATAAAACCCATAATTTATCTAAGTACAAGCTGCAAGTTCGTAAATACAGCATTAAGAAGGTAGCCATTGCATAGCTGGTTTAACAAAATATCTTTTGTGAGTAAGATATATAGGCTTATTTGGAGAGGATTTAGCTACTGGGAGGAGGTCTCCCAGTAAGTTATATGCTTCTTAGCTGCAGCAGACAGGGAATATAATTTCTTAGTTTGTCCTTCTTGTCAGTAGAAATCCGTCTGACCTGACTGCTGTCTGACTCGAGTATCTCCTCAGCCCGTTGTTCACTAGAGGCAGATTTATAAAACGTCCTTACAGGAATGAGGCTGGAAGTGACATTTTGATTGAAAGGAGAGCTGGATTAACAACTGGTATGCCAGTACACTTACTAAAGAGGAGACAGTGAAACTATATGGCCTGAGAAGACTTGTAAGCGATCTTTTGCTTCGCTCAGTGCATGGTGAGTGGGAGTCGCGATTGCCTGGCAGGCCCTTTGCCTGCTGGACAAGGCGGGCAGCGCCATGGGGCCATTGCTGACGTACCGACGTGCAGGCCAGTACTGCACTGGAAAAGCCAGAATAATGCAGCAAGGATGCAGTGTCTGCAGCAAGGTAATGCTGAAGGTTGGAGCGGTTGTGCACAGAAGCCTTTTCCATCTACTGTATCTTCTTTTATGACCAGGGTCAGGCATAACAGTCTGTCGAGGTAATGCTCTGAGGGCTGCTTCTTGTACATACGTAAGTGGAAGATGGTCTGTTGCATCTTTGTGCGCATACATACACACGAAAACTGCAGAAAATGTAAACTGAGAAAGGCGTGATTAACCGTGCCCTTATCAAGAGCACTTGCTGACTGTTTATTGCTGACTGACTCTGCAGATTAAATTTGCAAGAACAGCAATAAGGAGAATGATGGGTGGAAACTTAACCTGAAAGAAACTCAGCAGCCGACACTTTGGATGTTTGAATTACATCTGAATCAAGCTCTTGATTAAGTCTTAGCCATGTCAAAAGCTCAAAGCAGCAATTGTAATTTATGTGGCTTTTCCCCCCCCTCATACTGCTAAATTAGCTATTGCAATGTGCAGCACATCCATGTCACTACATTAAATTTGTACGCAAAGAAGAGGGGAGATTAGGCAATAACGCCACAGGACAAACAGTATGTAGCCGGGCATATCTTCTTGGCTTTGTTCCGTGTTGTTTTTTTAAAAAGTGTTTCCAAATCTGAAAAAAAATGATTCCAGACGTGCTCATTTGAAGGATATAAAAGTCATACTAGCACCAAGACTATCCGAATTCTGTGCCGTACCTGAATAGACAACTAGTCCCATCTTAAAAACAGAAGTGCTATAAACAATAAAAAGGCCACAGGCAAAGGCTTTAGTGCTTCATTCCCATTAGCATCCTTTTTTCCCGAGTATTTTAGACTAACATAGTTAGAGAATTCCTCTGACGCTCCAGCACACCGAATCAGAGGTGCCTGATATGACGTGGGTCGCTTGTCTGGGCTGTCGGGACTGGATCCGTCCGTGGGCCGTTCGCCAACGTACAGCAGGCTGCGGTCTTTCGTGTCTTGCTCTGTTTTGAAAAGTTCGTACTCCATGTGGGGCAGCTTGATGCCCAAAGCCAAACATCCATTGGTGGGTGTTATATCCTGCTCCACCCCAGCACTCCAGGAGCTTGTCAGCCCACAGCTTCCAGGTTCTGAGGAGTTCAGCATCATCACCGTCACCTGGTCCATGGGTGTCACCCGAGCCTGTGTGACTTTAAAAGCCAGCTCTGTCCCACCTCTCACTTTGGAGGAGGGGATGCCTTGGGTGTAATGCCCAGATGCGTAGATGGTGAAAGTTGGCTGTTTGCAGAGTGGGTCAGAGTAGTGATAGTAATAACCTTCCCAGGTGTGGTTGTTACCGTGGAATATGAAGTACCTGGTAAGGAAAAGCACCGCAGGTCGGACCTCGCAGTGGGTGCTCACCCAGCTGCCGCTGAGCTGCATTGGCAGCTGAGCTCTGACGGGTAGTATGGGTGGGTGGTGTTCGTCAGCTCTGTATATAATCCCACAGGCCGGGCAAGGATGCACGTGGTGCTGCAGAAGACAAAAAAAATAATGTTTTTGTGAACTGACAGGCAAAAAACCCTTTCAGAATGTTTTAAAAGCTGAAACTCCCCTCTCCTGCACCAGCACCAGGGTGTTCAACTGCAACGAACTTGGCCCAAGACATTCAAGCAGATTAAGTGAGATGAAGCGCTGCCCTGGCTCTTTGCTATTCTGGTACGCAGGAAGGACAGAGAGGTCTGTGCCCTGAGGGTGTGCTCTGCCCTGTGCCAGGGCTGCTAAGGATAGACAGACTGCAGGGAGGAGGACAGACAGGGCAAGGGCAGAGCTGCTGTAAGGGCAGGAACGCTCCCTCGGGCCATCCAGGTTGTTCCCCCACAAGTTTTCCACTGCAAGCTGCTGCACATACCCGATGGGCAAGGATGAGGGTGCTGGGAGACGTCAGCTACACCACCGCATTTCTGCACCGATTCAGAAAAAAACGATGCAGTCTTTTTAGGCAATCAAAAAGGCTGTGAACCCTTACCATGGGCAGGCTTCTGTACTACACCACCCTGACGGCAGCCTCCCCAGGAGGGCCGAAAGCACGGCACGGTCTGCTTCCCCCTTCCTACAACGCCGTACAGAGCCCCTGCCCACGCTCCCGCACCTGGCTGCGTTTGCAGGGGCGAGGCGGGTTGGGAGGGAGGCAGGGGGTTCGCAGAGCAGCCGGAACGGGCACTGCACCGGAGACAGGGAAGAAAAGGACCTACTGCAGAACGAGGACCTGACCTTCGCTTGTCTGCCTGGGCTTTGTGCAGAGCTCCGAGTCAAACCAGTCCTGCGGCCGATCCGGTGCCAGGAGGTTTTTTGGTGCAGCTTGGAACTTTTTCTTATACTTCATATATCACAGCTGATTTATTTTTAAATAACCAGGGTTTGAACATTGTATCATTTTCCAGAACACAAGCTAATCTTTACTGAACTGTCATAGGCAACGAGGTTAAATAACTCAGTAGTTAACTGTAGGGTGGGTAATTTACATGCAAGTTGATTGGAGTCTACTGTAATTTAGTCATTTTCAGCTTGCTTTACTGCTACTGTCACGTTAATGAGTGCTGACAGTACACAGTACATTATGGCTAAATAATCCCAGAAGTTGGCAAATATATATGCTCTCCTTAGACAGGAAATTCTTTGATAATGAAAGGTAATTTGGGGAGAATGGGTTTCTTTAAAACAGATATAAATTTAAGGGAAAAAGAGTGATATTTTCATAAAGAGGGTTAAAAAATAATTCCTAACATAGCTGTGTAACCCTCACTAGCATAAGCAAATGGATGTTAGTGCGGGGGGGGGGAAGAAAAATCCTGTGCTCAATAAAATTATCACTATAGACATGGAGCCAAAAATCTTACTTGCTTAAACCAGTCGTGTGAAGTTATTTCTAATGTATGGCAGCTTCTAATTATCGCCAAGTGGTGACATCATGTGCTGGTCCATCGGAGAGCTGTTAGCTGATTAGTTACAGCGCTACATTCAGAGAGCGAATTTCGGTATCTTTAGGTTTGGTTTTAAATTAACTTTTAAAAGTGTTTATGTTTACCATCTGGTTTTGCTCATATATATGGTTTTGGCCCAAGATAACACAAGTTTAACCAATTTGAGAATGTTACTTTCAAGGGGGAGACGGGTGTTGCTCTGTTTCTCAGAGTCCAGCTGTAGTAGTTTGGGGTGTGGGGAAATGTTGCCCCCAAAATAATATTTTTTCAGTTAATTCAATTCTATCTGGTAAAGTTCAGGGAGTTTTTTTCACCCCATCTGACTGCTCAATCACTTCTGAATTGATTAGCTGTGATTCAGATAGAAATGTGCTTTCCTGGAAATAAACAAACCTGCTGCAAAATAAAATAAATAAATAAAAATAAGATAAAATAAAATAAAATGCAACCAAGTCTCCTGCTCAGTTTTATTTACGTCAAAGTGAAAGTTTGATTTCTGTGTAATAACATAATTGTATTCAGGGCAACTTCCTCTGCTAATGGCATTACACCGAGGAGTAATGATTTAATAGCAGATGTTGCTTCCTCGCTCCTCTCTCAACCTGGAGGACACGACAAAGAGCAAAAGAGAGGGGAGGAAGACAAACGACAGAGCAGGCAGCCTCTAATGATGTGCAGCCCGAAGCTTTCACTGACTTTGGTGCAGGAAACTAGGAAACTGCATTTCCTAGGAAAGCACAGAGCCAAAGAAAAGCCGTTAACTCCAGGCCCGTGCCAACGCAGGCTGGGTTCTGATGTTGGTTTTGCTGAGCTTTCACCCACCCCAGTCCCCCTCTCTCGGTAAGGGAGAGAGTGAGCCCGACGTGCCGCGGAGCACCCAGGCAGCGCCCTGGGAACCCACACCTCCGGCCCCATACCTCCTCACCCTTAGGGCAGAAGGGGGCTAAGTGCAGGCAGGTGGTATTTATCAGTAAGGAAATAACACATGCTTGGCAAAGCCCATGATGAGGGGACTGTGTAAAGCCATTGTCCTTACCACAGCACTCTGCATAGGTTGCTGGTAACCAGTCGGTCGGTAGTGGAGCCTCTCGACCCACTCCGTGTGAATGTCCCCCAGGTACAGCTCTTCCACCAGCCGGCTCCCGCTCTGCTGCGGCTGCAGCAAGGGCTGGTAATGCTTCTCCACCCGCACCAGGCTCAGCTCATGCATGGCGAAGCCCAAGGCGGCGGTGCAGTCGCGCTCGGTCTTGGCGCTCAGCAGTTCGTAGAGGGCTCCGGGAGCCCAGGTGCGCCCTGGGGGCAGGAACCCCCTGCAGCCCTCGCCGGAGGTCTGGTTGATCCAGGCGGCCACCTCCCGCATGGCTTTCTGGCTGTGGAAAACGATGCCGACTTTGTGGAGGTGGTAGTCGGCCTCGGTGGCCCCGCGGGTGATCCAGGAGGCCTGGCGCAGACGGAGCTTGCCCTTGATGACCAGCGAGTAGGAGGGGTCGCGGCAGGAGGGGTCCCAGTAGTAGAACTGGTAAGCCTTGAAGAGGCGGTTGGCGTAGAAGAGGTAGGATCGGGTGAGGAACTCGGGTCCCGGCCGCACCTCGCACCTGGGGAGGAAGGCTGTCCTGAGCCGCCCGCAGCACATGGCCTGGGGGTGCACAGGGTGAAACCCCTCCCCAGGGGCACCCGGGGTGCGGGAGGAGAGGGGCGAGCATGGGTGGGAGCAGCATGGTGGGCAGGAGCCTCCCACACCCGGTGGCCACCCTTGGGTGATTTTAAGATCTGGGCATCTGCTACGAAAACGTGACGGTGCCGGACAGCGGATCTGGCGCTTTGTGCCGCATCCCGGGAGGAGTGCCGGGGACAGGGGGGGATCAGGGGGCTCTGCCCATTTGAGCCGGGTGTGCTCATCAGCTGCACCCCAACGGGGGGGAGAGGCGAGAGGCTCTAAGGGTGCTCGGGGGGGGGCAGGGGGGACCTCAGGCCTCCCTCCAGCCAGGGGTGGGTGCCTGGGGAGGGGAGAGAGGAGGACAGGCCTTCTTTCTGCCGCTCAGCTATTCGCTTTCTCCGCGCCGCCAAGCCCAGCCCGGCAGCACCGGGGGCGGGGGGGCAGGAGCAGCGCAGAGGGGCTGGGCGGGGGCGGGGGGTTCGCGGGGCTTTGGGGTGCGTTCCCGGGGCGGGGGTGCCTTACCCGGTGGAGACCCAGCGGCCCTCCAGGCGGGGCGGCAGCCGCGCCGCGATCCTGGCGCCGTCCTGCAGGTGGCGGAGCTGCTGCCGGCACCGCGGCTCCCAGCGCAGCGGCGGCTCCGCGGCCGCGCAGGCTGCGCGGGGGCGGGAGGGGGAGAGAAGGAGAGAGGGCGGGAGGGGAGGACGGCCGTCAGCACCGCGGGGCAGCGCGGAGGCTGCGCCCGCTCCCCCCCCCCGCCCCCCCCTCCGCAGGCAGCGGGTTCCTCCGCGCTGCGGGGCTCCGCCCGGCAGCCCCGGAGCTGCGCTCCCGCGGGGCAGCGGCCCTGCGCGGCCCTGGGGCTCGGGGCCGGGGCCGGGGCCGGGGCAGGGGCAGCCCCGCTGCGGGCTCTTCTGGGGCCGGCACCGAGGGTTGAGGGTTACGCGCCCGAGCAGATGCGCGGGGCTGTGCCCGCGGAGAGCTGCGGTGCCGGGCGGGGAGGGCTGCGGAGGGCTGCCGGGTAGCTACAGGCTCAGCTCGGCTCCTGCCAAGTGCGCGGCACTTGCGTTTCTTGACTGCTTCACTGACACGGAAAACATTTCAAATGTCATTGCCCCGAGAAACTGCATTACGGCCCTTTGGCTGCATTAACCAGGAGAGCTCGTTAAGAGAAGGAAACCCCCAAATGGGTTCGCTAAGCAGCAAGCTCTTAGTTAAGGGTACAGAGTTTTTATTTTACTGTTTTCCAACTCGAGTCTCATCTGAATCCAACTATTTTTTTGATTAAATCTTCAAATAAAACGGAGTGCTCTTTGTTCATGTTCTCGCTTTCTCAAGCTATTGTTGAAGCAGTAACTGAAACAGGGAATTACAGCATGGGAACGTTAGACTCGCCTGTCGCCCGCCATAAGGACAGTAATTCTGTCACTTACCTCATTTCCCATAACAACGGATGTTATTGGCTTAGGGAATGTGTGAACACTCAGCTAAATCCTGAAGACCTTTGCATGCACGCATATATATGTACGTATATTCCTGTATGTTATTCACTCTTTACTTAAGCAAACTTCTGTCGCACTCATCGCGAGTTTGCTTCAGTAAGGAACATGGGATTTGCCTCTACACCACCACAAAATGAGTTCTCAGTGAAGCTCCTCCTGAAACCCCACTGATTTTCTGCTATCGTACAACTGTCCTGTCTGGCAGAGCCTGGTCCCTCAGCCTGGTGGTGTTCAGCCCAGCCCAGGGCTGCCTGGGGTTTATGAGCCCAGCCGGGGTTCGCTCGCTCTAGCTGTACTTTGCAATTTGCCTAGTAGTGTGCTGGAAATTTTCGAGCCAACTTTTATTCACTACGTACCAATGGTCAGGACACAGGCAGGCTGGAAAGCAACCTATCAGCTGGAAAGAAAGATCTAACATATACATATTACCTTCCTACAGGGTGAGGATGCTAAACATTTGCACGCCCTGTGCCTCAGTCAAGGAGATCAAGATACAGAGTCACACAACTGCTCCTCTTAGTCCCTGTGTGCCACAGACATACTTCTATATAACCTGAACCATCCTGTGGTCTTTACAGGGAGATTTGCCTAAACCAGACCCTACACTGGGAAGAGAAACCCAAACCATCTGCCTGCGCGTGAGAGAAGCGACGGCTGAGATCGTGAAGGGCCTAAGCCCGGCTTGGAGAGTGCAGTCATCTTCCTAACAAGAAGTGTTTGCAGATGAAGCTAGCACATATGGATCTGCCGCAAACCATGGGCAAGACTACGAGCTGCTGAGCAATGTCAGCAAAATTCCCTGGCTCACAAGCTCAGGACATAACACCAATATAAACACTGAGGGTGAGATTCACAGCTGGGGTCTACCAGGGAGACTCCCCCGATTCCCACAGCCAATTTACTCCGAGACAGGAGCCTCGCATCCCTGGCATCAACACATCCTACACACACAGAGGGTTAAAACCCTGTTACAAATCTTCAGCATCCAAGTTTGCCACAAATACAAGCCCTAGACCAAGTCAAATGGGAACTTGGTAATTAAACGTCTGCTGTGCAAGTCAGAGGCTGCTGAACATGTGGCAGAGCAGAGAGATTTCCACTCGAATAGTATTTTATTACTAATCTAGTAATATATAACTTAAGACTTACTTTTGATGGACAAATTCAGTCACTTCACTATGGCACTGCCATTTGCAAAGGTTTTACACATCACAGTAACAGGGTCCTTGAAATGTATTTGTGTAGATTTAAGCACGCAAACCCTGAAACTACCGCAAAGGGAATAAACACATGGTAAGTGAAGCCCCCAGCGAAGCAGGAGAGCAATAACAGAAGCAGCCTACCTACCTAAAGGCCAGTGAAACCGGCCTTGGATTTTCTGTTACCTCACTATGCACTGGAGTGCATAAACTAGCTGGAAAGACGCATTATTAGTGTTAAGGGCTCTTTTTGGAGCAGACTCACAATTGTACTGTTTTTATTATCTTTAAGGGCTGGATGTGGAGAGCAGGGGTAGCCAGCTCCTTCACAATTGCTTGCGCTAGTGCTTCCTAAAAAACGGTTCCTGTGAGTCCTCAAATGAAAAGGGGAAAATACGGGATGACAAACCCCATTGCTACTAGTTAAACCTTTAATTTGGCAGCTGCAGCGTCCATGCAGGCTGCCCCATGGGTGCCCAGTTAGCAGAGCCCATTAGGAGTCGGGGCTGTGTCCTCATCCCGGTTCTGCCATGACTTTGCTCTGTGGCCTTGGGCAAATTTACTCCTGTGTGCTCCGTACTCCCATGTCTTTTTTTCCTCACTTGCAAAATACGCCAAGTTTCATCTGACTGACCTATCAAGAGGCCTAATTACTGGCAAAGCTTTTGGAGAGCCTTCAGTACAAGCATAGTCCAAACTGCATTACACTTAAAACAAACATGAAGTCATTATCCTAGAGAATTCGGTAAACTAAAAAATAACTGTATTTGTATTAGATGTAATGGACTGTAAGGGTCAAATTTGCTCTTGCTCATAACCACAGGAAGACTCTAGAGGTGTCGGTGTAGTCTATAGCTATACCGAAATAACAGCACAGAATATAGCCCAATTCTCAACTTGCTAACTGCGCTCTGTGTGTGTTTATTGCAGCAGAAGCTTCAATATTTGACTAAACCCTTATTGCTACTTTTGGCAGAAACACTAAAAGTCTACATTGTTCGAGAGCACAGACACTTTGGCAACACAATCACTACATTTTGACACATTCAATAGAAAAGGGAATTTTTATAATCAGGATCAAACTCCATGGGAAAAAAAAAAAAAAGAAAAAAGCCCTCAGAATGTAAATATTTGACATGATGGGAATTCCTAGGGATTTTGTCTTACTTAACTGTACACAAGACTTAAAGCTGGATGCATCCTGAAACCAAAAGCTATTGGCTTGTGTCCAAATTTTGTGGCTGCTTTTCTCTCTCAAATACTCCAGCCCAGCCCCACCAGATCCAAACATCCTTTCAAGCTGGAAAAGTTCAGTTCCAGTCCTAAAATCTGTACTCAGGGCACATCTCTATTCCAAGAGCAGCATAAAGTGGCTGTCACTCATATGTCACTCTGTTAGCCTCTGGTGAAGCACATCAGAGCAGCTCCTCTCTCCATCTTAAGAGAGACACAAATTAACTGCTTTATAGAGTTCTTGGGCAGGAGGAAGGAATTATTCACAATTCATCTTCAAGACAAAAATACTCATTCATAGGAAAATCTAAAAAAATCCCCAACTATGATCTCTTCCACTCACTCGTTATCCCGTCTGTCTGTATCGATTAACCACAACCGTTTCCAGAGAGCTCCTCAGTACAGCAGCTAGACAAAACAGTATCTTTTTCCAGCTTTCCGGTGCGTGCTGCATCCAAAGCACTGGCCCAAAGTCTCCAAGCAATGGGGCTGCACAAGCGCTCAGGCAATTAGGCCAGTAGTGCCAGTAACCGGGAATGGTGGCTGGCCACTGGCATCAACAGAAACTGGACCAAGCCTTGAGACAACAGCAGTAGTAAATACTGACCAACTATTCCATACACTTATTTGTATAAGTGACTTTCAGAAAAATCAGACCCACAGCATCAAATGATAGAAAGGCAGAACTGGAAATTCTTTGCAAAGTAAATTGTTGGTAAAATTAAGACAAAAGATTCCTAGGCAATGGCCAAGCCTGAAAAGGAGAGCCTGCCAGTGGGGTTGTGCTACATAACTGCTGTATGCTCCGTATTCAGACTCACTTCTCACTTTTAAAGGAAAAAAAATACCAACCAGGAGAGAAATACTGTAGTATGCCTTGTTGGAAACAAATCTTGTTTGTGTTCCTCCAAGCAGATTGACTTTGGAAAAAAGCAAAGTTGAGTCACACATCTGTTTCTTTATAAATGGAGGAGAAAATGCATACATTACAGTTTGCACCAAATTAGTTACTGTAGATCAACTCTTCTCCAGAGCTAGATTGCTTAATCTGTTACATGTTATTGCCTCCTATGGCCAGAATTTATTATTCCCATTTATAATTCTAATGTTTCAGTTAGTCACCCATTCACAGGGATAAGATCAGTGCCTGAAGTCATGGAGCATTACACATTTCTTCATTTAGAGATGACATAAAACCTTTGATATTTTCTGAGGAATGTTCAGACTGGAATGAAATGGACGATAAGAAACATATCAATATATTCTGCATAAACGAATTACACTTATCCACACAGACTCCATTAACAGAGCAAAATAGTGTTTCTTTAGCATTTTTCTCTCCTGGATTTTGGGTTAGCCACTAAAGGAATAAGCATTCTTTTAAAAGCAAAGAAAATGTTTGTATTTAGCAAATCAATTTTTCTTGCATTGAGTTGTGTGGAGGTTAAGTTAGTGGTGCTTTTAATTCACTCAGAATAAGGCATTCCCAAGAGGACAATTCTGTGGGAAGAGATACATTTTTATATTATAATATTATAAAGTTATAAAACTTAAATATAACCCACTGGGGCTGGAAAACTGTATCACAGCAGAACTTTGCCTTTGGCCTATCTGCAAACTGAACCCAGTTCAGGACAGGACTTAAGCACATGCTTAAGTCTAATTGGTTTCAGTGAAACTTAAGCATGTGCCTGAAATTAAGCCAGTGCATGAGCATTTTTCCCGATTCGTAATGCCTCCCTGAATTGAAGCCAGAATGTGGTCAAGTGGTTGAGGGAGGATGCCAGCGCTTTCACTGGAGTACTCTTTGGCTTCTGGAAAAGTATTTCTATTATTCATCCCTTCTTATTTGTCTGTAAAACGGGTATAACTACATATAGCTGTTTCACCAGTCTGATGCTCAGTTCATGCTATTTGTAAAATGCTTTGAATTCACTAGATGTTTCTCAGTTATTCTTTCAAGGATGGCACAATAAATGTATTACGTTAGCTATCATTGTAGAGCATCACCTCGAGTTTCCTGGGCATAATACAGCATAATCATATATGAAATTCTGCAGATGCTAAGAGGGAACTCAGCCGACTCAAAATTCCCAAGCAGCTCAGGATTTTAGAGAAATTTTCAAAACATACTTCACCACATACTTTCAACACATTGGCAAACAGGTTCAGACACCGTATTCTATGGCTTTTAGCCTAGCTTTATTCTGAGGCTGTGATCACTGCCTAATTTGTCTCATGTCCACAATTAAAATAGCGAAGCACTTGTGGCGAGTTGACTGGAGGTTTTTAAGGCACTAGAGAAGTAAATATTTTGCTCTTGGAATCATGGAATCATTTATTTCTCCTGTAAGTGTCATGTCCGGCAATAGATGACAAGACAGATGAGATTTGTGGTAGGGAAGGGAAGAAGGGAAAAGGTATTTCCTCGGGCACCTCAAAGATCTTCTTCAGTATAAACTATATTTAAATAAATTGGCTTCTTAAAATTGCCCTCTCTAGCCATTTACCTGGAAGAAGACAACCAGGCCTAACACTGTAAATGGGATTGTGGGGCTTGAGCCCAGTTTCATTGGAGTCCATAAACAAGAAAGATCCCATGACCGTACCAACACAGCATCAGCACCTTATTCAGAAAATGCCCATCCTCATAAACTGACAGGTAACACTCCATCTGGAGAACGAAGGGATACAAAGAAGAAACGGGATGTTCTCAAATGGAGTGAACTAAGCAAGACATGTAAGAGTTGGCATAGAGGACCTGTGATGACAAATAAAAGCACTAGAGGTGGATGTCAGTACATCTTCCCAAGAGAGCTCCTACAGTTAATGTTAATCAAAACGCTACATTTTTCAATTACACAACAGAGCTTTACTCACCACATACTTGCTGTCCTGACAGACACAGGACCCATTTCACTTCGTGTTTCTCCCTCCCACCTCCCAGAAGGTATTGCACAGGCTCAGAAAGAGGAGTCATATGTTTCTTCCACAGCTAAATTGGTCAATGTCAAAAGATTTACTGGAGAACAGCTGAGCAATTCCATATGGCCTGACGGCCCTAGTTGGCCCAACCATTGTGGTCAGCTCAGCGGTAACCGGCCCTTAGCTCAGAGCCCTGTCCTGCTGCCAGCCCCGCACCGGGCAGCCCAGCCGGGGGGTCCAGGAGAGCGGACAAGAGTGCCGAGAACAGCGTCTTGCTGTGAGCCAAAATCAGAGAAATCACAAGGCTCCCCTGCAACAATTCACTACCTCCACATGAACCTACAGGACAGAGTCTGGAGGGAGAGGGATGGTTAATCAGGAGAGGTAAGAACTAATGGGATAATTGCTACGTGCCTTCTTTTTTTTTGCATCAGCAAGCACTGAAAAAAGCAAATGGGTTCGGGCTACACTAACACACCATGACCTGTGTTAAACTCTGATCAGTACTGCCGCACAAGTTCGGCACAGAGAAATATATAACCAAAAAGCAAAAGAAACCAAAGGAAAGAAGGGCGATGCTAGAGGTTTCTTCCTTGAACACTGGTGAAAGTTTAAATTTTATTTTAGTGAGATAGGTGAGAGCATAGTGACATGATCTGTAATCCCCTGGGTACCTCGACAGTGAGAGATTGGTGAGAACACATGGGGGAAAACATTTATTTTCAAGAACAAAAGCAAACCAACTCAGTCCAAGGCTGAACAATACCCCGGGGGTACAATCGTGACTCAGTTAAATTCTAACTGGAATACATATTCTTACCAAATGGGACATAATACATCTATCTTCCTTAATTTAGATGAGCTGGAAACTCATTAGAAAATACAGCACATGGTTTTAAAATTAATGGTGCACCATCATTTTGAATGTATAGAGCACCCATGCAATTTTGGCAATTCCCTCGAACCCCTGCACAGGCACTTTATTAGTGGCTATTGTGGCCATTTTTAATAGTGATGGCTAAGCATATTTCTTCCTGGAGTGCTTTGAAGAGCAGAACCGGTAATCAGGCCATGGCTTGGCTATAAAATGCCAACCTCATTTCGAACATCTAAATCACTCACGCGGACCATGAGCGCAGAGAGGACCACCCACCACATAATATTAACATAAATATAGCGATTACCCAAAGCAAAATGAGCAACTGGAAATGGTGGGAGTTGAGAATAGAACAACAAAAAACGATTAGGGGGTGGGAGGGATTGAGTTACGAAGCGAGGTTAAAAGAACAGAGTACATGTAGCCTGGCTGAGTGACACTTGGGGCAAGATGGACATGATAACAGCCTATAAATATTCACAAAGCATAAACACCAAGGAAGGGAAGGAATTCCTTGCAGTGAATAAAGAGGTTCTGTTGGGAGTGAATGAAGAGAGGAAAAAATGTGTTTTGTGTATCAGGGTGAACTTCTTGAGGCACAATCTAGTAGGCAGCGCAAGTCCACTTGCTTGGCAGGATTTTGAGGGATTGAACAAAGCGTTAGTACAGCAGGGAATAACCCGCTCTTGGCAGGGAGTTGGTGGGATACTCTGAGTGGCCTTTCAGTCTCCCACTGCCACGGAGCCATCCCAGTTCCCTGCTCCCACAGGAGACTGCTCTCCTGTGTAAGCTCATTGTTCACTGTCCTGCTCATCGAAATAACTGCCTGGCCTCCCTGGGACTAGAAATATGGGCCAGATGCACAAAGGCATTTAGGTGTGTAAAGACATAAGTGACTGCAATAGGTACTAAACTGCTGGCGACGGCTGGGAATCCCAGTAGGTCCCTGCAATGTCAAGTACTCACTGCTGAAAATCTAAGTCCCGGAAATTAGACTATAAACCCACTAAAGCAAGAACGATCCTTTTGTTCTCTCCTTACTCAGCACCTAACACAACAGGATTCTTGGCACTCCTGCAAGGATACTGTTCATAGTAATAAAAATACGATCTAATAGGATCTAATAGTCTGAGGCTACTTGATTCCTGCAAAGCCAAGGATGAGAAGGGCATTCAAGAGCAGTCATAGCGGAAGGTATCCTCAGAAGAAACGTTCTGCAGAAAGGTGGTAAATTGATACATAGCCCACACCAGAAATACACACACATGTTTAACTTAGAATCACAAGTGACCACAGAAAAAGGTTACTTGTTCAGCTGAAGCACAGAATTAAAGTTACTTCTAACATGTGTTTTGGGGTCTGGGTGTGGTTTCTAGATAGCCTGAAATTTCAGTCTACTGTTTTGCCTGTCAACATTAGCCAAGTTTTGATGTATTCCAGTTCTCTTAAACACTGCCGACAGATGCTAAAATCAAAGCTGACATTCAACCTACGTGCTGCATAATCTAATAACGGGACTCGCGCTACTCAAAACTAACAAAACTCAGGAGCTTTTCTGCAGCAAAACTTTGCTGTCATTTATATTTTCATCCATCTCTTCCAGGGAGTCTAACTGGGAAAACCGATTTTTTCTCTGAAAAAGCTTCTCTGAAAAGCTTTAAAAATAACATGTCGTTGTGTTTTTGTATCAACAGGGGAGAAGAGACACTTAAAAGCCATATGCTGCCAGTGTCCAGCACTTGTGGATTTGGTAAGAGTGTGAACAAGGTGAATCCAATTGTCTCAGTGGGGAGCTTGGTGTATACATTGATCTCAGAATACAGGGTGAAAGTCTGCTTCCAAGGATCTCTGCGTTTGACAGAGGTCAAAGCCAAAACGTGTGACATTTTGGCCTTCTGTCAAGGCCAAAACGTCACATGTTTGTCAGTGTTTCTTACTAACCCAGCAGAAACCATAGGGGACTTCTTCAGTGATCAACTGGTGGGATACACTCAAGTTTAAAGCATTCTTTTAAAAACTAAACTCAAGGAAATCTCTTCAAACACTCAGTGGTGAGACTTCTCCTGTTGATTTATGTACCATCACACCAGTTGTAAGTCAAGAGCTGTTGTTGCACTGATCCAAATGTCTATCTAACAGTGCCACAGGAGCTGAGCTTCATTGCAGCACTCTCAGTTTCAGCTGAATTCAAACTGTGTTGATGTAATAAGCTATTCACTGAAAATGAGAAAACATCAGTATGAAAGACACAATTATCACACCATCACCCTGCTAAAACTCAAAAATAATGATGGATTTCAGCCCTCTTATCACTTAACACTCTGGAGCTTTGGCATTTCAAATAGACATCAGAGTTTCTTTCCTAATGCACAGAAACAGAACTTCCTAATTTTGCATTTTAGAGCATGAGACCTTTTAGCTCCTCAAAGAAAAAAAAAGACAGATTGCAGATTACTAACTCCTCAGATCTTGTACAATTTAAACTAGGTAGAGAAGGAGCTGTTCTATGAATCATATTTTCAGTTTCTGGCAGCACTCAGCCTACCGAAGAAGGGCTACACATTAAAATTCTCACATTCTCACTGCCAGTTTCTTGGTATTATTATATCTGAGATGCACCATCTTAAAATCATGAAGTTAGGAATTCTCTTTTTTCATAGTTTTATCTTCCTTGGCAAATAAATAAGAAAACCAAAGGAATTGCGTAACAGCATTGTATAGGTGCTTCCTAATTTTGAGGTTGATTTTAGCAGTGATTGTATCTCATGCATGAAAGCGTTGTCTTTATAGATGACATATGCTATGTTGTGGGGAAACACAGGATCCCATTGAAAGCAAAATCTCTTTCCAAACTTTGTTCTGCCAGATGCAGCCTCCCCTAGCACTGGATTCCAGCTTTGGTTTTCTTCATAGCAATTTCTGGCTTTTGAAAATCTCCTTACTCAACAATTTGTGCTTGTGGGGAAAATATAGAAACCACACGATATTTTTTTCACTTGTGCTTTTTTTACATCTCAGCCCTGTTTTTATCTATATCCATATATTTTGAAACATGGCTAACCTATAATTATGGAAAGAACAAATAGAGTCATATCACACGATCCAGCATAATGTATTAGTTGTTGATTTTTTGGCCAGCTTGAGAAATGAAGAATAAAAACCACCAACTTGGTAAAAATAAATTAGCTAAGTAAACATTGCCCAAACACATACTTGAACCAAAGACAATGAAGTTAATTTAATAGTAAGTACATATATATGCATGTGTAAATACACACGGACATATCTATATTGAATGTACTACTATCATTTATGGGATTCTCTTCCTAATCTCATAATTGAATGCAACTGCTGATCTTATCTTACCCCAACACTGTAATTTTCAAACTTAAAAATAAACACTGAAAGCAAGAATAGATCTTTTATGTTAAAGCCATGTAGGAGAAGCTACACATGAAAAATATCAGCGTGGTGTTATTGGAATGTAAAAACTTTAATGAAAGCTTAGGTAAAACTCAGCAAGCCTCTGGGGACATTTCCAGGAATGAGTGATTCTTTGCTGGAGGAGACTCCAAAGTCAGATTCCGTTACCTAACTAAAGTGCTTTTTCAACTAATTATGCGCTGGTGTCATGCTCATGCTGATGTTCAGTTTTATGCAAAATACAGAATGCCAGTCTTGCTCACAGTGAAGTCACTGGCAAACCTTGCTTTGATTTTAATGAGTTCTGGATCTGACTTGGCTATTTAAATGCATATTTCAAGGTCCAGCTTCTGTTCTTACTGAAATCAATGGAAATTCTCTCACTGAGATCAGATGGAAGAAGCACAGGGTATAAATTAGATTGGCCTAAAATAAAATGTATGAAGATTTAAGAAAGAAGTATTCTAATTAGACTGAAGTGAGTAATCTTACATAATGCAGTGTAACAGATCTCTGAGCAGAGCAACTTGAGCTAATAAAATATAGAGAGAAGGAAAATATGTATTTCTTAACCTGTTAAGTCTTATCTTTGGGGAACAACATATAACAAAGACCCCACATAAGGAGAACAGAAAAGTAACCCTATAGAAGTACCTTACTTAGGGATTTCTTTCTGCAGTCTGGTCCTTTACGCTTAATGCAAATAATGTCCCATAGCTGTCACTACACGATTCTTTTGCAATGATCACTAAACTAAGCCCTGAGCTGGAGAGGCGAGTCAGTGTGATATTTTGCTGCCCCAAACCTCAGATGAGTAAACGAAGTGGTAGAAAGGAAACTAGCAGCAGGAAGCCCAGGTGTCTGGGTGTCCAGTGTCCAGACTGCACGGGGGGCCTCAGGGGCACCCTCCCACCCTTCCTTTCACCTGCCCCTTCTGTTCAGGGGTGCAGAGGCTCAACCAAGGGTCTCACTTGCATTTCCTAGGAAAATACTCTGTCCAAGGATGGAGGAGCCTCCCTCAGGCTCTGCTCCTTGTCGTAAACAGAAATCATTTTGCCTTTTTTCACAGCACAGTTGTCTTTGTTCTCCCATATGGTCTCTTAAGCCAGAACCTTTTCTTCTGAAACTGCTCCAAGAACTGTGGGGTTGAAAGACGCCTTTCTGAAAGGGAGCCGCAAAGACGCAGCCTGCGCTGCTCTGAGGGTCTGCCTGCGCAGCTGGGGCTCGGTGGCATGTCCCTGGAGCAGGAGACTACATGTGAAGTTGTCCCTCGGTGGGGCAGGTGCCGGACCCTCCCAGGGATAATTCCCAATTCCCAGGGAAACACCAGAGAATCACCTCTGAGCCCTTCCTGGACCTAAACTCAGCTCAAGCACTCACCGTACTCCGCGCTCCGGACAGGAGCAAGCTGCAATGGCACAGGGGAAGCCCGAGGAGGTTTCTGGGGAGGGGGAGAGCGACCCCCACCACTCTGGGAGCCCCGGGTGGGAGGCAGAGGCTGAGCCCCAGGCCAGCACCAGCCTGGGCTGCTCAGCACCGGACCTCCAGCCCTTCTGGCATCTCCACACGCCGTTCAGATGGGGGGGACGGGAAAGGCTTCAGGGAAGCCCCTCGGCGGGGTGGCCGTCCCCCCTCCCCGGCCCCACAGCTCGGCAGCATCCCCGGGGCTCCGGGCTCCCTCCGGGGCTCTCCTCGCCCGTCCCCTCCCCAGGCAAACGGCGGCGGATGGTGCAGGGCAGCGCGGAGCACGCCCGGGGACGCTGCCCCGGCTCCTCCGCGGGCGCTCCGGCCGGACAGCGCGGGCGCGCACGGCGGAGAAACCCTCCCCGGGCCGGGCGGGCATCCGAGGGGGGAGCCGGGCAGGGAGCGAGCGAGGGCAGAGCCGCGCAGGGAGCGAGCGAGCGGAGCTCCGGGCGCCAGGTGCCTCCTGCCCCGCCGCCGGCACGGCCCGGGGCGGCAGGGGCCCCCCGGGGGACCCCGGTCCCAGCGCCGGCCCCCCGGAGACCCGCCTTGCAACTTCCTCGCGCCCTCCTTGCAGTCTGCTCGCACCCTCTTCGCACGCTCCTTGCAGCCCTCTCGCACCCTCCTTGCCGTTTCGTTGCGCTCTCCTCGCACCCTCCTTGCACACTTCTTGCACACTCTTGCTATTTCCTTGCACTCTCCATACAATCCCCTCGCACCCTCATTCCTTGCACCCTCCTAGCGATCCCCTGCCCCCTCCCGCCCCATCGCAGCGCCCCGGGGGAGAGGGAGGTGGCAGGGAGCCCCCCGAAGGGGCGACCCCGGCTCCGGCACCCGCTCCCCCTCCCCTCCACCCGCCCCAGCGTGGCAGCGACCGCCGGTGCCACCTACCTACGAGCAGCCCGGCGAGCCACCAGCACCGGACCATGGTGGCCGCTCTGTTTCCTCGCCGAGCGACGGCAGGAGAGGCGCGATCGCCGCCGGTGCCCGCGGAGCTCAGCGGGGCGCGGCGCCCGGCGGCGCAGCCATGGGCCGCGTCCGGCGCTCCGGTGCCCGCGGCGGCGGGACCCCGGCTTCAGCCCGCCGGCGGGAGGCTGAGCGCGGCGGGGCAGGCTGCGGAGCAGTCGTCCTGCTCAGCCCCAAGCCTTGCGAAGGGAGCAAAAAATAAAAAACATATATATTTAAAAATAAAGCACCGCGACCCACCCCGCCGTCGCTGTGGAGCGCGTCCCCCCGACTGCTGATAGCTTTAATGGAGCTTGGCAGCCACAGGTTCAAGTTGCCAGAAGAGGTGGAGACTCCGCCGCCTGCGCCCCACATGCGGCCGCGCATCGCTCAGGCGGGGGAGGAGGAGGGCTGCCCCGCCGCGCCGCCGCCGGCCGACCGGGACCGGCACCCCCGCCCCGGGGACCGGCACTTCTCCCTCGGGGACCGGCACCCCCGCCGTGGGGACCGGCACTTCTCCCTCGGGGACCGGCACCCCCGCCCCGGGGACCGGCACTTCTCCCTCGGGGGCCGGCACCCCCGCCGTGGGGACCGGCACTTCTCCCTCGGGGGCCGGCACCCCCGCCCCGGGGACCGGCACTTCTCCCTCGGGGGCCGGCACCCCCGCCCCGGGGACCGGCACTTCTCCCTCGGGGGCCGGCACCCCCGCCGTGGGGACCGGCACTTCTCCCTCGGGGACCAGCCCCGACGGCCGCCCTGGCCGTGGGGCGCCGTGGCTGCGCCGTGCCGCTCTGTGCCCCAGGGGCCCCCGCGGCGGGCCAAGGCGGGTGTCACGCCCGCCTCAACCCCGGTGGCGGCGGGGCTGCCCCGGCTCCCCCGAGGCCGCGGTGGGGGCTTGGGCCAGCTCTCCTCCGTGGGGCGCCGTGAGGGGATCGTCCCCGCGTCCCCACGGCCTGGCCCTCCTGCCCGCTGCGGGCCGTGGCTCCCTCAGACCCGACAGCCCTCCTTTATCTGCAGCCTCGGCTGCCAGGGCCATCGAGAGAATGGGGCCTAAAGCCCTTAGAAACCCTCTCGACATCGCACGCTGAAAAAATATAGGACCCTTTGAAGGCGGCTCCGAAGTACCTACCTCTGGCAGCGCTCGCCCAGGGCCCTGCGCTCGTGCCAGCCAATTCCCTTGCCTTTCCATTACCTGAACGAGGCCTGCAGGACAGAGCCGCGATTGATAAAGGGCTTATAATTGGCTCTTGGCACGAAGCTAAGCACAAATCTGAACTTAGACGTGTCTATGACAAAACAACGCTTCTCCTTGTCTGCATTGATCATTAGCAATGAACTGGAAACAAGGTGTTGACTGAAGGTGAAGCCGGTCCGTTCGCTGCCCTTCACAGACAGTAAAGCGACATGTGTCCGATAATGCAGGGAGTGGGTTGCCTTTGGAAGCGGCGAGGGGAAGCGGCCTTGCCATGGTGGCTCTGATAGTCTAACACTCATGCCGGTGTCGGCACTAAAGGTTGAGGTTTAGTGCCTTTTTCCAGACTGAAAAGCTAGGTTTGGTTTTTGCAAACGAGGCAGAGAAATCAAAATAACACATATGCCCCCAGCAGAACCCCAGAACTGTGCAAACTCACTGTTCCTAGTGAAACTGGCTGTTTCACTGGGTGAGGGGAAACTTTAGGGGGAAAACAGCTAGTCTCCAAGTTCACAGCAGTAATCCCGTTGCCTGCAAAGAGGAGAAGAAGTCAAGGCCTGATTCTGCACTCACATATTTGCTGAGCAGAGGCTTCAGCGTGCTGGGGTTAGGTCTCAGTGCAGTGGGTTTATTACTTTGTCAAATATAACGCATCACATCTTTAATGCGAAGTGGGACAAACTTATCTGTCACGGGTGCATAAAGAATTAAAGTTTAATGATACTTGCCAAGATAAAAATAACAAAGTCCATTTGTAATGCAGGCACTCCTTTTTCTAGCTGATGTTTTTATCTTTTTTTGTTTCTCAAATTCTCCAAACCAGTCATTCTCGGTAGATGTCCAAACCACTGTGGTTTTATTGTATTTACAAATACATAAATTACCAAATGCATAGGCAAAAAAGTTGTCCTTTATAATGATGCTAGAGGGAAAGGAATAATTTTGCAAGAAGTTACCTTTACAAAGCAGGACATACTCTTTTCAGACGTAGTCAACTGAAACCCAGAAAAATGATGGTACAGGTAATCTACCAGTCACAAACTTGGATTTTGGCTATGCACTTCTCATATGACACTTCCAACCTCTAATGCTAATCTTGTTCATTTCTTTTGGAGTATTTTAAGAGCATTTGTTTGAGAGAGGGAATAAAACCAAAGCTAAGTAGTTTTTTACACAGGTGTTTGAAAATTTTAATAATCATATGTAAACCACCGTGAGCTTTTATCATATATCAGACTAACAGGGCATAGCGATAGATTTCATTCATAGAGCCTCTTTCATCCCTGCAGCTCCCAAGGGACCTTATCAAAGTAACCAAGTCGTAAGCACTTTTTCTTTCGGAGAATTCCTCCTGCCACCATTGTGTTGCAGAGCTGCCGAAGCACAGCAATGCAGCTGTTTCGCAGCGCGCCGCCCCGGGAGGACGAGAAGAGTGCCACAGCCTGTTAGAAATACCAGGAGGATTTAGACAGGCGATCGAGTCTTCCAAACTGGAAGTCTGCCAGGACATCAGGCTTAAATTCTCAACTCGTGTAAAAATTGCTGGGTAATCTTCAGCTCCTGCAGAGGACCAGCAATGTAAAAATGCCTATAATTTTTATTATCAAATAATTACAGAATACCTGCTGGGCAAAGCACGTGGAGGGAGACAAATGATTGCAAATAGCCTGTAATTCCAGCAGAACTGTGTGGCCTGATTTACGCATTCAAAGTGAATATAAGTTGTTCCTGTTCTGATTCAGGAGCACTTGACTCACGGTGCTGTAAATACTAACACAGCTGCAGGGTAACTGGGAACCAGACCAAGGTGTTTTTACATTAGCTATGCTTCACTTGCCTGGCACCTTGTGTAATATTCATTCCTGTGCAAAACAGGTACAGAATATTTGAACTCAGAATCATGCACTCTTGTTAGCACTACAGGGCAATGAGTTGCCTAGCCCCTGAAGGCCAAATATTTTCTCTTCCCCTTGCCAGACTAGCAAGGATAGGCAACCACACATGGAGGCAGCAGGCCAGGAAACCAAAGATTAATAAGCCAACAGCTCTGAAAATACTGTTTGTCTGAAGAAAGGGATCCTCTGAGTAGATACTTGGGTCCCCAAAAAGCCATGTCCATAAGCCATAGCAACTCTGCTTCTGAAGTTCAGTCGCTAAGAGGTGATACCAAGGGATGTAATGTTTGCAGCGCTGAAAACACTGGGTGACCTGAAAGTGCTGAGTATGTGCGTCTACAACTAGTGTTTACCCTGTAGAACCACTTGCACTCTGTTTCAGTTTCACGGGTGTATTTCATGGGGCTATGGCAATTAGTATGCCCTAACAGCTTTCTAGGATAGCCTATATGTTTAGGCACAAGACTACTGCAAAAATGTTAGCAAAAGTACAATATTAAAAAAGAGCTTTCTTAACATTCAGACTCTGTTTTCATCCAGGTAATTTCAACTGCTATGGATGGTCACCTGTAAAATGTTGTTCTGCATCAGGATAGAGTTTAAAGGCACAGCCAACATCTTTCTCAGTGCCTGTGAATGACTTCTATCTATGGCTTCTTTTGTCAAGTCTCAGCCAAGAATAGATGGAATGGAATAATAAAACTCTGTTTTGGGGGGCTTATGGGAGAAGAGCTAGGCGTCCCTCATGGCAAGAACTTCATTGAATCTCACTGGGAAACTCTGGAGGGAGCTATATACATTTAACACTCTTTGACTCACCAGATGGACCATGATGCAGAGTTGGCAGGTGGGGACAGAAAAAAGCAATAAAAAAGCTATAAAAATAAACAAACCCGGAAAGGATTCTTGATTTTCTCAGAAAAAAAAAAAAAAAAGGTGCAGATTCCATTTCTTTCACTCTTAAATAAAAACAGGTAATATGTGCAGAGGATTCTTCATCAGAAATACAACGTACAGAGCCTTTATTCATTAACTCGCATACCATGGCCGAAGGAAGATAGCATTATCTTCCCCACAGGGACACCGGGGCCAGGGTTGATATGTTTTGCTCGAACAAGTAAATGGTGTCATCAGTGCCTGTCTCAGGACATCCCCCGGCTATAATGTGCAGTAGTGAGTACCCTGTTTCTCTCAGTTCAGCACAGAACAGCACTTCCCTGCTGTGCAACATGCTGTATTATTGCCACACTCTTCTCCATTAGTAAAGAAAACGTAACATTGCCCTCCTTGATCACCTCTCATTTCTTACGCCAGCCTGATCTCAAGCAGCTAATTTCCTTTGGCGACAGCCTATTTGGGCTCTGCCATTTGAGGCTGCTGGTGGATATAGACAGAGGTCGCTGGCGTTTTGGTTCTCTATCAGCCACCTGAGATGAGCACCTTCTGACAGTGGAGCAGTGAAGGAAATACCACCCTCATTTAGCCTGTTATTTCGTGCTGTTCACTGAGAAGTAGCATTTAAAAAAAATATTGTAGGGTCATACGGTGCATACCCAGTGCACTTTACAGAGCAACAATAGGAAAATGTGAATAAACCTTCCAGGGTACCTGGCTCAGTGTATGTATTTATATGCTAATAAGCACTGGAGTATTATTTACATGCTTAGCTGGGGTTTGTCCTTTCTAGAGAAGTCTGGACTGCTACCTGTTGTATTTGGCTCGTGATGATTTAAATAAGAATTTATAGACCCTAAACCATCTGCAAAATGTCCCAGTTCTTCAAGGCCAATGTAAATGCAATGAGGGGGGAAAACCACAGAAAGAAAAGGTTAACAAGGTTTCTCCTTGCCTCCCCCTTGGCACATTTTATAATTAACTTTATAATGTCTGAGAGCACAGGTTTGAGGCAGATAAAGCTCCCACATCCTTGGAGATAATTGCAACAGTTTGTGTAGCACATTACACCAGAAGCAACTTTGGTTTCTTTGCACTGCAAGTTGTTGAGAATATGTGCACTGCAGGGCACTGTGGAGCGCTGGCTTCACATCTCAACATGAAAGCAGCTTGCTGTGGTTTATATCATCATGCTAATCAGGAATGCGCATTAATTCAAGGTCCCTTTTGGGGCTAGGGAAAGAAGAAGGAATCAAAAATGAGCCAGCTTTCTATCTTGTGCAAGGTGCCACTGTTTGCCAACGTGTGAAGGAATTAAGGGTGTCATTAGTTTTTACAGACACTTCAAAAGGCAGCTAGAGAAGAGATCTCACTGCATGCTGCAGTGAGAGCCACAGGCGACAGAACCTTCTTCTGCCCCCGGACTCTATCAGCATTAAGGAAATTCAAAATTTAAATAGATCTTGAAACTCTAGCCTACGATTTCTTATGAATGACAGATCCTTCCTGCCCTCAGTCCACCACATTTCTCCAAGCCTGAAAACTGACGCTTCCTTCTTAACAGCAAAAAGTGGGAAAGACGTTTGTGGTCTGGTGGTTACACCATGGGGTTGGAAAGCAAAAGAAGTGTTGTTTCACATCTGGGCCAAGTTTCTTGTTCACCATGGACTTGATCCTGCCAGATACTGAGCACCCATTGATTTTTCAAGGCCAAGCCCTCACACAATTCATGTGAGTCCAAGTTCTAGTTCCAAAGCAAAAACTGGGCCTGCACTCAAAAAAATTGGTGCTGATTCTGTGGTTATGCTGCTTGCTTCACAATCCCAGCAGCCCAGCATTAATTTCCATTCTCCCTTCTAGGGGCATGAGAGCTGGGACAGTCATACTCCAACACTTGACACCTCCAAAGCCCTGATTCCTCATTAAAATTTCATTTTACTCCTCTCTAGGGTTTAGCTTTTTCAGATTAGTGGGAGGTCCTGTTCTCTTCTGTTTCTGCCCATACCCAGGAAGGGAGAAGAATAACAATCTGGAAAGAAATTGCTTTTATTCTTATGAATTGCAAAATCACCACTAGCTCTGACTTTTGCTAAAGGAGAAGCTACTGTAGATACAGATGTAGTCTGTACTGAGACTGGTTTCTTTAGGGCAGCATGTGGCTTAGAAACAACAAGCAAGCGTAATTATATATCTAGTCTGATTGCGGGGCAAGTAATAAAACTTCCTCAAGGTTTATTAGTGTTCACCCATTAGGACTGTAAGAATTTAGGTGCTAGCATCTCATACATACCTTAGATGCGTGACTTTATGTATGTTTTCCATGGACCTTGTGGTGACTGTGAACTAATTCTAACATTCTGCAAAAAATAACCAAGAAAAGCAGGTCTATTGTCAGTGACTCCGTGGGGGTCCATGAATCCTAAAAGACTGGAAACCACCACTGAGATCAATGGATGGATTATTTAGATTGGATATGGCCCCTTTTTTGCATCCTTATATGTCATCCAATTTTCAGGGCAAGATTTCAATGTAAGAAGTGCCAATTGCACCACTGCATGCAGAAAACTGCACAGATCTGGCTGACTCCAAAGGTCTGTGGCTCCAAGCACGGCCTCTGCCGTTCTGCAAAGACAGAGAAAATAAGAGGGAACTTGGGCCATCAATAAAGAAAGGTAAAATAACCGTATCTTTGTTCAGTGACTATAGTAACCATAAGCAGCTGTTAAAACAGATGGGAGTGTGTTAAAAATCCAAGCCTTTCTGTGGTCCCTAGTCCAGGGCTGTTATAATAAGGCTTGTTTTCTCCTCGTTAAAACAATCATTTACTCTTTACGTTTAGGAAGATAAATGTTCTCAAGGCACATAATGATATCAGCAAAGATAAATTACAAAGGCCACCAGCCAAATTCATGCTACTGTGAGGAATGCATCATAAATCGTTGCAGCAGACACACGTCTACTCTAGAAGCAATGCTAGTATGCACCTGCTCCCGGCTTCAGACCAGCCCCTTGCATGTTATGTTCCTGCAAAGCATGAGAATAATCTTTACAGGAGTCTGCAAATAGCAGCCAAGACTGGTGCCCTATTCAGGAAAGCACTTAATCACTTATTTAATTCTTGCTCTACCCAAAAAGTATTTAAGGATATGAACTTTAGTTCAAGCCTTACATGTGTAGCATCCTTATAGGCCCTAAACATTACTCCACCATGTGCATTTTTTCTGGTTTATAGATGTGCACTTTCCCTGCCACTGTTCAAACCTATCGCAAAACGTGTTCAAAGCTTTTTTTTAAAGGTAGAAGGAAACGATGGATGTCTTTTGAGTGCTCTGGATTATATAGCACGCTTTCATCTGCGAGTGCCCCGTGGGTACCTGGCTGTTCCTTATGCTTTCCAGTACTACGTCTCTTTGCACAAACCCTCCTTGCTGCCCCATAACAACCACCAACTGTCCCAAACTGCTGACCTATTAACCAAACAAACTCTGCTAAATATTGCCATGTGTAAGTGTACTACTATTTTTCTAATTGCTAAAAACATGTCCTTCCTGCATTCAATAGCCTCTAGAAGAGATTGTTAACATCTGGGTATTTAGCACAATAGAGGCTTTAAACTTAAAGGAACATTGTCCAGGTTAGCCAGTGAATTTGGCCATATGTAATTTTTTATAGATGATTCTTTTCATGTTATCCATGTTACATTTGAAACTGTAAATCAATGACTCTCACGAGGATTAAGTCAGCAGAGAGCGTACGTAGTTCATTATAAAAAGAATAGACCTGAGAGAAGAGGGGTGCAACCCTGAACAGGTGATGATGGATTGGAACTGCTTTTTGACTGGATGTACAGCCTTCTACGGGGGGAATGAGGGGTGGGGGCAACAAAACCTCCCTTGGTATTTTCTGATGTGGTTGTATGGGATAGCTGTGAGCCTTATGACCCAAAAAGTCCCAATCGTTCCCAGCTATTTAGGGATCAGTGTATGAAGAGTATTCCAGGCTGTGTTTTGCCTGTGGCTTCAGCGGTGAGGGACTCCATCTTACATATGGCTGTAATAATTTTGAAAACCTAATTTTATTTTCCACCACTAATTGCAAGAGGCTTTTTCCTCCTGCTTTTTGCTTGCTATGGAGGACAAGTAATTTTTATTCTTGTTTCTAGACAGCTTCAATTTCTGCAGTTGTGACCTGGTTTGCTGTTACAGCATTTGTATTTTAAGCATGAAAAACAGATGTCTAGACCCAGTAGTGTTGGGAAGAGAGATTTCTTTGAACTATAAATATGGCAAATTTCCCCTCATCTTATATTTTGTAAAGCTTGGTTTTTACGAAAGTATCTAATCTTAAATCAGACTGTGTCTCTGTTTAGTTGTACCAATCCTTTGGACCCAATACAGTCTATCACATTAGCAACAGTTGAGGTATTCCAAAAATAAGGTAAATCTGAGCTCTGTACCCATATGTCCCAAAACCTTAGGGATAAAGCAGAGATACTCCTCATTTACAGAAGCAAGATTTAAACCTCAGTATCTCAGTGAGTTGCATGTGTGCTGTAAACAATGATACTGTCAGGCTCAAGAATCAAGCTTTCACAGAAAGAGGTGACTTCTGTGACTTTCAGTGCCAGCCTTTCCCTTTTTCTGCATCACCACTGCAGCGTGATGGTACACAGCTGCCTGATTGCATGGGTGCTAAGAAGCGACAGCAACAAGAACGCTGGGAACACCTCGCGAGCCTGCAGCCGCAGATGTGCTGCGGGACAGAGGGGGGACAGAGACCTGCATCAAGACCCCAGCTCTGAGAGTTACTGCCCAGCCTGAAATGCAGAGCTGACAGGGGGACCTTTGATCCTCTGAAAACAGAAAGTGCAATTGATTCTTTTCACTTAGAGGCATGACTGGTGTTACATTTCCTGAGCTGGACAAGGGTGGTCCAGATGTCCATGACAGATTTTTGCATAAGCACTTTACATTTTTGTTTTTCTAGCTGTTTGCTCTTCCCTAGTTTTAAAAAAACCTCTTCATACACAGTTGCTGTTGTTGAAATCACTGCCCTAAAAAAGAAGTTACATCAGCCTTTAGCCTTCAATAGTTTATTGGATCTCTGGTTGCTAGTGGGGAGAATAGACAAAATTAGGCAGACAGGAAAAACTGTGGGATAGTTATTTATGTGGATTTGGGGTAATTTTTTCTTTCAAATAAGTTGGAAGTTTCAAACAAGTACAGCCATATGCTGGAAAAAATATGCCAAGTTTTACCCAATCTACTCACAAGTCAAATAATTGGACATATGAACTGATTATTCAACTGCATGTGCATTTTGAACAATCTGGAACATTATTTTTTATGGACCAGATTCCAGATTATTCACACAATCTGCAAAAAGTCAAAATGAAATAAAAATGTCATTATTCTGTCTCCATCTTTATTCTCCTGCATGTTTATGTGTCCACTCCGTAATTGCTGTGTACACAGCGGTCCCAGTGCTACATGCAGAGAGCTGCACAGGATCCCTACAGTGGAGAAACAGGTTAAAGACTAGTTGCATACCTCTAGGTTTCTGTAGAGATGGGCAAGTCGAAAACGTAGATCCATTCACTGTTCAGTAAAGAAACCAGAATGGCCTGAATGTGTTTACTGCATAGCATGGAAAAGGTTGCTGTTCAAGCACAGTGCTTTCTGCCCATATGTGCAAGACATATGATCAACAGCATCTTTGATTTTGAAAGACAAAGCAACAACACGGGCAATGGAAGAAGCTTTTTTTCTGCTTTAGTCAGTAAAAATCTCAGTGACTTAAGGTGTATGACCTGAAAGTGAAAGTTGGTCCTCCTTGGTCTAAACTGGGGTCACATTCAGTTGAAAATGCATTGAGATGGGGACATTACCACAGAGTGTTTGGCTGGCTCTGTGAGCTGATCCCTTAGGTGAGAAGAATCTTCTCTGAGTTGCCTCTGAGTCTGAGCTCTGCTTTTCATCCCTGTAACCATTTGGCGGCCGGTCACAAGTGGTGTCCCCAGGGCTCAGTAATGGGGCCAGTTCTGTTTAATATCTTTATCAAGGATCTGGACAAGGGGATCGAGTGCACCCTCAGTAAGTTTGCAGATGACACCAAGCTGGGCGGAAGTGTTGATCTGCTTGAGGGGAGGAAGGCTCTACAGAGGGATCTGGACAGGCTGGATCGATGGGCTGAGGCCAATTGTATGAGGTTCAACAAGGCTCAGTGCCGGGTCCTGCACTTGGGCCACAGCAACCCCATGCAACGCTACAGGCTTGGGGAAGAGTGGCTGGAAAGCTGCCCAGCAGAGAAGGACCTGGGGGTGTTGGTTGACAGATGGCTGAATGTGAGCCAGCAGTGTGCCCAGGTGGCCAAGAAGGCCAATGGCATCCTGGCTTGTATCAGAAATAGTGTGGCCAGCAGGAGCAGGGAAGTGATTGTGCCCCTGTACTCGGCACTGGTGAGGCCGCACCTCGAATGCTGTGTTCAGTGTTGGGCCCCTCCCTCCAAGAGAGACATTGAGGGGCTGGAGCATGTCCAGAGAAGGGCAACGGAGCTGGGGAAGGGTCTGGAGCACAAGGCTGATGGGGAGCGGCTGAGGGACCTGGGGTTGTTTAGCCTGGAGAGAAGGAGGCTGCGGGGAGACCTTATCGCTCTCTACAACTACGTGACAGGAGGTTGTAGCCAGGTGGTGTCGGTCTCTTCTCCCAAGTAACAAGCAATAGGACGAGAGGAAATGGCCTCAAGTTGTGTCAGGGGAGGTTTAGATTGGATATTAGGAACAATTTCTTCACCGAAAGGGTTATCAACCATTGGACCAGGCTGCCCAGGGAAGTGGTTGAGTCCCCATCCCTGGAGGTATTTAAAAGACGTGTAGATGTGGTGCTCAGGGACATGGTGTAGTGGTGGACTTGGCAGTGCTAGATTAACAGTTGCACTCGATGATCTTAAAGGTCTTTTCCAACCTAAATGATTCTGTGATTCAGTGATTCTGTGATTCTATGATTCTATGAACCATACATTGGAAGGACTGGCCCCAGCAAACAGCCTGTTGTCATCAGTGTGTGTTCCTGTGTGGGCTTGACCCAGATTGACTCAAGATATCCTGGTCAGCCAAACTTAGTTATTGGTAATAAGTACCTGTTCATCCAGGTATCATATCAGCAATATATTAAGCAGAGAGGTAAATATTCTTGAAAAGAAAACCACCAGCAATCCTCTGCCACAAGTCCCTCAAGCAGAAAAAGCAATGGGCTTTCAGCCATGCTCATGGCTCTAGTATCTGCTCCCTCGACATCCCAGTGTTTGTGCACAAACCAGTATGTGTGGAGATTAGCATTTACTGCCATGCACAATGCAACTGTAAGGACATAGCCACTCTTTAAGATCTTTTTAAGCTTGGAGAGCATAAATGCTGCTTAATCCTTTTAGCTAGGTCACTAGGAAGGTGTAAAATTCATATTTCTCATTAAATAAATAAATGCTGCTGGGTGTAGCCGTACAGTCCCTTGAAAAATACCATTCTTTATCCTGGCAGTACCACCTTACTTAATGCATCATTATGCTCAGTAGTGACATACTTCCTTCTGGAATTTTTACAGGATTGTTTCTTATTATTTCTATTTGTAAGGCTTCTAAATAAAGGACATCAGAATATAATGGCCTTCATAAATCTCTGCACTGAGCCTTTGAGGTAAAAGGTTTCTAGTATGGACAGAAATATTTACCTTTTCTGGCAACTCCAGGACAAGGACTTGCAGGGTCACAAGGAGGTTAGCGTCAGGTAATTGTAGTAATAAAGAATATATTAATACAGATCATCATAAGTAATGTTAGAATTTCAGTCTCACAGGTTATCACATTTGAATCTCTTCTTTCCTTTTACATCTAAAGAAACACAAAATGCTGAGTGGACGAATATTAGTCCACCTTTCTGACCATTTTCAATCCAAGGCCCACTGAGTTCAGTGAAGAGTCTGCTGTTTGCTTCAGTGGGCTATGGTCACCCCTGTACACCTGCAAGACACTATTTCTCTGATAATAAAAATAAGCTAAAACAGTTTCTGAGCCACTTCTGAGTTCACCTCTGGAATATCAAACATAAGTTTTCATTCTCTTATTTCTTGATTAATGCATTGAACATCAAAATTTTTTGGTCCCTTCTAAACTTTAATCAAGGAGAAATGACCCCCCAATGGGTATTTTAATCTTGTTTCTATATTTTTAAAGGAAATTAAATGTTAATTGCTGCTAGGTAAATTCGTCTAAAACAGCAATTTTCAATTCATCCCACAAACAGTAAGAAAATAAAGATAATTGTGTGGCATTTCCTGCTGAATAAAGGGAGCAAGGACTTTTTTTCCCAAATAATATTTTTAAAATAAAGTATTTTTAAAGATTACTGTTATTGTATATTTTTAAATGTCTGTTACTTTCAAATGCCCAGCTAAGCCGACTGCAGTAATTGTTAGGTAAATATTTCTCTCCCTGTCTCAGAGGTGACTGTGTAAGAACTATGACTTTGTTTAAGGAGAGATTAAAAAGTAACAAGAAATTGCCATTGCATATTCAATAGCAGTCTGAAAATATAAAGCCCAGCTGCATTAGTGGAGTCAGTATGTGACATCCATGCTGCTACGGTGTGTGTAGCTGGAGTCCATTGAAGGAAATAATCAGACACCAGCCTGTTATCAACTTGCAAGTCAAGACCGTTGATTTGGGGATCTCACCACTTGTACTTGCCCTTTCATTATGTACTGGGACTGGTCCTCCAATGTTCTGACTACACCATCCCAGGAAGCTGGGACTTTCAAAAGATGTTGCAGGCTGGCTACCCTGAAATCAAGGCATCCCAAAACACACGCAAATTGGGACCCACACATCTGGATTTCCAACAGCGCTGCCCACAACCATCCAAATTGTAGGACTGAGCTCTTGTATTGCCAAAGATTTAAACCTAAAAAAATGGCTTTGGGCTAAAATTTCTGTAAGATTTACCACTAAAAACATCTCTGTAAGCAGCAAGCAAAATCCTCATGGTTTCAAATATTACTTTTTGATCTTTTTGACAAAAGCATTGGCATTATTCTATGAAGCAAAGAAGAAGCTGTGAAGATCACATCTTCCACATCATTGCAACCATAAGAAGAAAAAAAATAAATAAATTGAAAAATGTCTCTATTATATAATCTACACATTAACAGGTGGAAAAACAGCAACATAATTTAGCTTTCGACACAGAAATGTCTTCCTTGGAGCCAAGCAAATTCACTCTGGTGTTTAATCTGAACAGTTGCCAATTTTCTGTCTGTAATGGGAACCCAGTGAAAACTCTGGGAGAGAAAGAATTAAAGATAAATGCCACTTTTAGTGCAGAAGCTTTGTCTAAGCAAATGTCATAGGGACTAGCAGAGCACAGTCTTAGGGACCAGTCTCAGATCAGCAGTAGCATTGCCTGAAGGAGGAGTGTGTCGGTTTGGGTTTGGGAGTGTCTGCCAGAGTACGAGGGTGACTTACCTAGTGTGTAAAATCATCATTATCAGTTAAAACTTTAGCACAAGCATAAGTTAAGGTCCTCCAGACTCACTCACTCTCACACACACACACATGCACACACTCGGTGCCACCATCTTGGCCACGTTCTGGACCAAACATTTCAGCGATGCTGTGCAGCCGCTCCATCATGTGGTCCTTGACCGAAGCCGATGCTCATTTCCCTCTGTCTCTGGAAATGATCGGAGAATCCACCCACTATGGTCTTGAAAGTTTCCTACTTTGAAGAAATATTGGATTGCAATAAAATAACCTTAGGACTAAAGAAAACTGCTCACAGGAAAGTGAAATGTGCAGGAAGGGAGTGGGAGGATGGGTTTGCATTGGGTCAATATGCCCATTTAAAATCCAGAAGGGGTCAAAATTAATATTTTTTCCTGAATTTCACAGATGTTGTTTTATTAATAGGAAACTATGAGATGTTCAAAGGAGGCAGGGAGCTAAGCTGCCAGTGTCATTGAATTTTAATGATAGATGTATTCCTTAGGCTCTTTTAAAATCCCAGCTTTAATGTGTTGCTTCATGCAAAGCTAGAAAGCTTGATTCCAAGCAATAATTAGAAGTCTTCTAATCCCAAGAAAAACTAGATTAAACCAGGCCCTTTAAAGTGATTAGACTAAAGCTACTAAAACTGAAGCTTCCTCATAGAAATTACTTTCATTTTTCATTGTTAAGGTTATGCACTCAACACACTGCCTCACTCTGAATCAAAAGCTGCTAAGTGGGGTAAATATAATGTTAAACATGCTAACAATAAAGTTTTCAGTCTAATCAATCTCTCTGTTACTACAAAAAATGTAATTATTTTAATGGCGTGCCAAGATAAGTAAGAAACTGAAAGTAATCTGAAAATTTCTCTAACTGCCTGTTAATGGTGGACTTTCCTTCATTTTCTCCTTTGAAAACATTCCAAGAGTGTTCAGAACTTGAGTGAAATATCTCCTTAAATATTACCTAAGAATGACTTTTGTGTTGGCTGGCTTAAATGAAAAAAAAAATGCAAACAACAAACCAAGAAAAACCCCTTCTAAAAATTACTGCAGTCTTTCCTTTTGCAAAGATGGTGAAAACAAATCTTCTCCTTTGTTTGCATCAATAGATATTTTATTAGGTTACTGGAGGCTGAACAGACATTGTTCTTTCTACCTTCAGTATAAAACCAGGAAAAAAAAGGAAAATGAATAAAGATACAGGAGGGGTAACTTATAAAATAAATTAGTTGGGATTAGTTGGGCAGTGAGATGATAATAAAACAAAATGCTTCTGATACCAAAGCTACATGGCCATAACAAGGACTCGGCGGTAACATAACTTTGTTGGAAGGATCACCACAAATTATCAATAAACATTTTTAAAGCTTTCTTGCCTATAAGATAAGAGATGAAGCACATATAAAGATACATGCATAGCAGAGTTATGTCCCAGTCGGTAACTGGTATCCCACTTTCCTTTTGAAGTGGGTACAACTGGGGCAGGCTGTCCTAACTCTGCTGCTCAGAAATCCCAGGGCCAGTCCTCCGGGGACAGGGTGCGATACAAAGCATTGGACTCGGGGATCTGGACCGTACGACAGTCATGGTTTGATGGGCACATTATATTTTAGCACTTCCACAAGAACCTGCCTCAGCAGGGCATCAAGACCACACAGTCTGAGCTCAGAAATTCTCGCCAGCTGCAACCCTCCTCTCCCAGCTCCTCCGAAAGCCCACACGCTGCCAGGCACCAGGCTTTCCCTGGGGCCCGATCCTGCGGGATCTGCCCCGTGCTGGCCATGGGGCAGGCACCAGAGGACAGGCAGCCTCCCTGCACCGCAGCCTGCCAAACAGTTCTTTTTTCTCTCCTCACGACCAGCGTTCCCCTCCGGTTGTGGTTTGCTGCTCGCATACCCTCAGAGAGGCATTTGCAGGAGGAGAGTCAGGGTAGAGAGGTTTTCCACTAGATTTAAATACCTTGGAAGTGCTCCATCTTGTTTGGAAAAGGACTTTGGTGTGTCTGCCATGTCACAGTGACAAACAGCAAGAAATCCTCTCACACCATTTGTGCTTCTAAATGCCAGCCACGCTGCACTGCCCACCAAGAGATCCCGGTGCCAGCCTCTGCTGGAAAACGCCTCAGCAATTTGCAGGGGGATCACTGAAATCCATCAACCACCAAGAGTTACTGAGCAATATGCATCACTGCCAGAGCCGCTACGGCATGAGTGAGCGCCCTGGGCCGTGGCATTGCCCCGGGCAGGAAGTTTGCAGCCATCCTCCCTTTCTTTCCCGTCGGCATGCCAGCGCACAGCGTGCTGTTGGGAGACATTGTTATTGCAGCCTGCGGTATGTTTTGAATGTTGCTACTGCCATTAGCCTCTCGGAAGCAGGCTCCCTCTTGAGCCCCTCGCTGTCATGCCTTAAATCATCAGTCTGCCATCATTCCAGTGGTTTGTCCCAGCTTCTAAGATGCATTGGCAGTGACAATAATGGTTCTCAGTGCAAAGCTTATAAAAAGCGCCCATTTATGTAGGTTTCTAATACATAACACTATAAAATGTGCCCATTTCTGTGGTTTCCTCCTAGTGAGCAACTGAGATTCAGCAATCAGAGGAAAATGGGCCAGGGTAATTCTCCTCCTAGTTGCTCTTACCTGTCGTGTTACTCAAAGATATTTTCAACACGCCAGCCCTCGGACAGCTATAGCCATGCGAAGCTCAGCTGTATGAATAGTTCTGAGAGCTTCATTTCATACAGCTTCTTCCTTTCAGTTTGTTTTTTAAAGAGGAAGAATTTCCCTGTGGAGAGTAATTTCATTGCATTTCTTTGTGAAGAGAGTTTCACCCAAGCTTTTCAGTAAATTGAGGCCAGGAAAAAAATACGCTCTACCTGGTGTTGAGGATATTCTCAATGCAGTCTGAGTGGGAAAACAACTGAGGCCCACAAGGCACCGGTGAGGGCAGTTCTGCTGTGTGCTCCTTTACATGGAAAGACTAAACCAAGTTGTTCAACATCACCTGAAGAAGAAAAAAGTAGAAAGGAAGGAAGCATAGGTGCTCCAGCACCTAACTGGTGCAAGACAAATCCAGGCTTTGGTTTGGTGTTTGCAAAAGCCAGGCTTGAATCTCCTGTTGCTTAAGCGTGGCTGCAATGTAGACAATAGCAGCTACACTCACATGGAAGCAGATACTCAGTAATTGTCCTAATTTACTTGCCATATCTGTTTCTCAGTACTTTTCTTTCATAAAGCTATGTGAAGTCTAGTCTCAGCTTAGGCAGAACTCCTCTGCCTGTCTAACTATATAGAAAGCATATAGCACTTCGTGCTGTATAGAAGTACAAGCAATGCCTGCTGCACATCTCAATGGTGGGCTGGACAATATCCCAGACACTAATGTAGAACTTTTAATCTTAACGCAGTAAACATGTTTTTCCCTAAAGATAGCTTAGTCTACCAAATAACCCTGCTTATTGAAATAATCCACTGGCTTTTTAATAAGTATTCTGCTCCAATGTGTGTGTACAGAATAGAGAAGTGCATTTTTTGCTGCACTGGAAGAATTAAATAATCAGTCGCTAGTTTAAAATAAAACTAAAATCCAAAGAACTCAACTTGTGAACGTCCTTCAGCTGAAGCAGTCTTTCTTTTCTTGCATATAGTTTTCTTCCTGTAAAATCCTTTTGACACCTTTTATCTGTTTATCTAATTCTATTGATGCCTGACGAGATGAACTCAGGTTTGTGGAAAGACAGGGTATATCAGACAGCAGAACAGGTCATTCCTATGACTTAGATTTGGGAGAGTTCACATGTCCAAGACTCTCTGAACATTTACGCAGACCAGTATTTCACACCTTTGTAACCTGGAGCATCAGTAAGTGATGCTGTGACCTGGACTGTTTTGATATAGGATGTAAAAGAGTAAAAACACAAAATCTGTTCAATCCGCTGACCTGAGCAGGAGGCAGATGCCCCTGAAGGAGTGCAGAAGGCAGAGACATTCTTGTGGGCTGTTGTAAATAGTGCAAAGGACTTGGATGCAGCTCCCTGGCTCTTTGCAATGCCTCTCTTTTTATCTACCCCTTACAGAGATGCGGTTTTCAAGAATAAGATTTTAAGCCCTCCCTGAAGAGCCAATACCATTAAAGGGCACTGAAAATCACTGCCTCAGTCAAATTCAGACCAGTCTTGATAACAAAGCTCTGTTCCTGCTTTGCATCTGTAACTGCCTGTGCATCCATCCTCTCCTTTGCTGTCTTGTTCACACACATATAAGGCTTGCTGGCACAGGAATGGCTTCTTGTTATATGTTTGTGACATCCTTAGCATACAGAGCCCATATTTTTTTTTATTCTTTTAACATAAGAATAATGAACAGAGTAAATACTAACGTAGGTGCTGACCTGGCTGCCCTTGGTCAGCTCCGTACCTGGTTACCCAGTCTGAGCACTCAGCTGCACGCTCAGCTCTCCTGTCTGGTTCCTCTTCCCTCACTGACACACGCACATGTGCGCACACACCACACACACACATATATATCTTAAAAATTCAGAAAACAAGTACGGACCCAATAAAACATTTTTGCAGGCACTTTGAATTGGAATTGAAAAGGAAGCGTTTCCAATCATCTTAAGTCCTTACTTCTCCTTTCTGGCGTATTTAGCCAGGTGAGGATTTGAGGCAGGTGCCCTCCAGTGACTGCTACTGTTATTTGCTGAATTTTGTAGTGTAAAAGTCATTCTTTTGCATTAGTGTGTAATGTGTGTTTGTGTACACATCTATGGTAGCTGAAAATAAAAATTGATTCCAATGATGAAATCTTAACCCAAATTGCTGTAGTACTCTAATATTATCCAATTATAGAAAAAGCCATGTTTAATTTGGAAAGAGGAGGTACCAGTTATATGATGAGTTATGGGGGTTTAATTACAGAGCAAGATTCTCGTTAAATTGGTATTGTAATTTGGTAATGTGTAAGTAAAAGTTTTTAGGATTTAATAACCTGGTCTTCCTGCATTTTTCAGTTCTCCTGTTTATTGAGAAAAGTGATCTCTTTGCTTCATGGACACGAGACCAGTGTCAGGGATTTAGGAACTGGAAATAAAAAGGAGAGGACAAGCAAGTGGAATGACAGGGGAGCCACTGTCCTCCTAAATAAACCACAGCCAAGAAAAATGCAACTGCACTCCCCTTGCTCTATTTTCAAGAACACACTTTGTTCCTAGAAACTTTTCATTCATGTATCAGTTAATCTACTGAGCAAAACACTTGACAATAAATAATATAGCTTTTGTGGCAAGAATATTCTGGACAAAATTTTATCTGTCCAGTAGAAACCTCTGAGCAGGCTGCCCTGCTTCTGGCCTGGGTGATGGAGCCAGGGGATGCTGGCACGTCACTGCCAGTCCCCTTTCCTTAGGTGTGCCAACACCACCAGCATCAGCACGGGCTATACATTTTAAACTTTCTTTTCATGTGCAAGAATGAAAGGCTCTGACTTGAAATCTGCCCCCTGGTATTTCCAAAGTTTGGAAAAATGCAGCTCAAAATCTGGGCTTCGGAGTTGTCCCCTCTAGCTCGGGTTGGCAAGGTGACTTGTTACCATATGCCAGACGCAGGCACCCAGTTGCACATGCTGGTTCATGCAGAGCTTTCACGGGCTAACAGAGAGCCTAAACACGGGATGTGCCAAAGTCAGTGCAAACCGTAATCTCCCACTGCTGTGAAGAATCAAATCCTCTTTTTAAAATGCAGCCCTCACTGGTCTGTATGCCAGAGATACTAGAAGGCAGTGCAGTGCAGTATTTGTGTCAGCTATCACAGAAGTGTGATAAATGTGCTGTCAGAGTCCTACAGCTCTATCTGTTTGCTGTCTGGTGGTTGGATGATTCAGGATCAGTTTATGAGTTTCTTCTGGAACCAGATGGTTGCAAGGCAACAAAACGAATGCCAGCTACATATAAATGTCAAATGTTCAAACCATTACATGTCAACATATACAGGGTGTGCAGCCAGCAGTGCTGCAGAGCACAAAGCCAGAGACAGGCAGCAGGTCTCGTTTAGCCAAAGAAATACAGAATTCAGGAAAACTCTGATGCTGGTAGAGATACTTGGTGAAAATAAATCAGCTCCTTATAACAAAAATATGACCAGGTCTCTGTGTCATGAGATAGCCTGCAATATATATCATGAAAGTGAGTCCTGTCAGATTTAATTACCTTTTTCTTGCAGCTTTAAACAGAGCTGGCTTCAGAATGAAGGCAGCTCCTTATTAAAAACTAAATATAAAAGATGAGGTTACTAACCACAAGGAATTTACCAACAGAGACAGTATCTAATCCTGTGCAATCATGCAATAGCTGTGATATCTGCAGCATTCCAGAGAATTATATTTTGGCATTAATTAGTCCTCTTAATTAGTGTAGTCAGACAGAACCTAACTGCAAGGTCTTTGCAGTGTTGGAGAGCACACTTCAGTGGGTTACATTAGCAGATAAGACGTACTACTTTATTCCAGATCAAAGTATTCTGCCCAGTAGTTCTGCCATTTTATGCCAAATCCCATGGATTTGAGTGGGGCCAGATTTTGGACTTTGGCTGGTCTCTATATGTTCTGGCAGAGATGAATACAATTTTATAATGAACTATCGAAAATCTTTCCAAACAAACTCAGTAATAAAAGGATTTCCCCCCTGTCAGAAATGTATTTAGAAGATTCGTGATGAGTACAACCTTTTCTAATAAGGGCTGGATATATTTTCTTTTGAGCTGCACTTCATTCATTTGCTAGAAATCCAGGAAACATTTGAATTGAGTTAGGACCAAACAGTGCAAAGGCTGAAATGTGGTTATCATCATGTCATGCACAAGGCAAAGACTCAGGCAGAATCCACTCCCTCCAGAATGTTCCCATCAATATTACGGGTGTGAGAAGGAGCCTGCAGCCATCTGGCCTTTATTAGCTGTGTTTTCAAGCTTGATATACATGAGGAAGAAGTCTAAGAGACAGTCTGTTACAGTCAAAGATTTGCATCAAATGTGCAATCCCTGGATGAGTGATCCCAGGAAACTACCTGCTAATGAACATAACATGGCATTTTGCACCAAGGATGCTGTTGAACTGATAAGTTTTAAAATGTAGTTTATGATCATCTCCCTTTTTAAAATTAAACAGTACATACCATCCATTTCAGAGCCTTTATAACCATTCATTTATCTCTGCAAGACTTAGCAAGAGCAAATCTTTTGGTAAAATCTGTGTCATTCTAAAATTTGTTTCTCACAGACTGTTGCAAAATTGTTTGCAACAGTCTGTTGCAAAATCCATCAAGTTTTATTGCCATCAGTTACAACTGCCCAACAGTGTAATATGATTATATCCCATAAAAGACTCAGCAGCATATCACTGTGGGCACCTCTATGAACCTTTCGAGGGAAAGTGCTGCCGCATACATGTGTGTTCGACAGTCCAGACAGTCAGCTAGTGCCTTTACGTGGATGCTGGATTCCTCCGTCCTGAAAACTGGGACCAGGAAGGATTAAAATCCCTATTAGCCATGACCTTACAAGACCTCTGCATGCTAAATTCCTACTGACTTCAGTGGGCGGTTGAGTGTGGGAGGTTGGCAAGACAAAGGCTGGGGTTTCACTGCAGGAACCATTAAGGGACATCCCACTGTACACCCCAAAAGCCTTCCAAGGCATTAATTAGAGCTGGGCACTGTCTGGGTCGGTGGTTACAGAGGCTGCAGAGATTTATGTGGAGTCCTCAGAGAACAGGCAGTCACTCCATCATGGTTGTTCCCCGGGTTTGTTCTCTGCAGTGGTTTGCACAGCATGTGGGGAAATGTCTACCAAATCCATCAGCACATTCTGCAAAATCTTGCTCCAGCCCCAGGCGGGACAGTTGTAATTACCAGCGTAAATGTGGTCCTGGCTCCTCTCTGGACAAAGCATGAGCTTGCAGAGTCCTGGGTCAGAAAATGACATTTCTCTCAGCATACTGAAAACTGCAGTTCTTCCTTAAAAAAAAAAGTACCTATTCTAGGATTGGCGTGTAACATAAATCAGAACTAATCCAACTGAGACCGTTAAAATAAAGCTGCTTTTTCTTACCAAACTGGAACATTTTGATGTGACTAAAATGAAATGGTAAAGGCAGAATTACCGCTATCGACTATTTTAAATGAGATTTCCCTTTAATCAATGAGATTCTGCAAAACGTTTCTGATTTGTTTTCCCTGGCTATTCTCAGAGCCTTGATCTATTAATATTTATTACACGTATTTTCACACCTGGAAGACTAGGTTGCTCCCTACTGTCGGTGAGCTACTATAACTGAATTTCCTGTCAGGGCTGTGCTGTTGGGCTGGCTGTTGCCAGCTCCATGGTTAGCGCAGGGATGGGAAGAGCCAGGCTTTAGTCTTCCGTGTGGTTTGGGTTTGTCATCTTCAGCTTCAGATTCTTGGCTGCAAAGTGGGAGACAATGCATGCAATTTTACTCATCCAGATGTGAAATTTTCTTTGAGATGCTCAGCTGAAAAGTTGAGAAATTAGGATGACACTTGTATCATTCGCCCTGGTGCGACGGGAGGTTTGTCTGCAAAAGATAGAGAGTCCATTTCTCTGGGCATCCCACTGGCGTGCAGTCCACACCTGTGTGCGCTGAATTGCCTTTACCATGGTGCTTCAGCTTCTCCCAAGGAGCAGGGTCTGAACCAGCATGCAAATGTAGCATCTTCTACAGTCAGAAGTGCAGAGCCCGTTTTGGGACATTGAAAGCAAAAAGAAGCTCCTGTGCTCACCAGAAGGGAAGCTGTCTTTCTGGAAGTTGTCCTTCTGTTTCTTCTTCCTCCCAGAACAAGCAGATGAAAGTAGCCAGAGTCACAGAAACCACCAGTGATTTCCAAGGATGATTCCTGCAGAGAATTTTCATACTCAAAAAATGAAGAAACAGGACTAAAGATTTTTCAGTTCTCAGAAAGGTGGGACTCTGTTGAGAAGAGAACTTTTGTCCTTAAAATAATACTAATAACAAAGTTTCTCCACTGAAAGACAACATTGACAGGGTCCCTTCCAAGCCTCCCACATCCCCGAGTCAGTGCCTCCTTTTTGCTGCCTTGAGGAACCCCTGGAGCGAAGGTGCCGAGTGCCCGGCGCTGGCGGCAGGGCAGCAAGGCCGGGCCGTGCTGGGGAGACGGAGCTCCTCCTCGTCCCCTCTGCTCGTCCCAAAAGGTCAGAGCGGGAGCACATGTGAGGAGGCTGCTCTGGGGCAAATGGAGGTGCTTTATCACTCTGCCGTCTCTCACGACTGCTGCCTTCCTGCTGATAAATCCTCCTGGCTTTGTCCTTATGCTCAGCGAAAGTCTTTTCAGATTGCCTGCACAGTTAATTTTATCTGCTTTGCTGGTCTCCTCGTTTCTCTTCCCACACAAAACGAGCAGCCTGACAGCAGAAAGCTAATCAGGAGGAGAGCCAGACGCGGTGCGTGCCAGTGGCCCGTAGCATGCAAACAGCCACCGCCTGAGCTGTGACAAAGCACCTCCGTTCACTGTGGGGAAGGTTTCTTGATGCCCCAGATAGATACCTGAGACAAGACAGCACTTATATACTTCGTTATCTGTCAAGAGAGAGACAGAAAATGGGTGATAAGGGAAAGAGGTGGGGTGGGAAGCGCTCTGTTGACATTGGTAGTGAAGAGGTGAGCGTGGAGGCTCCTGGGTGGCCTTGGGGAAGCCACCATCGCAGGTCCTGGCTCTCTGAGAGGGGCAAGGCTTGTGTCTCCTCAACACAGCGGCACGTATGGAGGGGACCCAGAGGAGTGCTAAGTGCAAGCCGTTGTACAGCTGGGGCAAAAGACTTACTTTGTTTACCAAAGCAAGTTAAGTCAGTTAATGTAGAGGCCCAGCCCAGTTCAGTCTGCCAGGAAAAAGACGGAAGAGAAAAGAGCGGGGACTGGGACAGGGACTGTTGCCCTGGCCTGCAGGCTATGGACATGGTGTCTGCTCCTTGCTGTGATGGTGCAAAAGGCTTATCCGTTAGTTTGGTCTCCTCAGTCCTTAGCCACTGTCCTTACTGAAGGAGAAGGGGTGAAACCATCTTTCCATCATAACATGAGGTCAGCCTATGGACGAGCCTGGGAAGCTCTGCTTTATCCCATTCTCCTGAAGTCTGGTGGATCCACATCAGTGCACCGTGGTTTGATGAAGTCAGTATTGCAAGACAGCCACCACCATGAGTCATGGACTTACCGACGTGGTGCCAGAGCAGCGCTGTACCCGGGTGTCTCCAGCATAGGTTCCCATGGGAGAAACCCATGGACGTGATCCCTGAGCAGGGCCTTGCTTAGCAGACACTCACTGACAGTAATTGTATTCCCCAGAGGGAACTGGGCTGATTCACACTCAAAATTTTAATACAACATTTGGGATGGGCAGTGTTTCTGCTCTGAGTCACACTAAGCCATTCCTCTTTACAACTGGAAAGATGCTACCGCAGGGTTTCAGCTGAACGCTGCGGTGCAGAAGATTTCATGCAGTTGTCACGGGGCCTTTATGGAGGTCACTTTGTTCTCAGGAGGATCAAAGTCCCTTCACTGCCGCAGCCATTCCCATGGCACACTCGTGGAGTCAAGTTTTGCACAGGAAATGCTCAAAACAGTCACTTAGCAATTGCAAGTAAATATGTAATTGGAGCTCAACGCTCAAAAGTGTTAGGAGCCAATATCACCATCCTCCCAAGTCATGCCTGCATTTAAAGATCCCAAGGAGGCCCTTGCTGTCCTTGTTATAGTCCCGGATGAAGGCTGAGCCTCTCTTTCTGTCTCTGAAGACAGCAGCTGCTCTACTGATGCTAGTGGAGAAACCGCTGCGGAGCTCGGCCGCTCAGGAGTACCTCAGCAGGCTGCCTGAAACTCCAGCCAAGAATAATATTACAATACAATGTAGTGAGTTTGTTTTTCACAAGGTTCTCCTAGCTTCCATGGGCTGGGCGCATGACTCAGAATTAATGGAATGCGATAATTAATTTCACTTGTCAAGCCAGCATTACCCTATCTTCTGTGCTGAAATGGTGTTGCATCACACCGGGTCTCGGTTTAGGGTGGAATCCTGGAGGAAATTGTACATGGAGAAGTCACAAACAGGCCTAACCTGGGATTGGATACAGCATATCTAAGAGGGTTACTTTTAGGTCTGATAGTTTCCTTTTAATTAAATGTAAGCGTTCCTAAGTAAATAGAACTTAAGGTCAGAGTTTTTGGATGGAAAACCAAATGTCATGTTTCACAGAGGGAAGAAGCAGTGCGAGGGATTTTTTTATTCAGGGTGCAGAGATTAGCTGGTTTTCCACAGTTTTTTTGATAAATTGTTCCAGTGCAAGTACCTAAAGGATAAAAGAAAATAGTCTCCCTCCTTCAACAACACCTTAACTGAACCACTGCTTGTACCACAGGGTGTCCTCAGATCTGTGGGGAGCATCTCTCAGTCCCCGGGTGAGCAAAGGGGTAATTCAAACCATGGGTCTCCTCCCCTGCACCTCCATTTCCTCCTCTCCCTCTTGCAAACCCCAGTCGGCTCTTCATGTGCAGGACCTGGGCTCAAACATGAGCTGGACACCTGAGCTCACAAACCCCCCCCAAATTTAATACCTGGTCTCAGTAACTGTACTGCAGATTTCCCAGCTGGGGCGAAGAGAAGTGCCTGTAACTCTGGGGAGAGCCACTGCCTCCAAGGAAGTATCGCTTCCCTCTGTGTAGCGGCAGGTAGAGGCTGGAAGGCTTGGAGTTGTATGAGCCACTATTGCAATTACTGGTGTTGCTGGATGAATGTTTTCCTTAGTGCTGTGCAGAGTTGTATTCTTTGGGAAAAAAAAACCCCAAACCAAAGCTCCTCAGAAACCACTTAGGACATGAGATGCAGAGAAAGATTAATGATAGGAATGAATATAGTGCAGTTTCTCAGACTGAGGATGTGGCCTGGTTCAGCTGCACTAAAATGCAGGCTCAGATGTGTCCTCGAGGGCTCTGGGAACCCACCTTCCGCACAGTGGGTTCACAGCACGTCTGCAATTTCTCTCTCGGCAGCATGTGCACGCCACTGCCAGAGAGCAGGTGAGGCACTGGCTTATGTCACTTGCACACTTTCCTCCTACCTTCAGGACAGATTTGGTCTTTTTTCTTTTGGCCAAGTCCATCCTTCACTCCTAGGAATGAAAATTATTTTCCAGACCAACTTGGTTTTTCCTCCCTTTATTGCTGAAAATTGTTTGCTTCAGGAGTGAAGAATCACGAAACCCAGACTTGGAAAAGTTATTTTCTTTGAAGGAAACAATCTTACACCAGTTAGTTTTCTCCATGAAGAGTTGTCTGCATCCCTCTTTGTGGCACTCTGAGTCAAACCTTTGGGCTCTGGCACACTGGAGAGTCACCGAGGAGAAGGAGACCAGAGTGATCTCTGGTGTCCTGGAAATCACGGGCAACACTGCTTCACTGCAAGAGTTCTAGCTTGTATTTGATCATTTTTTAATGATTTCTTTTTTAATAAAAGATTTATGCCCTGGAAGATCTGTTCCAAATCAACTTCAGCAAAGAGCAATTGCATTATGAGAAACTGATCCCTTTATTCTCAGTCACTCTGGGAAAAATACATTCATTGGTATGTTTGGTCCAATGCAAACCTAAGTTACTAAACTGATCTTATAAAGTTGCACAATCGCTAACTTTCTGCTTGGCTTTATGAATTTCCTGTTGTTTAACCACCTATGCTTTAGTGTGGCATATAATTCCTTCCAGCGAAATGCTGTGATCCGCTTTATTAAAATGTCTGCATACCTAGGGAATTCAACTTCTTTCAGATAATTTATTAAGCCAATGTAGATTTTTTTATCATCCTTTTAAATGTTGTGCTAATTTTGACCCCGATTTAAGATTATTGACATTGAGATTCACCCTCTACAGACCTTAAAATTCCAGGCTCATGAAAACTGTTTGATCTCTAGGAACTGATTTCAGTCCTTGAAAGGCTAGCACACGCCATGGGGTCATATTTATTTTATGAGATGATTTTTTCCTAGTGAGATCAGTTAATGGAGCAGCCAGTGTTGCAAAATGTGGAATAAATTTCCAATAATATACCGCAATACCCAGAAAAGATCTCACCTGCCATTTAGTAGTCAGTAATAGGTGCATTTTAATAGCTTGCATTTTACATATCTCTGGTTTCATAACTCCCCTGCCCTACTATATCTCATGTGTGTGTGTGTATATATATATATATAAAAAAAATGGTTTCCTGCTTTCTTACTGGACACTGGGGAATTAAAAGTCAACTCTGCTTCCTTGAGTTGCTGAAAGATTGCTTTCAGGTGCTATAGGAGTTCTTCCCAGGGTTTAGTATAAATCAAGACAGCATCCACATAGGCCACTGCATACCCCAAATGTTTGCATAGCAGCAGGCTAGTTACTTGAAAGACACTAAGGAGCAACCCACATAAACCACAGCTTTATCCTGAAAAAAATCCATTAAGCACTGAAAATTTTATTGTGGTCTTGGAAGATTCTGCTCTAGGTGTTGCCAATATCTGTTACAGAAATCCAGAAAGCTGTTTTTTTCCTTGGCCCTAACATCAGCTGGTACCCAAGGCATTTACACAGCTTGCTGGAATCATTTTTTAGCCTTGGTGCTGTAGCACTAAATGATTTAGTGCCAACCCCCTACATGGCCATCAGATTGAGGTCTCCTTCTGAAATGTTGCCTTCTGTTGCCAACAATCCCTCGTTTCCAGCCTAGCTATCCCATCTCTGAACACACCAGAATTGCAGGAAAACGAGCATGGCAATTTAAGGGCTTGCTTTAGATGCTGTCTGCAGGAAAACTATTAACAACTGTGCACTGGATCCATATCACACTTAAATGTGCTGGAAACCTTCACTGCTTTCACCAGCAGCAGGAGTAACACCCTTCACCCACCCTACTCAGGCAGGAGACCCCAGCGTCCAGCCGAGGAGGAAAGCTCTCAGCATCCTGGGTGCAGGCAGAGCCAAACACTGCACTTGTTCACACCTTTCTCACTGATTTGACATTCCAAAAAATCTATTTTTCCCCCAATAAAGTTTGAAAAATGCTAGGACACTCCCAGGCAAGTGATGCGTGTGCATGTTGGGGGGGGGGGTGGGGAGGGGACGGGGGAGTGTGGACATTCACACTGTCTAATTTTAGATGTCTAATTCAGTTAAGATCTGGCCTGGTTACATAGTCAAAGAGACTCGCCTTCCGACTAGGGTTACTCAAGAGCTCCTAAATTAGGAGCCTGCTGCTCGCCGTGAGCTGGGCGGGCAGCGTAAGCTCACACGCCTGGAGTCAGACAGTGTTTGTACATCCTAGACACGTTAGTTCGTTCGACTCTCCACTGTGGCATATTGAAATACACCCTTCTTATTTTGTCTCAAAAAAGGCTTTATTGGCTTAGCCTTATGCCCCACTTTAACCTCACCTTCCCATTTGTTATTTGTGAAGAGTCAGCCCTGATTAAAACCAGCCCCATCTTTTATACTGTGCAATGGCTGTTGCTTCCTCTCCATGGATTTCTTCCACAGGATTCAGAGTTTCCCCCGCCCGGCACATAGGAAGCCAGCACAGAGAGCAGGCCAGAGAATGAGATTTCCTTTGTAGCTTTACTTTAGTTTTCTTTCTGTTTGATTTCCAGGAGAGAGATTTTATGTTGCCTGTTTTTTAATATTTAAAAAAATACTCAGGGCCTGGCTTGCTTGGTCAGGGTGCCAGGCAGCGCAGCAAAGCACTTCTTAACTCTTAGTGGTCTTGCACCACTGTAGACATTTTAGCAAAAGTTTCTTTGTCCTTACCTTTGCTCACCTTCCCCCTCTGATGTAAAGTGATCATGGATGAACTGATCAATTTTCTCTATTATTTCAATCAGAAAAAGTATTTGCTGACATTCTGAGCACTGTGATGCCAGAGATTAGAATGACCAAAACAAAAGTGCATTTCTAGCTGCTCAGCTGTTTACCAGTAATTATAAAAGTTCCGCACACTCTCCCCTTGGTTTTGCGGAGCCGAGAGGAGACTGGAGGTGTTCCAGACTCCAGTTCAGTGCTGCTGTCCTCATGGCCAGCAGACGATGGGAACCCACCTTGACCTCAGAACAGGAACCAAATTAAACTGTGTTGACCAACTCATTATTTTCAATTCACTCTTCGTTCTTCTGGTCTCCCAAACCAGTATGTGCATAGGGTATGAGTTTGTCAAATACAGAAGTAATTAAACGTCTGCCTCTTGACTCCACTGTTCATTACACTGAAAAAGTCCTCTCTTCAACTGTGGCAATCTTTCATGGGTCTAAAGAGGTAAGAGTCGTACACTGGGTATAGTGTACCGGCAAGAGTTTCCTGATGCTTTGAGGAATTCCTTTTAAAATTATGCATAGGAAACCCAGGCTGTATCCCTAAGTCATGCCAAAACAATCTCCCCCTTCTAGATTTATAAAGTTTGCCCAGCTTTCTACCACTGCCACCCAGGCGGTACTTCACCCTACTACAGAAAAACACCTATAATTTTATTTCTTTGAAAAACATGTGAAAGTTTTGGCTCAAAGGCTGGGTGGGAAAAAAGTACATTTCTTAGTGGTTTATTGCCCTTAGGAAAACATACTTCAGTTATGAAGTATTCCCCCCTGAAAACTTACTTGACATTTTGTCGAGAAAATAGTAACATTTCTAAAAAGTTAGCCAAACTACTTAATATCATAGCTGTAAAGCAAAGACCTATAGAAATGTCAGTGTGTGGATGAGGCTAGTGACCTGGATTGTTTTTATTCCACCTTTATGAGCATGCACTTCTGCTAGGGGACCCATCCTGTGAAGATTTACCCACAGTAGCAGCAGTTCCTCCTGTAAGAGAAGCCATGTGGGTGCTTCCCTGCAGCAACACCATTGCTGTCTTGCCAAGGAGCTGTTTCATAGTCTGCACAAGGCTGGAGAGTGGGAAGTGAAGGCAAGAGAAGTTTGGGCATTGTGGTGAAGCTCCCGAGGGGCTGGACTGGGTCCCTGGCGATCCAGAAAGGCTCTGGACCCTTTTCAGCAGGCAGACCTGAGCGCAGAACAGCTTTTCTCTGTATCTTGGGAGCCTCAAACCACTCCAAATCCTCTGTCCTTTCCCCATCTCAGGCTCCCAGACACTTGCCATAAGCAGCTCAAAATATGATGACACACTTCTGCTAGTGTTCATTTGCATTTTAAAGAAATAAGCCTAGCTTAGCTCAGATAAGTTAATTAATTAGTATCTGTCTGTCTGTCTATCTGTCGTCCATCTCTTCAGCTTGAATGAAATTCTGGCTATGCTGAAATCAATGGAAGTGTTGCTATTCACATATATGGGACCAGAATGTCACTCCTTATCTCTCTGCCTTTCGGTCTCAGAGCACACACCAGAAAGTAAAACCTTGTCTCAGCTGCCACCACTTCAGCTCCCCTCTGAAGAGGCGCATTTCAGGTGCCCCCGACGTATACTCATAGCTGTGGTACCTTGATGCACATCCAAACTTTGGAGTTGCTCCCGTCTTTCAGGAGCAAGAGAGTTAAATGCTGTGTCTGAATAAATCTGACCTGCAAGAAAGTTCAGACCCATGCTGGGATGTGAACTTTATGTCTCGAGCCCATTTCTAGTTTCGCTGTAAACAATTTCAGAATGTGATTAGATTTTAGGGGAAACTTGTAATAGAGCAGTAATAAGATATGATGTAATAGGTAATAATCATAATATATAGCAGCTGTTAAGTAAAGCTTTTTCTGCATTTATCCCAGAAGGATGCAGGGAGTCAGCTGCAACTTCATATTTTGAAAGAGGGAATATTAAACACTAGGACCATGATGCAATGATGTTATTGTAAACGCTAACAGGAAAGCCCAAAGTGTGAGAGTTAAGACCAGCAGAAGATGCACGCAAACAGCTGCTCTGATGTAAATTCCCTCAAGTTTGGTTCATTTTCTTTTATTTAACTCAAAGTTAATACACTGGACTCACAGATATTGCTTTCGATAGGTTCCGGGCTGCTGAGAACAGTGGGATTCTTGCTCTTGCTTTCCACCATGGCCTGAACGAACCCGCAGAGTGCACATAAAGAGATTAATGCGAGGTGTCTCTCCAAACGCCTGTCTGAAGCAGCGCCACTCAGCTTCAAGCGACACCCTATCCTCAGTTCATGCCTTTGAGAGAAAAGAAATATAAAGTCAACAGGAGTTAGGACTGGAATGTCAACTTCAAAATGGAATTTCCTGGCGTTTTTCGCAGCGTGCCATAACTTAAGTGCTAACTAATATTGCTCCGTGTATTTAATCTCCATGTGTTGAAGGAAAAAGATCTTTCATGGAAAGACTAGAACAGATAAACCTATATTTAGCCTTCTATAAACACCTCCTAGGGTCACGTTTCTTAAATGCAGAGGCCAAGGCTTGCACAGAGAAAGTGTATGAACGCAGGCACAGTTATATTTGACTCAAAAAATGAGCATTTCTGTGTATGATGGACAGAGCCCATTATAAATTAGGCAATGTATTAAAATAAAACTTTCAGTTGTTGGCCATAACAAGAAATGATCCAACTGGGGAGAAAAGGAAACACATTTTTTGGGTCGTTAACCTGGCAGAAGGTTTCCAGGGTGAAGTTACGGAGCAGCAACATCAAGCAGACGGAGGGGCTGATTCTGCTGTACACAGCTCTTCTTCTCCACCTGCCCTTGGCAGACGGCAGTGCCAAAATCCTGCCTGTCCTGGGCTCTGCCAACCCATTTCTGACATCAGCTTTGCTTTCCACATAACTCATTTGGCTTCTGCAGCCCCGGACAGAGCTCTGGGTCCCATCCTTCCTGCTGGTGATAGGGGCAGTTGGGACCTCTTGGTAAGATGAAGCCCAGTTCAGCATCTGCAGATGCAATGAAATGGTGAGGTGGGTTTTTTTTCTTCCAAACTTAAGGACACGCCAGGATACTCGTGGTGTCAGTGTTAGAGAAGAGAAACAGAACCGAGTGTCCCATTACACTGGCTTTCAGCTGTATTTGGGAACAACCATTACGTGAGAGGCACTGCCTACTGCCTGCTCTAAGTAATCCAGGCCTGATGCAAAGCCCCAAACCATCTGCCCTGCCAACAAAAGCATGTTAAATAACTTACCAGAAAGTACATTAAAACAGTCTCCTGTCCTTGGTGTTATTTTGGTATTTTGCTGCCTGTGCAATGTTACCACATTGTGCTTGCTGCTCAACTGTACTTTTAGCATAATAAAACTAGAAAAACAGTCATCCTTTCACCTGAATCTCAGAAGCTGATTCATTTTTAATGTTTGAAGATGTCCTGAATTCAAGTTGGGATTTGATTTTTCTGTAGATTTTGCTCTAAAGTTGAGGGGAATTTTCAATAAGATTTGCAATCTTTTTCTACTGGCTTTTAAGAACTGAAGGTCTTTGTGTCATGTTACGTTGCCAAATTCAGGGAGAAAAAACAAGTATTGGTAAGTGTGCTGATGAATCCAGAAGAATTTGAGAGTGATTAACTTCAAACAAAGAAGCTAGGCTGTTTTAATGATGAGATTGTTATCTGAGTTGAATGCATTTAAATGTGTATTTTACAGTCCGCTGGTCAAGTCATGAAACTACTATAAACCTTAAAAGAAAAACTGAAGGTTAATAGGTCGGAAATCAGCCACAGAATTTTATGGGTCAGGAAACAGCAGGGGTTTATTCTTTTCAAGGTACCCTGCAAGACAAGGTGGACAGAGGTGAGAGAGTTGCACGCGGCATGGGGCTGGCCTTTCAGCAGTCACCTGGCAGCGAGGGAGGGAGATCACGTCACAAAATCTGGGCTGTCATACTGAAGCGAACAATGATGCCAAGCGGAGTCGCCAGCAAATGTCTGGTGTCATTTCCCAGCGACACAACACTTCGTTGGCGCTGGCTGGATGGCATTTTGTCCTGTGAAATCTCTGCCGAATACCACAGCAGTAGCACCTGGGGCAGTGCAGAGAAAACGCCACACCACTGCCTCCGTGTCTGCCTGGGCTTTGTGAAGATTTCACCGAGCATGTTTCCCATCTGCAGCAGAGCAGCTACGTTTTCCCTTTTGTAACGGGGAACATTGTTCTTCTGCGACTGTTGTATTTATTTTACGAGCTGTACTAGGAATGTTGTGTGGCACTCTTGGCCGCTCTTGACTATGATTTACAGTAGTTATAAACATTCCAAAGTATACATGTAAGTTAAATGATACATTAATATTATAAAGTCACAATTCTGATATAAATGTGTCATCAGTTTGAAAATTCAGTTTTTCCTTTGCCCAGCTTTGTGATTAGGCTGACTGAAATCAGCTCGATGCAAAGGCACCACAGACATGAATTCAGTGTGCCTGTGTGTCCCCAAAGTAAAATGCTGTGAAGACAAGAAGAGAAGGATATTCTGCCAAGCTGAAACAGTTCAGAATATTTAACTGCTTGCATGCATTTTTATCATATTCTTCAATAAATAAAGTGAGGGGGGAAAAGTAATTGAACCTCATGCCCATGACAGGAAGACAAATTAGACTCTCAGCAATACCCTCCAAGGTCCAGCTCTTCCCGTGGGTTCATGCCATTGAAGTCGTTTTTGCAGTGCCAGAAACCACAGAGCTGGACTCGCTGCTTGGAAGGGTATGTCTGCACTGACGGCCCTTCCAGACCCGGCCACACGCTGCCATGGCTCCAAGCTGGTCGGATCCAAGCCAAGTCCACAAGCCAAGGCCTGGTCGCTGCTGGCCTGAGTGCAAAGTGCCCCGAGACACTTGTCCAGACGTACGCCCCTGCTTCTCCTTTGTCGGTCAGGGCATTTCAGCCCCACTGCTTGCAGCAGCAATGGCACCGTTGGGCTTTCCTTCCCCACTTCCCCACACGTTTCACTTTATGAAGAGAAGCATTTACGTCTGCTAGGAGGAATGACCTGGACTAGGATTTTCGCAGCAGTCTGAAGAAGTTCAGGGGCATCTAAGTCTCCTGTATTTGCAGAATATCTGCCACAGCAGCAGTGAAACACAGAAAATCAGATGACTAGCTCAAGATCACTTAGGAAATCAATATCACTGGGAGGAATGAAACCTAACACTTAAGAAGATCTGTACCCAGACTTTAACACTAACATACAGAAACTCAGCTGACATGTATTCTGTAAAAGATAATCTGGTTATGCAAATAAGAATAAGAATAATCACTTATATAATGAATGCAATAGAATAAATTAAGATGAAAGAAACTATCAAAGGAAAAGGAAATTTGTGGCATTGAGAATTTACAGGATCAGTCTCAAAGTCTGGTGGAGATAGGTTATTTGGAAGGAAGGGACTATATTTGTTATATCCATCCAGCTATGTACCATTAGTCTGAAGAACCCCTAGGAATGCTCATTTTCAATATAAAATATACTCATTAACTATTTAATAAAAGGAGGTGGCCTAACTTTGCACTCACATTGCAACTCTGTTTCAGCCCGATTAAAGTGACTAGTTCAGCTGCTTCATGGGCAGGGTGTAATGTCCCTGAATCCCTAAAAATGTCACCTGCATTGTCTTAATAGTCAATTCATCGTCAGTCATTCTATAAGAAAGTTTTTTCTTTGGAAGAAATTTATGAGAAAGCAGCTTAGCATTCAGAACTATGGCTCTTGAGAAACATTTCTCCCTCCTGCTAGACCCAGTAAAGGGAGCCGGGTGAGCTATCAGATCAAACAAGCCTACCACAGAGCAGCTTCAGTTTTCATTGTTGCAATATGAAAATATTTTATGATGTCTCATAACTCATGCGTGAGGCTCTGATAATGGTCACGTCAGCCCCCACATTTCACACTGCGTTTAAAAATATGGCTTGTTTATCTACCACATGGGCTGCAGCCTGCGATCAGATTTACATTTGAAAACACTCAGCACCCGCACGCAGTCTCAGAGACCGTCTTATGAAAAGCACCCTAACACGATACAAAATTGTCACCCTGCGCATTGTAATTAATGTTTTAGAATGTAATAGGTTTTTTTCTCTGGGTTTGGAGACAAACTGAGCCAAATCCATACTCAGTGTCGTTTCAGGAAATGCGTTTAAGGTATTTTGCACATCCCTTTCAGCCAGTATCCTCTGCAGACTGGGGGTGAACAGGGTGGGTGGGTGGCTAGATGGGGCAGAGCCACAGTGTGTCTGTGTTAAGGGTTCCCATGTCCTCTTCATTGTATTGTGTTTTGGTGCATTTAACATTTTACCTGCAGTCCAAACCTTACGGACAATTGTGAGAGAATCTCTGCTCTCAGCAATAAAAAATAGCCTTGTAGCCCATACGATTACATTGAAAATCTTCAATATGCAACTGAGATGAACCTTTGGGTCTTAAGGCAAATGCAATGAACCTCAAGCATGCATTTAAACATACAAACAGATAAAAATAAAGCAACGTAATGAGTTCTAAGCCAATTTCACAATTACGCTGCCTGAGTCACAAAACTAAATTGCTTGGAGTTGGCAGTAACATATGAACTTTTATTTGGGTCTGTGCTCTCTATATTACATTACTCTATTAGCTCCTTAAATAGCAAAATAAAGTATGACTTAGCATTCAGCAGTAAATCCCTTCTTTTTTCTGTGTCCTATGCTGCAGTAGTATAGTTTAAGTGAAAATAATTTTTGACAATGACAATAAGTGCAAGATATTGCCTGACTGTAAAAATGAGGTGGTGTTTCAGTTAACTATTTATTTCTTAATGCAGAGTATTAAATGTCAACCAGAGGCATTAGCCAGTGGTTTAAAGGAGCCTGTTGATGATTTTAAATACTCAAGTGGTGTTTTTCTGCCTTGTTTGTATAGCCATTGGGCAGCTGACAAGCAGTTTTGCAGAGCATAACGGTTGCACTGTATCACACCAGAGCCTAGAGAGAGCCAGACGTTGCAATATAAGGGACAGGGGCTTTGAGCAGGCCAGCACATCTTGTTCAAAGTGTGGAGGTTGGTGCGTTTATCATTAATTCATGTGTATTCAGGATGTGTGACCTCCTCCCATGTCCCCAGCTGGCCCATTCCCCCATCGCCCCGGTCCACACCATGCCTAAACCACCTCCAATGCTGCCTTTATCTCCTCGCTTGCTGAGGCTCGCTGCCCACTGCACAGCGTCTCTTTAATCTTTGCAAGCTGAATTCCCAGCCAGAACAAACTCTGCGTGCCAGAATGCATTTGGGAGGGATGGCAGGGACGAGCGGCGAGAGGCTGCATGGCAGCGGAACCGGCATAGGGGCCTCATGGGTTAATTTCTGGTCTGGCACCTCCTTTCACAAGGCAGAGCAGGCAACAGAGAACTATTAAAACCCCTTGGAGGTTTATCCATTGATTACGGCACTGGTCTAACCTGTATTCTCAGGCTTCGAATCACACAAAACCACCTCGATGTGACCTGAATTTCAGCCCTGAAATGCCTTCTCATGCAGAGTTCCCAGCCAAGGCTCGCTTTTTGCATGTGATTTCAGGCAGGAGGGCAGGTTGTTCTCCAAAAGCTCAGCCTGGATGCAGGGAACAACAGGCTTTCACGAAAAGCTTATTCTGAAAAAAAATACTGTGTATTGTATTTGGAAGCACATGGGGGGTTATCCACACAAGCCAAGTGTTATGTTTTCCAATTGTCCAATAAAATAGATTTACATAAGAGCAAGGAAGAAATAAGGCGTTTTATAAGACTATTCCTAACCTCCATGAACTAAGACATCTTGATTTAAAACCGCTCAGTGCCCAGCAAGAGGAAATAGTTTAGACTATATGTGAAAAGAGAATAATGGCTCCATCAGGTAGTCTGTCAGCTTGTGTAAATAGGACCACGTTGGTGTGTAGGGAAGCAGGGTGAATGATCTACTCTCCCAGGAAAGGGCTTCAGTGAGGCATTTAATGAAACTAGAACAGACTTACTGTTCTATGGGTCTTGTACAGTAATTCCCCTGGGTCCCTTTGAAAATCACCATCTGAATAGACACAACAGGAAAAATAAAGGCTGTATTTACAGGGGAAAAGTTGAGTCCCAAAGCATTTACAACCTCAGTCTATGGCCTTTCAGAAGTACAAGCTGAATCCGTATTTCTTCAAACCTAGCACGTTATCTACAGGAACATCTCCCCGTTCAGTAGAAGCAGTACAAAATGTACCATTTGACGGTAATGCTGCACTCTGTACAAAATCTTACTCAATTTCTTTTTCAGGATGTTTCTTTCCCACTTTATTTCAGGCAAAACTCCGCATTGCCAAAAGACTTCAATGCAGAACAAAGTTTTATGAACCTAAAGACCAAGGTCGATTGAAAATCAGGAATCATTCACGGAAAATTAGCAAATGTGACACACACAGAGTGAAATCTGCATTAAGAATTGCCTCCAACTGGCGGGGGCCTAACCTACAGGACAGCTTTATTGTATCTCCCAGAATTACAGCATAATTTTCTCTGACAACTAGTTCACGATCCAAACTAAGCAGAAAGCCTTTTTGGGGGTCTGCTCTGAGGCTGCCTACTACACTGGGATCTGTGAAAAATAGCAAGACAAAAACAAGCAGGAGGGATTTTTTTGCTTTGTTGTGCGTGAGGAAGAAGTAGGCCTTGAAACGGCGATAGCTTCATTGTGCCAAGGCGTTGTTTCAGACTCTATAATGTTGTTTCTAAATATGTTTCAGACTCTCTTCTGTCCAGATGCACATGCAACTCCTATTAACATCAGCTGGAGCTTCACATGCCCACAGCAGACGTTAACGCACGACCAGGCACATGTGTTTCCAGGCACCGTCATGCCTCAGGTACATCCGAGGCACCATGCCAGGGCTGAGCTCTTCCCACACCTCCACGATCTCTCCAGCGCCCCCCACTTCGTTTGACATTTTAACAAAAACCCTGGCCAAAATGGATCGGAGCTTTTCTAGGGCCAGTGAAAAAGCCTAGGCGAGCCCATTCATGCTATGGAAAACTCTCTGGGCTCTGGTGCATCTCCTCTAGTCCTCTGCAATTCTCTTTCCACAAAAGGGAAGCCCAATTGCTGAGGGCAGGAGGAAGCTCCTTGTACAGATACCAGGCAAGCGGGGAGGACCAGGATCGGGGTAGCTGGTGGAGGGCACCGGCCCCACAGCTTAGCAAAGTCTTTGTTGATTTTGGTGGGTGTTGGAGCCATCTCCAAGTGAATGAAGGTCCCCAGGGTGCACCATCCCCACTGCGGGTGCCAGTGGGGCCACACACATGCTGGGTTATTAGGCAGCAGGCAGTAGTGGCCACCACACAAACGAGAGGTATTTTTTGAAAGGAAAGCACAGAGAGGCTCGTTGCAGCACTGTGGCAGAAGGAGAGTTGAAGGGTGGATTTGGGGGTGCCTGCATGGTGTGCAGGGCAGAGCCCGGTCCAGGCGCAGGGAAGAGGATGCTGTTGCTCATGCAACTGGGATGGTGATGGGATAGGACTTGGAAAACAGGCAGCGATGCCTGGAAGGTGCGGCATGGGAAGGTGCTGCAGTCTGCACGCTCTGCTGAGACTGGCGTATGGATTCAATGTCAATAGATGAAAGGCCACACGTCTGAGGAGGACCAATAAAAATGCAAAATATACTTTGGATGGAAATGTTCATGAGGAAACTAAAGAGGAAACAGACCTGCTGGCAACAGTAGCTGCAAAGCAATCAAATAGAGCTGGAGAATATAAGGGTGGGGGACTGGGTTACAAAGCAAAGGAGATAACTGCTCCCCTCGTCTGGCCACATCAGGAATTCTGTAATCAGTGTTACGCAATTTACTTCATAAATTACACTGGGGAAGACATTCAAAAGGAAAAACAGGCCTTGTGATAGGAGAGATGCTGCTTTTAGGAGGACCTACTCGGCCAAGCAGTTTTGAGCAAGGCAAAAGGCAATCTCCTCCTAATACAGGATAAAACCACTTGAAGGGCTTATCCAAGAGTGCAGGGGAAGAGGTGCTCTGCCTTCAGGATGGGGACCTGGCTTCCCTCAGGCCGGGCTGCCTTTGGCTGCTATTTATGCCAGAGGAAATGGCGAGAAAATATATTGCCAAAGTGTTGCAAACAGACAAGACTCAAACTTTCCCAGAAGAAGAGATGTGGCTCCTATCAAGCACTCATACCAGAGGCACAGGGCTGGCTGTGTACACAGACCTGGCTGGCAGGGATGTTTGTACCTCTCCAGGCAGCAGCCATGTACTCAGGACGATGAAATTCAGCAGTAAGCAATGGGGACTGCGGGAGGTGGCCCTGATGATGCTTCAAGGGTAAATGTTCTTTCAGGTGTCATCAGACACAGGTCGTTGGAGTGAGGGTAGATTTAGGCAGGCTAACGGGTCCTCATTCTTTTCTGTGCTCACATCTGGTAACTGCAGGGGCTGCAGTCTCAGCAAGAACCATCTTCTACCTTTTTTTCCTCACGTAAGCAGCAAATGGGGTCATGGATGGGAAATGCAAAAAGTAATCTTTCAATCTCTTGCTTTCTTAATATGAAAAATTTATTACATTTTTCTAAAAGAAAAAAAAGAGACAAAGAAAAATTACTTTGTCTGGAACCAAAAATTAAAAACCCCAAAGCCTTCCTTGTGAAGTGAGCTAGGAGTGACTTGGATAAACACATCTATTGACTTTAAAATATAATACTTTTTTTCAGAAAGAATGAATGACACAAAGGGTGTGTGTATCTCAGAAAGCTATTTACATTGCCTTAACCTGGATTCACCTTTTTTTCTCTACAATATTTGTTTTCTTTGCATAATGTTCTTCTTCACATTAGCCCTTCTGCCATAATTTCATACAAGGATTTGCAAGAATGCAGGTTTTATTGTCTGCAGTTTTGCTTTAACCTTTATGCAACTTTTGTTTCCAATGAACTCTTTCTAACTTTCCGTGTTCTTTCTTGTTCCTTCTCATTTCATCTTCTCTTCTTAATGATTCCTCTGCTCTTCTTGAATCTTTTTTCCTCTTAGTTTTCAGTAGATAAAACCTCTAGGACCTCTCAGCAAATGAATGTTGGCTTTTGCTCAGTATGAGCCAAAACTCTTACTCCAGAAGACTGAATTTGTGTCTTTTCTGTTTGTAAAGCTTCGGTAATAGAGTTTCTCACCATATTGAACAAAGAACCGCTTTAAAGAACCACATGGTGTCAATGTTCATACATTTGATTTATTCATAAACCCATTGGAGGAGGCTTTGCTCTTAACAGGAGGCTGCCAATATGCAGTAATAACTGCAGGGCTCTTCCTCCCCCTCCAGCCTCAGCATGCGGGGGATTATTACTCCTTTACAGTGTTTTACTTCACTTCCCTGGTGTCAGGAGATGTGTGGGATGTGGCCAATGGCCTCATCACTTTGCAGAAGTATTTGCTAAAACACATGATGGAGGGGAGCTCAAAGTGTATGGGCTTAGTTTGTAACCCCAACGATGGCTACAAAGAGACTTCAGCATAGCTCTGCAATCAGGGAGGAAGACTTGGGTGTGCTGCAGAAGTACTGTACTGACTGAGATACAAGCAGGGAGAATAATGGCTCAGAACCATTGCTTTTAAGCCAACATGATCCACAGAGCTAAGGAGCTCTGTGCTTGATGTCTCATACTAAGAAAACAAAGTCGTCGTGCATCCAGCCACAGTAAAAGGGAATGCGGTCAAAACTGATCCAAGGATGGTTTTTTCCACATGAAGCCTGATTAAAAGTCAGAATTTAGTACCAGAGGAAGCCTTTGTGGTCAAGAATTAAGCTACATTCAGCGACCATATGGGATAATAAACTTGTCCATAGTTACAACGGTTACTGTTAAATCCTAGAAGTATTTTTAAACCTAATGCTTCTGAGCTGAAACGAACCTTCAACCGTTCCAGATTAAGAAGTGTCTAGAGCAGGCAAACCTCCCACACCAGCGTCTTAAGCATTTCATACCAGCACAGGCTGGCAACTGCACAGGGACCCACATAGATTTTATCAGTAATGAGCATCTTGAAATGAAGATGCCTACATGAATGCTAAACTCCTTTAAAGAGCTTAGCCCAACCCAGAAAGAAAAAGAAAGGCTTCTCCAAGGTACGGTTATTTCTTCAGGCTGTATGGGCTAGCTGCCAGCTTTATTCACAAAACTGCTGTTTTCCTCCTTCCATAATTGCAGTGGGCAGAAAGCCACCTCACAGGAAAGAACTGGCACATCCTTGAGCTCCGTCCACCCGCCTCAGCAGAGTTCGTTAGGATGAGCTGGCTGGCAGGTGCAGTCACTGTCTTCCCACAAAAAATGCGGCGTGACCTCTCTTTGCTCCTTCAAGCTCAGTGCCCTCTCTCAGAGTCGAATTTTCCAGTGCTATGAATGTCAGCCTCTAGTTGTTCAGGTGCCTTTTCACATCAAAAGCCTGAAATTTTGCTCCTCCAGCATGCAAAAATGGATTATTTATCCTTCCACTGCTGAGTTTGATCCTGCCTTATGTCATGAGCACCATCAAACCAGTGGCAGTTATATCCAAGTCACTAGCAAGTTTTCAGTGAATTGGGGGTTTGTGTTGTTGGAAAATGGCAGTCAATTAGAACTGAGGCTTTCTTTGCAAATGTATTGGTTTTGCTAAATTTAACTCAAGACAAGGTGTGAAACTGCTGAGCAAGGAGGCAGAGCAGGAGCGTAGCCCTTTCTGTCTCTCCTGCCCTGACCATCCAGGAGAGTATCTAGTGTCCAGGCCCCTCACCTGCACTATGGAAAGTTATTTTCAAGTCCTTTCTTTGAAATGGTGCAAAATCTTTCACCTGGTACCCTAACCAATGGATGAGGGAGCAAAGAAATCACTGGTTTCTACGCCGTGAGCGATGGATGCTATAACCTGGTGCCTCAGGTGTTCATTCAGAATAAGAAAACAATTCCCTTATTTTTTCTGAAAAAAAAAAAAAACCCAGAAGTTTTCAATTTCATTCCTTTGCAGAACAAAACAAATGTTGACACCTGCACATTGCACAAGAGGTAACTGTTGGTGTTTCGGTTATCCCTGGCATTGGAGTGGCAGGGTGAACCTTTGGTGAACCCGCATTCATATCCACCAGCTTCTCCCGCGACCAGGCACCAGTGCTCCCTCTCCATCAGTCCTGGCACATCTGAAACTCCCAAGGTCATTTGCAAGGATAAGCCAAAAGGTTGCGTTTACTAAACCGTTTCTCGTAGTTAATTAATAACAGTTCAAGTAATTGGGAGACCTGGGTGAGAAGACCTGTATGTGTTATCCTGACTCCCCTCAGCTCTTACTCCTTCAAGTCCGAGTGTGCACTGCCGGTAACTAGAGGGAAAAGCAGAACAGCAAGTTGCAAAATCACATTCTTTCCCCTAAAACATGAAGGGACATGTTTGCTCCAGCACATTGGGTTTCATAGCGATGGAGTATAAGCAGGTTAGGGAAATAAGCCTGTCTGCCCGTGGCTGTCAGCGTGTCTTCGTCTCCGCATTACTGTAACTGGTAACGCGAGTGCAGAACCGCGTCGCCAGAGAGCTGCTACCTGCCTGCGAGCAGCCAGCAAAAAGCCCTCAAGAGACCAAAGTCTTTCCCCTCTGTTTGCCGAGGCAGTGTGGCTCGTTTGTACGTGTTGAAGAAAGTTTGACACCTTTTGGTTTCTTCAAGAGTGGATGTCGGAGCAATGGGAGAGAAAAGGTGAGGCAGGAAATCTGGCTCCCTTTAAAGGTGTTTTGATAATCTCCTGCACAAAAAGCGAAAGCCCTCAGGTTTCTCACATTGTAACATGGAGCATGCACTGCTTGAGACCTACATTTATAGCTCAGTTACTAGGAGTGAAACGCTTTACATGCCTCTGGGGACGTGTGAAAGGAGAGCTGCCCCCAGTGTACTACTAGAAGTCATGCCAGCAGTTCAAATAATTTTTTTCCAAGATTTTATGATCTGATGCTTGGATTACATTTGTTTAGCTGTAGAGGTGTGAGGTCTGAACAATTTGTCAAAGGAAAGAATAGCTCCAGCTCCAGACGTGTGTGCATTTAGATTTCAGCTTCAGCCATGACACTGTGGAAAATCCTTGAGGAGGGATGAAGTCATAGGACATCTTGCCCGAGACCTGAAGCGTAGCAGAGACGAGGGACATGAACGGTGGCACGGAGCGGGGCGAAGTGGCTGCGAGACACCTTCCCCTCCTGCAGAGCAGGCTGGGCACGGCGCCCAGGGACGGTGTCTGCATGGCAGCGGGGAGAAAGCCCCAGGAGCCATCGCCTGGTGTTGGTGAGTGCTGTGCACCCACACCTGGGGTGAATCCAGCACCAAGGTGAAGTCACCTAAAGCTCACCTGGACATCTCCCGCCACACAGTAGTCTGCAATGCACACCCTACATCCCAGCCAGGCATCCCAAGGAGCAGAAGGAGCCGGACCTGAAACAACACTGTCTCAGTCACCTGCAGTGCTATAACAAGAAAAACCTTCACCTCCAAATATAATTTTATTAAACTGTTTTATTCTAGCAACCTTTTCCTCAAATTTCAGGCTTCAAACCATTATTTCTGTTGTTCTAAGGGGGCACTTTAATAACACAACATGATTTTCTCCCTAAGCCTTTACAGACATGAAGTGAACCTCACAGCTTGCAGACTGGAAGGTGACTATGGCACTCATGCCGTCACACAGGTAGGGCACTGAAGCAGGAAAGCTGGTGACATTTCCAGGGCCACAAAGCAGAGCCACCCTCTACCCCAGCCCAGGGAGGTGGTGGCAGCAGACAGGGAAGAGACGTAGAAGTAGCAGCCTGGGAAAGTCCGTAGAAATCCCCTCTCAAAGCCCGAATTAAAGATTAAATGCCAGCGCAGTAACCCCAGGACCCCCACCCTATATTCCTCTTTGCTTCCCAGAGCCTCCTATCCCAGAGTAATCCGCTTTTCTCACCTATCCCACCCCAAGTGCTTTTTTTCTTCCCCATTTCCTCATCCCCAAATCCCCCCTTCTCCCCCTTATCAGCCTTCCCAGCACAGGTCCTTCTGCCAGCCCATGACACTTCTCGTCCTGCCCTGACCCTCCATCACCTCCCCATGTCCATCAGCCACTTGCATCCACTGATGTCCTTCATCTGCCCACCGTAGCAAACCAAATCCACTCCTACACACACACACGTGTGCGCTTCAGGGTTTGGGGAAACTTGGACATGGGCTGCGCCTATCACTTGGGGGCAGAAAAAGAAGACAAATGTAAAAAAAAAAAAGGTGGACATATGGTAGCCCTAATAAAGAGTGATAAAGTCCTCTGATGTTGCTGGAAATACTCCCACTTAATTAACTGAGCTTTGGACCAGACTCCAAAGCAGCTCACTTTCCAAAGCTGAGATAAGTTCCTGGCTCCTATTTCCATCTCTTGTGCTCAGACTGCTTGACAAGGCCCATCCTCCTGCTTTTATTTATATTAGGGAGTCACTCATTCATAATTCATCTGGGACTGAAACTCACTTCCCGTGTCAGGATACAGATCGTTTATAAGGCGATAAGGGACTATATTAACATTATAACCCCGTGTTTGGAGATGCTCACATTCTCTCTCAAGATGTTTATCGCCAATAAACACAGCAGAAAATCTGACTTCATTGACCTTTGCTTCACAGATGATTCTCTTTCACACTGGACATAAAACCCAACATTTATTTAATGTAGTGCTGTGTTGGGTCCAGTCAAGTTCAGTACATAACACTGAAGGCAACAGGAGATGTAGGTGCTCAGTACCTTTGAAAGTACTGCTCTCATAAACCTGTTTAGGGTTTTTAATTCTCACATGTGCCAATAGTATATTTTTACTTGATCATCAGGAATTTCCCCTACACACTGTCCACCCCAAAACCCAAATTCATTTGTTTTCATTTGAAGTACAACAAACATATAATTACCAAGCACATGACAAGACTTCATGATGGATTAACAGCATTTCACAGTTGAAAAGTAGGCCTGTAGATAAAAAGCAAATGTTAACAGATACTCACTTAGTGAACTGAAAATTTCCACCCCCATCTCTAATTGCACTGTCATGGTTAGTGCGTGTGGCATTTATTGCAAGGAGTGGCGAACGTTCATCTTTTATCTTTGAAACATATTTAAATGACTTGTCCTCTTCATGGCCTGTAAAAAAAAAGTCTTTATATACTGGCAGGTAAATATCAAATCAATCTCTCAGGTAAGACAGCATTAATGAACTAACTGTTACAGGTACCAGCAACAAAGACTGGGCATGGATGGCTCATACCATAGGGACTACTCTTTGGTTCATATTTTAGGAGTCTTTAATTTCCAGGTAACAGGTTTGACTCTACCATGCTCTAAAATTATGACCAACTGACAGTGAAGGGTGGAGACGAAATTCAAATTGCATCTGGTGCTCTTACAATGAAACAGCATTGGTGGGTCAGTGACTCAATGGGTCAACCCTACGTGCAGCAACTCCGGGGAACTTCTCCTGAGCTGGGATAGCAGAGCTTGGCGAAGGGTCAAGGCCCAGGGTGATGATCCCACTACACCCCTTGGGTGACCGCTGCTCATGACCTATTACTTTGGAAATGACAGAGCAAGATATGGGGTGCCCAGCTCTGAAAATGCGAAGGAATGTGACTTCCAGTAAGTGGTCATCACTCACCTCTAAAAATAGAGGCACTGGAAACCACTGGTGACTTTTGACACTCTTGGCCAAAATCAACTATTTTTAGCCCATCTGTTCCCTCCGAGCTCAGTTCTCCCGGGAAGAATGTGTATTTTGGGGGAAGGGGAGGAGGCAGAAGTTCTTGTCACAGAGTGAAAGTTGAAACACTTCATATCAAGAGCACTAAAAAATGACAGAACCACTTAATTTCTTTAAATGGGTGTGAGAATGTTGCCAAGTTTTGTGAGCAATTAAATTTAATGCAGGATAAGATGGCGGGGATGAAGGATAATTATATGCTCTCAAAAGCTTGGTCTTTTTGTAAATGAAATGGCCTTAGGGAGTTTTCCAGCAAAGTTTGGGCTCAGCCTTTTAGTTCCAACAAAGCCAATTGCCAATCGTGGCTCTGCACTGGGCATATGTGACATGATTTTTAATGAATTCCCTTTCAGATTCCCATTCAGTTGCCCACCAAACCTGGCAATAGTTTGGCTTTTCTTTTGCTGTTTTGTGCAATCAAATCTTGCTTAATGTGTTGGTGTTCCCGCATACCTGCACTCTTAGCAAGTAAAGAATTCAATATACTGGACATTGAGAAATGTATCTGTCAAATAAACACTGGAAGCCTTTGAGGTAATAGTGTAACAAATGCATCAATAACAGCAATGGGAGCACTAATTACAGTTCTTGCTAATGAACCCAGACCTGTGAGGTGTTTGATAGTTCATGAGAGGTGCTCAGTGCCACCATTCACCGTGCTGAAAATCAAGAGAATTAATTCATTCTCGCTGAAGGGAGGCACAGGTACCGATTTGCTCTTATGGTTGTTGGGCACGTCAGTGAGAATATGCCCAGACATCATCCCATAGCAGTTTGAGAAAGAAATCTTTAACAGGATTAGAGGCTGGTGGCAGAGGCACTATCCTTCAGACTTTGAGCACATTACTGACTCCTTTTCTTTTGAAGTTATTTGTGGGTGTTACATGAAATTATTCATTTATCAGTATTCAGACAATGTTGGCTGATATACTCATGAAAACTTTTTCAGTTTTCAGAAATGTTGTAAACCCGTTACTACTCATTCTCCAAGATCAGTTATTTAAGAAACTGGGGGAGGTGATATAATATTCGTTGTGTGATGCTGTCCTCTTTGAAAAGTTTCACTTAGCCAGACACATAACAGAAACAAGATATGATTTAGACAGTATATTCAAAATACCATATACTCAATCTGAAAAAGTTCATGAGCATCCCAGCAATGGAAATTTTAGGAGGTGATGGATTATGATAAAGGTCATGAATGATTAAAACATCATAAAAATGAAGGATTAACAAACTCAAAATGGGTAAATCCCTTGGATCACTCATCTGATGTTTGCTATCCACTCTCACAGCTCCCAGTCTGACAGCCTGCAAAACACAACCTTAGGCCAGACACCAACTAGTTGATTGTAACAGGATACAATATTTATAAGCAACTTGTCTAACCATGTGAAAAAGTTATTTCCATTTTTTATTTTATCTTTTTCTATTTTCATTTTTTATTTAATAAATCTATTTTGTGATATTTTGGCAACATTCTCTCCATGTAAAACATATTTTATTTGCAACTAGCTACAAAAATATTTCCCAAGTACATTCCAACTAGCTGCAAGGATGATAATCTTACAGACATTTTTCTTTTTATGGCTTAATTATATTTATTTTTAGTTGAATTGCTGGGCTTATTCCTGGGAGCCTGTTGGATCCTGATGATGCTTGCATTTGCTGTTGGGAATATGGCACAAGCAGCAGCACTGAACTGGATAACATTTATAAAGGCTCTAATAGCTTCGCTGCTGGCGAAGAGCTGAGAATGTCATTTTCCCAACCCCACCTACAGATTTCAGGACCTAACAAGCTCCGGAACAAATGTTGCATTTCAGTTTTGTAAAAATGATTTTATCTATTGCTGGAAACCCCTCCAGCACTTTAGAGGAAAAAAAAAAATAAAAGAAAGAGAGAAATATGGTTATATCTGATACCCGCATTTGTTTCTCCACTGGTTGAACATATATCATATATGCAACTGATATGGCCATGCCACCATCAGCTAGGACTTAGTCAGCTTGTATAAGCCAGGTCAGGCTAGAGCAGTGCATCCATGCAAACCGGGCTGCTCCGGAGGGATTCTCCGGTGCTTCAGTCCAGGTGGACTATCCTTCTCTCCAAGGAAATGGATCACAACCCATTGCAACTGGATGCAACTGGAAGCCTGGCTTCTATCAGAAATAGTGTGGCCAGCAGCACTAGGGCAGTGATCGTCCCCCTGTACTTGGCACTGGTGAGGCCGCACCTCGAATGCTGTGTTCAGTGTTGGGCCCCTCACTACAAGAGAGACATTGAGGGGCTGGAGCGTGTCCAGAGAAGGGCAACGGAGCTGGGGAAGGGTCTGGAGCACAAGGCTGATGGGGAGCGGCTGAGGGACCTGGGGTTGTTTAGCCTGGAGAGAAGGAGGCTGCAGGGAGACCTTATCGCTCTCTACAACTCCCTGAAAGGAGGTTGTAGCCAGGTGGTGTCGGTCTCTTCTCCCAAGTAACAAATGATAGGACAAGAGGAAATGGCCTCAAGTTGTGCCAGGGGAGGTTTAGATTGGATATTAGGAACAACTTCTTCACCAAAGGGGTTGTCCAGCATTGGACCAGGCTGCCCAGGGAAGTGGTTGAGTCCCCATCCCTGGAGGTATTTACAATACGTGTCTTTTCCAACCTAAATGATTCTGTGATTCTGTGGAAGAGTTGTCTGTGGCCACGGAGCTGAATGGAGCCTTTGTGGCCAGGGTTAGTGCACCTTAATGTGGGTGACAGGAAAAACAGTTCATGGGAATCTCATCTTTTCATTATTAAAGGCACCACATTCTTTTCCATAGGAAATACTTGAGTTAGGATTGGGTAATTGCTATTTCCTATCTGGTTTTTGCTCTAGTTTTCCCTTTGGTCATTTCCTAACCTTCTTGAAGGAAGATGCTGGACATTGTTAAGCAACTTCTGTTTGAGACATTTACATTTCAGTAACTGATACCCAGTAGAGAGTAGAGTTTGCTAATGGTTCATTCAGGAAGGAATACACTAAATGTGAGGTACAATGAAACATATATTAATAGTATGTGTTCACAGTTAACATTAGTTTGATATTTTTTAAGATTTTAATGAATAGTGCCACATTTGAGAAAACAAAAAATAAATAATATCTGAGTAAAGATTTCCTGAGTAAATATGTTTCACAGGAGCTAAACCTGAAATCAAAGCTGTCTCCTGGGTCTGTGCTTAACATGCCGTTAGCACATTGCACATGGGTTTGCCTGTTTGCCCGTTGTTTATGATTATGGTGTTTAAAATACCTAATAACAGCACCCATTTGATGTTTTAATATGTCATAGGTCTCACATCCCTGAGCTTAACCATGCATCCAGTCTGTGGCTTGAAAGCTCCAGAGACAGACATGGTTCTCATGTGTGTGCATCAGTGTGCAGCAAAGTGTGTGAACCAGAAGTCCTTCCACTAATGGCCTGGAAGGGTCCTGTGCATTTATATTGGCATAACTCACACCAGAACCCTGTTCCTCGAACCTTAAAAATAAATACTTCGATTTCAGGAAAGAAAATGGATCCACAACAAATGGTGTAGTATTGCTTAATGATTTCCTGACAAATCCCTGTCTCTGCTTTGGAGCTGTGAAAACAGACGCAGAGACTGCTCTCATTTCAGTCTCAGGAGGAGCCTGACAGGTGCAGCGAGCAAGCCGGTCAGGATAATAAAAGCCATAGGTTCAGGACGCTATTAAAAAAGGCATTATGCACAGCTCGGACACATAGCTCAGTTAAGGGCTGTCTGTAAAACTGCCCTAAGAGGAGAGCGCCTGCACTGCTGGTGTGTGCAATGCTTGCCTGTGCTAAGCTCCCTCAAAAATGTGGAGAAAGGGGAAGGCAGGCAGGTTCTCCGTTACATGGCACGAGGTGCGGCTCTCCAGGATCACGGCGACACAGAATGGGGGCAAGTCACATCAGAAGATGAGGTGAACTGCTCACACAGGGAACGCGTACCTGGGGATTGGGTTTCCATGCGTTTTCATCTTTGCAACGGTTTTATAGTTTACTAGGACTCTCAACATGAGTTCAGCCATGGGTAAGTCACAGCCCAAGGTTTCTGCTCTCTTAACACCACTTCCCACAGTAATTTCTGCCCCACACTCAGATTCTTTAAAGTTTGAAGGACAGAATTGGATACAGTTTTTTTAGTTCATTGAAAAGTCTTACAGAACTAAACAGACTCGATCCAACAAACTTGAAAATCGATGGATCTCCTCTTGCTCCAGCAGAGTGACAGAGCTGGAAGGGAGTGTCTGAAGTAACAACCCATCTCTTCCTCTTCAACTGTCCGGCCTAGATTAGAGCATCTAGGTCCTTCCTCACAATTTACCTAGCCCGCTTCTAGAGACAGCAGCCTGCGCAGTCTGCAGCTGTGCTTCTCAACCCTCACCCCTGGAGGCTTTTTCTGATGTCTTGCCTAAAAGTCTCTAGCTGCAGTTTAAGCCCGTTGCTTTTTGCCCAATCCACTTAGGTGCAGAGGAAGGCTTTATTTCTAAAATACTTCATAAATCTATAGAAAGCAAGATGGAACCTTTCTACTTCCATTGTTACTTATTTATTTTTAACCAGAAATTTAGAGGATTTATTAACTTCCTCAGAGTAGTTCAAATAAACTACACAGAAGAGCAATAGCTTTCTACAGAGTGCTTTAGGGAAAAGTAGTTTCATGCGCTAGTTAAATCTGGTGTACTGAAGTCATGGGAAGTTTTGCCATGGAGTATAACAGAGCCTGGATTTCAGCCAGTGACTGGCAGTTTTCATATTCATATCTTTGTTGGGGTCCATTGGCCCATCCATCCTGAGAGCATCTCAGTGTCTTCCAGGTAACAGGTAGCAACTGTGAAGCCTCCAACAGGTCTTGCTGAGCTATGGCCCCTTCACCTCCCTCCATGGGAGGGAAAAGATCGCCTTAAAGCCGAGTTATATGGTGCTTGATTGATTTGCCTGATCTTGACTTTAAGTAGAGAAGAAAGAGCTGAGAGTGTAATTCTCTTACAAAGAGAACACAGGTTTGAAGGAAGAAAGGAAGAATTACAGATTCTGGAAGAGACTCATGGCAGAGCACCGACAGCCTCAGCCCCATCCATCCATCACCCAGGCGCAGACCAAGAGTCTATCAGTCACAACAGTTTGTTCATGTCAAATGATTCCAGCTCCCAGCAGGAATGATGGGACCAGCACCAAGCAGAGGAGGTTTGAATCATCTCAGCTTATCACACAGAGGTTTCAGAAAGTTCACGTTACAGACCCCCAATGCATTTTACAGCTTACTTGAAGGGAAAGGACTGAAACATCCAATATATCTCCCATAGGCTGACAACCTAGTAAACACTCCAGCAGGATAACCATGATCCTTAGAACAATGGAAACATTTTAGTTAGAAACTGTAGAAGTTACAAGGCGAAGATTTATGTGCTGTGGGGTAAATAAATATTCAGTTCCCATTAATGTTAATGGGAGTTAAGTGGCTAATTCCCCACACATTATGCTGAAGATTTACTTCTCTGTGTTTTATAGAATAAATGAATTTATAGTCTTCCTGGAGGCTAGACCTGAGAAAAACAAAGAGCTCAGAGTTTACTCCATTTTTATGAGGTCATTTTTTTAAAGGAGGTTTATTCCCCAAACAGAAGGAAAGGTTAGGAGAGCACCAAGTTAAAGCAGTCCCCTCCATGGGATGCTAGGGAGATTTGTGGCAGGCATTTAATCCAAACTCACAGACGGAGAGACACGCAAAGATCCATATAAAATGTCTTAATAACAGAAGCCGGAAATTCGTAACAATAATAAAGGCTGACATTTACACAGAGCCTTTCATCCACACATCTACAAGCTGGATTTTGCATTCAGAGGCACTCACAAAATTCTCTTATAAACCACATGTGATTTCACACTAAGAGGGCAAAATGCATCAAGTAGGCTGACTTCAGCATTACCGAAACACAGCCAGCATTCGGGCAGCCATTTAATGCCCCAGGAAGGTAGTTAAGCATGTTTCTGTTTTAAATCTCAGAGTATTCTCATTAATTTCAACTGATTTTTCATGGGCCAGAAATGAGCGTACGTACCTTGATGCACTGATACCTATGCCAGCACTTAACAGTCATTCCCTGCATCCATTCCCTGCATCTCTATGAAAATTCCCATGGAATTTGCTCTTTTTTTCTTATGCTCCAGCCTCTAAGATGACCCCATAAATTTTCATTGCTGGTTAAAAACCATTTAAAATCAGTTTTATCAATGAGTTAGAAGTCACAAGAATCCTCTGCCCAAGATGCAAACAGTATGCCATAGTCTCTGTGTTGAAAGATGACCAAACATTCATTCCAAACAAGCATATGTTCTCTTCCTCTGTTAAGGACTTCTACATATTTGTGCTGAAACTGAGATTCGAGATTATGTATGAGACAATTACACATTTGTTTCCCTTTATCCTGATCTGAAAAAGAACAGCTTTGGAGAGAGGGAGAGAAAAATTCATAGCAGTGTTTTCAATAGGGCACAGTGATCTGCTACAGAAAAGAAGCAGTCCTTTTTCCTTATTCAAATGTTAAGCTTTCCCAGGCAAATAATATTTTCCCCTAACTGGTCATTCATTCATCTACAACTCCATGCAAACCAGAACTTTTCATTAGCAGGATCACTCTCACAGTTTCATTTTGATTAGACATTGCTTTTGTATTGCGTATATTGGATTTTTTTTCCTTTTTGGCAGCAAGACAGCCTCTCAAGACCTTTGACAGTAACTCCATGCTCTCATCTTTCATTAGGAGTAAGCTCTCGCAGATCACTTCATATTTATCAGAGCCAGCAGCTGCAGGATCAAGTGGACCAGGCACCCACGCACCAGCTTCACCCAGCACCCTGGTGCCAAGGCTGGGTCACGGTGCTTTTCTGCATCCCCTCCCTCCCCTGGCCTCTGTTAAACCTCTTGATGCCACTGGTTATCTCCAGACTTACCTGGAAATTGCAAAATGAGGTAGCACAGGCAAATTAAGTTATAGTCCAGGCGTATTATGCTTGGCCTGGTGCGAACACAGAGCACAAATTCCGCCCCTGGAGAGCTTAGGGCTGCAATGTTGGAGAAGAGACAACCTGTGGATGGAGAGACAACTGATAGCGGGGTGCTGATGGGAAGCCACAGCTCAGAGCCGGCCACTCACCAAGCAGGGACATGCCTGATAAATGCAACCCTTTCATCCTCTCTCCTCTGCTGATTTTCTAGGCTATAAGTGCACAGAGGAGGGCAACAGCAGGCAGTGGACCACAGCACGACATAAGGGGTTGGACAGCCTCCCCTCCTACTCGGGACAGGGCAGCTGCTGGTCTTTTGGGGTTTTTCAGTGCTCAGTGAGAGCCTCCGGATGAGGGTGATGGGGAACCTGAGTGAGGCTCCTGCTTTCTGTGAGGCTTTGGAGGGTCTGTCTCTTCCCATCGGCTGCAAAAGCCACGCAAGGATACCAGCCAGCCAACAGAGACACCAAAATTATGTCTCGTATGTAGTGGTGCAAATATTCCCCAAAGTTGTAACTGCTTGAGTTTGCCCTGGACTTCCCACAAGTAGAGCAGATCCTGGAGGGAAGGAAGGCGGCAGAGAGAAAGCAGGACTGGAATGTGATTCCCTTGCATATTTGAAATGTTATTTACTATCTAGTAAACCCATTTTATAGCACCCTGCATTTTATTTTCAAACACTTCTATCGACACGCACTGTATATCAGTCATTATCTGATTATGGAAGCTTTCACAATGGTTTCCGGGCAGCTTTAAAAAGCTGCCAAAGAATTCAGTGTGGCAGAGGTTTGAACTTTATTGCTGCATTTCACAAAAAGGCTGAAAAACAAATAACAGAGATGGAAAAAATGGATTTCAATGACCTGTGTGAATGCAGTAGGCCCCAAACCATGAAAAAAATTACCTTTTGGGGGTTATACAGTTCAGATAACCTGCTCACAACTTTCTACCAGTGTGTCATGAGATCCATAGCCCCTCTGGCTTTTTTATTAATTCTTGAAGAAGAGCAATAAATAAATGTCATGTCATTACTGAAAAAGCACCAACGAGACACAGAACAAATATTAATTGTACTTAAAGTAGTCCAGTTAGATGGTACGTGCGCATCCTAGAGAGATGATGGACAGGTAAAGAAAAAAATCTCTCCGTTTAAAAGAGATAGCTGACTCAACCGGTTTGTTTTGGCTGGCCACACGTGAATAGGATTGCGCCTGTACAGATTACTTTTACATTCTCTGCTTCTCCTCGGGGACAATACCTTGTCTTTTTAAGCCATTTAGTTCTGTTGATAATTTTTATTCTTTACACTAGGCTGTCAGCCAAGGCAAATGTTTGTGTTGTTTTAAAAACTTGAAGTGTATCACTGTGGGAAACTTAAAATATACAGATAACTTCAGAAAGCATTTTTGAAAAAAATTGTGATAATATCCCATGTTATTTCACTTTCCTTCTATTAGTTTTACATGTAGCAGTGTTCAGTGCCTTCATAGGCTGTTTTTCTATTCTCCTCCCTTCCCATTCCAAATATATGAAAATACTGATATGATGCTAATTGGACTGAACTGTCAACATTTCTGTAGCAACAGAAGTTACAGAAGAAATCAAGAAGCTAAAATCAAACATTTGTATCTTTGAAAGAATGTGTGAAATATGTAGCTGAAATAAGAAAAACACTTTGAAGTTCGTGTATATTAAATATTAGCACTAAACAGGACTCAAAACAGCAATGGAAGGACAGGCAAAGTTTATTGAAAATGACAAAATTAAATAAGACACAGCCTCTGAGTTCACATACAGAACATTTGTCTCAGTCTAACGCTACCAGTGCTGCATACCAATGATGTGCTATGTGCTGCTGAGCACGCAGGGACTCAAATCAAAAAGATTACAAGTTTGGCTTGTGAAGCCTGCGTCAGACTCTAAGTAAAACAAAGTTAGACTGAAAATATTCAAGGACTGCTAGGCACAGACCGAGAAAGCTTGGAGGAAGGAGCAGAAGCGAGGCGGAAGGTGTTCGGGTTCTTCACCGCTTTTGCAGAGCCACCCGCCCTCCCAGCAGCTCTCCCTTACCCCAGGGGCGAAGGCAGAGGAGGATCCGCCACTGCAGGGGTAATCTCTGTTCACTACCCGCTGTCCTGGAAGTGGGTCTTGCCAGGATCCACTACCACCAGCCAAGGGGATACTGCTCACTGCAGAAGGAAATATTAATTAAGGGTGAACCTGATCTGCAGAACCTGGGCTTGCATAGCTGAATCCAGCTTAACCCAGAGTTCAAGCACGTAGGTTTTACAGCGCTAGTGAGTAAATCAAGCGAGCACCAGCTGTCAGCCCAGCCCAGCATCCCATATTTCTGCCTTATTTTTCATGGTGAGGGCATTGTTATGTGTTTAGACAAGCCAGAGGCTGTCCTGCCTAGAGCCTGACATGTATAAACTATACATGTGTCTATTAATCAGATGATGATCGAGCCCCCATGTGTCCTTGAGCTAATAGTGGTCCTGGCATATTCAGTGTGGACCCAAATCTATATACCAGCTTGTCCTCATGAGTCATCATAACCTCAGACTTACCTTCCTTTTCCAAGACACACACAGGCACACGTCCCCACAGGCTTGTTGTTTTAGGAGCAGATGACATTAAAGTGGTATGGATTTGTGTAATGTAGCTTTAATAAGCATGTGCTTTCTATTTGTCACTGCTTAAACTGTACTTTTATACACACAGCCCAGGAGTCTTGCTGAAATCTGCAAAACGTTAACGGCAGCAAAGATGAAGGGGTTTCGAACGCTCCACAGGCTGGGGAGAGCGTCCGGCTGGGGAGGCTGGGTTGGGAAGAAGTTATTTTGATGGAATTAAAGGAAATAGTAATCAGGGTTGTAGTGAGAACTCTCTTCCTCCAGTTAATGTATTTTCTTAAACAAAGAACAGGAAGTTATAACAGAAAGCCCCTCTGTGCTCCTTAGGCAACCAGCTTAGCACAAATCCCCTTTGACTGGGGGCAGATCGGAGATCCTCCCCGTTAGCAGCACACAGTCCTGGGCATGCTCCATTCAATCCCTCCTTTTCCCACTCCAGGGATGCTTTTCCTCTTCCGTTTACCTCCTTAAATAGATGATCTGTTGGTGGAATAAAGAGAGGAATGTCAGTTTTTCCTCCTTTTCACTGAACTCCGTCCCTCCAGCTCTCTCGCTGGCTGTAAGGGTTCTTAGAGTGTCTGTTTTTCAGCAATAACCAGTCCCTAACCAAGGTCACACATACTGTCTAAGTGCCAGCAACCAGGAACCTTAAATAAAGTGTTACTGAAGTAACTGTACAAATATCTTTATCACAATAATCTGCTCACTGTCTTTCATGTGTTTGCTAATGAGCTTTACCTCCTGTGGAAATTCAACGGGCTCTAGCTGTACAATTTTCCAGCATTTGAAAAATATATCAGTTTTGCTGGAAGGGGAGCTGGTGTTTGTTTTTCTGTGGTGAATTTTGTTTTTATTGCTCTAACTGCAGCTTCAGAAAATGAAATATCTGTCAAAACAAATCAGGAGTAGGAATGCTCAAAACTTACAATTTTGGCAGAATTCTGCAACATCAAATGTTCATCGTCTCAATTTTTTGAAATGCTGAACATGGTTACAATGAACCTCAAGATCAAAAATCAGTAGATATCCCATTAATTATGTTTCAATGTGTAGTAAGCTTCCAAAGTGGAACTCGAGGACATACAGATTTTTCTGATGCCCAAGCCTGAGGGCTTCTCCAGCTGCTTTAGTCACTCTGCTGCTGCTTTAGTCACTCTGAACACGTTCCAGCCCCACAACTCACTAATAGCAGAGGAGACTGGAGAAATCCTAGTTTTGCAAGCATGTGCCACCGATCGTATTAATCATATTACTAGCACAAATACTAGTAGCATTTACCGCTGGGAGTGATAACACTAGTTGCCATGGGGTTACTTAGGTGTTTAGTAGAAGCATGAGGAATATTTGCAGGTCCCAACAAATGTTCTTGAAGCAATTCAGTGCAGTGAACTGAAGTATCATGGCTTATGAGCCGATAATAAAAGCAGGGATGCTAACACACAATGCAGTTTGTCTTTGCAAATGAACCTACATCAAATTCTAATTAAGCACAAGCAAGTCGGTGTACATGATTAGTTGGTCTGGTACATGTGTTCTAGAATACAGCCTCCTCAGCACAGCCCCGTGATTTGGGTGGAGGATAGCACATATGAAGGCCAGAGCCTGCATCGGACAGGCTGTCCGTAGTAATGTCAAATATTTTCAGCACAGTAAGTCTTCAGCTAATTAGTAAAGAAAGGCTCAAGAGGGAAAGTTATAAGCTGAATAGCATTTTCATTATATTAGGGTTCAGATGCTGGTAATGCTGAAAATTGGTCATGTTTAATGAAAGTAATTTCCCATTGGGGTCTGCTAATAATAATAACAGCAATCAAATACGAACAATGAGCTAACGGTTGTGCAAAGAGATGTGTGCTTAGGCTTGTGTGCCACCAGACAGCACGTACAAATCCTAATATGCAAATTCCAAGTCCAGGACTGAACAGGTGGCTTCAGAGAAATGTGGATAAATACTTTTCTAAACAAAAAAAAAATAATAGAAAGCACAGGCAGGCTACCACATTTAATATTTTCCATATGCAACTGTAGAATCACAAAGTTCAGAGATTAATAAGGGGGGAATTATTCCATGTCAACACTAGTGAAAGTTTTAGAGGCCAAAATACTCTGGAGTCTGAGTTCAGCCATGAGAATATTCCCTCAGTGAAGAACCAGGATTCTCTGGTAATAAAATAATGGGAAGAATAATGCATTGCACTTGCACAATACTGCATGGGAAGTGGCAAATAAGGAGAGTGGTTGCATCTATGTAAAAATAAACCCCAGGCTGGGCTCAAAGCCAGCTCTGCTGTTCACCTACACTTCTTCACTGCTGTAGCAACCTGAGTCAGCTCTGGGGTGAGCCATCTGGCAGTTCAAGAAGGGGAGAATTTGACGTGCTCCCTACACTGTACCGCGCACCCACAGTGTATATAGGGCCCAGAGCTCCATGCCTAGCTCTGCAGCTTCCCTCTGCCCTATCTGCCTGTGTGCTGATGCCATGTCATCAATGTCAGCCAGACAAGACCACTTAAAATCTTTCCTAGAGGGCCACAACATTAACTGCCAACCAGGGCAATGGGATTTGTAGGCATTTCAGGCTGAATCCAACCCGCATACGAGGACAATAATGAATGCAAGGTTCTGGGATTTAGGAGATATCCCAGACTTCAAGACAGCCCCAGACTAGCCAGTTAAATTTTAAGGTAGCCACAGAGACCACCTCTATCTAGATCTATAGGATGGATCATGGTGTCCTCTCTGGCCAGTTTCTGTCCTTCAGCAGCACAAAGGAAGGGAGCAGTTGACATAGGGGGGTTGCACATCACCATTCCCAAACACCATACAGGCAAAAGGCTTGGCTGGGACACGGTGAAGAAGGGGTGGCCAAGAGAGGCTCTGCTGGGCATGCCTTGCCTCTGGCTGAGGGGCCACTGCCCCTGAGGTTGCTCAGCCACACTATAGGTCAAATAGCCATCCCGAAAAATCAAGAGTAGCTATTTACTGCTTTCCCTCCTCTCTGCAGTGTGCTGAGCAAATGGTTGGACTGATAGAATATGTTTAATCTAAGGAGGAGAAGTAGCTTTATTAGTTTGTGGCATAATTTTTCTTTCAAGTTCCATTAACAAGGTTTTGTGTGCCTTTAGATGGTGTTTTATTATGATTTTGAAATGTTAACATAAATCCTGTTGTTCATCAGTATATCTGCACTGATCTGATTTCATTAATTCCTATCTTTGCTCCTGCGGATTTTATTAATTTTAGTCAGCATATAATTAGATTTTTAAGAGCTATCATTAAATTTCTAGCATTTGAAATAGTCCTCAGAGAGTCACCCTATAAATGTGACTGGCTTCAAGCCCTTTTTTCCCTTTATAAGGAGTGCTGTAACATCTTTTGTTTTATTCATGAAATGTCACGTTGTCTAATATCACAGCACTACATCACATAACACATCCAGTTCTGTAGTAGTAAATCCTTTTATGTTTCTACATTGTATTCCAATTTGCAATATTAATGCTGCAAGTAACATATAGTGACAACTGAAACTTTCAAAAGAACATACAATTTCCATTCCAGACACCCACTATCACTTCCAGTAATGGGTATCCAGTCTGAATGTATGTTTCTAGCAGACTATAACAGTACAACCATTAAAGTACCAGTGATACTTGTGAAACCACAAATACGCAGGTAATCTTCTGTGAATAGTAAAACATTTCCAAGAACTTTCACTTTTCCATTGCAAATATTAATTTCTTGTTATTCCCCAAAAATACATAATAATAACAACAATAATCATAATGATAATAATAGTAACAGTCAATGGCAGAGTAACTGTGAAGTGTCTTCCAATAATCCATCAGTGCACAATTAAATTTCTGTATGTGGCAGAGCAGTTCATTCTGCCAATCCTGTCTAGAAAGACCCAAGAATTTGATGACTAAACCATGGACGCCATCAAAAGGCAATTTTGATTTTATGTCTTGAAGATCTCAAAGGGTTTCTCACTTCTTTCTGTGCCACCAGGTTTACGCAAGCGTTGCTACCTTCCCACTAAGTGACCCTTCCACCATACACTTGGTGGAAGCCCATGCCTTCAGGGTTTCAAATCAGCTTTACCAGAGCCTCCTTTTTACCTCACCAGAAATCTGCATACATGATGTTCCTGCTCTGCCTGCAGCTGTACTAATACCTGAAAATGTAAGAAAAGAAAAATGAGGGGTAGCTTTTGAAAATGTGATTGCTGAAATTTAGGAAAAAGTTCAAATGGAGATAGCCCCATCCCCTCCTCCTCGCACACCTCAACTGCAAGTTTAGATTTGTTCAAGTTCTGGCTTTTCCTGAGGCCTCCTTCTCCATTAGGAAGTTTTATCCTTTCTTTACTAATTGTTTATACCAGAGGTAAATCCTCCCAGCTGCCCATGAGGAGTGAAGAGGTTCCCACAGCGCTGCTATCTCAGGGAGCACTGCAAGCCTCAGGGGAACATTTAAGAGGAACATACAGACTGCATGTCAGGACCACATTTCTTGCAGGCACCGGTGATTCAAGCTTTTAATTATTTTCTTAGATATGTCAGGACAGATGACAACATCACAGGCAAGGCTCACAATTCTCTGCTGGCACTGCATCAATGGTAACACCTGGCTGCAAAGCTATGATGGTGCCTGAAGATAAATGAGCCCCTGCATCCCAGCCTCTCCAAGAATAGCCGCTTTCACCCCTGGGATTTCACAGGTCACATTGGCCTCAGCAGGTCAATAATTCTGCCCTGGGGATCTGTGTTTACCCATTTTTTTTGCATGAAAAGGATGTTCCTAGCAAGGCAAATGATCCCTGCCATGCTGGGGGGTGGCAGATTCAATTCATCAAAACTTGCAGGTAAAGAACAGCCATCATCACAAAACCTGGCTCAGCTCTCAGCTGCACCAGGTTCATGCTGTAAACTCTGCTTCTGTTTCCCTGAAGCTGAGCGAAAGTTGGGCTGAAAGGGTTTCCAGCATGTTTCAGGATGGCCTTGGGGCTGCTGCAGCACACCCCAGCTGCAGCCAGCTGCTCGCCCAGCGGAGGAGCTGGCTAAATACTACGTGCTGTCACCCATGCGTGAAGGCAGGGACAGGGGACAGGCAGCAGAGAGCCAGCCAGGGCAGCTCTGCTCTGCCCTGGGGCTCCTGTGCAGGAGAATCCTCCATACTCTGCATGGGCAGCGCCTTGGCTGCTTTCTGCTGCCTCAGCAGAGAAAGAAACCTACTACCTGGACCAAAGTCCAAGGATTTAGCCCATAAATCTCAGGGCTTTGATTAATTCCTTTCCTTTTATTTTTTTTTTTCCTTTGCAGATGTTAACATTTTCCAAGCGGTTATATGCTACCTTGGTGAAGTGCAAAGAAAATAGAAACCATGTCTGAAATTACACAAAGGATAAAGTAGAATAGCATGCATTGGTTTAACGCAGCAATCAAGATTAGATAAGGAGCATATGCCCAGTGCTGGATCTGAGAAATTAGCAGGAATGCAAAAGACATTTTTAGCATGTGTTTCTGATATAAAGTCACTTTCACTCCGAGTGGAAATAAGTTGTGCACTAATACTGGTGTTTTCTTCCCTGATCCATCAGGTAAAAACATATTGGAAGAGGCAGGATAATACTATTTCACTGACAGTACAATTTTCTTCTTGCTAGAAACAGATTTATCGTGCCTTCTCAGTCAAAACTGATAGCATCCAGCATACTTCCGTTTACCTCTTGCTGCTTCTGTCATCTGACATTTTTGTATAAACGGATAATGATTTAAGATTTCATCAGAAATGCAATCATTTTGCCCAGTAGAGGATGGTAAGCTTTGATGCTGTGGAATCTTGATTATACCAATTTAACATGAAAATACACCATACATCTAAAACTTGTTTCCTTTTTTTCCAAAACTTAACAATTCAAGAACATGGTTGCTTTCATCATCCATCATCATGGTAATGGTGATGATGAAAAGACATATTAGCCACGCTTAAGTTATTTACTCGGAAAAGTAAGTTTTAATATGGAAGTACTATAATAAAATTTGGGAACTCAAAAGTAAAGGTTTTCATGTTACAGTCTGTTAGCTGAAATATGGCAGTACAGATGTATCTAATAGTTCAGGGAAATCTGGAGTCTCAATAAAGACCTGGGAGTCCCAGTCTCAAATAAGCAGTTTTCACTGGGCATGTTACAGGTTTGCCAGTCAAACTGACATGAGAAAAGGTTCATTTCCACTCTTGAGGGGCTACACAGAATTGATGGAGATTTTTCATAATATGCTGTAGGAGCCTCATGTTGACGCTGTGGATCCAACAGCCAGGGACTGCTCTGTCCTTCTGACTCACCCTCCGGAGGAGCCCGTCTCCCTCTGTGGGAGTCTGGCAAGATGAGCCGTCTATTTTAGGGACTCAAGTTAAAGCTAAACAGGAGAGAATGCTCCTACAGATACAGCAATTTCTTTTGCAAAGAGTGGCTGAACAACTGGGCCATTTCTGCAATTATTTATGTGTATTTTCCACTTATGAAGAGCCTGTTGTTTTGCAAATTCAAGTGAGATGTGCATATAAACGCATACATGTAGGCATCTATCCCAGCAGTGCAGCAATGAACTACCACTCAGTCAACCCCATGGCACTGCTCTTAGACCACTCATCTCTTTAAATTCCCAGTTTTACATCTGTATTATTCTTTATGCAAGAAACAAATTACTCCCATAGTGCACGGGCTTCCACAACGCAGTCATTAACCTCGCATATGTGATGCTCACCTGATGCTGTTTCCGACATACCAAAATCCCAGGACTGGAATACATGACCTCTTCCTTCTCCCTTCCCACTAAAGGGAATCACAATCCATTTTTTATAAGATTGTATACTCCCACATAGTGAGGGAAAACATGGTGCTGCTCTTGTGTGTGTGTATCTTATAAAAGAAATTCTTTTGTCAAAGAAGCCCCACAAATTATAGCCTAAGGCATAAAAAAGAGATCTAGATCCCAGCTCAGATTTAGATGTGAACACACTGTGATCAAAGATCTTGGAACTAAAGATAATTACACCTTACTGCAATGATCATTGATGCTTTAAAAATAAATCAGGCTGGTTAGAATCTTTTCACTGAAAGCATTTCCAAAGCAAAAATGGGAGTTGGATCAAATACAATTTTAGGAAAATGTTCTTTTTTAAATTAGTAAAAAAGATATTAGAAATTTCCAGGCACAATTTGGATTTTTGTATTAATTATATTTTCACTTGAAACAGAGGTAACATTGACATTTTGTTACCTTTAGAAATCTCCCACCAAAAATTTCAAGTGAAAAAATTGTAAGCAGAAAACATTCAGTTAAAAAATTTTACAAGAAAAAAAACACAGCCTCAAAAAAAAAGCACATAACTGGAGAAAACTAAGCTTCTAAATTCATAAAAATAGGATTAACTTTTATTTATAAAAGCACAGGTTTTAAACAGACATCAACCTAGCCTTTGCATGTGTGAGTCCAACATACTGTCACCAGCACAACCGTAAGTACAGTCCTTGCTAAAACCGGTGACATACTGGTGTACTGAAGTGTTAATGTCTCAGCACATGAGTTAAGCAAATGATTGCTATCATGCACAATGCATGTGTCTTATAAATTAGATGGATGAAAATCAAAATCCCGTATTACTGTAAGCACAAAATTACAGGGATAAATTTAGAAACTATTTTCAGATTTTCAGTATTCCTACGGCATTAATCCCTCTCTCTGCTTCTCCTGTTATTACCATATTAATTTAATAAGCCTATAGCCACAAGAACTGTCACAAACAGAATGCACTGGTAACTAATACAAATAATTTATTTATTTCAATTCTGAGATTAATCAATATATGGCCTAATTTTTCTAGCTGTATTTTCTTCTATGGGTAGAAAATGCACAGAATTTCAATGGCCATTTCAGAATCCTTTTTAAAAATTGAACACTGGAGATCATATTTTCCAAACCTGCCCAGTCTGTCTCTTCTAATTAATGATGTGGTGCACTAAAATAGATTGCTGTGTATTTTGCAAAGTGTTGCTTGAAGTTTGACTTGTATGACTGCCATTGGCTCTCACGGCCGTTGCCATGAAAACTCAAAATCATTATAAAAAAAATAGATGTCTGTGCAGCAGAATAAAGGCAGAAGTTGCAAATAACATGCCGAGAAATGAATATGCCTAAGTAAACGTGCCATCACTGTTATACACCAAAGATTGCTCCTCCAACCTGAGCTCCATCCAAGAAGAGAAATGGCAGTGACAAGTTCTTGTGCCATTTAATGCTCAGCCCTGAGCTCAGCAGCAGAATTAGCACCAGGACTTTTTGAATCTTTTTAGCAGAACAGAGAGCAATGAGTCATTCTGCAGAAGTCAAAAACTCATCAGCTGAGAACAGCTTTTGATCACAAACCTTTCTGTGGCCCTTCCCTGGCCATGATCCACTGGCTCGCCTCGGTGTCCCCTGTGAGAAGGCCAGTGGCCCACAGAAGCTGGCAGCTTCCACAAAAGCAACATGCGACTGCAGATTCTTTTGCTGGTGGATCTATTCATAAATGAGTTCTGTTTAAAACTGTCCAGCTGCAGAAACTTGGCAAGGGGGCTGCTCCACAACACAAGCACTAACTCAGTTGTCACTCTGGATACAGGGCTTTTACACAGTGTGACATTTCCACTGATGGATGATGTACCCAAACATGGTGTCTATGTAATAAATGCATATGGGTGAGTAAGCACATTTCATTCCCAAACAAAAATCATGCCTAGGAGAACAAGAAATCAACAAACACATTAAGGAAGGGAAAGGTCACCGGAGGGAGCTTTTCTCATTAACGCTTTAACTACTGAGAAGCTGAAAAGAGTAGTCACTTAGTCAATGTATGGAGAGCTAAAGGTCTCCATTGCCCTCTTCCTTCCCAGCCATACCAGCATCTAACAACAGCGTACGCAGGGATTTCTGATATTGCAAAACGGTTTGTGTCATAGCGTAGGCAAGAATCACTGAGATCACTAGCCACAGTAGTCAAGATCTGAAATATTCTGGCCTGTTGGTTATAGCTTTATCTTCTGCCACTGAGCCATAGTATACAGCAGAGGTGCAGCAGTATTACACCTCTGTTAGTGTCTGCGTGATTTAATTCAGCTGATGTCTTATGTAAATGACCCACAAAGGATGAGCATATGCTCTGCTGGGTGAAACCTTGCCCGTCGCAGGCACTGCGTGATCAGTGGCCCTGGCCTGCCTGCTGGTTCCTCCAGATCCCGCAGGGTTTGTTCCACCAACACAGCACATCTACCTGTGTGCACTCTGCTAAGCCACCGTTTGGACACTATTGCTAGGGAATCCTGATGTCCTTTTTAGCTTGGCTTACGGGGCAAAGCTTCACATACAGCCAATGCCTCTCTCTTTTCAGATCCAGATGCCCTCAGGGCCTCAGTATGTTATCTCTGTTTCTGAAACAATCTGCCATATTTACTTCACCACTGCATATCTTTCTGATAATGTTTCTTCCTGCAGATCATGAAGAGAAGCCTGGCTTTCCACAGCGCTCCTGAATTCCCAGTCACTGCAGGTCACCTGTCCTTTTCTTCCCTTATTTTCTGCGTGCCGTTTCAATGGCTTCTTAGGGAGGGGCAAATCCTCTCCCTTCTCTCCATCAGCGCACGGTCTTCCTCTTCCTCATCCTGCTAGCCGAGGCAGGAAGGGAGCAGGGGACCGACAGCAAAGCGAGTGCAGAGCTACTTGTGGCACAGGAGCAGCCCTTTCTGCGGTGCGCTACGCCCCAGAAAGCTCCCTCCAGCCATTGGGTGGTCCAGGATCCATAATTTGAGAAACACTGACAGGGAGAAACAGGCTTTCTCTGTTCTAGTCCAACACCATTTGGTGTTTTCTCTTACAGGCTGTTCTCTCCACCTCACTGCACAGAGAAAACACCCCAGAGTATCCTGTTCAGAGCCACTTCCTCACCCTGCATCCCAGTGGATGCAGCTTCTGAAAGGAAGCGGAGTCGGCAAGGATGGAGTGCTTTTGGGAATCATTCCCAGCATATGGAGACTGCATTCTGCAGCAAGCGAGGGCAGTTCCCTCAGCAAGTGGAAAATGGGCTTCACCTCCCTGCGGTCTCACTGTGGTTTGCTTCCCTTGCGATATTATTTTTGAACAGCAGGCAGGAGCTCTGTGTTCCTTGTTCTGTTTAGTAAATCCAATAACCAAACCTGGCCCACTTCTGGGTGGTCCTTGCGAAATACCAGAAAACCACACCAAGGCCATGTGATATAATAATCATAAGAAATACAGGGATTGCTTTGACAGATACCTCAAAATCAGTTTTTCAAGAAATGGGATGTTTCAACCAACGTGTCCATTCCATTTGGCTTTTTTCCCCTATTCCTTTTACTTATTCAGTGCCTTTGTTCTTCATTCTGGTAAGCCAGAATTACCAGCCTGGAAAATGAAGATCACCGATGCGTGATGCTTGACTTGGTCTTAGGCTGGGAGACGTTACATTACACAAAATGCCTTCCAGGTTAAAGAATTCGGATCTGAATTGCTAGGCAGACTGACTGCTTTCATAACCAAGAATAAGAAAGAGAGATGCAAAAAGCCAGCCATTAAAGCCCAAACGTAAGCATGGTTTCATTTTATTTTCCTGAATACTTTGTGGGTAAAGCTAGCGCTCAAGGACTAATCTCAGTGCAGAGGGCCAGCCTGAACCTTGCCAGGCTCACACCCCGCCTGCCCACACACCCGCAGCTCTGCCAGCGGACTTCACTTGCAGCAGCCGCCGCTGCCGTCCCACCGTGGGGCCCCTGCACTCGTTGTCCGCCAACGCGCTTCAGCCATGACTTCCAGTGCCTGCGGTCCAGCTCTGGCCCTCCTCACTGGCATCTGCCCCAGCTCCACGAGCATCCATGCTCTTCTGCCTCTAGAATTGCTTTTGGAACGTATCAGCCCCCGGAGCGGAGCTGGGTGGTGTCAGATGGGCTAAGGGTAAGGAAATAGTCGAGTCCCTTCTGACCTGAGCAGATGTGGAACCAGGAGCAGAGGCTGCTCACAAACTTACTCTGTGGTCTGGTCCCTTGGAGAAGCAGAGCACAGCGGATCATCAGCCAGTTCATCTCCCTGCCCATTGGGGATGACCCTAAACATGCTTAACTCAAAGGGAAAATAAACATTGTATTTCATCACTGATGCACTCCTTCCCAGCTACCAACTATTAATGATGTTATACTTACTAACATTCTTTCATTCACAGCTTTTTACAACTGCATTGTATATATGCACAGTCATTTCTGGAGACGATAGGAACCCAAGTCTCTTCAGCTCAAGAGGACAGACTGGCCAGAGACACTGTAGTAAATTCCTGTTCTAATAGCAATCGAATTAATTATTATTTGGGGCAGAAAGGCTCTTCCTTCTTAAGGGCCTGATCCAAATCCCATTACGTCAGATGAACTTTATTCTTTTCTTCAGTTGCCTGTGCAACAGTGCCGAATTGGGCATCTATGCTCTTATTCGTCACTGCCTTGATTTAATTAATCGCCGTAGGATTAAAAATACTGGTTTAATTCATGCTCACATTAATATTAATCACTCTTGTTTCTTTTCATAAACACAGGCCCCAATTCAAGTATCATAATTTTACACAGCAAACATAGCCAAAAATGTGATAAAGGAGAATTTCATGATCAGAGGTTGGCCGGTACAGCAACACAGCACAGCAACATGACTGGAGCAGAACAGTGTGATTGATTTTTCTCTTCCTTTACTCCCAGCTGCTGCAATTCGTGTGAAATCTGTCTTGAGACAATGGGATCCCATGAAGGGAGCAACTGGTGCCAGGAAGAAGCAGTCAGCATTAAAGGGCATACACATCCTCCCTCTCCTCCTGGCATGGATATACATCTGGATAGACAGTCCTTGCATTCCTGGGTGCCCTGTCATTTCCTCATGATCTGGGAACCCAGCTGCTCAGCTGCACTTACAGAGATGCTCCGGGTTAAACAGGCACACCCCGACCCTCCCGAAACTTTCATCCCACTGTCACCTGGCACTTCATAATCCTGATAGCTTTCCTTTGCCACGTTACTTTCTCACAGACCTGCCTCTCCTCTCCTAGCATGTAAATAATGTAAAAAAGACTGATCTCTTTGTATTCAGTTAGTGAGGGAAAATGGTTTTGTGGTTAATGGACCAGGTGGGGACTCAGGAGATGTGACTTCAGTTCCCAGTGCTGCCACATGCTTCCCGTGCGACCTGAGCTTCCCACACAGCCTTGTCGCATTCACCCAAGCCGAAAGGAGAGTAACAGAGCAAGCGTGATTTCAAACAGCAAGCCCATGGTGCCAAACCCACCATCATCAAAAGGCCTGGCACCAGTGACACCAATACACTGCTGCCCGCACACAGCTTTGTGCAATCGGGGTCACAGCCTGAGCGGAGCACAGTGCGGCGCCGTCCCTCCTTCTCTTCAGCAGGCAAACTCCACCACAGTATTTCTGACAACAGTGATTTAGTGTCTATTCCCTTGCACCGCTTTGGACCGAGCCAGCCGGGGTGCAGGGAAGCCGAGGACAAGCTGTGATGAAGGGGGCATCACCGCAAAGACAGAGAAAGGTTTGTATAACTGCACAGGCAAAAGGTCAAATCCTTTATTAAAAAAATCTGTAAACAATTAAAGTAGCCACGAATATGGGAGGTATGAGTGCAGCCATTAATATTTAGGGGAGTGGAGGAAGGAAGACAGAGAGATGAAAGCTGAACACCTTTTTGAACGTCAGCCAAAGCTTTATCAACCATATAACTAAGAGAACATATCCTGCTCAGCAAGACACGTATTCACCCTGTTTCATTACATTCTGTTCTGTCCTCAGTCATGATGGATCCTGCTGAGACTCGTGTTTAACAGCTCCTTCCTGGAGTGGCTCGAGCAACAACAAGAAAAAAAATATTGTGAAAGTCACACCCCATTGAAATTGCATCCTAAAGGGACCTGGCGAGTGTAGTAATTACCAGTGACTATGAACACCAGGGCCACACTTGGCTCAGAGAATGCTGTACACGTTAAAATTAAAACGGACTTTAAGCAGATGCAAGAAAAGTGGAAATTAGGGACCAAAGTGTAGGCACAAGAGCGATTCATCATTCCTGATAAGGAGCCATTAGGCTGAATTTTGATGGGAGCAGAACCGGGGGAAGCTGGCCTTTCTAAGCTTACAAATGCAGTGTAATCCCCAACTGTTTTCAGATAATGGAAAACTGCATTAACCTTGTAATGCTTCCCTGGTGACTCTATCACATTCACCCTCTTACAAGCCTCTCTGCTACTTTTTTTACACCCTCTGATTTCTCCAGATTCTGATTTCCACCCTCTGGGGCCAATGCAGAATGCCTTGGTACATGAGATCAGAATCCGGCCCCTTGTTATTTCAGCCAGAACAAGATTTCTGGCTTGTTTTAGCCATCAGGATAGCCTTGACATGCTTTGACTTGCCTGCACCAAAAATGTAAACAGCAGCGCTAAGTACAACAATTAACATTGCGTCTCTGCAGATGTTTGTTTCCCTTGAAGGAGCTTGGAATTTGAGTGCGGAAAAGGCAGTGAACAGAGGCTAATGCAGTCTGGGGCAAACTTCCCAACTGCAGTTTTATAAACAGCTCAAGCTGCTCCCCTTTCTATCAGTGATGTCACTCCTAACCTTACAGCGGGCTGCGGCATTGCTATCCATCATCTGCCAGCTGCTATTCCTTCCCCACCATATAGCAGGAGGCACATGGTGTGTGAAGGCGACTGGAGTCTTGAAGCGTTTCAGCTTCATGCGAATGGAAGCCAATAAGCTTCAGATTCCCTGGATTTTTCATACAAATTATCTCACCCAACTCTGCAGATAATGCCGTCTAACGGTTGTAGGTTATAATGTCCAAACAGCAAGATAACCTTCATCATCAAGCAAAGGCAAAAATGCCATTAGCAGATAGAGAGGTGATTTAACTCAACCTAGCCATTTGCTCACAAGTCTGAATTTATGTCATCAGCTGTGATGAAATGAGTGTTTTCTTAGATAGATATGGATGACTAACACAGCGCAGAACTCGGCAATCTTCAAAGGACTCTGAGTTTTAAATTCTCTGCCTAAAGTCAAACATTTGTCTTTCTTATCACTTTCACTCAAAGGATGTGTTTTTGCAATATTACATCAGGTTCATTTGCCAACAGAAGAGGCCAAAAGGTGACATCCAAGAGATGAACGCTGCCTTCACTTACATGACAGTAACCCATCAGCTGCACTGGAATTACTCTGGGTTTCCAGCGAAGGACTTGACAGCAGGACCATAACACCCTGCTAGAACATTTCTTGTATCACCATTGCAAGAGCTCCGTAAATCCAGCACCTTCCAGCTCAGACATTTCAGATGAGAGCTCAAAGTTGAGGTGATCAAAGCACTAGCAAAGAGGTGACCGAACAATGAATAACAGTAGGACACTCGCCTTCCTTCCCCTGTCCAAAAAATGTGTTAAGTTAGAGTAATACTAAATGCAGAGTTAGTTATTCTGTGTCTAAACCTATTTTATCTACAATTATACCCCTGCGCAGCATGAGAGACGGAGGCTTTGGGAACAGGACATATTCTTTAACAGGTCACCTGCATTTTCTCGTTCTCTTCTCAAATGACAGCACCTTGGATGCTCTTGTAACCTCCTTTAAACTGTTTCTGAGCCAATCCTGTGCGATTCCTTGCGGTGCTGCTCTCATCCCTCAACAGGCCATGAAAATCAAAGCAAATTTCATTTGCTTTGGAAGCAGATGCCTTGTGAAAAAGCCTCTGTTTAGCAGCATGGCAGATTCATTCCTCTTGCAGTCAAAAGGTTTTAAGTTTAGTGAGGTCACACAGTCAGAAATTGGCCAACTGAATACTCACTGAAGAACTTCTGCATAAGTCTGATGTGATTCTACAGGACGGAGAATTACCTTCAGCATCAGGTAGAATATTAGAGCATCTCTCATTATTCAAACACAGTGAAGTGGTTTCACTGCAGTACATCATTGTTATTATTATACACAGCAAATGTTGCTACATCAGTTTTACCTTCCTGCAGTCTCCTGTGGGGCTCACAGCAAACGCAAATGAAGTGAGCGAAGAATGATCGTGGGCACCGGACTCCTTCAGGCGTAGGAAAGGCTGAAGGTGACTGTTTTATGCAATACATGACTACAAATCCTGAGCTGGTCGTTTGCCACTTTTCTACCAAGATAAACAAAACATGCCTCTACTCAGTGCATGCAATTTTCCACAACGCCATGAACTCTGCAGGTGACAGCCTGGGCAAGGGAACAGAGCCAGCTCTCTGCACACACGCTGATTGGATTTCAATCCACAATTGTGACAGATGTGGATATTTTTCAAAGCTATCTGTGTACTGGAGGATTTGAAATGTTTCTTACCTGAGGCTACCTGCCAATAACTACTACTATTCTTTGCAGCTGCAAACACCTTCAAAATGAAGGCAAGGTTCCAACTGAGCCTGATGTTCAAACTCCAGCTCCAGCTTTAAGGTATGTGAAGAATTCAATCAACCTACTCGTGCATCTTGTTGAACAAAGATGAGTTGGTTTTTGTGGCCATAGTTTCTGGACAGTTGTGTCAAGCTTTTTGCTATACCTAGACAAATACTCACCTAAATGCAGATGCATTGCTAGGTTAGTGAGGTTAAGTCATGCCAGTGTCTCCGCAGTGACATTAAAGAGAGCAACACTCTTTGCAGCACAAGTAGCCACCTTCGTGGCTTGAGACACATGCGTCAGCTGGGAATACCTAGGCAAGGATGACCAGAAGGTTTCTGCACAGAAGAAGCTAAAGAAAAGCATCCTAGCACAGTGCATTTAGCCATCACTAACACTTTATCAAGCGCGTCATTTGAAACAAAAATAAAAGTAGCTGTAATTCCAGTCTCTGCACTCCCTGTCTTCAAAGAGCTTCCAAAGGCAGCTTGAATTCTTCACCCTTTTGCTAGCATGCTCGGAGTGACACTAGAAGCCACTTCTGGCACTAGCTGTTATCACATCCTGGTAACTGCAGCCCCAGCTAGCCACATGTTGGCAGCAGCAGAGGAACACAGCTGTAACACTATCTGACACACACCAGGAGAGTTTGCACAGCCCCACTCACAACTCCACTACGCAGCAGATATCAGCCTACACACTAACTATAGACTTGCTGAAACATTATCATACATGAAGGACTAATTAGGTGTGCTGGGCCATTAGCCATCTCTGAACATTGACTGATGAAAAACATAATTAATGGCAGCTTTCATAAACAGACTCCAGAATGGAGAATTAAATTAAAAGGAAAACAGCTGTTGCTAATGGAAATAAGGACCATTTCTTGATTAAAATATCTGCCTGTCTTTCCGTGGGAGTTTTTCCAGAATGGTGGGATGGATGAGTGTAACGAGATCTAGGAGCAGAGAATCTGCAAAGCTTCCTGCTGAAGAAAACACAACTTCTCTGGCTGATGAGTCACAATGTTTTCTTTTTGCAGATTGGAGTAGGGGAAAGAGCTATACAATTGCCTTGTTCATCTTGCTGCCAGTCTGAATGGCTTTATAAACCTTGGAGATCAACCCTGACACAGAAGAATCCAGTTCAGCTTTAACATAAGGTAATATTTCATATTACATGAACCCACAGATACAGGAGGGTCGAGATTTCAAAAGGTACTCGGTAAGGCCCTACGTACTGGTACAGAGCTCTGAATCCAGAAGACAACATCTCCACAAATCTCACTTAAGCACATATATTGATTCTGACACCAAACTGCAGCAATGAATGCACAGCTGAGAACATCTATCAGAGGGAGACTTCCACCCAGAGAGAGCCACTACAGACTCAATAAAAGTTTGCTGACATAAATGAAAAGGTCTGAAGGACAGAAAATGTCAGAATCAAGATTTTTTCGGGTCATGAGTCCTTTCCTTCATGCTGTGATGACTCCGATCCTCTCTGACAAGTAGTACTGCAGGAGGGACCTACAGTAAGGAAGAGTTAACATCCAGATTTTCATAGACACTGAGCAACACAGCTTCATCTGCCTCCTACTGTCTTCTGTGTGACAGAAGCCACACACCTGTGGGGTGAAAGTCTTCTTTCTGAGTCCCTGAAGTCGTTTACTTTTACATTTACTTCATTTAGCGCAAAAATTTTCAATGTGCTTCCAAGTGCCATTGGGACCTGTGTGTCAGTACACACGGCCTTCTCACAGTTTTACCCTGTGTGTTTCCATGTGTCCTGTCCAAGGCTCACAGACGCTTTAGTCTGTCTTCATATAAAGTCTTGAATCATGGGTTTGATTCTCTGGGAGGGCCCTGAGCACTGCGTGTTACAGATTAATACTGGTACTTAACTGTTGAGCAGCTCTTTGTAGATTTGCGCCCTGTTCTGTACCAGGGACAGGAGACCCTCTGCTCTGCCACACCGACTCCATCAGTCTTGCTCTGCCTTGTTCAAAATGATAGATCTTTTCCATCACCGATGCCTGAGAGCTAAGCCCTGGAAATCCTATGCTCCATGAAGCCTGCCGACAAGGAAATACATGCTCCATATCACCTGTGCCTTGAGGAATGAAGGCATATGAAAGGCTGGGTTCAGGCTGCATTATCAGATTCAAAGTGGAAACTAAAGAGAGAGAAAGGTCTGAAAGATGAGTCAGCCAGGAATGCCTGTTGCTTTCACCTTTGATCCACGTGGTGCTTTGATGTGGTATTTCAGTCCTTCAGACAAGGTAACTTACCCTCTTCTGCAGCTCATGGCACCTCCGATGGATATAAATGAGGCACCAAGCCGTGCTCCTCGGCTTTCACTGAGGCACTGCCAGTTAGCGGCATAATTCAATCCCAGCTCCCTTCCCATCCCCATTTTTTTCTCTGCCTGCAGAGTCTAAAAGGAAATTCCCTCAAATAAATACAAAAGCACTTGATGTTCATCTAATGGCATTTCGGGGAAAGGAAGCATGAAACCACAGAAGTTATTCATCCCCATAAAATGGTTTTATCAGGGGCCCAGAACACGATTCCTTAGCCTGAGGAGGTCTGATCTTCCTTGTGAGATGTAAATGCATGACATTATGTGCAGAATGGGTGCTGCTTAAGAACCCAGATAGATACAGAGCAGGCATGTGGGAATGATCAGCATAAAATATTTCCTTTTAATGATGTGCACACTTCTGCTCCTTTGAGGGAGAACAATATGTGCACTGAATACTGCAGCACATTCTTCTAGTCATATGGAGGTCTTGATCTGCTGGGGAGGGCTCAGACTCGAGATGTTATTCATATCACTGACTCAGCCAAAGGTTTGCCTCTCCATCGCTCACGATCACTCAGCCTCCCTGTGCCAGGGTTTTCCCACCTGCAAAATGGAAACAAAGTTCATGTCCATGGGTTCACCATTTGGGCAATGAGCTGAGCTGGAAAACCTGGCTCCAAACTCCCTGGAGTTTGCTCCTCTCTGCAGTCAGCAGCAGCACGGAGTTTATTTTCCTCCCGTAAGATTATCCCTGCTTCTTCCTTCCCTCTCACAATAGCACCAGCGTAAGCCTGAAGTCCCGAACGCAGGAGGACTGAATTGTGTTCAAAGGAGCCCAAAACCACTGCGGGAACGCAGGCTTTCTTGCCAGGGGCCTGGGTATACAGCCGAGGGGTCCCGCTGGGTTGGAAAGGATCTGTCAGGCTCAGCTGCGGCAGTCCGAGGTGGTGGCACCAGACACTGCTCCTCCGCTGGAAGCTGCTGTCACAGCCCGGCAGCTATCACAGAAATCACAGCTCGCGGCCACTGCAGTTCACAGTTCATTGCCGTAAATTAAATCACCAGCGTAAGGTAATACAGGAGACTGGGAATTGCAGAGGCCAAGGACCTGGCAGACATTTGTGCCTCTCTCCCCTTCCATTATGAAAACAGAGGCTTACACCTTCGCTGCCCCGGGAAGATTTGGCACAGTTCGTCCGTCGGAGTCCCCACAGCTTGCTGGAGGTCACGCAGGAAATGCGTGTCGGCACAGATCATCGTGCAGGGTGTTGGATTTGCATCTCTGGAGGCCCAGGCAAACACCCCCCCATCAGACCAACCTTTTCCTCCGAGCAGGGGCTGGCTGTAAGCATCGCCCCCGAGCCCTTCGGTTACCACCGCTGCTGCCTGCCAGGTGCCTGCGCCTGTCAAGCCGCCTTGCGAGCGGCTGGCTCGTGTGTTACGAGGACCGTTTTTCTGTAGTTGCCTTTCTAAAGCCCTGTTGAAAAATCTGTCCCAAAGAATAGAAAGAGAGGTATTAGCTTAAACAAGCACTCCTTAACGTGCGCATGAAACAAGCCCTGGAAAGGGAGCAGAGCTGGAGCTATTCTTACATGCTACCTCCTGTGCAGGCTTTAATTGCACGTTATTAGTTAATCCTTTGCTCTTCAGACCAAACAGATCCATTTCAAGACACTTGTGTTACATAAACAACCAGAAACCCTTCTGGATGAGTGTGTGTGTACACATCCACCCAAGGGAGCGTCGCAGACATGTCGGAGATTCTCATTTCCATGTGCTAGAACGGACAGAAATCAGTATTCGTTGTGTGGCTTTGTTGGGCTGTTTTGGAAATTGGTTTTACAAAGTCCACATGGGAACCCAAAGAAAATTGCCTAGCTCTTGGTTAAGTTAGGAACAGGAGTGGCAGGAGTGCAGCAGGAGTGCTCTCAGGAGTGGCAGCTGGAGGGAGGCAGATATTTGCAGGACTGCCCTGAGGTACAGGAGGCATCTCACTGAGGTGCAGTTCATAACATAGACCCCGGCAGGAGGGAGATTCCTCCTCTCACCCACCAGCTGTTTGTGTCTGCTGCCACCCCCCTGCGCTTGCTCTGCTGTCAGACCACGCACAGATTAGATATGCAATTCTGGGTCTACAACTATTAGCGCTCACTACAGTGATACGGTTTCACGGTTGCTCTATAGACAGCATCATTCTGGAGCTGGAGCTGTGAAAACAAAAAGAAACTAACAGCAGAGCTGGAGGAGAGGGTGAATGTTCTTTGTTCAGGGCTTTGAAGTCTGTAACGCAGCTGCCATCTTGCTTTAAAAAAAGAGAAAAGTTATCTGGAAACAGAAATGAGGGAGAGAAAGGTGGAGAAGCAAATGCAGGGAGCACAGAAAGGTGTTTGCAGGTCTCTGTTGCCCTTGGACCACACGTTTAGGAGAATCAAACACAAATGCCGCTCTGTCGTTCTTCAATTCAATAGGAAAGCAGGCGGCTGGTCCTGCGGGGAAGAGGACGGGGTAGCTGGCAATCCGTGCGGCAGGGAGACCTTTTGAGCTGGATCTGGAGCCAGACTAACTATTGCCCAAAGTCGTCTCTGATATAACACTGCCAAAAGCAGCTCAGCATTCTTCACCTCCCTTGAGCTTCGCCAGGGACAAACCTGGCCAGGCTGTGCTCAGCCCGGGTAATCCGGCTGTGGTAGGACCCAAACTCAGCAAACCAAACAGCCTGCCGGGCACTTGCCAACCTGACACGTCTGAGTTCACGAACTGCAGATGGTGCTGGCCTGGGTGTTTAATTTTCCCATTTCCCTCGACATCCCTGAGCAAAGTGAGTCAAGCGTGCCTTACCACAGCGCCTGGGAGACCGCGGGCAGGAAGGGATCAAATTTTCCAGTTTTGCCTCAAGCGTGTCACCACATCAGCAGACAACTCCTTTGCCTAATGCCAGTGTATTGTGTGTCACCTTATATTTCACACGATACAACACAGTCCAGTGATCCAAGTCCCTTCTCTTGCCGGCCGACTGGTATTTATGGAGATAGCAATTACCAGGAAGCCCAGATTTAGGGCACGCAAGGGCTGGTGGTGGCGCAGAGCCCTTGCTACTGGTGGGTGGGATTCCTTTACCTCTCCCTGAACTCCTGCCAGGCCACTCAGCACATCTCCAGCCGCAAGAAGTTTGCAGCTGTTTTGGTTTGAAGCACCAGAGGAGGGGGAGAAGCGGGGGAGGCTCTATCAGCTCTTCCCAGGGAATGCGGTTCAGTTCCTCGCACCTCATCTTCGGTCAGGAAACCAAGATGGGGATAGGCAAAGCTGCTGAGCCTACTTAGACAGAATACCTCAAGAAAACATGCGGAGCCAAATTATGTCCCATTAACTTCTCCCAGCCCACCATCTTCCACAGCTATGCTGCAGGGAAAGCAGGTCAGCATTTGGACCATTACCTAGGCCCCCTGCTACTGAACACCTCCCGGTCTCTAACATGTTCTCATTCGCAATGGTGGAGAAAGCCACTGCTGTTAGCTGGGACACTGAATCACCAAGAATAACCCAGATTCAGGCACCCTAAATCCCACCGTGGTCCTTGTGTTCAGTGTTTTCTGCTGGCCGAGTGCTTCTGATGGCCTGTTCTACAGATTTTAAGGGGGACACGGTGGACAGAAGCCAGGGCGGACATTCCCATGCAAGGAAAATGGGGTGGTTGTGTCAGAATAACCAGCCAGCCTGGACTGGCACAGGCTGGATCCATCCCTCCTTCAGGTACAATTTGGACTGGGGTTTCTTTTTTTCCTGCAACTCAGCTCAGGGCTCCAAGGATCCCGGACCCTCTGTGGTCAATGGCGGATGTACTCCAAGCACGGGAAGATGTGACCACCCCTGCAAAGCACAGCCAAAGGGCACTGGACTGTCTTTCCCAGGAGGGATGCAACAAGGACAGCAGAGATGGGGCCATACACCCTGGAGACCACAGAGCCTCCCAGATCAGCCTATACATGGCAGCACTGAGGTGGGAGATCAAAATAACCCCCTGCCCACTCTGACCACTGCTGCCATCATTCACAGTGCTGTCGATGGTCCTCTCCCAGCAATGGGGGTGAGCAGGGAGTTCAGGGCACAGACGATTGAAGGGGATATTCACTACCACTGCAGACCAGCTGGAGCCCACAGGCAACAGGTGAAGGGTCCTGGCCTAAAGCCAGCCACTGGGACATCAGTGGGACGTAAACTAGTTGAGTCTGGGCTGCATGAGTCATCCAAGGTCGGACATCCATGTCTTCAGAGGGATCAAACAAGGATAGCTTGGAGAAAAACTGATTGTCAAATCAGCATCACGCTCCCTTGCCTCAGTTTCTTCATGTATAAACTGGGGACAATAAGACGTGTTCCCGTGAGGCCTTGCTCTGTGGAGTGGAACTTCACAGATGGTAGTAAAGTGTTTCTAGAGATGCTGTAATTCTTTTATCGGAGCAACAGGAAGAAAAGAGAAAAAAACAAGAGCAGTTCCTTTCTTGGAGCTGCTGTTCTGCTGTTCCTTGCAACCCCTTTGTTGTTATTTCAGATGCATGGTTTGCTCTTTTTTTTTCTTTTTTTACTGTGATGCTATTTAAGGCAGAAAGGGGATTTCATCATCTCCCCATGGCCATTCTCAGCTGCAGCTCTGACCCCCCCCTCCCCGCCTTGCTCCACTTGGTCTAATAAACTTTTTTTTTTTTGCTTGGTCTAGTTTCCTTCCTTGCGCTCTTACATCATCTTTGTACTTATCTCAGATTCTAGCATTTCCCATTTCTAAGCACCTCTGAGAATAGCAATAAACACCATGTATGGCAGTATCTTGGCTTAATACGTCAGCTGCAAGCAGCAGTCCTAAGTGACAGAAAACCAGTCTGGAAATCTAGGATTCCTTCTTTAGAGGATACCCACTTGCTAGCCACTTGGCACCGGTTCATTAAGAAAATCAGTATTTACAGCTCCTGATTCTACAGGAAAATCCAGGCCAAAAAAGTGATTTGTTAAGTAGGAACCTGCTCTTATGTGCCCTCTGCTGCTCCCAAATGGCATTGAAATTAGCAGGGTCATTCCTTCTCTCCCTCTTGTTTCAGAATGATTTATGGCTAAATGCTATTCATTATAAAGCAGAGTCAGACTACCGTGCAAGATAATACTCATTATGCAGACTTTCTGACTAGATTTTTTTTCACTGTTTCATTGATTATTTTTACATCGTAATGTGCAAAAACCTATTCATGTCTTTATTAGCCTGACTTGTTTCCTACGTTTATGAAAAAGATCTTTCTTTGATAATAGTTGTTATTGCTGGAATGAATGTCAGACTGTGATCTACTGTAATACATCTTTCTGAATTGCCTTCTCTAATTTTATTAGTTGAAAAAAACACCACCTAATTTAAAGAGATAAAACCTTCTGGAAGTGGAACATTGCCACTAATTAGGATAACAAGAACATAGGTATGAGTTGCTGGGATTACTGGAGTCTAAGCTTCTTTTTCTAACATAAGCACAGGCATCTTTTTCTGGAACAGTCTTCCTTCTCTTTCTGAAATTCTACTGCTTTTGGGGAAACCATTGACATTAATCTCCTTATCTGTGATTCCCTTGGGAAAAATGCTGACCAGGACTCAGCAGCTCCAGATTCAGGTCCTGCGTTTGCTATAAATACCCTGTGTGACCTTGAGCAAGCCACTGTTGTTCTGTGACTTGGTTTTTCCATCTGTAAAATGGCAGTAATGATGAATCCTGTGTTTTATTGCCAGCTCTTACATTATGCATATCTGCAGGGGAACTGCTCAGTGAATCTCTTCATGGCTTGGTTCCTCACCACTAAAAGAGGAATAATAATACTTCCCTTGCCTACTTATTTTGATTACAATCTCTTCATGTATGCATGTACTTGAAGTACTGTGGGACTCTGCCACAGAATGCCAACAACACATTTCCCTCCTCTCTTACTCCAGACACGGTACTGTTTGACCCTCAAACGTGGGTTTGCAGAGTAGCTTCGAGCTACCTCCCCTCAGCACTCCAGTGTTTCAGCTGCGGTGGCTTGACCTCTCAAGGAAAGCTGCTATATTAGTAACTAAACTGATCAGCTTGCACTAAAGCACATGAGAAGCACTCAGAGCATACTGTGCTAGCTAAATTGCAGAGTAACATCATTGCTATGGTCAATAGCAAACAGCTAGGGGACAGAAACTCTTGAATTCACACTGCTATTTCTGTGGATGAACATCTAACCACTGCTGTACATCCAGCTCCAAAACTTTTGCTCAGCTAAACCATACATCCATGACAGCTAGGCATCCCATCTTGAGCTAAAATCTTTGTATATATATCTTACAAGAAAGAGACCAGTGACAAATTTTTACATTTGATACATCAATTTAAATACAGAATATCTTTACATGACTACTGGAGAGGTAATTAGGATAAGCAGAGATATAAATGCCTACAATGAGCAATATTTTATCTTTGCTGCAGAGGTGACCTAACACCATGGTGACACAGAAGATTTAATATAGTGCCCAGCTGAGTAGAGGAACTTTGCACAATATTAGATGACAAACTTGTTCCATTGTTGAAGTACCATAGGCATTATGAGCCTGTCATGAGACTGGGGTACGAGCTCATAGACTGTAACTCTTACATCTGCCTTTGAATAAGGTTGCCTGTCTAATTATGTATGTGAAGTATGTCTGCCTGTAAACACCACATTTTTGCAGCTGACTTTTGATTAAAAAATTCCTTGCACCCCTCCAAGCAGACACAGCAGTCTTCACTGCCTACCCAGCTTGAAGTAAAACTTGATTCCACCTGGACTGATTGCATTTCAGCAGCAGGAGAGGAGTACAGACACATTTGCCGGATCCATGCTACCATTTTTCAGTGTGCAGAAGAGCAGCTGAACTCAAGGCAGCATCGGAGTGTAGAGCAAAAGAGGACAGAGCCCGCTCAGAGATGTGAATTTCTTTTATAATTTAAACATCCATTACTTAGGGTCTCTGTATGACCAACTTATTATTCTTTTTCAGATGTTCTTCTCTAATTCATTAGATTCTACACTCTGCTGTTAAAATTCTGGTAAAGTTAGATCAATATGAAAAGACAGTTTGTTCAACTGCAGTTTTCCAGGAAGAGTACATAATGTCAACAGTTTGAACCCAGGAAATAACAGTTCTCCTCTGTTTATCTTTCCAATGGGTGCATTCAGATTATAGCTCATCAAACTGAAGAAATTATGGGCAACTATATCTAATTTTCTTTTAAGAAAGTTGGAATACCAAGAGCTGGTTAAGAAACCAAGGGACTGAATTTTAAAAATAGCATAGGCGATTCTTACTCACATCTCTCTGCCTTGCAGCACCACCTACAGAGAGGCTGCCAGAATCACACCCGCTGCCAAAACTCGGGAAACTCCCAGTTCAGTGGCCAAACAGATCCTGGTCCAGTGATTAACACGCTCTGGAAACCACGAGTTTGACAGCCCTTAAGCCTGAAAATCTTCTGCTACAGGCTAAAGGCAAGAATATGGTCTATTTTTGCAAGAGCCCCTCAATTCTCATGCAGAAAATGCACCTCTTAGCAATGACAGAGCTAACCCAGCCACTTTGATGATTTTTTTCTTTAGAAACTTTCCTGCAGATAAACTTTTCTGGCAGCCAAGTGTCCCAGCTGCACAAGGATGGTGGGATTTTCCAGAGCAAACTGCACTTAACGGTCCATTAATCCTACCTTTGGCATTGTTCAGGCTTCAAAAGACTGCAATATTTCACCTCCTCCGTGTATCTACTCAATTACACAAGATAAAATGTTGTGGAGATTGACCTTCATCTGATCACTGAAGCATAAGGTCTGTTTGCCCTTGACTTAGCCTGGGTAGCCGAACAGTGGTGGTACAGGGACGGGACTGCCAGAAAAGAGTTTGCAAGCACAGTTTAAAAGCTAGCTTTTGAAATATGGCTCTGATTATCTTCCCATTTAAAAAAAAAAAAAAAATGCTTAGCTATTCACCTCAAAATAGAATGCTCTTCTGAAATGTGGAGCATTGTTGTCTTCCTCCAGAAGCTTGATCCAAATGCCACGGTAGTGACTGGAAAGTTCCCACCATTTTGGATCAGGCCCTGGCTGTGGGAGGCAGTGGGTGCAGGAATGTGCCTGTGCAGGCAGCATTGCTATCTCATTGCTCATTAAGAACAGCAGAAAAGAACAGGCATTGAAAAAGCAGATAAAAGGGCAAAGGAAGACACAGGCTCCAAACCTATGGCAGTGAGCTTTAGCATCGAGAAGCAACAGCCCAAAATATTAACAGTATACTCTTTGAAAGATGTATTTAGGGATATGTGCTGTCTTAGGAGGGGAAAATACGATCCTTTTCATTAATGCATCAAGTGCTACCTTATAATGCGTTTGTTTGCCCTTGCCATGCCTTTAGAAAAGACATACCAGGACCCCATTCCTCTGACGGTTAAACATTTTCTTCTAATTTCCAGCCTACATTTATTCATTATGAGACGGAATAGATCTACTAGTTGTTCTTTGTTTAGAAAACTAGTTACTTTACAAAGTCATCAGGTTAGTCTAGCACTATCCACCTTCAGTAAAGGCATGTTGTATTTTAGCCCATTTCTATCTGCCATCATCTGGTATTATTCTTTCCTGCTGAATTTATCCAAAAGTCTTGTATTTTATTTGGATCAGACTTCAATCATTTTTCCTCTTTTTAAATGCTGGAACAATTTTTCCTGCTCTCAGCTTGTGTTGTGTTGCTCCTGCAGTGCTGTTGTTACACAGCCAGATATAATCTTGATAGGCCAGTGCTGTTAGATGTCTGGGTCAGAAATTAGAATATTTCAGTTGAAAGGGATGTATAACGATCATCTAGTCCAAATTATCGTCACATTATGATCTTTATGATTTGTTCCACTTGGATGAGATAATTTCTATCCCCATGCACTCATTTCCTCTATGTATATTTCCACTATATGTTATGCACTCATTTGTGTCCTGCCTCTCCCCCTTTCATCACCCCTACCTCTTCTCTCCTTCGTCTCCTGGTATGTGCGCCTGAAGAACATTTTGCTATTTGATTTAATTTCCTTTGCGAGGTCTAACTCGGCTTTGCTTCTGGCACATTTCCCTTTATGCCTACACTTCCTAACTTCTAAGATGTAATTTTATTTGATTAATCCTTTTTTCCATCCCTTCTACTCCCTTTGCTTATTCCTAATATCCACTTTGAAGTGGTTATTCACCAAGTTACGTCTGGACCCCTTCCTTACAGAGTTTTATCCCTCTGTGTACAAGTCCCAACTACTTTTATACCCTCTGCTTAAATTCCAAGCCTGCCCAACATTCAAACCTTTATAAGCTGTCAAAAATCAGGAAGTAAAAGACATTAATTGCTGGCGTATACCAACTCCCAGCACATTAGGCTTCCCATTGGGTTCATGTTTGCCATCCCACCGTGTGAGATATTCCAACTGGTTTTCTCCGTGCACACATCCAAGCTAAAAGATGATGGGGAGATCGCTGACGGCAGGAGAAATTCCTCTCGACCTACAGCCACAGCAGCAGTGCCAAGAGAAGGCTGGAAGGTCATTAGCTGAAACTGTTCTCATAGAATAAAAAATTGTTACAGTAGATTAAAAATTAGCATGAAGAAATGAAGTACGTACATATATTTTTAAAGCCTCTGACAGGCAGCCAAAATGAAAACAGATTTCACCAGACCACGAAAAATGAAACGCGTGCGTTAGTCCTTGTATGACTGGAGCTTATTTCCTTGCTAAATTCCAAGTTTCAGGTCTCTCCTGCTGAGGCAGAAGGGCTGCTGAAGAAAACTCCCCAAATGTCTTATAATAGCAAAGGAATACTTGTTTCTATTTCTCACTGCACGAGTTTGCCCAGGCGGTTAGATAAAACAGGGTAACATTTCCAGAAAATGTGGTTGTGATTATAGTCACTGTTCCTACCATATGTGTAAACAGTAGTTGTTTGGGGGGTTCCTTTGAGAGTTTAAGCTAGGGACTCTCCTGACGACCAGCGTGCAGCAGCTGCCCTGGCCATGCCGGGGCCATGTTGGACGTCCCCCGGCGTGCGGGCGCAAGTGCGGACCTGGCGCGGGGCGCGCCGGAGGGAGCCCCAGCCCCACCTCGTGTCACGTCGGCCCCACTCGGGGGACCCCGACCGGCCTGACAGAGCAGCAGGGAAAAAATCGTTTCAGTTCGCCTTATTAAAAAGCCTGTCTCAAAAAGGCAGACTCAATATTGTTGTTTTAAACAGCTTGTTCATTTTCAGGGAACATCCTGATTTTTGAATGGTTGGAGCCAGCAAAAAGAGCTGTACAAGGGTTTTTGGAAAACAGAAAATTCACTGAAAGGAAACTGGGGGGAAGGTGGGGAGATGCAGAAGAATAAATGGAGAAAGAGAAGCCATAAAACCAAAATGGTCATAACTACAGTATTTTGCTTTGAACCAAACTTGTGCCTTTTGGGGATGATTTGAGGATGCTGCGCAGCAGTGAGAAGGAGCAAGTTTACTGAAAACGCTATGGAAATGTTAGGGCTTCTTTGTACGAAGCCAGTTTGCCCCGTTTCCCGCCAGGGAAAGGCAGGGCTCCAGCCCAGCGCCAGCGAGGGAGCCCAGGGCAGGTGTGGAGACACGGAGGCTGCCATTTCTCATGGGCCCACACCTGGCTGTCATTATGGGACCCCAACATATGGCACTAACGCCCACATCCCCCGCTACGGCCAAGCGAGTCAGAGGGCTGGGGTTCGTCAGCCCTAAGGGGGTTTCACAGCCGCTGGCTGTGGGCTTTTTCTGGCTCCCGCCCGGCTTCAGGAGGGCCGGAACGCTGGTGCGGCGGCCGGCGGGCCCGGACGGGGCGGCGGGAGGCGGGCGGGGCGGAAGGCGCTGAGCGATGCACAACGCGGAAGTGAGCCGGGCCGTTGCTGGGGCTGCAGTCGGATCCGGGGGGGGATGGATGGGGCCGGCGGCCGGGGGGGCCCGGCGGGCCCGGCGCTGGGGGTCTCCGCCCGGGCCCTGTGAGCGGCCAGCGGGCGTCGCCGGGGGCGGCCGCCGTCTCTGCCCGCGGGCCCCAGGCTGAGGTAGGGCCGCGGGCCCAGGGCCCGGCAGCGAGGCGCCGAGCGGCCCCGGGGCGAGGGGCCCCGGGGCGGTAGGCCATGGCCACCCGGCGTCTAACGGACGCGTTCTTGTTGTTGCGGAACAACGCGGTGCAGAGCCGGCAGCTGCTGGCCGAGCAAGTGAGTAGTTACGGCTCCTCCAGCCCTCTGAGTTCACGTAGCATGGCTGCTGCGGTGAGTCTCCTCCCTTCATCCTACTGTACCTTGCTGCGCCTCGGGCTGCCAGGCAGCCGTGCTGTGTGCCCCGCTCCTCCCGTCTGGCCCTCCAGCCTTCCCCCATCCCCCCCCCCCCACCTGCCCCGGCTCTCCCTAGCTCCCTTTCTCCGAGCCCTCTCCTCAAAACCCCACCGTCCTCTGTACTTTCTTCCTCTGCCCCTCCCTCCCCACCTTGTTGATCCCTTTTTCCTACTACTTCACGTAAAATGAATAGAAGAGGTCTGTCTTTGTGCTGATCACATCTCTATTTGCTTCATGAATAATAAATACGCTTATTGTTCTAATAACTTCATGTTAGCATTGACATGAGGTTTTTTGTCCACTGTGCTTTTTGATGTCTCCTTTCCCCAAGGACAAAAATCCTGGTTATTTCATAGAGCAGAACTCTTCTATTCACTTCAGTGTGGGCACTGTTAAATACACTGGTGTAGATTATTCTCATTGCTTGAATTTTTCCATAATTTGCTCTGATGTCCATTGCCCTCTTTATTTTTTTTTTTTCCCCAAATACAAATAATACTGAAAGTCATCTGTGAGAGAGGGGAGTCAGTAGATTCTAGAATGAGTCCTCATTACAGAAATTTCAAAAAGCTATTTATTCAGTAGCAGTTTATGCAGCTTTTTCTAAGTTTTGAGCTAGTCAGACTGTGATGGACTGCTTGGCAGCTCAGCTCTACTGAGGCTTTTACACTTCCTGTTCAAACTTATAATTTATTTGTAATAGTCACCAGTAAATATCTGCTGGCAGTCTCATCATTGTAAATTGCTTTGCATTAATGCATTTTTGTTAGGAAAAGCAGTACTTAGTATGGCAAACTTTATTTCAACTGATGAGTTGCTGTTGAATGGTCTTTGTTCATTGCTAACGCTATTACACCTGTGTCTAACAAGCTTTGTATTAAATTGTATTTGCAGAACAGGAAATGTCAATAGTAATGTGTATTATATATGTTTAATTTGGCACTGCATTTAGTTCTTGTTAACATGGGTTTTTGCCAATATCAATATCACTTTTTTTAGATCCCTGGATTTTTTTTTTAAACATCACCAAGAAAAGTTAGTGATAGTTTAAACTCGCATACAGGCTACTGAGCAGTGAAACTACACTTTTACTCAGCAGTGAGTGCAATAACACTTAGCACTTGCATAAAATGTTTATTTACAATGTTTGTTAACATTAATTGAAGCTATTTTCTAGGATGCTCATTCAAATGCAATCAAAGCTAGCGGTGATTGGAAATTGTCACTCTTGTGCAGTGGAGGAAGTTAGTCAATGGCTCGGTCTTGATCCTGGTGGACAGTTGAGTTCCGTAGCTAGTTGCAAAACGTGCTATTTTAGCAAGACGTGTAAAGATGGTAGTGTGAGCTATTCACCTTTCATGTTTCTAAGGTGCCTATCACTGTCAGAGTTGCAGCTAATTACCTTTTCTTTTGGGCGGTATCCCCAGAGCAGAGCTGCTGCATTCCAGTGGGGCAGTGTTGCAGACTCTAGCTTGTAGTACTTTGGCTTACCTTAGTTCACTCTCTAGGCTTCACCTGAAGAAATCCTTTACTAGGAGAGTGCTCTGTCAAAAATTGCATTCTGCCCTGGATGCATTCTCATGTGGACAGTCTACCACTCCTTAAACTCAGATAATCAAAGTAGCATTCCTAACAGTGTAGTCCTATTTCAAAAGCTTGGTATAGGATAAAAGAGATCACTAGTTGAAGCCTGCTGCCTTGTTAAACCACAAGTATTTTGTCCTTGTTTTAGATCTGATATGCTTGCTTTATTAATCTTTCAGTGAAATATCCTATTGCTCACACACACCCTCTACAGTACAAAGACTGATGGAGAAGGTGCAGATATGTTGCAGATACTAGCCTTCTGTATTTTTTCAGATGCATGTAGGAATAACGTTATCTGAAACTAGAGCATAATTGAAGTGTGTATAAAGTGAGCGTATACTACATTTGCTTTCGTTTTGTCTTTTGCTGTCTGTGATATCCTGTGATAACTGGGGTGCTTGTCAGCAAATGTCTTATGAAAGCTTGTGTGTGCATCCTCCAATCATAATCAAACCTTCTAACTCGCCAGTGGATGTTGAATACTGCAGTCAAATTGCCCTTGCTGTCACACTTCAATATATCCTATTGCAGTTTTTCTACCTGAAATTTTAGTAACTAGAAACTTCCTTGTGCAGTAGTTTTGGAAAACAAACCAAGCTCTTAACTTGGTCTCTTATGTTCTTTCTGTTTACCAAGCAACTGACATATTTTTTTAAAAAAGCTTGTGCATCAAGCAAAATGCTGACTTAAAAAGTACAATATCATGATGTATTTATTGAATAGTTGTGTTTTAAAAGCCAATTTGTTTTGTTCTTGGTAAACCATCATGCTTAAAAAATAAATTAGTATTTTCTCAGCTGACCATACCCTATATCTGTCCTATGTGTCTCTTTTCCCTTTTATCTTTTGCTGTCTCTAACTGGATGGGGCTGATGGGATCCACAAATCACTTCAGGAGCTGGATGAGGTATTGTTTTTCACATTCTATTCTGCCATGGTGCATCAAGTGTACCTCATTGAGCTAAAATGTTCCTTTCTTTATTCTGCTATTTTATTAAATTTAATTATATAGGATGAGGTGTCTCTGTGTACAGTAGAAGAACAAGGCTGCATAGAGAAGACAAGCATTTAGTGATATAATGTTACATTGTTAATAGATACATGTATAAACTAGTCTGAGTTATTGTGTATATATGGGATATAGTGACTTTATACAATGAAGCTATTAACTATTTTTAATGCTATACATAAATTGTACAAACTTTATTGGTCAGGAAATAAGGTCAGGAATAAAAAAAAACAGGCTTTCAGGAAAGAATTGCCCAGGAAGGAAGAGGGATTGTTTTTTAAAAGGGGAGGGGGTGGGGAACCACAAAGCTTTCCAGGCCTGATAAAGGAAAATTAGAAATCTGGGAGAAACTAGGAAGTGAGGTTTTTGTATGAAATCTTTTTCCCTGAGAACAAACAGTGAAGTAATTAGGTATGTTTCAAGTGGTATCATTGACAATGCCTTCTTATATATTATATTTGTCTTCGAAGTCCATCCATTCCCCTGCCTTCCTCTCAGAGAAGGAAGATGACTGGAAGCATCTATGGCACCAGTGCTAAATGTTGCTCTGTGACCCTGCACACTGTTAGGTGTGTATCATACTCAGCCTTAAATTGGAGAATCATAGGCGTACTTGTTGGAAGGAACCTCTGGAGATCTTCTAGTTCAAGCTCCTGCTCAAAACAGGACTATTGGTAATCTATATAGGGTCATCCATGACTTTTTTTTAACCAAGTCTTGAAAACCTCCAAGAACAAAGATACCATACTTCCTCTGGACAACCTCATCCAACACTGCGCCATTGTAGAAACAGGTTTTTTTCTATCTGCACTATAGCACTGAGTCTATTTACACAAGTTTCTAAACCCTACCAAGAAAAATCTTCTGATCTGTTGAAAGGTCAGTAGCACTAATACTGTCTGTAAAAGAATTCTTATTGAGGGTGAAGAGCACATTTTACTGGTAATGATATCAAAGCAGATAAATCTGTACGTGTATAGTCAAGATCAGACCATGGCTTTTGGTTTTTGCCAAACTGAGGTTTAAAAAAAAACAAACAAAGCCAAAACAAACACCCTGCACATTATCTTCTTATTCCTTCATAGCTGTCATATTTTAAGCTTTCTTGAGGTTGAAGTTATTCAACCTGCATCCAAAAGTATTATTTGAAAAATAAGATTCTGATAGATTTCATACAGGTATTTTGTGACACTAAAAAATACTTTTAGGAAAAAAATACATAACTAATTAAAACCTTTTAATATTTGAACCCTACAAATTGGATTCTATTCCCAAAAATAGCCTCCAAAAAGTATATCATACCCTTCTGCAACTACAACTGTGCTGCTGTACATCAGTGTGCATCAGTGTCCAATAATATAAACCCCTGATTTGTTGCACCTGAGTTATTCAAATTATGGCTATTAATTGTGATAAAGGGTTTCTTTTACTCCTTCCCTATCTCCAGCCTTCTTGTGGATCTGTTGAAAGCTGTGTATAAGCTGGCTGGCGCATTGTCTTATTTACTCTCTGACAATCTCTGCAATTTTCTGGAGAATTATTTGACCCATTTTCCTGCAAGTTTCTTTATCTCAGACCATATAGCTGAAGCAGCAAGCATGTATCATTGTGATATAGGGAAGTGTGGATTGGTCACTGCCTTGGCTATTTTTGTTTAGCACCTTTTAATTTCTGTTAAATAATTTAACAATTTCAGTTGCATGTCAGTTTGCAAGAGTGTTTGTTCTTCAGCTGCCTAGTAGGTGAGTGTCTGGCTAAATACAATATTGCTTGAGAACAATCATGGGATACTATTTTCATTTCTTGGAGATATAATAACCATTTTTATTTGGAGATTTTCCCAAATGAGATTTTCAGACTTGCCTGGCCCAGTATAAACCATGCTACACCATTGCTTAGGGATCCCTTGGCTGTGAATCATTGTCTAATACAACATTCTCATGTACCAACATGAGAATTACTTGAATTCTCACTGCAATACCATATTTTCTCCTTGAAAATCTGCTAAGAATTTGTTCTAAGAGTAACTTTCATCTTTCAGATGCCGTAGGAAGTGGGAGGATGTAGGTCATTAGTGTATAGGGACAACCAGGAGACGTGGAGCTTGATCATACCCACATCATGCGCAAACACATTTTTGAGGTTAATTTTTATGGGAAGGCATACCTGCACTTTTTCCTAATGCTCAAGGATTTGGATCTGAGTACAATTAATTTGCTTCTTTTCTTATCTTCTGTAGCTTGCTGATGATCGTATGGCACTGGTATCGGGAATAAGTTTAGATCCAGAAGCAGCAATTGGAGTAACTAAACGCTTACCTCCCAAATGGGTTGATGGAGCAGACGAAGTAAGTTGTGTGGCAAATCCAACACAGAATTTGATTTCTCATGTAGGGATTTATTAGTGTTGTCAGTTACATTCTCAATGCTGTTAAGTTTTACGATAGAAGTAGTATTAGAAGAAAAATTAAAATAAGTGTGCTTTCTAAATTGACACCCTTGTTTAGAGGAAAATATCAGGCAAGCTGTGACTTATTATCTTGAAGGATATGTTGCAAGTGAGACAAAGGGAGGCTATCTAGGGCCAGAAATTCCAGAAGACTGGGTTTGCATTATCAGTGAGAGCCCAGTATTAACAATGCACTGGGACCATTAGAATAGACATGCTATAGCTGAGCGTTTAGACTTGAGACTGCAGGAAGGTCCTAAAACTCTTAGCAAAGCAAAGTTGTTCTCAGTTTGAAACTTAGAAGGAAGGGTACAAAAAAAATTAGCACTTCCAGCAGATTTTTTTGTTTGAACCCATTGAGGGGTCCAATTGAATAGACCCTAAAATGGCTGAAGGTCAGCAGTTCCCTATTTGAAAACAGAAGGTGTTAGTGTCTTCTGGCAGGAGAATTTTTGCTGTCTGGGCAGTACTGATGCCTTGCAAGTTATGGAAATATTTGGACAAATGCAAGGGAATGATTCTGGAAGCATCCACTTAAAAACCTCTTCCAGTATTTTGAGTGTGAAGCTATTCTTGACTTTCAGAGAATCCTTTTCAAATGTACTCTCAGAACACATGTTGGCTCATCAGTTTGTGCGTACCGAACCCATTGTGCAGAAAGGTGATCAGTCTCCTTTTTACTACGATAATAATCATCCATACAGATTTCTTTTTAATGACTTGTTTGAAAGCATGTCATTTTTCTACTGTTAAGTTCAGGCTGTTCTGTTTGACAGAGTTGAAGGTGTGACCTGAATCTTCATTTATATTTTTAGAAGTTGGCTAAACCTTCTTACTATGATATTAATTATATAATGATAAAAATATTATTCCAACTTAATGAAGCATATTTGAAAACAGCTGTCCTGCCTAAGATTAACAAGAGTAGGTTTAAAAAGTAGCAAACTCAAAGTGTATGAGAGTGTTCAGTTACTACTTTTTCAGCTTTTTATGTGGGTTTTTTAAATTATCTTTGGTCTGCTTTTTATGTTATATAGATTTCTTTCAATGATTTTTGTCTAGCATTTGTTAGAACCTTTTCCTCTGAAACATTAGTCACTTCCCTTTCTTCATGGTTGGGTTTTCTGTTTTAGATTCAGTATGATATCGCCAGGGTTAAACAAAAGATGAAAGAATTAGCCAGTCTTCATGATAAACATCTAAACAGACCAACACTGGATGACAGCAGTGAAGAAGAACGGGCAATAGAGATAACAACCCAAGAGATCACACAGGTACAGACTGCTTTCAATTCTAAACCTACAGTTTGACATATCTGTAATGCATCATGATGAGGCAGTGGTTTCCTTTGAGAAAAGTGTTTCTTTTGTAATCCGTATTAGTGAGCCAGAAGTCCTGGGCTCTGTGCTTGGTACTGCACTCACTGTCTCAGTGAACTTCTCAATGAGTCACTTAACCTCCCTGTTCTTTTACTTACCTGTTTGCTTTCCTACTTGGAATAGGATTGAGAGCCTTAATCAAACCATATTTAGAGATATCTTGGAGAAATATGGAGAGATAGAAAGATACATATGTATTCTAAGGCTTCCGGTCCAAGCAGTTATAATGAAGCAGATGTCTTTGGTTAGTAGTTGTGTTACTCTGCTACCCTGTTAATTTTAAGTTATTTGTTCATCTGTGTTCCGTGTTTCCATGTCTTTTTAAACATTGCACTGGGCAATAAGAAATTGATTTTAAAAATATAGCAATCAAAATATTAGTCTTCCATCTGCAACTTTTGCAATGTGATATTTAAAGTGTGTGTTGCTGTATGGTTTTCACTAATGGACTTGTTTTCTCAGTTATTTCACAGATGTCAGAGAGCAGTCCAGGTCTTGCAGAGCAGGTCACGTAGTTGTACAGAACAAGAAGCACGTGTTCTCAGGAATGTAGTGTCTTCCTTAGCACAGTCCCTTCAGGACCTATCCACCAACTTTAGGCATGCACAGTCTGACTATCTCAAACGTAAGCATAAGAGATACAGTAATACATGGGCAACTTCTCTGGAAACCACTAATTAAGATGTGCTTATTTTCTTGGTTGGGAAAATGGAAGCACAGAAGGGTTAAGTGATGCACACAGGACTACCAGAAGTATATTAGAGTGGAGGCTAGAATTTGGAAGTTTCTGGTTCAGAAACTTTGAACAGCCCATGTTCAAACTGCTTTATGCTACCTCTCTTTCGTATTGCTAAAAGAGAAATTTCATGGTTAAATATATCAACAAAACCAGTGTATTTCATCCATCTACATTTTTAATGCATCATTGCTTCTCAAATTGTGGTCTGCAAAGCTACTTCTGTTACACTGGTGAAGCAGCCATTGGTCTTCAGACATGATACCTGCTGTTGATTGGTTGTCTGTGATAGATAAAATTTCAAAAGATAGTCTGTGATAAATTAAAACTCTGCATCCATAAATAGATTGAAAGTGGAATATCCTCTGTTTAAAACTCTATAGTTGTGTGCAGTTCTATTTTCAGCTAAGTAAGATTAAAATAAACTTGGAAGAAACCCACAAAAATTTGATCTTCAAATTTAATACTGATATAATATTTCTTCCTCCCATGATATAAATGGCATGGGTGGAACATAAGATCACAATTCAGACAAGGGATGTTCCTAGGAGAATTTGTTAGAAAATAGCCTAGCGTGATCACACTTTAAGGCTCTTAACTTACCTAATTTTTTTAACTTCATGGAACTTAATGACTTAAAATCACTGATTTAATTGGAGTCTGGCAAGTCTGGTTGCATTTGTTATGCTTTGTTAAATGGTAAGCCTGTGTAACAGTTAAAATTTAGATACTGCTATTTATGTCATTTATTAGCCAGATTTTCTTTCTTGTGCTTTTCTATCTGGTGCTTCAGACCTTACTCTTACTCTGATTTTAGTGTGCGTAAATATGCTCAAACATAGTTTGTCTCTTACAGGCATGAAGAATAGAGAAGAAAGATCCAAACACTTCTTTGACACCTCAGTCCCACTGATGGATGATGGGGAGGATGATACACTTTACGATAGAGTAAGTTAAGATATTATTACACAAATTCAATACAAATAAACTTTTTAATGTACCTTTAATTTTAGTATGAAAATATCACAATGGTATGCCATGAGCACCAAGCTACATGGAAATTCTATTTCTGCAGATTTGTGTGATGCATTTTCCTAATGAGTATTGCTGTTGCGATGTTAAGACAATTGTGCCATCAGCCTTGGTATTGCAGTGTGAGGGAACTCAGTTTGACTACTGAATTGCTCTTACATGACTGACAGAGACTAGAAGGTCTGTAAATACAGTGCTGTCCTTTGTCATACCAGCTTTCTGGACAGATGCAGGAGAAATTGTTAGAAAATTGTGTGATTCTGAGTTTGGGTGGAAGGTGGTACTCTTTAAAGTGAACTTTGAAGTGTAACTGAAGATTTTCAGTATTACAAACTGTTGCAAATAATGGTGTAATGATTTGTTTCTGCACAGTTAAGTTGTTTTGTTTTAGAGCTGTACCAGCCCCACTTCTTTGTTTTACTCTCTTGTGGAGTTTGGGGATACTGCATTTCTAAGCAATGGTGGGATCTGTTCTATTGTGTCCTATCTAATAGTGCTGCAGAATACTCTTAACTGTAATGCTTAATGTTTAACTGAAAAAGTCAAGGCAGCTTTTCAGCTAATCTTGTGTATAACAGGTTTTTCACTTATCTCTAAATAAGAGTGATGAGGAAAGGATAGTGTTCAGTTGTGAATGGAGACATTCACAAAAACAGTAAGGTCTCTGTAGTTTATAAAAAAAAAAAATCAGAATTGCTGCTGTGTCTTTACACATTGGCGTTATGGGACTTTCTGTAATGCTGATCAATCAGTAGATATTCCATAACTACTAGACACTTGCATGTATTGGTTACATACACCAATAAAAACATTGGTTTAGGACAAATCTTATTTTAAAAAGTTGTTTGTGTGTTTGGGCAGGATGCAAAATTTACATTTTCTCTGCTCAAACTATAAATAGCTGTCCAAGTTATTTTAGTGACCCTGAAACTCTGTTTTTAAAATACAATAATTTTTTTTTCTTAGATACTTTCTACTAAGGAAATTCCAAAAGGACTGTTGTGTTATGAAATCTTATAATCCTTATAATTATTTCTAGTGTTTTCATGCTGTTAATGTTAGTTCAACATCTAAATCTTTTATTTCAACAGGGTTTTACAAATGACCAGCTAGCATTGGTGGAGCAAAACACATTAATGGTGGAAGAACGGGAACGAGAAATCCGCCAGATTGTACAGTCAATCTCCGATCTCAATGAAATATTTAGGGACCTGGGAGCAATGATAGTAGAACAGGTATGTTGACATCACAGTGTTAGTGAGAAATAGGAGATTCCATGTAGTGTTAAGACTTCCAGACTCTTCCTGTTGTAACATCCTGTTTTCATGTGCTTCTCGCTTTTCCTAACTTACCTCTTCAGGCTAAGGTTTCCTCTGCTTAAAATCTGCTAGAAGATGAGTTAATGAAAATAAATAAATAAAATTCAACTGGTTATGGGTGTTAGACTGAAAAAAACATAGAATGCCAAAGTTCTGTTGGTTATTTCTCCCAGAGATTCAGTTCAGGTGCTTTTGACTGACACATTTAACCTAAACTGGAAGTAAGGTGATTATTAAGGGATGTGATGTGAGATGGTGACAGAGCTGCCAGTTAGGCATTGAGCAAGGAGGTGGTTTAATGAAGTCCCAACTAGTTCTTCTGTAAAAGTTCATAGTTTATACATAGTTCATTAGCTGTTTGCTGTGAGTGTTGTTAATTACTCTGCTGTTCATAATAGTAATTGCTTTATGAAGTTCATTTAGGTTCAATTTGGTGCTCATTCTCTCCATTTTATTTAGGGAACAGTTCTAGATAGAATTGACTACAATGTTGAACAATCATGTATGAAAACTGAAGAGGGTCTAAAACAACTACACAAGGTAAGCTGAAGGAATACTTAAGCTGGTTTGCATATCTAATAATCTTTTATAATTTAATAGCCATTAAGTTATTCAGTCATTTTTCAATGGGACATTGTCCCTTTTAGAAATGATTGCTGTACAGTATAAAATGTCCAACTGTACTGTAGTAGGAACTTTCCGTATAACTTCTGTTAATGTCATGCTTGATGCCTAGTGTTAATTTCTTAAACAGCTTTCTGGGCATCCAAGCAATGTGCTTTGATCTTTATAGTGCTGACCTGGTGGGACCTATCTGCAATTCCTTCTCTGTTTGGAGAGCCCAGTGCTTGTGAAATAGGACTGGTTATTGGGTGCCTCACTAGAGATCTCAGTCAGTTGATATATCCTAGTTTGAAAACATTATCTCAATAGTATGAGCAGCAAGAATAACTTTTAATGTTTTCTCTTACCATCTGACACTTGTTAGATGTTAAGTCCAACCTTATGCTTTTAATGTGAAGCTTTTACTATAAGCATCTGAAAAGTTTGAATTGGCAGCAGAACACAGAGTTCTGTGGTTGTTTTGTTTTGTTGGCTGTTTTGTTTTGATTATAAGTTAAGTTCTGACTTGTCAGCTCAGTTCAGTCCTTCCATTGCTGGAAATAAAGTAGAATGAGATATTTATGCAAAAGCCTCTTAAGTAAAACATTGTTTTGGAAACATGGACATCTTATTACCACACACTCAACTTCTTCATATTATGGTAGACTTCTAATATATGGACAGCAAAAAGGTGCTATTTGAGGAAAAGCAAAATAAATTGGTTACAGGTTTATCCTTGTTATATGTAAAAGTAAATTGGAGATCACTAAAATAAGGAAGGCATTGACCATTAGTGAACAAGGCTTAAAGTATTTGCAAGCAATTTGCACAAACTGAACTGGAAATAAGTGAATCCATTGGAATCAATGCTATTTCTAGTCTAGTGGTAGTTAATGAACTGTCAGCAAACCCCTGTTTGGATTGCTGACTAGAGTATGGATTTTTGATGCAATATATACCTGTTTTCAGTACAGCATAGGAATTTTTTCACCTATCATGGAAGACATACACACAGGTCTGAATAGTAGTATTGAACACAGATACCTTGCTGTTTCTAATACTGTTGGTAGCTTTATTCTGATTTAATATCTAGAATGTCAATTTTCTTTTCTGTTTTAATTGGCGTAATTACTACAAACCACTGAGACAGCACTTTCACAGAAATTGCATTAATTCACTGCGGAAGTCTGGTGATATGAATCACTACTTAACAATTCCTGCTTCACATGAAAATTGGAATCAGTTGTGATACTTTGTCAGGCTTTGATACTTAAAGCCTAATTAAGTAAATAATCACAGTGGTTGCATGTTACATAGTTTGAGGTCAAAAACTCCTCTTTAGCAGATCTGATAATAAATAATTACTTTCCAGGGACTATAAAGGAGAAGAATTAATATCTTTTTCCCTTTAAATTTTGAAGGTTTATTAATTTAAAAAAAAATTAAATGTAAGTTTTGTTTTGTTTAGCTTCTATTAGCAGACTTTCATTTGGTTTTTGGAGAGTTTTCTCCACGTTGCCTCCTTTTAATTCCCCTGGGAAAAAGAGGAAAGGGATGAGAGTGTGGTTAGAAGAAAGAAGGAATGAAGCAGAAAACTGAGAACCAAATCAAAAAGAAAGCTTTCAGTTCTAATTGAAATTAAATGAAAAAGCACAGCTGAATCAGGTACAACAAAAATGCCTATTAAAAAATGAAGTTTTCTTGTGAATTTTGATGTCCTTCAAATATAATACAGGAATCTTATGAGCAAAATGAGTTAAAACATCTTACGAACTTTTACTGTTCAGACTTTCACATACCCAGTTGCCTGACCTTGTTTCCACAGTCTTCATAGCTAAGTGTTCTTCCAAATGAAGTGTCATTCTTCTGTGTAGCTCACATGTCCTGTGGAGGAATAGGGCCCTCTCAGGGACTGCTGAAAAGAAGTCACAGTAAGGTTGCTTAACTGACATGAGGATGCATTCTTCATTATAGAGTCTGCTGTTTAATACAGATAAATGTGACTTCAGTGTACACCTACCTTCACTGAAGTCTATGGTGCAGGCCAGAGTTATTTTGTGGGAGTTGCTTGCAATATACATTGTATGAAGTGTCAAGTTACTGAAGAACAATTCTGAGATACATGTACTTACACTAAACAAGAGTCTGTACTTCGTAGCTTTGCAGAAATCCAAGTATTAACTTCTTCTCTTCTGTTTCTATAGGCAGAGCAATACCAAAAGAAGAATCGGAAGATGCTTGTTATTTTAATTTTGTTTGTTATAGTAATTGTCCTTATTGTTGTTCTTGTTGGTGTAAAGTCACACTAGGTTTCACTTCATTTTCTCTTTTTTGGAGTTTATGTGAACTTTTTTCCCCAATGTGAATGGATGGACCTGCACTCCAGCAAGCTGCCTTTGAATGTATAAGCCCTTGTGGTGCAAAGTCTGTGCAATGTTTCTGTAGAATTCTTCAAAGTACAAGTTCGGTGATCTGTGAGGTGTTTGTAAGGATTATATGGAAAATGTCGGGAAATTTGATGCTCCCACACAAATAATTTGGTGCTCTATGCAGAGGTATTTGGAAACACAGTACTTAAAAATAATTACAAAATTGAAGTTTACCAGTGAGTACAGTAATTAGTGTGTTACTGTGAACAAAAATGTGTTGTCTTCTGTATTCTTATGTCACAATTGTTACAGGCTTCAAACTTAAACCATGTTACTGAGTCATGGGACTAGATAACAAAAATTGATCTAGATGTAAAATATGTTGAGGCACAGAAATGTTTGACTTCATTTCCTTTCTCCCTTTTTCCAGACTCTCAAAAACTCCAAAGAACTGGATAGATAGCTAAAAAAGAAAGTGTTTAGCAACCAGAACGTAATCCAGCCCCTGTGATCTTAATTTAGATACTGCACCATTACTAAGAATCAGAGTAGTACTTGATCTTGTAAATAACAAGATTTAATCACTGGCATAATTTAATACAGTTAATTAAAAAATTTTCTGAGCTTGAGTAATCATGGGAATGTTTTTCCTCACTGGAATGATCATATGTATTTTTAATGTACAATTTTTTTAGTTTAAAGTACAGACATTACATTAAAGCAGTGGTGAATTTAAACCTAAAAAATAGAGATTGTCCTTTTGGCTTTCTACTCCATCTGACCTGCTGTCATGGGTCTCAGATGTTTCAAACTTTAGTTGTTGTATAAGCTGTTCATTTTGCAGTGCATCTGTCCATATGTGTTATCTTTTTTGTGTAAGAAATTACTTCACTACAGTATATATTACATCCATTTTCTCTGACAGAAGATTACTTCTTTCAAATGCCTGCCTGGAAGAGGACGTGGTTATGGTCTTTTACTGACCATGAGAGATGTCATGCAAGTGACATGTTACTAGGCCTTCAGTAGAGAAATTGGGGGTTTTTTCCTATTTTTTTCAGTGGAAAACTTTGCCGTAGGACATAAAAGAGAAATTAGGGAAACATCTAAGTAATAGAACACTCATGACTTAATTCAGGCTGGAAGTGCTGTGCAATTGTAGAGGCCTTGCCTTAATATTTTCAATATGGCTTTTCTGCATGGATTTTTTTCCCCAAAGGGACTGTAACTTATTTCCTTTATTTTCTGACTGATACAGTGCTCCCCATAAACTTGCAGAGATGCTCTGCTCAAAGCTCTTGAAGTGTGGTTTCATAGTACTATGATACTAATGTTGCATATGTTGCCTGCCCTGAGTTTATCTTTACTGTGTACTAAGGAGGACTTAAGATGTGGCTTTAAACTGACTTGGTGCAGGAATGGACCTGAAAGCAAAGACTACAAAGATGTGAAAGCCTTGTCTGTTTGTGTGGCATATTGTGAAAAGCTTTGTACCACTCTTGTTACCTCTAGACAATGGGGATGTTGAACTTCCAAAACTGCCCGTTCAAACCCTTGATTAAATTCATGAAGTAAATTGGTAAAAGAAAGAATGATCCTTGTAGTTGGGTGTGCAGCTCACTTGTTCTGGTAATAGATCTTTTCAATGATCGTGAGTAAAACTACTGTCTCCCTAGTGTGCTGTCTACATCGATTGGTGTGAAGCAGCATATTGCTATAATTTAATATACTGTATTTGCAACTTTCTCTCTAACATGAGATCATGTTATTTATTTCTGTCTTGACTGGTGCTTTTGACATTTTATCATGGCTAATGAATTCAAAGAAGTAATAAAACACTTCCAACCCAATTGGGCAATTATTTTTTTTTATATTTAAAAAGTATAAACTGAAACATACTTGTATGATGTTAAGGTGTCTCTATATATTCTTCATAATTAAATGAAAGCAGCAGTGACATGAAATACTTTTGGGAAAAAATGTAACTTTCTGTAGCACAATGTAACTTGCATTGTCAAGAGTTATTTCCTGTGAGTTATGCCCATGGTATCTTAACTCCACTGAAGTAACTGGCGACATACTTTCTATCCAAATTCTGTAAAAGGAAATGCGTTTTTAATATGCATTGGGCAAGAGGTTAAACTCAGATGTTAACTGTCCTATGTAACTTGAGCTGGAATTTATTGAAACTGATTATATTGAGGAAAAAAACCCACAACAACAGGCTTCTAAATCATTGCAGGTGTCTGGCTTATTAGGAGTCAGTCTAAATAACTATCAGCAGCTAAATCAAACCCTTATGCTGTGCTTTGTAAGAACATCTCTATGTGGCATGTTACAGAAGGGCTACTCTCTGTGCTGTTGGGCAATGAAAGCCCAAAAAAGCCACTGCAGCTGAGGAGTGGCTTGGCTTTAGTTAGCGGCTGCTGCCTACTCAGGTGTTACAGGAGCAAGAGCTGCCTGAACCTCCTTGACTGTGCTTCTGTCCAGCCCTGTAATCATATCTGTACTCTGCTGCAGAGAAAGCTGGTACGCTCTGTTCTGCAGACTGTGGCCTCCTCGTGGTTGCTGGATTCTTTTCAGCTTGTATTGAACCTCTGATTCCTTACAAAGGAACAGAACAGCATTGCTAGAGCATCTCCCAAGAATCTGTGGCTCCTCACCTGGTGGGAATGACCTATAAAGCTGTTGGCTTGTACAGAATTTCTGCATTAAAATGCATGCAAGTGTGCAAAAATGGGTTGCTGCTCCTTGTGAACAGAAGTTACTTCTAGTGATACGGGAAAATGACAGTGTTAAAAGCACTGTAATAGCAAATTTGTTTCTACTGCAAGCCTTCTCTAGAAACTGAAAGTAAACTGGAAGAATTAGTTTCGTGCTTGGTGATTTCTTTGGAATGTGTTATAAAAATTTGAATGAATATAATTGATGCAGTGTTCACTGAGGCTGCCTAGATTGTATTGATTTAAGGTTTACTCTTACGAAACACTTAACACAACACAAAGGAGTCTTGTCTCCTTCGCTTAAATTGTTCAAAACCTTGCTTTTGGTACAGCCTTGCAAAATGTAAGTTATTCGATAGTTGACAGTGAAACTGATTTTGTTGGGGGAAAAAATGTATATTTACATTATAAATGTATATTTACAGGAAGAAAAAAAACAACCCAAAAAGAACGCCAAACCCAACAGCCTTTCTAGATAAATTAAAATTTGTTAAAACAGAAAATCCATTACGATTTTGCATATTAATTATGCTGGGTTATGTAAGATTACAGTTGAGTGGCTTAATTCCATAAATACTTGTAGAGGATCAATAATTGGAGTGGCCACGGAAAGCTGGTCCATGCTGCAGCTTCCACTGTGGCTCATACGAGTAGAAATGTTTGCAGCTGCTCTTGGTGGAACATAAGTAGAAAGTTTCTGTACTGTAGATAGAACTGATTTTCTCAGTCAGTCAATTACCTTGACTAGGACCCTCCTCTGCTGTCCTTAACTTCAATGAAGGAAGGATCAAGGGTTAGAGGAGTGTTTCCTACTGCTTTGTTTACCTTTCAGATAACATAGATTCGGGGACAGCACTGTATCGATATTCTTGCAGTAGCAGGAACAGCAGAATTCGTACTCGGTGACTAGGAGCTTACTGCCTGGTTGAATCTTTTGAATGCCTTGATCCTGAAATAATTGCTGTGTGTTACTGTCTTTTGTATCTCCCACACTGACTATATGTATTGGAATAATAGTGAGCCCCTAAACAGTTTGTTCTGTGGCTCAGTAAAGAGACTCATAAAAGCTGGAGTTGGAGCTTGTTTTTTGAGTTATCCTGTCCAGTCTGTGAGGATGCATGACTGACCTCTGCAACAGATTTTGCTAGATCTTTTAATTCAGGGCAATTTTAAATGTATCAGGCAATAAAGTTACCATAATGTCCCTTCAGAGACCAAATAAGACCTTACTCTAAGGAAGCTTTTCCTGCAATTCAACCTAGTATTTTTTTTTTCTTCTAGATGTATTTTCATTATATGCATCAGCATTCACATTTCCAGTATAAGTGGAAGTGCACTCCCTTTCTGATGGTTAGATTTTCCTAGCTTTCATAGCTGCAGATTGAGTATCGATTCCCCACTGATTTAACATTAATAGGAGGTGATTGGCAAATACAAAAAGATGAGGATACCCTGTTATATTTTAAACGTTTACTATTAAAGCTGGTGTTTGGAAAACATCGTTTCCTTTTGGTGAACCCCCTATGCTTTACCTTAGAGCGTATTTTGACTTTTTCCTCTGTTTCTGGAATGTTTTTTAGCAGTATATTTTATCCAGAATTTAACTTAATGAGGAAAAGAGGAATTCGGCTTTTTCCATTTTTATCCCTATGTAACTTCACACTTTCAAAATGAAGTATTTCCCTCCTAAAATGGTATTATGAAGGGGAAATACAGACTTTCAGCTCGATACAATTGCATTTCGGTTGTATGTGGAGGTAGCTGGATTAGTACTAACACCTTTCCCTCTCTGAAAAGGCTCTGTACGATTCGATGCATGCAGCAGGACGCAGTGTTACCGCGTTTTTTTTTCAATTTTCCTCTAACCTGTGAAACTGTAAAACCCCTGATCTACTCGCGTGTTTCCTGAAACTCGGGTCAAACGCGGAGGCCTGGCACAAGGAGCTTTTTCCAGCGCAGGCCCGGAGGACCCCGCCGTTACACACGCGTGTTCTGCGGGGAAAACGCCGAGGCGAACGCCCCGCACATCGCAGAGCCGCTGGCGCCGGTCCCGCCGCGGGGCTGTGAGGGGCCGCAAACGGCGCAGCCCTCTCGGAAGGGGCCGGGCCGGCTCCCTCCGCCGCATCCGGGTCCCGCGCCCCGCCCGGCCCGGCGCGTTGCCCGCCTGCGGTGCCCGGCGCGGCCGCCGGGGGCCGCCCGCGCCGCCGCGGTGCCCGCCCCGCGGAGCCGGCGCCGGGGCGGAGCCGTGCGGACGGGCCGGAGCCGTGCAGACGGGCCGGGCCGGGCCGGGCCGAGGGCAGGAAGATGGCGAACGTGCAGCTGGAGTTCCAGGCCAGCGCGGGCGAGGCGGACCCGCAGAGCCGCCCGCTGCTCGTCCTGGGCCAGCTCCACAACCTCCACCGCCTGCCCTGGGCCCAGCTGCGGGGCAAGCTGCAGCCGCGGGTCACCGAGGAGGTGAGGCCGGGCCGCGGCGGGAGCGCGCTGTCCCAGTTCCCCCCACACACAGCCCCTGAGGCGGCGGCGCCGGTGGGGGGAGCGCGGCCGCGGCCCCCGCCCCGGCACCGCCCCCGCGGGGCGCCCGCGGGCCCCCCCGAGGCCGCGTCTGCCCGCCCCGGCCCTGAGCGGCCTCGTGGTGCGGGGGAGGCGGGGGCTCGCCCGGCCTGCGGCTGCCTGCGCGGCGCCGGGCCTGCTGCAGCGCGGGGGGCCGGCGCCCGGCCGGGCGGGGAAGGAGCCCGCCGGGGGGGGGAGCCCGGCCCTGAACTGCAGAGCCGGCGGGCTTTAGCCGGTGAGACCCCCTGGGAGTGGCCCTTAACGGAAAATAAAGGGGAGATGAGCCGGTCCCCGCCCCGCTCAGCGGGCCGGGCTCAGGGGCGGCAGCGGGGTCCAGCAGGAGCCTGTTGCTGCGGCGGGGGGACCCGCGCGGCCCTTCCCCACCCGCGGGTGGAGCACCGCGGCTTCGCTCCCGCACCGCTTGTGCCCCCCTCAGCGGGCGGAAAGTGCTTTGCCCTCCCCTGAGGTGACACGGGGATATCCGCAATTAACGTGATTGCTGCAGCCCGCCTCCGCCTCCTCGGGTGCCGGGCGGCTGAGCCTCGCGTCCCGCGCAGAGCGAGCGAGATGGCCGCGCTTCCCCCTCCCCTGCCTCGGCTTCCGCGGTGGGATGTGCGGACCTGTTCTTATTTAAGGGTGTTGATGGCTTGTGGTAAAATGATAAGTGTTTTGCATCGCGGCTTTTAAGTCGCTAGATGTTTGGCAGGGGTTTTTTTGCTGGACTCCCGAGTATCTTATGACAATATTTAGCCTTCTTTTTAATGAAATTGCTGTGTGAAACAATAACTCAGGACTAGTAAATCAATCCGTCTATTTATCACTAGGAAAACTGTCTCAACTTAAAAAAGCTCTGAAGCAACCTTTGCACTATATGGTGTGTTTTTAAATTGTAATTCATATGGCTTAAAAGAGGTGCTTGTAATGGAAAGCGCATTCCTATTTTCTGGTTAATAAAGAGGTTCGTCGTATTTCCTGTTTCTTTTCACTCTAGAGGTGATTGCATTTAAAAGTGTGTGCACAGTTTCTTTGTATCCAACACCTAAAATCCTGTAACTAAAGAGTGCCTCAGTATCGTGGGAATGAGATGGAAAGAAAAGTCTGATACAGTTCTTTAAATTCTTCTTTTCTCCCCAGATATGGCAATCTGCTTTAAGCACTCTGAATCCAAACCCCACCGACAGCTGTCCTCTCTACCTGAATTACGCCACTGTGGCCGCTTTGCCTTCCAGGGTCAGCCGACACAATAGTCCATCTGCAGCTCAGTTCATCACCCGCCTGGTTAGAAATTGCCTTCCAGGAGGTGTCAACAGATGTATTGTTGTAAGTGGCTGTTTGAAAATGCTTCTGGTGAAATGTCTAGTCAAGTATTTTCTCAACTTTTCAGGATTTTAGCTGTATCCAAGGAGACTGGAGGTGGGCAAGTTTTACCGATATAATTATACTGACATTTATAAGTGGTTTTGCACTAACACGTAAACAACCCCCAACTGTAATAGCTTATGCTTGCTGAAGCAGTTGGAGGGAATTCAGGTTGCATATGTATGGAATGTCTATGAAGTAGGAATATCCATGCAAAGGGAACTGGTAGTGGCTTTTTTCAAACTAGGATTTATGACATTAGCACATGCTTTAGAAGACTGACATAGCCTGCGTGCAGGGTGCTATGTCTATATTGCATAACCCATTTAAGGTGCCTTGTTTGTGTTATTCAGTGAGTTTTAAAAGTCTTAATGCAAACTAATGCTCCAATGCAAGTCCTTTACAGGACAAGCTCTTGGACTGCTTTGGTCACCTTCTGTATGAGCCTGATGAATTTGTTATTTGTTTCTATGGCTTCCCCAGATTAATTCAGATTTCCAGGTTGTTAGAGAAGACTCATACAGTCAGTGTCAGTAACAAAATCTAATTCTACTCTTCACCTGGAAAACTTATTTGCAAGAGTAATAACTCTACGTAATTTTTTTCCCTTATAGTTAACTTTTAAAATGTTTAGCTAAAACTGATTTCCATTGGTAATTTCTGTAATGAACTTCAGAAAAATATTCTACATGTTAAAAAGCTTTTGGGTTAGTATTAGCCACATTCTCATGTCATTTCTCTCTTTGTTTCATTTGTTTTGAACACATGTTGATGGTTCCCATGCTTTTTTTGGTCTTGATCTGTAGGCTAACCTGTGTTAATTGCACTAGTTATAATTAAAGTGGTCCAGCTCCCTTATAAGGATGTACTAATTCCCACAAAGTCAAGCCCAGCAGTGTAATTCATTTCCATATGGGAAATGAACGAAACCAGTTCATTGTAGTACTGTTCATACTGCCACTCCATCCATGCAAAACATGACGTCTGAGTATGTCTTGATTCAGACATCAGTTATTTCCCACTCAACCCCTTTTTCTTTCCCCTCTTCACCAATAATATCACAGGTAACAGATCCTTCTAAAGGTAGTCTTCCACATCCCTAATGTTGTCTGACTTGTTTGTCTCCTGGCTGGTGTTTCAGATGGTCTGCGAGCGGTCTGAAGTCTTCGCTTCTGCTTGTGCGTTGGCCAGGGCTTTCCCGTTGTTCACGCATCGGTCCAGTGCATCAAGACGCACAGAGAAGAAAACTGTAACGGTAGAGTTTTTCCTGGTTGGACAAAACAATGGACCAATAGAAGTGGCAACACTGAAAGTAAGATTTTGGTTTTTTCTGTCATCAGTTTTTTCCATTATTCCCTGAAATGTATATTATTTTTTTTCTTCAGTTTGTTGCGTGCACGAATACATCTGTCTCAGGCTACATATGGCATAGGTGTTGTATCTAAAGTAATAAATTATCTTAGGTCAAAGTTCCTTGAAATTGATCAGTTCACAGTACCTGTGAGTAGAAATATTCAACGTATTACTGCAGCAGACGCTGGAGAGGTTATTCAGAATTTAGATTTCAGGGGTGGAAAACACCAAACAAGTAACACAAAGAAAATTTATCTTTTCTTGTGTTTATCATAGATGCAAATAGTGTATTTTTAGCCTTTAATATTACATTGCCTTCGGTATGTGGGCTTCTCACTGTCTTTTACCTGGGCAAAATCTGTATGTGGCTGTGCAGGTGAACATTACAGTGAAGTAACTAAAAGCTGTATATTCTGGGATCACATATGGCCTCTGATATTTCTGTCTGATGTACCTCTTCAGCTGAGTTTTTCTAGCAGAACTGTAGCCAGAAACAAGACCCTAAGAAGTGATCCAGCTTGGAGATGAGCTATACATAACAGTTAAATATGTCTGTCATCTTTCAATAGCAGATAATCAAAGACTGTTTCCCTTGCACCTGATGGTTAGAGAGAGGAAACTCCACATCAGGTAACTTTTAGTATGCTAGGTCATTCCTCTTCAAGATCCTAACCTAAAATCTATTCCAAGGTTTGCGCTTAAGCTGTTAGGCAACTTCCCATTCAATGCTCTAGGTTCTGTGCTTCAGTACAGATGGACATTCACTTAGCTGATTAGTCAGTGAGGTTATAAAAATCCCTTAAAAATGTTGGCAGTGGATTTGACAAAGGATACGGTGTTGCTGCATCTGAAATTCACAGAATTGCAGCTTTAGGTTTTTTGGTTTTTTTTTCCAGTGTCTTTTCCTCCATGCTTTGTCCTTACTCTATGAACTGATTTGGCCACAGCAAATGATGCCAGACCAGTTTTCAGGAAAGTGACAAAGGCAGACATGCTAGGAGTACAACTGTTGATCGCTCAATTTTTCCATGCCCTAAATCAGAAAAAACACAACTGGTATAAAAAATAGTTCCTTCAGATAGGTAGATTCCAAACCACTTGGGTTATTTATAACTAAAGAACAAAGCTGAAATTATTTCTACCTCCTGTTCTTCCCCTTGATGTCAATGCCAAAACTATTACTGGCTTCCTCCAAGCTAAGTTTTCACCCCTTAAATTCAGCCGGCACCAGACAGCTAATGTAGAGCACAGAAGAGGCATATTGTAGGATTTTTTTAGCTAAACCTCTCCCTCGGCATGTTGCTGTATTTTGCTCCTACTGCATTGTCCAGGATATTTTATGGTGAGGACTAGCAGGGATTGTCACAGTTTTACAAGGCACTTATTAAAGGCTGCCATTATCCAGGTTCTCTTGAGTACCCGGGAAGCCAAACCCAGGCACAGCTTATTTTTGTAAGTCATATTGTTTCCCTTGGACTTGACCCTTGGGTTAGAGCACCTCCATTTATCTGTGTGGCCCTAACAGTAAATCACTTCAAAACTAGCTTGGCTCCTGAGGAGGTACTTATCCCTTTAGGGAATGTAAAGCAATCAAAAGTAATTGTAGGGAATCGGGCACCATTCCAAAGCAAGCCAAGGTTTATGAGTCTGCTGGGATACGAACGTATAGAGTCCTTAGGCCAGTCTGGCCAAGCCAGATACCTCAGCACTAATAACTAACCAATGCATCAGATTCCTTTGAAACCCATCCTGACTCACCCTTCTGCTGTGTGTGGTCATCAGTGTAGTGCAGCTACTGGAAAGCTTGAACAAAGTTTCCTCCCACCTAGTCTTTTTGTTTCAAGTTGTTGATTCACAGGACTTAAAAGTTGAAGCTTAGTGTCTGGTGCCCCCATTGTCCTTTTTGCCAGGAGGATCCTTCTTTAAGGAAACAGCCTCGGCATGCTCACTTGTGGACCATTTTGATTCTGTCCACTCTTGCTTAGATAAGTTTTTACTCAGTCCAGGTGAGGGTTGGTCCATTTTGCCACAGGAATGAGGAAACAGATCCATGCATGTTTTACACAAATATGAAATATTCCACATTCCCCATGGGCCTGCCATACAGAATGTCTTATGGTAGTAGTCTTTATTGCACTCAGCCACTCTGCCTGCCATATATAAACTCTGCGGTTTCCCATGTTGTAGATTATGTAATCTCTGCAGGTTTCCAGCCCAGGCAGCCTACAAGCTTGTTGTGACTTCCTGAATTTGCTTCCTCTTATCTTTCTTTCCTCCATCTTGCATTGCCTTCTTAGTCTCCCTTTGGTAGCGGAGAAGGCTAGTAATTTTGAAGTATCAGTTCACTGTGGGAAGAAATACAGTTGCTTAGAGCACAGGGAAAAATAACTTAAGCTTAACATATACAAAAAATAATGGTTAGCTTGGTTGACGTTATTTAATACTGTACCACTGCCTGTGATCGGTTGCAGTTAAGCATTAATGTGCTCCAGAGGAACCACACATCTGGTGTAGGCTGCATACGACTAAATGCAAAGCTATGCAGAAAACCACCCAAACCAAGGCCAGTTCTCAGGTATCTTCACTTCTTTTCATAGTGTCTGGCAAGTGCTGCAGAAGGAGTCAGGCTGGCTGCTCGAATTGTGGACACCCCATGCAATGAGATGAACACAGATAACTTCCTGGAGGTAGGTGATACACCTGATGAGTAACGGTTACTAATTGTAAGTCTAGACTACAGTAATCAAGAACTAGTGTTGCTATCTCTTAGCAAAACCTGTATGTCAGCTGGTGGGAAGCGCATCGAAGAATCTGTCCAAGGATGCTGAGGCTATTTCTTTGGCCTTTGATAAGTTGTAAGGAGGCAGAGTGTACAGCTTGGGGTAAGGCACTGGGAGTCAGAAGACATGAGTTCTTGATTAAGTCATGACACTGGATTCTTTGCCAGTGCTAGTGTTGTCTTAAGCCTGACGGTGATAAGAGTTTTTGAAATTATGGGACAGAAGTTGGCATGTTTCCAAATGAGTTTTATCATAAAGATCTGGAAAGCTGTTGAGAATGAAAGTATTCCTGTCCTATTGCATCATGATCCAATAGAGTGAACAGCTGGCCTTTATCTCTGAAGATTTCTTTTATTGGTGGAGCTTAAAGGTAAAATTTGTATTTCATGCCATAGTAAGTCAAGGATGTCTCAGTGGAATTAGGCCATTGGAAAACCAGCACCATTCCCAAAATTGTGAATGTTTGTATGTGTGTGCATGCAAAAATCACACAAAACCCTGAAGTGGGTACCCACATGTGCGGAAAGACAAATGTGTCCTTCTGATGACTGACTGACAATGTCCTTTTTCTTTTAATGATTAAGGAAATCAAAAAAGTTGGCAAGGATCTTGGGATTACTCCTACCATTATTCGAGATGAAGAGCTGAAAGAGAGAGGCTTTGGAGGTATATCTTGTTGAAAATTCAGCTTTTTTTCCTAGCAGTTAATTGGAGTGTTTTGCCATCTCCATTGTAATGTTTTGTTTCTATATTTTTGAAACAGTGTTATTGCCCATAGCATTCCAAGATGTTTTACTGAAAATAGCCACAGATTGCTCCCCACAGTCTTTCTTCTGCACAAGTGGCTTAATTCTCTGTTTTCCAGGTATCTACGGAGTTGGCAAGGCAGCTCTGCATCCTCCAGCCCTAGCAGTTCTCAGTCACACTCCAGATGGTGCTACACAGACCATTGCATGGGTGGGCAAAGGTATTGTGTATGACACTGGAGGACTCAGCATTAAGGGAAAGGTACATAAACACTTGTTCTGCTGCTGCCTTTGCTTACAGTGGTGTTTTCTGATGGAAATAATTCAATTACTGTCTGTAGGAAACCAAAGTATATTTATTTGAGTAAACACTTGATCTACTGCCATATGATACAAACTACCAGGGGAGAAGACCAAATAGGATTTGAGGAACACTTTACAGAGCAGTTAAATAGCTAGCTGATATTTTGCCCTTTAAGTATTGCCCATTGCTAGGAGAAAGCTAGAAACAAAGATGTTTAATTTCTGATTTTGGAGACAGATCCAAAACCCATTTAAGTGGGCCTCAGTGCGAATCTTGTAAACAACCTTTTTCTTTTTTCTTTTCTAACAAATTAGCAGCAGAGGTCTAGTATTTTCCAGTTCTAAGGCAAGATCCACCAATAAGCAGATGCATGTGTTCCGTGTTTCTGTTATGGCTGAGCAGTGTCAAGACCAGAGTTGCAGAAGCATCAGAAATACTAGTTTTAGCAGGCATTACTGTGAAGTTCTCTTTTAAAGAAAAAAATGCTGTGATTCTGTTTAAACAGACTACTATGCCTGGAATGAAACGAGACTGTGGTGGAGCAGCTGCTATTTTGGGTGCCTTCAAAGCCACTGTAAAGCAAGTAAGTAAAATGTGTTAATTGATATCATATAGCCCAGTATTGCCAAGGAGCAATCTGGCTTTTGGATATATTCCCAGATACAGGGGCCAGTCTAATCCTGAAGTTCTGACCTGCCACTGTTAGTGACAGGTCACTAACAGTTCTGACCTGACTGCTGTTAGTGATTGTGAGGCACTCTGCTTTTTCTGCTATTTCAGGGAAATATTTAAAATCTTTACTAGGATCTTGAGAATTGTGAGAAATTCCTTGAGTGCTAATTTTTTTTTAGGAGTCTTTCTTGAATTTCAGGGTTTGTCTGCGGACTGAGTGGTTTCTAGTTCCTTGAATCAGTTTTATACTTGAGTTATCCAGTGCTGATTTTGTTTAAGCTGTGGGATTTGGGGCAGCTGTCGTCCCCTTAGCAAAGAAGGGGATGAGTGACTCTGGGATATGAAGTCTGTGCATATTCCAAATCCTATGCCAGTTCTAATATTAACCTACTGGGGAAGTGGCAGCTCTAGTCTCATCAGGAGCTGCTTGTTGGTTTGCTCCTGTGGTCAGAAAGTAGTAGGGGAGCTGAGAGGAAGCCAGGTATTGAAATATGAAGAATTTAAAAAACGCATATTGCGCTTTAACAATATGAACTGGGGAAAAGAATTGGCTGCTGCCAATAAAACTCTACCCTCTCCACAAATCCAGTGACTGAGTCTTGCTGACAGAGCAGCTATTGCCTCCAAGGAGTATCCAAAGTTCAAAGAGCATTTACTGCTGCAGATTAACGCATAGATCCGATGGAAGTTTTGTCCAGGGAATGATGAATGCCAAATTCCCATTTCTTGACAGTTTAGCCCTGTGCCTTGGCCCTAGCAGCATGTTTGATGTGGAAAGATTGTAAACTTCACAGTTATCTGCAGAGACTTAAAATTGAAAACAGATTTGAGCTGCATCTTAAGCAAAACAGCTAGCTTTCCGTAACTAAGTCCTTCAGAAAGTTAGATCACGCATTTGCAAAGGACAAGAGCTAAAACTTAATGCTTTGAGAGAGTCTGGGAAGGCCATGGATATTGGTACCTTCTTTCAGTGATTCAGTCCTTGTTTCTGAAGTAGTTTTGTGTGTAATTATCTGCACTGAGAGAAGTTGCATTCACAGTCACTGTAGGTGTGAACGTAAGTGATCTGTCATTTCATACACAGTTATTGTAACGATGAATAAACTGGCAGTAACGTGTTGACAAACTGAGCCTGAAGAAGCTGTCATACCTCACAAGAAATCTGTGCCTTTATATGTAAAAACAAAAGAATGATCTCACTGCTTAATTTTATAACCTCATGTAAGAAGACCTGTTAATGAAATCCTTACAGAAAAGGTATTGAGATAGGCAGTGGAAAGAATTTGTCCTTACTGTTTCAAGACTTTTTTTTTTTTAAATGCTCTTAAGGATAATGTAAAGCTGGAAGGGATTTAAATTAGCTATGCTTTGTCACAGAGACTGAGGTTGGAAATGTGTGTTGGATAGAAAGCTCCGTGGGAAGAGGGGCAGAGGTTATTATCCATCTTCAGAAAATATCTGCCTACATGCTGTTCAATCATTTTACAATGTGATTTAAAAAGGCTTTGGATAGCAAAATTAAGCAAGTGATTTTTCCTAGAAAGGTGCATTTCATCTGCTGTGAGCTTTCCAATACAAGGGAGAAGAGAAAAAAATTCACTTAAATTGTTGAAATCCTTCTTGATCCTGCATGTTAACATAGTGAATCCTGCCTTTGAAGAGCTACAGATGGAATGAGATTCAGGAAAAGGCAACTGATACTGGAAGTGGGTTTTCACTTTTTGAGAGTAGATTAACCACATCTCCCACTTGGAGGAGGAAAATTTGGTACAGTCCAGTGAGAGATTGTGAACAGAGTGGGGGTTTTGCTGCACAGACCATTTTGGAAGAGCACAGGATCATAGATGGAAGGTTATCTCATCAACAACGCTGTTTGCCCACTGGGTGGACTAGAAACTGCAAACTTACTTTATGGCTTCTAGATGCTGCCCGGTATTTTGAAAGGTTTTGATTCATGCGTTTACCGTTTAAACTTCAGAACGTGAGCTGATTCAGCAAGTCCAGATTTCTTCAGGGACTTTTATCAAGAGATTAACAGTAAAACTGACCCTGGTTTCCCTAGGAATTTGATGTTTTTAAGGCTAGCTAGCCCAGTTGAGGAGGAACTCTGTTTTTATTTGCTAAATGCTGCTGTCTCTCTTTCTGTTCCTAGGATCCCTCCACACAGTACAGCCATTGTATAAATAACAAAATCATCATACATTTTAAAATATCATCCATAACCATATAAGCACCTGATTTTAAACCAAAGTAAACCAGAACGGGATATGCCAGAAAAGAGGAGGCTAAAGGGGGAAAAAAATGTTTGAAAATGCTGTGTGCCTCCCAGCAGGAATGATACATTTAAAAAAACCCAACAAACACCCCCCCATACCTCCCCCTCCCCCCAAAAAAAAAAAACAAACCCAAAACAAACAACCCAAATTCATCTTGGCCATGGATATTTTTGGTTTTATATGGAAAGAGAGAGGATAGATCCTGGTAGCATGTATCTGACCTGTGGTGCGGGTTGGATGCTGAAGGGCAGTGAGCTGTGTTATTGGCAGCTGTGAGATCCACTGAGACATGGAGTACCACCACATTCCAGGATTGCCATGATCAGAGTTACTTCCCAACAAAATTCTTAGAGACAGAATCTGTTGACCTGGGGTTGGTTTCTTAGGCAAAGTATACAGTTCACAAATGGCTGCATATTAGCATTTATTATTTCCATCATTTTCCACTATTACTGTAGGCTCTTCCCCAGTGTGGCAGAAATGATGGGAAGGAGCTCAGTTTCTCAAATGGCCCCAGTTGTATCTTTGTTGTTATTGGAGACTAAAATAAAAGCAGTAGAAAAAACAGGGTTTGTAAAATAATCCCAAGCATCCTGACTGGCTGCGTAGTGTCCTCTCACAAGCTTTTGTAATTGTCATGTTGAAAGCATCCGTTGCTTGGATCTTTCCTTTGTGGCTACGAAAGGTGAAGGAGTTAACACAGTCCAGACATGTTGTTTGTGATCTCTGTTGTGAGTCTCTGTTAGAGTGGTATTAAAATTAGATGAGTGAAGCGTCGCATCTTTGGAGATGTATTCTGCTGATTTTCATACAGGGGTACTGTAGTTTAGTGACTTAGGGTTTGGTTTTGGTGAGCCTGGCAGTTTCCTGGTGAGCTCAGTGGGCTTTGGAGTTGTGCTTGTGAAGATCTTACTGGAGCTGGCTGTAAAGAGCTGAACGTGCTCTTTGCAGGGAATCAGGTTTGACTAAACATAAGCCCCTCCAGTTACATCTGTATACTGCATATAAAAGATGGTTTAATTGGGATACCTTGCCACTGAGAGAAGATTGTACTGATCACTGCTTAATTGACAAGGGCTTTCTAGATCCCTTCCCCGTTTGTCTGTCACATGCATATAGACTTTTATTCACTCTCCAGTGGGAACTCTAAAACCAGTATTACATGTTACCTCCTCGCCCGCTTTCTATAGCTCTTGGCCTCAGCTTCAGATCTAAGACATTCCTCACAGATTTCCCATGTAATTAGTGGCATTGCTGTCAAGAAGTTGTAATCCCTTATTGATTTCACTCCCAATAAATTAACTTGATGTGAATCAAAAGCCATTTCTCTCCTATTGTTGTTACAGGGTTTTAAAGACAATCTTCATGCTGTTTTTTGTTTGGCTGAGAATGCAGTCGGACCACGTGCAACAAGACCTGATGACATTCATGTTCTTTACTCTGGAAAGTAAGATTGTGTCTGTCCTTTTCACAGAAACATTGAGAGGAAACATCATCATTGGTTGTATTTATCTGAGTACCATGCAGATTGTGAACCTGTCCCTCATCAGCTTCCCTAAATATTGATAATAGTATTTCAGACAGCCATAGTAGTGAGTTTTAAGTGTGCTTAGAGTTTCCTGTTGGGTGTGTAAATACACATCAAAATACATATCATATATCATGAGCGGAAGTTTCCTTAAAGCATTCTGGTTTAGGCATTTTTTCCAGTACAACAAGTTTTCTGTGTCCATCTGTAGTCTTTATTGTCTCAGTCGCAGAGGCAGGCTACCATTGTATAAGATTCTCTTCTTGTTTTAAGCAGAGTGTGACACCTTTTTGTATGGCAGTAATTTGTAAAATCCCAGCTCGACACGCTAGGAATTATACAGGCCCAAGAAGTAGACCCAACCATGAGGACAATACTATTATATCCCTTTTCCACGTGTGCTCTGTCTGGATGCTTGCAGCTGGGGAATAAGCAGCCATACAGACTTGCAGAGTCAAATAAGAAAGCACATTAGGTTTGAGTCTGCTTTCTCATCCAGTAGTCTAGTCCAAACAGATGAGTCTTAACTTCCAGCCTGAAGCACTCTTGTATTGAATGCCCTCTCTTCTTCCCAGAACTGTGGAAATCAATAACACTGATGCAGAAGGTAGACTGATACTGGCTGATGGAGTAGCTTACGCATGCAAAGATCTTGGAGCTGATATCATTCTTGATATGGCCACTCTTACTGGAGCTCAGGTACTGATACAGAACTGCTAGGGGACAAGGGCTGCGTGCTTTTACTGCCTGCACATCATACACTACTTTGCCTCTGTCCTGCTAGTCTTTGGTGGAAGGTAGATGCCGTGAACTGTTGTGACTGATGGTGGCTTCCAAAAATTGTGCAAGAGAAAGCTGCCAACAAGCAACTCCAGTAAACTGGAATCCTTTGTGCACATGACATGTGCTGTGAATGTGTTACATTTATAACTGCATTACTCAAGCAGGTGGTTTTTGTTCTTTATGCAACTTTTATGCTTTTGCATACTTAAAGTAAAAATGGAATTCTTCTGATGACATTAGCAGCTGATGTAAGCAATCCGGTATTCAGTGTTTGCAATTCAGTAGCTTTATAATTAGTGAAACTGATTTGATGATAGTAATTAGAAATTTTCCTGTCCATAAAATGGCTTACACTGTTAAGTCTTACACAGAATGACACAAGGGTACAAATTTAATGCTGTTGTTTTTTGAAATCTATTCCTGTTTTGTCAAAGGTTGTGTTGACGAGCAATGATTCTTGTGGTTTAATTTTCTAGAAAATGAATTGGTCTTCATATCAGCAGGAGAAATGGTGGCAAATTTTAGAAGCATGAATGTTGCATATGTTGGTGTAAACATCAGTCTTTTGAAAGTTTCCCATGATTGTCCTACTGGAAAACTGATGTGATGGTGGCTTCTGGGTTTTGTATATTTGGAAGGAAGCAACCTTTCCAATGAATGAGGATGTTACGTTCAGACTGTGTGATTGACACACATTGCTGCGGTATCCTCTGTGTGTGTGCATTAGATGTTTTATTTATAATTCATTGCTCATTTAATTTTATTTCTAAGGATAAATAATTGTAAAGTGCTATAGTTTGCTTGCTCAGTAACTATAAAGAAATATTTTTGTGGGACAGTGGATTGAATAGGCCAGACAAATGCAGACTATTTCACTACAAAATGGTTTTTCAGAAATTTTAAAAGATTCAGCAGTAGCTACAATGTCTTTTGTACAATGTCTACATTTGTAACACTACCTTCTTGTGGAGTGGTTTTAAGGCTTTTTCTTGGTGGTTTTGTTAGATGGAAAGCAGCTGTTAATGCTGAGAGGGAGTAGTACAGAATTATTCTACCCAGCTCAGTTAAGATGAATCCTTCCTGGTTTTTGTCTTATATCTCACTAGGGAGTTGCTACAGGAAAGTACCATGCTGCTGTCCTTACCAATAATGAAGAGTGGGAAAAGGCTTGTGTTAAAGCTGGCAGGAACTGTGGAGACTTGGTCCATCCTCTTGTGTATTGCCCTGAACTCCACTTCAGTGAATTTACCTCTGCTGTAGCTGATATGAAGAACTCCGTGGCAGTAAGATTTTTTTTTTCTTTTAAATTTAATTTATTACATAAAAATGTGTGTTTTCTAGATAATGTGCTGGCCTGTTGATAACTGGCTGAAAGCTCTTCGTGTGGGCTGTAATCTTTTAGAAATGGGCCATATAATTATGGTCTTCAGGGTCTTTCACCTGGGGATTTTGCAGGCTATATGTCACCCCACTGATATTTAGCATCAATTTTAAACAGGGTAGCTTGCTGCAAAGGTATCTTTAGGCTGCTTGCCTTTTAAGCATGGCCCTAAGATGAATGCTAAATTCCTGGATGGAGACCGTTTAAGAAGTGAAGTCAAGTATTCCTTAGATCATATATAACCAATAGAGACAGTAACTGGGAATGCAGAAACGAGGAAACTGAGGACAGAGGCCTTGGGGATTGCTGCAGCTGCTTTTGCTGTGTTTGAGAATTTCAATGTGTGCTAAGTTCCAAAAACACTGCAGAAAGGAGCTTGGGCAGAAGAGGAATTGAGCAGGGCCAGACTGCTACCAGGGATTAAGTCAAAGGATTTACAGTATAGTTGGTTTGCAAGACTGTGTTTTAGGGCTGTTCATTAAGCTCTCAACTAGATTTGCACAACTGTCTTTTCTGTAGGTAAGAATACAACATTGACATTTTCTTTTCTTGCAAGACGAACTGTATTTTTATTATTTCTACAGGACCGAGACAATACTCCAAGCTCCTGTGCTGGGCTCTTCATTGCTTCTCACATTGGCTTCGACTGGCCTGGAGTCTGGGTCCATATAGACATTGCTGCACCTGTTCACGCAGTGAGTATGTTCATATGACTCCTGACATTTTCCTGGGTGAGCAAGCTGGGTAAGGAAAACTGCTTGTGCCTGCAGATACTTTGAACTCTGTGCCACCAAATTCAAAGTGAAAGAATTAGGTGGAGAAGAGTTCTTTTGAAAAGTATTGGCTCTTCATCTGTGCTGAGAATTTCTTTCTTTTGGTAGCTTCATCTGTTCATATTTTTCATTTAGGTTTTAAAATATTCTAATGGTCACTTTAATCAGCAACATCTGTATCATTGTAAACTTTGACAACTTGCCTGCTTTCTGTTCATGGCAATAACCCTAGCTTTCCATTTTCACCCATATTGTTTTAAGATGACTGACCAGAGTTGATCATCCTGCCTGCTGACCTGCAGCAGAGAAAACACTTATTTCCTCTTTGGGGTTTCCTCTTCTTCCTTTGGTGGAACTTGTCTATATTCTTTTTTCCTAAAAAACAAGCCAATTTACTCCCCCCGTCTCCTTTTTTTTTTTTAAACGCAACTTACTTAGCTCATACTCCAAATCCATGCTCATGCTGGATGGAACATTCCCTGCCCTGAACAATGCTAGTATAAATCCACCCTCGAGTCAGCGTGAGCTCTGTTCTCTTGTGAATCAACCGATGTGTTGGTTTAATCTAACCGGGACAGATTCCAATAGCAGTAAGGATACAGAAGCACAAGCTGAGCAGGCCTGCCAGGGACCCCGAGTATTCGCTGTGGCCATGCGCCATCACTGCTCTTGTTGACTGAGTAGGTAAATTAAAACTAGATTCAAATTATACAATCTGAAGTGTGAATTGTTGTGTGGGTTGTTTTTTTTTCTAGGGTGAACGAGCTACTGGCTACGGCGTGGCTTTGTTGCTGTCCCTGTTTGGAGGGGCATCCGAAGACCCTTTGCTAAACATGGTGTCCCCTCTAGGGTGCAATGGAGACTCTCCCACTGAAGATATGGAGAGAGATTCCAAAAGGCGGCGCCTGGTTTAATGCGCCCCCAGCCCTAAGTGAGGGGGTGCATGGGTTACCTCACTTTGCACTGATTCATTCTCAAGCAATGAAAATGTCACACATCGGAAATTGCCATTTTTTTTACTATCGTGATAAGATTTATTACTTGTTTCTGATAAAAACAGCCTGATTTCTTGTTTTTTTTTAAATTATTGGTGCACACAGTTGCTGAACAATATCAGTGGCGCAGAGTCCAGGCTCAACTAACGGTATCAGGAAGAGGGCACATCCTCCTCTGAGCTCCTCACAAAACCTAACTTAAGTGCATTAATGCATGAGAAGCTCTCTCTAGTCTGAAGAAGCAACTGCAGTTATTGCTTACAAAGCCTTCCGAATTACTTATTATATGTGAGGTTTTATCAGACATTTCTGCAGGCCCCACTACATCTCAGAACACAGGACAAGGAAGAAAACCTTTGTAGGCTTGGCTTGTTCAGTGAGTTTAGCTTAGCAGCAAAGGAGATGTAATGAGAAAAGGCCTATAGTTTTAATAAGGTGCTGTTTCCACATGTTTAATGTTTTTCTGATCAGTAAAATCAGCGAGAGTGGTCCAGAACATATCTCTACATAATTCACATACAAATTACAGAATGCATTCATGTTAAATGAGGAAAAAAATGGAGGGACTGTGATTGAGTAAAATCGGTTTACAAAGCAGAGTGGCTTCTTGCCACTTAATAAATTTATTATTATTAAAGCAGCTTACATATCCCATGTGGTGTTTCATGGTGTTATTTTCATTTCTCAGAACACCGAGTGCTCCAGAAGTTTGTGCGCGACATCATTACTCTGTTCAAATTCCTTTTCCCAGCACTCATACATCTGAAAGCAGACCTAATAGAGTAACGGCTTATACTGAATGGTTTGGGGCAGTTCTGAAGCATTTACACTGATTCACTTCATTTGTTTGATTCAACAGGATGCACAGTAGTAGTTTCTGTATAAGCCAGTCACAAGGAGCTTACAAGCACTAGTTTGGCTTGGACACCCACGGGAAATGACTTGCCCCAGTTTATGTAATATCAGCGGCAGAGTTGGGAACAGAGTGACCAAGTTTTAATCAGTGCCAGTCCCCGCCCGGTAGTTCAAGCATCAGGCTTTGGAAACATTGCTTGGCTCAACCAGAGTGTTGATGGTGAAAAATCCCACCCAGCACACACTTTTGGCTGCTTTGCAGATAAAGTCAAGCTGAGTTGTGATGAATTGCACCTTTCCCTGTGTTGGAGGTGATCTCTGGAGAGAACTGGTGCTAGGTTTTAGATGGAGTTCCAACAATGAGGTACACATCTGGTTTAGGCATGAGTCTTTTTGATTAAAGACCTCACGGAAAGCTTAACGCAGAAGGAAGAAGAAACAACATTTTTCATTTTGGTTTTGTGGCTATATTTGATTCTTAGGCAGAATATAACTTTTTTTTAATATAAAAAAACCAGAACTTGATTAACTTCCTGTATTTGTTTCTCCCTTGCTGTTTTGGTTCCCTGGTCCACATGATCATAGTTTTAGGAGATCTATATATAAATGAGTTCTGCCTGTGGTCATTCTACACACTCAGCATAAAGCAGTCTCTGGTACCAAAAACTCTTGTGGGAAATGTGTTGATGAAGAGTTATTGTCATTACTGACTCAGTCTGACCACTGAAGCTAATGGCAAAATGTTCTCATTTCAGTGCTCTGAAATCGAGTCTTCAATCCTCCATCCTCTAGAAGCACTCTTCAAATTAATCAATTCTGTTTTTGAAATTTAGTGTTTTGCCAACATGAGGCAGATTTTTACATAAAAAGTAGCCTGTGGTTTTGTGGCATGAGGCTAAATTCTAATGTTATTCACTGAATGCAGCAAGCCCAGATAAAGAAGAAATTAGATTTTGATGACTGATTATCATACTCTTCAATTTTACTGCGTCTCAAAGCATATCATTCTGCTGGATTTAATTTGGAAGGCATTTAATAGAAGCCATATTTTAAAAGAAATATCTAGTATTGAAGAAATCTAATATGAAATACCTGAAAAGCAAATGGGATAAATATTTAGGAAATCAAAAACTGAAAACCAGCTTAAGTTTGCTTAAGCAGAGTAAAATAAATCAATCCAATGCCTAATAGTAAAAAGGTCCGATGCTTCCTCTGTTTCAGAGATACAAAATAAAAATCAAGGCTTTTTTTTTTTTTTCCAATTCTGTAATAAAATCTCTTGCTATTCCTGATGTACATTATTATTTCCTTCTGTTCAGGTAAGAGGCCTGTTCTCTAGAGCAGAAGCTTAGGACCTACACAAGACAGTGATTTGTGAGCTGTATTTACCAAATAAATGATTGTCTCTCCTGTGTTTCACAGAGCTGGCACAGGGATCATTCCCATTAAGCTTACAGTGTTTCTTAAGTCCCTAACAAGTAGAATTTTAGTTCCTCCAAGACCAGCTTCCACTGGATTTACTTGGATTTACTTACCTACTTTGAGGCGCTGGGCAATTTTAGCTTCTGAAGCATCTTGGTATGAGACCTGGAGGCAATCTACAAAAGGGAGATCCCAGAACTGCCTTAGAAGTAGCAGATACTCAGTGTCAGAAATTAATATGTGGGATAGTTAGCAAAGAGAAATAAGGCTGCATTGAGCAGCAAAGCTGGAATTTGGTCTCTGCAGCTGCTACCCACTTCTGCTAATCACTGTGCAGCCTGAAATAAGCACATTGCAAAAGTTATCTGATGTTCTTAGTGCCTCTGTGGCCATCCTGAGCAGGTGCTCCACAGTTACTAACACGTTTAGCTTCACAGTCCCCTCCATGTGACAAAGCAGCTCAGTTATTCACAGGAAACAGTTCCAGACACCAGACGTTGACCTCAGTGAATTTAGGTGACTACACTTGAGGTATCCTCTGGCACCACCTGAGCAACTTTAAATAGAAACACTCCTACAATGGGCAGTGTGCACCTGCGTTGTTTTGTAAAACTCTGCTAGGGCCTGGGTCCTCCACGCTGCCGGGTACCCTGGACCAGCCCTTCGAAGATAACAAAGCAGCACAGGGCTCAGTGAGCTGCTGAAGATCACCTCAGTATCTAAGCAGAGAACTGAAACGCGGGGGCTCCCAAGCTCCAGGTTCCCAGATGTCCTCCCACTCCTCGGCTGCCTTCTGAGCACCTACAGGAGGTGGAGCAGGGTCACACAGGACCTGACACCAGGCTCCAGAAGCAGCACAAAGCCAGGGAGGTGCCTCTCTAGGTTGTTTTCTAGGAATTAGCACTTAAACTACTACAGCTGTGGGCCCAGCACTTTTAAGAGGAGGTTGACCATTAGGCACAAGCTAATATACTTCCCCAGGAGATTTCCTTCTCCTCATTTCCTTCTCATTTCTGCCTTGGAGCTGTGCTGCTGTTACCTGAGGATGGTCCAGTGGAAGTTGACATAGGCAGCAGGTGAGTTAGCGAGCTCCTCTGCCATGGCCACCCGGCGCTGGGGCTGATGGTCCACAGCAGACCAGTGCTGCTCTTTACGTTGGTGACAACAACGTCCTCTGGGCAGTAGTTTGCTACGGACTGTGTGGCAGACTTGGGAGGGGAGGACAAGGGTGATCTGGTTCGCTTGTTAAAGCAAAGAGCGAGTTGGTGTTTTATGGATTGTCCCAGACCAATGTGCTCAGTCAGGAAAAAACCTGTCTGTGATGTTTTGATTTATCCTCAACTTGTAAACCTTTCCACAGGGCTGCGCTGCATTTTGTTTGGAGCAAATTAAGCTAACAGCATATTTACCACGTTTTGGCACTGCTAAAGGCTGTCTGAACTGGGGACTGGGGACGGGCACATCACAAGATTTTTACTGAGGGCTCAGTCCCTCAGAGGAAAGATGGACCTACCCAAAACACTGCTTGGGGGTTAACCCTTGCTGGGCAGTACTGCCCCTGGGAGAGCATTTACATGGTGCAGTAGAGATGAGCGTGCTCCCTCTGATGCACCGACACAGCACTTCACAGCGTCTCATACGCTGCTGGATGCGATGCATTAGCCAGGTCGAGTACGGTACCAGTGTAGCCGCAAGAGCTCTGGTAGAGGAGCGAGGGCAGTGCCATGCACGAGTACCAGAGCTGTGCTGTGTGCACATCTTTAAATCATAGAGGGGTCCTGCACTCGCATGTTGTATGCATTGGGTTCCTGCACAGCAGTCATGGGGTGAAGGGCATAGGGATGTATCAGGTCGTTGTATGCTGCTTGAGTAAAAAGGATCAAAGTCCTCTGCTGAGAACTCGTGGCGAACAATGACTCGGAGAAGAGTCTGACGGTGCTCTAAGCGCAGCCTTTATAGCACCAGGGCTACCTGTAGCCTGAGGAGGTGAATTAGCCTAGTCTCTTACCAGAAATACAGAGAAAAAAGCTATTCTGGAGGATGCTGTGGTCTGACTGCCAATGAGGGTAAACCCTCGCTGGTAAACCTGTTTGGTGGGTGTTTGCAAATACCTCCTCCTGCGTCTGGGACAGCATTTACTAAAGCAAACAAAATCTGTAATGTTGGAAAGCAGAAAGAAGCTTCAGTGGGACTCACTGCATCCACATTTCTCATTCTCCCTTGCCTTTTTTCTATCATTTTGCTCCCTGCTGCTTTACCCGTAGGACTGAACAGCCTGCACTTAACAGGAAGGTTAAAGGACTTTCTCCTGTGTTGTCTCTTAGCTGTTGAGTTTTGAACTCGTAGTTGTGTGTCACGCTTCAGTCGGAGGAACCCCTTACCTTGTAACCACTCCTTGGGAGTCTGACAGAGACCTCCGGGGCTGGTTGGTCACCCCTGCCGCGGACCGAAGACGTGACATAAGGAGCAAAGGAGACCACGTGGTACCGATCAGTACGAGGATAATGCAGCCCCCCATTCTGCATTGCGCAATCATTTTCCTCTCCTGCCCCGTAGCCTGAGGATATTTCTGCAAAGAAAGAAAATTTTTGTTAATTTACCACAGCTGTTTTGGAAGTTTTTGTGAAAAGGTATTGCACAATGGGAGTCACTCACCTTCTTGGAGTCTCTCCAGCCTTTCATAATGAAAATGTTAACATATAAATCGTATCAACACAGATCCAGCTAGAGAAGCTGAGGGTTTTGTCAGTTCAGACCCATCTTGGTTCCCTTTGGATGTGTTGGACTTTACCTGTAGCTTCTGGTTTGAATTCTGCTGGGTAGCTGAGCCACACTGGGTGTCTGGGAGCTTACTGCTTTCTTTGGGTACAGTATGAGAGTGGGAGGCATGGAAATCCCATCCTGCTTGTAATTTGGACAAAATCTTGGACAAAGAAGCTTTTTGAAAAATAGTCTTTGGGACATCAAGACAAGTGCCTGTATTCCAGACTGTTCTAGGTGAGTCAGGGCATCTGTTTATCTTCTGGTACCTATGCACAAAACTACTATTAATGATGTTTGCTACAGCAGTGGCTAGGGACCTGCTAAAAAAGCCATACAAGAAAAGGGTCCTTTTATACTTATATTACGCTGAACCAGAAGCTGCACAAAGCCACACTAGACAATCAAATTGATTTCTCTCCATTTGCATGTGTAAGGGATGGAATTAATACATCTCATTCCTTAGTCCCCATTGTGGTTCGTGTCCTGGAAATTCTGTTGCCTTGATGTGTGATGACTTCTAGGCTCCAAATGGGCAAGTAACAGTTTTCAAAAACTGCACTGCAGGGTTTTTTTTTTCTTTTTCCCTTTCATGTTTTCTTTCAAACACTTCTCTTACACAAAACCCACAGAGAGAGTTCCAGGCAGTGTCCACCCATATGAAACCAGACATTTTTTTCCATAATCTTTTTATAGATTTGATAATATTGAACTCGGCATGTATTAAAAATGTATGGAGTACATAAAATTCATTATAAATGTCACCAAATGGGCCAATGGCTTTTTAATATCACTGCCACAAGACTGCGTTTTAACCTATTTCCTCTCTGGATCCATTCCAGCAGCAATTCCAGGAGAGGAATATATTTAGTCTATATTTACTTAGTCAGTTTAACTTTCAGTTGGTCTCTTTGGCTCATCCTGTGGCCATGCTATTTTGGGATGATTTATACAATATTTACATTAAATTCCACTAATATTTCCTTGCCTCTTGAAGTTGGATTACACTATTTACATCTCAAAGGCCCAAGCTGGAGGAATAAGCAGCTGTTCCAGGCACCAGAGAGAATTTAGCGTAGGAGAGGCTGCCAGAAATGAGACCATGTGTCTGAAATACTCATGGAGGAATTATTTAGAATTGGACCAGTCCTCCATGAAGGAAGGGGGAAGGCTTACCATAGCAGTAAGAAACATGGTTGTTATATAGGGGTCAGACAATAGCGTTCAGACATTGTTTTCTGCAAAGAATTTCTGGTGCACTTTCCATAAATTGCAAATGTTCTGGGCTAAACCACGGCATGACTGTACGGTGGGCTCCTTTGTGGGTAGGACTGGGCTTGCAGTTTTCATACTCTGTTGTGAAAGCTGAATGTCACTGCTGTGCTTACCCCTGAAATAAGGGTTGATGCAATTGCATCTCCATCAGAATGATGCCTAGGATTGGGCTGGGCTATAGCCACACTTGATCTGATAGTCTGGCAAACCAAAATAGATGCATTTGGCCAAGTACCAAAGCTGAGCCACGTAGTTTCTGTTAAACCTCCTGGAAATGAGCAGAGCACAGGATTCGCTGGAGTATTTTAAAGAATTTCATTTCAAAGAAAAAAAAAAGTGACTACTTAAAAGTAACAGATTTGACCTCTTTGTTAAGACAAGCAGACAAAAAAGAAGAGTGGCTGTAGATTAGAGGAAATTCCCATCGTGTCTCTAGTGGTAGAGCAAAGCAGTCAGCTAACGGGAATAGAGCGTATCTCTTATTCAGGCCTCTTCTGATGTAGTATGAGAAGTAGGGACAATGGTGCTTAGGTGTGATTTAGCCTTTTACAAAGTTGAGAGACAGAGATTAAATTCACCTTCAAATCAAAGTTTGGATGCTGAGGCTGTATTGTAAAGCAAAAAAGGCAATTTTGGATTTATAACAATTATTAAGACAAAGTACATTCAGTGACCCTTAATTAAACTGCAAACATGCACCAGAGTTAAGAAAAAAGATAAATTCCTCTCTGTATGTACAAAAATTTACCTTCAGAATTGACCTGTGAAATGACAAAGCAAGCAGCTGGATGAGAGCAAAGTGCACGTAGCCAGCCGCCTTCTCAATCCCAACAATATTTGGCAGAACGAATGGGTCTTCTGCATTGTGGCACAATACAATTTAGTGGTTCAGGGAAAAAAATCCGAACTGTGAAAATACTTGACAACTACTGTGATCTAGAAAGGGGAAAAAAAAAAAAAAAAGCTGGAATTTTGCACTATAATTATTCTCAGAGGAATCTGCAGATCTTTTAAGTATAGGGGATGGTTCCAACAGACGTTCTTAATGGTCTGAAACTCTGGAGAACATGTCTTGCTTTGAAAGTCAGTGAAACTTTAGGGTGGATAAATATTTTCCCTTTTTATTCAATTTAGTTGTCATTTTCAAGTCAATGAATTGTCTACAGTTCATGAACAAAATGTTTTAAGTCTTAGATCTTTGCTAATCCACTCTAACATTGGTCCTAAAGGACATTCATTGTACTTTAAAAATGTCTTGTTTGCAAAGTTACTCACTTCAATACTAAGAAAAACTTTAGCAGTAGTAAGAAAAAGGTACCTGTGTATAAATAATAGCTGTCATCCAGGAGGATTTTGTTGGCCTTGGAACAGATAAAATGACCCAGAAGAAAAATGGGCAGAACCAAAGTGAGAATTGAAGCAGAAATCCTGCGATTCAGAATGATCACGAAATAGCAAAGTCCTTCTGACTTGGACACCATAGCACCGTGCACAGCGAAGCACAAGGCAGGCTGATAAAACTTCTCTGACTCCTCCAGTTCATTGTCATGAAAGATCCTGAACCACGGGGGAGGGGGAGTTCAAATGAATAATTTTTATTTTCTAGGAAAAAGGGTGTGAGACTGCTCAACAGCATTTTTAACCCAGACAATAAAGTAAATCAGACCAGAGGAGGGCATAATGGAACCTCTTAAGAACTGCAGGCGTGAGGCGGTAGCAGCGCATTAACCAAGTCTTTCATAAAAGCTTTTGCTGACTCAGTCACTGATATCACAGTCCAGGATACTAGATTTATACTCGGCTGCTTTATAGGTACTAAAAGGATATGAGTTAAATCATCTAAATTGCACCTGCTCAGCAACCCCCCTACAAGGGTGTGTTTACACTTACACTTCAAACAGGGCACTAAACAGTTGCCGGATTACTTTGTCAAAAGTTTAATTTTCTTTAAAAAGCCATAGAGACAATGTATAGTGTAAAAATGAGCATATGTATAGTGTAAAAATGAGCATAAATATGAGCATAGTTCCTGCATATGGCACTCCCGATAGCCCTGGCAGAGGCTGTAATCCCGAGAGGCAGACACGCGCTCGCAACTGGCACGCGTGCTCTGTCAGTGCAGTAATGCTGATTTAGGACAACTGATTTACACCATCTTTTTTGTCCACATGTGATTCAAGTCCTTCTTGGAGGACTGGAAACTATTAAGTGCTATTATTTTAATTTTTTTTAAGATATTTTGCACCGATCACATGCTTATTGTAACAGGTGGGTTTGCTTTTAGGTTTTTCTTGCCTGTTCAGAAACAGTTCACTGGCAGTGATCGTAACAGGAACTTCATTTAATGGCCTGCCTGCTTCTTCACTCCTCTGAATTGATGGGGAAAGGATATGATCTACTGCAGGTAATGAACGGTTCTCCGGGCTGGGAAGCTGAGCAGAGGAAGCAGGTGAAGGATTCACCTCCGGCATCTTGCCTTAGATGCTGTCTTCAGCTTCCATCTTTTCTGCCACTTCATCTCCGCTTACTTCTTCAGCATCGTGGCTCGAGTGTGTTCTTTTGAACTTCTCTGAACCTATCAGAAAAAAAAAATTAATAGGTGGTGATAATTTTAGACAGAGATAACAGAAGGCTCTTGCCAAGTGGCAAGTATCTCCCCTGTGCTTTCCTGCGTGCCCTGGGTCCTCCTCCTTTCACGCTCAGCCTCAAAGAGGTGCTAGCCACCGGTTCAAATCACTAAAACAATCTGAAAACCAGTGGAGTTCAGAGCTGTGTAGATGATTTGGAAAGACAGTTCTCCTCAAAATCTAAAGGAACTGTGCCTGTAAATCATGCGTGTGCTGTTGGACATCTTAGTGCATATGTTCAGCTTTTTAGTACAAGTTAACTATAGCATAATGGAACATACAGTTAATGTTTTTATTCTCTTTACTAGTGATTTAATGTAATTTTAATATAGTTTAAGGCAGTTATTGAGCTCTAAATAGGAACATCTGGGGAAAAAAATAATTTTCCACATACATTGAAGTATGTTGGGCAATGGTAGTGTTTGGGAGGGACAGAGTGGAAAATTGTACACATCTTGCTAAAATACACACGCTCCCCTTAAATGAGGGCAGCTCTTGGTGCAGCTTTTGGAGAGCAGCGGGGTTTCGTTCCTGCAGGTCGTGGCTGTGTGCAGAGACACGTCTCCAGCACGGTGTGTTGTTTCCACTTCTACGCATCATCTCTCCTACTAGTAATGGCTCGTTGGCTTTTAACTTCCCTGAGGTGTGGTTCCGCCAGGGTTGCCACCATTTCTATTTGCCATTATTTTTCTGCAGAACCCAAGGAGAGAACAGGGACAGACACACCGTGATGCTGCTGTTTTACCTGCATCTTGGAGATGCTGCTCTGCCCCTGGTGGGATCACAGGGCTAGCGGTTTGCTTCAAACTCTCACGTTTCTTCTGTCTTATTTTGATTAGTTTCATCCTACTGGTTGAAAACAAACTTAAGGCAATAATTGCCCTAAATTAAGTGTGCACTTTATCTGAATTCAGTATGTTACAAACACTGTCCTCGTGACAACTCTGCAGCATAGAGTCTGCAACTTCAGTGTTATAGAAATTATCAGAAAACTGATTTGATTTAGAAATTACTTAAGGAATGAGAAATGTTCATTTTTTAGTCTAAAATTTTTTTCAACTAGTCAAATACTTTTATTATATTTTATTTTACAACATTTTTTATTTCCCATCAAACCAGCCCTAATGAATAAATTGTAAATCTGGAAGTATTTTTCCCAAAGACGTAAGGTTGAGACTAAAGCCAAGGAGACGCTGGCTCTGGGTCTGGTGTTTAAAGTACCAGTCGTTTGTTTGTTATGGGCATTCACCTCCACACACGTGACTTTCTTCCCCATCGGACTGTCACACTCTTTCTCACAAGAATCGTATCCCACCAATGTGCTTCTTTCTGAATCGTACTTCACAAGCAACTTCATAACATTTAGCCACTCTTCATATCTTCTGAATTACTGCCGGTGATAGCAAAATAGCATTCCCTTTTCCTCCCATCCCTCCTAAGTTCAGCAGACTTAACAGTGGACAAACTCACAAATCTAATCCAAAGCCCATTGTATGAATATCATAAGGGATGGGGATGGGTCTTGCATGCATATTTTGTTGGATATCACTTTGACATGTAAGATATAAAGGCTGTGAGAGTAACAGAGACTTTCATATCTTTGGCCAGCAGGAATTTCACATACGTCTTTTAAAATTGCCTCCTCCTATGAACACATGTAAGCTTGCAAGCCAGGAAATAATAGAGACAATTATTCAACTGAGTATTTATACTTCTTCTGATATTATTGTTTTTATTTTTGTGGAGCACAGCTTACTTTGGACCTGGCTAGTATTTGGAAGCTCTCCATCCCGAGATCTAATATCGAAAACAGGAAGCGGATTTGACAGGCACATGCAATACTATAGGCAAACACAAAGTAACATCGTAAAGGTTTGGCTCTAGACCAGCTTTGTATGTGATGTTGAAACATTTGGTATTCTGCTTAATGTTTCTGCAAGGAAACATCTGTGAGATTCTGCAGCAGATAACGCGAAATGTTTGGTCAATCTTTGTTCACCTCGAAAGGCATTGAGAAGGCTTCACTCAGTCTTAACTGTAAAATCAACATGCGCCTCGTTATTCCAACACGGAAAGCCCATGTGCTGTCCCTAATGGTGCTCCACCAAGAAGTGGTGGTGTAGCACCCAGGCAGATAAACACGGGCCAGGACAACCCTGTTGCATCCCTGCTGGGCCGTGGATCGGGGTCACTGTGCAGATCTGGATCTAACATTCTTCCCCTTGCTCTTCAAGGGAAGTTCTACTACTTCGTCCCCTCTTCCTCTGCAGAGAGGCATCTCCAGTGGAGGACTCCAACGAGCTCTGTTTATTGTAAGGCTTTCACACTGGTATGTCTACAGAACATACTGTCTTAGCGCCAGGGCTTTTTGGAGAGCCTGTGACAGAAAATACAGGGGTCAATCCCAGTTTATGCTAATGCAGTGTGTTTATGCTAGCTGTTTGCACCAGTGCAATTACGGTGTCAACTAAAGCTTTAATGTGCAGATGGCCTCAATCTGATCACTGAGCCATTTGCCCTTGGCTGCAAAACACTGAAGAAGCCACCATCCCTTTGGACAGAACAGACAGGTGTCTCCTAGCAGAAAAACACCGCCTTGGTGAGCACAGACAGTTCCTCCAAGGTAGCAGCCACCATGCCAGGTTAACAGCTTGTGGCTTGGGGATAGGTCAGAGGGACAAATGGGACCAGGGATGAGCCAGCTACGCTCTAAGAAGCAAACAGGCAGGGAGAAGTAAAAAGATTAAATGCTCACCAGCTGGATACACAGTGTATTCTACAATTCAGTTTTAAATGAACAGGAGACTTGCTGTCTTCTCATAGCCTGTAGGGATTTGGCACTGGTGAGGCCGCACCTTGAATACTGTGTTCAGTTTTGGGCCCCTCACTCCAAGAGAGACATTGAGGGGCTGGAGTGTGTCCAGAGAAGGGCAACGGAGCTGGGGAAGGGTCTGGAGCACAAGGCTGATGGGGAGCGGCTGAGGGACCTGGGGTTGTTTAGCCTGGAGAGAAGGAGGCTGCAGGGAGACCTTATCGCTCTCTACAACTCCCTGAAAGGAGGTTGTAGCCAGGTGGTGTCGGTCTCTTCTCCCAAGTAACAAATGATAGGACAAGAGGAAACAGCCTCAGGTTGTGCCAGGGGAGGTTTAGATTGGATATTAGGAACAATTTCTTCACCGAAAGTGTTGTCCAGCATTGGACCAGGCTGCCCAGGGAAGTGGTTGAGTCCCCTGGAGGTATTTAAAAGACGTGTAGATGTGGTGCTCAGGGACATGGTGTAGTGGTGGACTTGGCAGTGCTGGGTTAACAGTTGGACTCAATGATCTTAAAGGTCTCTTTCCAACCTAAACAATTCTATGATTTGTTCTCTTCCTCCACTCTGTGCAACACATCTTTCTTCAGCTTGACTGCAAAGAGCTCGGCTCCTCTGTAGGTGTGACACGAGCCCGGCTGCTCGTGAAGTGCTCCTCTGGGCAGCAGGCAGCCACCCCTGGGTTGCCACAAAGGAGCAGACCATGCTAACCCAGAACAGTTGACTACGGTTTTCAATTTGGTAGATCCAAGGACTGTTAGCCTAGCTCTTGGCAATCCACTGGGAGATTTCACAATAACATTACTCTGCTGGTTGATAGAGTCAATAGGCCATAACAAAGGCCTGGCATTAGGTGTTTGATTCTACCAATAGAACAGAGTAGTAGTAGGAGAGAGGGAGCAACCAGACTTGTAGTAAGTTGCACAAGTTGTGGTAAATCACAGGAGTGGGAGTGGAAGGGCTCAGATGCCGTTCCTCAAGAGTCCTCATAGAACAGGTAGCTTTCTCTTTTTTAAATGCTAATGTTTTCTGAATGCATAAATATACTCCTAATTGTGACAATATGCTTGCCAAACGCTTCCACTTTTCAGAATTACAGAATTGTGATCCCAAGACAGCACTACCATCAAGGGAAAGGAGTTCAAAGATTTGCATGCTGCTTTTAAAGATGATTTAAATTTCATAAATATTTTTATCTACTCATTGTAGACATATCACATAGAGAAAAGTGCTCTTTGGAAATTTTCCATGCAGCATGTACTATACCTAAAAATGCTCAAAATTTTTGTACAGTATGTTGTTTTGATGTATCATTGGGGATTCTTTAGTAGTCCATTTTCTGATATTATGGCTTCACATAATTAGATGGTGATTTGCCTGTTTCCAAGGTACATAAGACATGGGCACTCTGCTAGATTGTTCACACTAGGACTGTAGTCTGGGAGAAGAGCTTGACAACACTGGGTTACCTTATTATTTAAAGGGAGAAAAGTCATTAGATGGTAGAGCGACCTGTCCAGAGAAATGGGAGTGTCTCCCAATTTCTTCAGGCTAAGACTATATGTTGAAGATACGGCTGTCAAATGCAAGGTAATGACTCAAGAAAATTGCAGTCAGTTCTTCATTTTTCTGGAAATGATGTGGTGGGATAACCAGGATAAATTTAAAAAAAAAAAAAGAAAACCTCACAAAACATATGTAAAATTAGCCTAAAAAACATGTTATGAGAGATAATGGAAAAAAGAAGAGTTCATGATGGCATCTGCTGTGCAGAACACCAATCTCTGAGTTAGTCCTGGCTGAGCTGGTAGTATTTGCCTTTCTCTTCTGTAATCTCCTCAACCAGTATGAAAAGATCCTTCCTCTCCACCTGTCTGCTCCCTGGCTCTCACCTGCAGTGCACCACGTTTGGTGCAGCACTGTAGTGGCTGAGAGCAGCCAGGTCTAAATCATGACTGATCTCCACATTGCCTCCTGCCCTTGTTCTCACTCAGGCTTTACTCTCTCGTCCTCGAGTACTTGCCACTGGAGGGAGGCAGAAAGCAGAAGTCAAAAGTCGTCTGGAAAGACAGAAGAGCCAGAACAGTATGTCACAGTTTAGCTTTAGCTGTAGGATTGCACTAGGTGGCTTCAGGTCTCTCTGCAAAGTCAGGCAGGTAAAGCCATTCAACCAGGTTGGAATGGATGGGCCAGTGAGAGCCCTTCCATGGGTAAGCTATTAGCAGAGGGGTTATATGCGTCACATGCAATGCCTCAAACTGGTTTCTGTACTTGTCATGTAGGAACACAGACATTTCACTAAAGGAAAAAGATGTGTCTGAGGCGTGCAGAGCTGCCCATAAACATGCACCTACCTTCACAGTGCTCTAATGCCGGTGACAAGTGATGGGAGATGCTATGTAAGTTGACCCTGGGAAAAGTCAACAGGAGCCTTTGTAATGGAAGATGGATGTTTACAGCTGCATGCTCTGCGTGTGGTTCAGTGCCTAGCAACTGGTGTTTGGGGGATATAATGGAAAGAGCTCATCGGGGTCTATTCCAAGATGCTTTCTGGTTTCTTCTTACCATTAGTTAGCACTAGCTGAACTCTGCCAATTGCTAACTGAGCTCTAGGATATCCTTTCCCCCTTTATTCTTCCTTGTTTTAAGTATTTCATTGCAGTGGCTGCCACCTTCTGCCACTCTTTGGGCTCTACAGAATGGTGGTTGAATGCTGGACTGCTTGTGGGCAGGGAGAGGAACTGGGGACTCAGCTGTGCTAGAGGAGGAACTCAGTCTCACACTCTTCATTTTGCTTTGTCAAGAAAAAGAAAGGTGAGCGATGGGAGAATGGTTTACAACAGTGATCGCTATTTTATACACTTGCATTACAGGTTTCCAAAATGCACTGTGTGTCCTTTGCTTCCAGCAGAATGTGGCGTGCAAAGGGACTTTTTAATTGTGGCCATAAAGTTGTCAGGAGCATAATACTGTGTCAGTGATTCATTTTTGTATGTGGGCCTCAGCCTAACATCTTAGCTGTTGGCTTTGGAAATTTTTTATTTGGATGGTGATTTGCTACCATGAGGAATTAACCCCTCTTTAAACATGGGTGCTTAGGATGCAGGGGAGAAAGGGAGGGGAGGCTGCTTGAAGGGGAGCAGAGACAAAAGGCATGTCTCCAGAGCATGACCAGATTTTGGTGATTATCGTGCAGATCACAGTTGATCACTGCTTTTCTGACTGTTGGGCAGATAAAAACCAATCCTGAGGAAACAGCCTTGGTGACCTGAGGCTTGGAGGGCCATTTCCATCCACTTGCTGGTGGGGTCCTCTCGCCAGCCTACCACTGCTCTTGAACGAGCATCCCGTGGGAGCTCAAAGAACAGCGAGGGGCACTATCGACTGCGATCCCACCTCCTGCTCTTGCTTTGCCGTGTAGGTGCTCTGCTCTTGCAGAGCTGGAAGGGCAGTAACCCTCCAGCCCGTCTCTGACGTGCTTTGCCCAGTTCTTCCTTGGGTCTCTTCTGCATTCTCAATTTTCCAAACCTAAAAGTTGCACTGCACAAACCTTTGCAGAGAGCTGGAATGGGGCCAAGACACAGCAAGTACTGGAAGGCCATGACAGTGGCCAGGAAACAGCAATATCTTGGCCAGACTTCAGCCACTGCTTTCCTCCTCTGGCACCACAGCAGACAGATTGGCCAACATACATGGAGCAGCACATAGAAATCCATATGGTGCTGTAGAACATTGATGGCAGCAGTGAGGTGCATCTGCAAGAACGCAGCGAGCCAAGTAAACAAGAAGGCATGCTTTGTAGGTTACAATGTACTGTCATTTAGAAAATTATCCTGACTTGGCTTGTGCAGCTTGAACAGTTTTAAGAAACACTTAAGAACAACAATAACAAAAAAAGACTCCTGGAATAAGAGTGTCTATACTTGGAGGTTACTTGTATAAATACAGTGGTATCATTATACAGTAATATAACTGTATATTAACAGTATATATAACAGTAATATAACTGCAAAACTATAAATTTTGCCATATTAGTGAGACCTGTGCTTATAGAAGTCAGAAAGCAATGTTGTTACTTAGAGTGAAACACTAAAAGCAATATTCTGTTTTTCTGTACGAGTGGGTGATAGCCCTGAGAACTGATGGGAACCCCAAATACCGTAATCCTCCTCCTGCTGTATTGTGCAACCCTCGGAGCGCAGTGTGCACCTGCAGTGTCTGATATCACTGGTACCACATGGGGAGAGAGCAAGGGAAGAGAAGACACCTGTATGTTGCTGCTGTTGTGTATGCTTACGGCACCAGAAATTGGCTTCTGTTTAACTGAGTTAACTATGAGTGTTTTAATGCCTCAGCAAACCGTTGCTGGTGCCCGCTTCCCAAGACAACTCCTCCTCTCCTTGTATTTCCTCACCTTCACTCCAAATTTGTAAAAACTGTAGCTGACAGAATATTTGACACGGCTGAGCAACCCATCATCCGAGTGCTCCCAAGTAATGCTCTCAAATATGATCCCTGCCGTGGGTGGTAGCAGCTGGTATTGACCCCCGTAGACAAACTGATGGCGATACGCTGTCATCTCCATTGCCATTAGCCCCCAAATAATTGTGTGGTTCTTCGAGATCAGTGCAGAATGCTCTCAGACGTAGAGCAATCCTAAATGTGACACTAAGCAAGAAGTACTGAGAAAGGTGAGGACGGCCAAAACTCACAGAGTCTAAAATGCTGTTCTGTGCTGTCCCGTGCTAGGAAATAAAGCCGTGTTTACTGCTCTCTGGGGCTGTTGTTAGGAACAGGAGCCCAGTGAGAACTGGATGACCCGTAGCCCATTCCCAGCCTGGAACACGTGCAATATCGTGATGTGGGAAGATCCTCCTCGTAGTACTGCAGTAAAACAGTAACTAAAGGATTTGGGCCAGTGGCAATTTCAAGGAATAATGTTTCTGGAGTTGTGTAATAAAGATCCTAGGGGAAGAGGGCCTAAAGCAAAGTGAACTAAGCACTAAGCTGAGAAAATATTATTTGTTTCATAAATCTCCTCTCTCCTCCGTTTGCTGTCACAAAGATCTAAACAGGATTTTTGTTTTAAAGAATCTTTTATACCCTCTTTATCCCATGCAAATAATGGATTACTTGGCCTACTGACTGAACCAGAGGTCATTTAAATAATTTCTAGCCAACTGGCAAATACATTCCAGCTCTCTTGAAAAGAGAAAACCAAATAAAATAGAAGAATAAAAGTTAGTGCACCATGTTTTTAAAAAACCCAATAAGCGCAAATCCTGCTAATACTGCAAGGACTGTCTTCTCTTGGTAAACACCACAGCCTGATACGCAGCAGAGCTTGGTACTGCCTGGACCTCCTATGACATTGTTCCAGCAATCTTTCAGTTATTGAAATAAGGCTCCTACCTTGAGGCAGGGTAAAAGAGCCATCGCACTCTCGGAGCCCTCCGCACCAGTCTGCAGGATCAATAGGAGCACGGCACAGCGCAGATTTGTGCGGCAGCTCGTTCAGGCTGGCACGATGGTGTAAATTAAACTGAAGTTGAAGACACCCCCCCCCCCCCCCCCCCCCCCCCAGCAAAATTCAATAGAGATGTGACAGTTTACTCCATCTGAAAATCTGTGCTAAAGGACAGTATTAGTTTGATTTTTCTGCTTACCTGATACTGAGCCACACGGAACTGAAAGAGCACAGCGTAATTTCATACGCCATGATGCTGCTGAGAATTAAAAACATGGCAGCACAGAAATAGCTCCAGTATTTAACTAGCATTCTCTTAAGCAGAGAGCCAAGGACTTCCAAAAGAAGATTATGTGGTTTGTCTCCTTCTATAATAAGAAGAAAACAAATCTGTTGGGCACGATGCTATCACCATACCATCTTGACACCTTTTTTATAATTATCCCTGCCTATGGCTGCAAATGCCTCCCTTAGTAGGTGACTTATCTTGCCTTAAACATTGTCACCTAGCAACGGAGGCCGAAAATGCAGAGGGGACTGGCAGTCCCATAAAGCAGTTGCTGCTCCTGAATACACGGAACATGCTCTCTTCTACTGTCGATGGCAGGCCTCCACTTGTCGGTCCAAAACTCACTTACTCGAAACAGCAACCAGAGTGAGCTGAACAATTGGTGGAAACAGAGGTATGCTCTTGGCAGCAGAAACTGCTGCTTCAGGAGCTGTGCACGGTCCTCACAGATATTCTGTGTCGCTCACAGAATGGCTGGAAGGTCTGTACTGTGAGCATCAATGCATCACCCATCTCTGCCCCACATGTTGTTATGAAGCTTGTGACACTCGAGAAGTCGGGTCTCATTCCACCACCGAAGCAAACGCACGGCTGAGCTGTTTGCAGAAGCACACGTGCAACTGCACGGACAAGCCAGGTGGCTGTCTGCGCAAATCAAGTGCTCACATCCGCACAACTGAGATGTAGTAAAACTATCCTTAGAGTATTCTGATAACAGGTTCCAACTTTAGTTTAGCAAGGCTAAATGCTTAACTGTAGCGCTAAAGAGAAGGTCAGAGGACGACACTAGGATGAACTTGGGTTGTTTCCTTACTGTTCTCATTCAATATCACTTCTTGGAGAGATTCTTGTTTATCCTTCATATGTCTCTCAATCGCATGTTGCCTTAGCAACAGCCAGACTGTGAATGCATAGAGGATCTGCAATGAAACCACATTTGCACCTTATTTTTTTCCACAGAACTCATAGATGTATACAAGCAACACTTTTCCTTGTTTGCTAATTGATGGTTTGTAAGGATCTAGAGCTCTATCTAAAGAATTCAAGAAAGTAGCATGCTTTAGAGGGGAGTCAGTGCCTATGTCTTATATATGTGTAAATTAGGGAGTTCAGGTTGCAAAGGCTTTGGAGGCAAGAGTTGCTTTGTGTCAGTGCTGCACAGAACTTTGTGAATCTGAGCATTATCAGAAAATGGGGGCGAAGTGTAATTGCTGTACTTTTTCTCCAGTAACAACAAATTACTGTTTTCCCTAACAGCTAATTAAGTTAGCATAGGAAGAAGAAAGTTTAACTTTGCTATAGAGCACGATCCCCTCCAAACTCCACATCCTGCGTTGAAGTGTCTTCAACAAATTAAATGACAAGTGTTCCCAACAACACAGCGTTCTCCTGTGCAGAGTCCAGGTTCACCGCTCTGGGCTCTCTTACACAGCCAAATTCTTGTACTACGATAAACTGATAGGCCTGGAACAAGCTCCCAGGCTTTAACAAGGAGAACTGGACATTGCAGGTGGCCTGCCCTCAGAGGTTGAAAACATACACACCAAACTGTGCATGTATTTCATGAATGCCTTCGCCAATTAATTTTGGTTTGTCCCACATATCATTCCTAAGATGGAGCTGTGTGTCGCAGGTTGAGGGAGAGTACAATACAGCACAAGAATAAAAATACAGTTTTCTTTTCTCTCAAAGGCTGGCTCACCTAACTAGGGAAAGAGAAAATGTGGAATTCCTACCTTCATGCCAAGAGGCATGCTTGGCAGTCATTATGGTTTTAAGCCAAAGCTGATGAGAACTGATTGTGGGATTGTAGGGAAGAATTCCTCTGGGGAGACATTTAGCCCTGCAAAGAAACTTAGGACAAGCAGGATGTTCCCATAAGCAGGAAGGAATGGGGAACTACGCAAGGCATAATGCCTCTAGTCACGAGCCATCCAAATTATGCAGGACCAAATCAGCAGAACAAAAGTCATACAGCTGTAATGCGCGATGCTCCAAACTTGCAAGGCAACAGAAACACGCAATGGAAGAAATGCTGCCATTTAAATTTCAATAGGCCTTAAAATCAGATATATCAGAAAAGCTATGCGCTATGTTATCCCTTTTGATTCCCTTGTGCAAAGCAAAACTAAGGATTAATCAGCTCCAAAGTGAAAATGTTGTGTGTCTGCCCCAAACAAATGGGCATCCAAAGCCTAATTTGGCGTGTCTGTAAGGAATGAGGTGGGACAGATAGTCCCTTAGGGAACCAGGGGTCAGCACCCTTTTAAACATGTTTCTTGGCCCCTCTAGTCGTGATCTCCAGCACACTTACAGAGCTTGTGTACTCAGTCCCTGTGCCTTTCATTTTCTGTTCCAAATACTATTATTGTCCCATTTCAGTAGGAACTGGATGTGACACTGGAAGGTACATTAAAATTACCTGCAAACATTATACAAATTATATGGAGTTAGTGTGCTGCAAAGTCAGGTTAGATAGACTTAACTGACCAGGTGAGCATGTTTTATCTGTATGCTCTTCATCATCATCATCAAGTTCTTGCAAATGACAGCCAAGTGGAGTTTTATTTTAAGACCTTGCCTGACACTGGAACTTCCTCTGTCAACCATATATTGCCTGGCAGTAGTCAAAAAGTGAATGGATATAGCACCTGCCATGAAACCAGATGTGTTTCCCTTCCCCTCTTGCCCCCCTCAAAATCCCAACCTTAAGAAAGAATAATTTGTGTTTGCTTGTGTTGGTAATAGTAAGGGAAATGAGTCCCTCTATAGCGTGTGTATGGCTGACCAGTACTGGTCCATGAATGGCAGGCAAGCTGCCTTCATGATTCTGTGTTCCCCAAGGCTGTGAATTTACAAGAAAACCACCTCCATTTTTAAGATGGGATTAGGTGGCAACTGTGCTTTGGTCTGCGTCACGCTTAGTCATGTAATTATCGCTCTTAGAGCATTGTACCTGATAAAGAAGGGCTGCGTACTTTGCCGATGTTGGCAGGAGCCATGCGGGAAATGCTGTGTACACATGGTAAAAAGGGAGTGTCCTGCCAGCTTCCACTTGCAAAATGAGCTGCCTAAAAATGAAACACAAGAATATTGTAGGTGCAACCTCATCTTCCCACAGAGGTTTCTAGTGCACTGGTACAGGAAGCTGGAACTGCTCTCTAATGACTCACAGTTCCTGCGTGTTGGCATGGCTATCAAGGTGTTAGTTTTCTGAATCTTGGATTTGTTTGTTAAGAAACTCAAATGGGTGGAGGGAAAAAGCAGGAAAGGAAAAACAAAAGCTCTCAAGTTCTCTGAACACATTTGTGTTGATAAGAGATAATGCTAGTCCACTTTATTCTCTTCATTCTTGGTCAGCCGTAGCATATTATCCTACTCCAGACTTCTCTCAGTTGGTCACATTAGGGCTTCTTGCCTGCACTCCTGCATTAAATATCCCACCAGGATATCATATTCCTATAACACAGCTGGACACCATCCAGTACCAACGTATTGAGAGTAACAGTACGGTTTCACCAACACTCCCCAAAATTTTTTCTATTGGCAGTCCCATAAAAAGCAGGAGGCAAACATCAGTGTGACGAGTAATGTGAAAACCAAGCTATTGCTAAACAAGGCTTAAAATGTCTTTGGGGCACTTTCTCATTAGGGCAGATGTGATCCGGTCTGGCCGTGGTGACATGCAGAACAGTACACAAGAGTCTCCAGAAAGGTGACAGTACATCTGACTCTCTAAATGCTGTAGTGAACATTCACAGCTGGTGTGGGAGAACCTTTTCTTGGAGAACCCTTTCTCAGACTACAAGATGAACTAGACAAAGCAAAACTTCTCTCCAGAACTGTTTCTTTAGCGCCTATATATGCTGTGAACAAAATTTATCCCAATTGCATTTTTGTTATGTGTTGGGAGTTTTAATTCAGGTAGTGGAATACTACATGTACCTCTTCATTGTTCTCCTCTTCCTCCTCTTCCTCCTTATCTTCAAAATGAGATGGTATTTTGGGAACTTAGGGCTTTGTCAGGGTTTTTTGCAAATTCTTGTAACTGTGATGCTACTAAGAAATGTTCCAAAATCAGGAATCAGTAGGTAGAAGATATCACCAGCACTGACTCTGCTGAGCCTGCCGAGCAGAAAGCAGTGCTTAAAAATGCATAGCTTCATCATTTTCCATGTATTCTTTTGAATAATTAACTTGAAATCTCTCTTACTTCTACCACCCAGAAATGTAACTGCAGTAATACAGAAAAAAGCACCCGTATGCTTTAAAACAAAGCAAATTGCATCACAGTAATCAAAAGTGCAATAAAGTTGCTCCAGTAAAACATTTCTTCTCTCTTCCAAGGAAAGATTCAATCAGTCCTTTCAGAAGGATTATTATAATTCTTGGAGAGAAAAGATCAGATAACCTAATAGATAGTGCAATTTAATACCTTTCTTTTGTTTTCTTTTTTATAGCCAACACTGAATATGGTTTGATGTATTTAATACACCATTTCTTTGTACTGCATTTCAGAAGTAGAGCCATGCTTCGGTATCCCACCTTACAATTCCAACATCACAAAGCCAATTTTCCTGACTGCAGTCTAGTAGATAAGAACAAAAAGATGTGTTTATGAACTGATATGTTCCCATTTTCAAATCCCCAAACACATGCGTCTTGTAGGCTTATGCCTCTCATTTCTGTCCTCATGCTTTTGTAAAGGGAGCCTGAATTACGACAAATCCTGCTCTGCGGCATGCAAGCAGTAACATGAAATGTTTCTTCCCTTCCCACACCCCAATTAATTTGCCATTGGCTTTGGTCAGGACAGCGTACAAGTCCTTTTATGTCACAATAAAAAGAGAATGACAGAAGTAGAATCTGATTTTGGTTCAAGGAGTTTCAAGAAACTTCTGAAGAACACACTGATGCTATCTGCAGTCAAAATGATGCATTTGCCTCTCTACCAGCAATTCTGGGAACTGCAGTTTGTGTTTAAATGCCCTGTGAATCAAATCATTACAGAAACAGCTTCAGTAGTGATTAGAGATGTCACTGAACTGTGACATCTGGACCCTGTCCAGGTAAAAATGCCATCAGATGAAAAAGTGGGATCAGTATCCAAAGTCCTTTAACTTGGGGGTGGTTAGAACAAGGCTATCAGTGACGGCACTTTGCTCCAGTAAATGAGTTTCTGAGGCTTTTACTACCAAGTAACCAACTGCTGTGAAAAATGCCCTTATTATTAGGCAGCAGGCAGTGGTAAGCGATCTGAAATGCCACTCGGATCGTAAGGAAAGAGAACCTGCTGAAACTGATTGGTCTGAGTAAGGCGTGGGTGCCTCCTGAAACAGCAGGTACTGATTTTGTTGTGCCAACAGAAAAATGTGTATTATATAAAACAAAACATATGATAAAGTAAGTACCTTGCTCCGAGGATTTAATAGGCTACGCCATCTAGATACACTGCCCCAGGGCAACCAAGAGCATGTGCCCTTCTCAAGCACAGTTCAGATAAAACCACACCAGAAAAGCCTGGCGTATCTTGTGGAGAGGAAGCTCTCCCGTCTGTCGCCACTGCAGGGGCAGCGGGTGAGCAAAATGCACAAGCTAATGAAATAATGACGAGACAGCCAGAGCTGGGCTCCTTAGACACCATATCAAGAAGGTCTGTAAGAACACAGGAGATCATGCATTTATATAGGTCCAGTGCACAATGCTTAACTGAGTGGATTAGTAACTAATGTGTAATTATGCAGTATTGCTCATCAAGAATTCGACAGAGGTCTTCTACCTTTCACTGTGTCAGCTTCCATGGTCTTGGAAACAGTGGGAAAATCAGCAGGAAGATGAGATAGGCAAGGAAGTCCATTGTATTAGGATGATATAGCTCTGCAATAAGATGTGACTAATTGAGAGGGATGGTGGAATCAAAAGAAATCCTACATCTGTTCAGCAATACTGTTGATATTGGGAATGAGGTATTTTATTTCAAAGCCATCTCTCCTCTCCGCCTCTTTCCATAAGCCATACCATGCCTTTGTGAGACAGCCATGAACATGAACTTGACTTCTCTACTACTTAGTTTTTATTGTAACTTTAACATTTTATCTCTTCATGAAAATTATTCTATATTTCTTTTTTTTTTTCTTAATTGTCATAATCAGAATGTCCTAGACCCTTTCCCTGGAGTGCTTGCAGTTTGAAGACAACACCAAGGATAAGGAAAGAGCAGAGTTGCCCAGTGGTGATGGTTCCAGCCTGAGATGTACCAGCTCCTTGCGGTGCCACAGGCTCCGTGTGGTATAGAGTAAGTCACCCCAGCTCTTACGTTAGCTTCCCCTTACAAGTGGGGGCGACGGCATCTTCTAATTGCCTAGTCGGTAGTTATAAAAGCTAAGTAATTAACGTAGGGACTCCGAAGCTTTAGAAGGATTGAAATGCTTTTTATGATTTAGACTGCCTGATCTTTGGATCACGTTCAAACTGGAAATATGGATTGCTGGTGCGTTTTGAAGGGGAAATTCTCTGATAACGTGAGGCTAAAGGTTTGGAGGTAGCAAGAGGCTGATATGAATGCAAACAACTTATTTATTTTCAATTCTATTAACAAGAAACTCCGTGTAAATTTTGACTTTAAAATAATAAGAGAGGGTTTGGTTTGCTTTTTAAAGTGAAGAGGAACAGTTTTTCCTGGGTTTTCTTCTGCCCAAAATGTAAAACACCTTTTATTGAAATCAGAGTGGTATTGCCTGACCAATGAAAGTAGAATTGCGCTAGCCTTTAATGAACAAAACCTGCATTTGAAATTAATCAATAGCACATGAAAAATCCTGAAATACTAATTTTGTTTCTTCAGATACAAAACTGACAAAATGCCAGTTTAAAATAAGAAAAGAACTGGCACATTTTTATAACACAACAAATTTTTATTGCTAATTTTTCCTTCAAGGTGTGGGTCTGTAAAGAGTTTGGATTATTAATGAAACAGAGGGGCATATGTTTCAGCTACCTCTTCAGGGTGCTAGGTATTGCCTAGCTAATAATGCAGTTACAGGGTGCTACTTTCAATAATTGGTAAGTTGTGCCAAAAAAAGCAACATTCATAAATTAGGCCATATATTCATGTTGTCCAATTGTTTCATGTACAAAGTTGTACTATTATTTGCAAGGTCTACTAAGCTAGTATTTTCTTTAAGTGTCAAGAATAACCAAGGGTATATCATACAGACTATTCTTCAAAACAAGTTTCCAAAAATAACAAGCACAGGAAAACAAGTTCATATCAGATAATTAAAAACTAAGCTATTAGAATTTAAAGTAAGTTTGTGAAATTTATTATAATAGAACAACAGAAAAAGTTATCCTTCTTTTCCAGGGGAGCTTTCCATGCTAAATTGCCCTCATGTACAAGAACTGTATGAATGCTAAAGTTTCAGCAGGATAAATGAAGTTATATATGATATACTAAAATTTTAACCATGTACATTTTATGAGTAAGGCTGTTTTAAGGAGAAGAAATCCTTTATTAAAAAAGAAATCCAAGTGCTGATGAAGGTGAGGTGCAACTAGTGTCCCTGTGCCAACAGCATGACATTTTTACAGCAACTCTTCCTTTCCGAGCATCATCGTTCTCTCCCTCCCTCGCTCTCTCTTTTTCTCTGAAGTTGTTATCTACAAGAAAATTCTTCTGAAAAAAATAGCATCTTCCAAGGTTCTGACAAAAAAAATATGTCAGAGAGTTTCTGAGCACTGAAGAGCTTCTGAGGCTGCCCTGCATCTAGTTCTTTCTCCTTCCAGATCTGCCCAGTTCTTTTGTTCAGGCCATGCCTTATCTTTCCGCACAATGCAATGCTGCTGGGGTTTTTCTTAAGTGAATGTAGCTCCTAAAAATCGTATTTCTAAATCTCAAGTTTTTTTCTTTTTTTGCTTCTTGTCTCTAGTAACATTTGGCTACATTTTAAATACATGGTTCAATTTCAGTCCTGCTTCATCTTCCTTGCACTTTGTGTGATTATTTTAGGAATAAGTATTGCCCACTCTTCCCATCACCTTGCTGCATTATTCTAGCCATGAATAAATTGTCTTACTTGCTATCAAGGCAAATGGCAAAACTAGTCTGAAAAATCAACCCAGAAGCTAAATTATTCTCCATGATTGTCATGTCACTTCTCTGGTTGGTGTAGCAAACTGTAAGGCTTCCACAAAATCTGGCCTAGCAGCAATTGTTTACATTGCTTAAAAAAGGGAGAGCAACCTTACAGTGGGCTTTTTCTGTTTTCTTCCCCTTTAGTTCTCTCAAACGGAAAGCACAAACTGTGTTAATCGATTGCTTTGCGGGTACTTTTAATGTATACATTTCTAATCATCAAACCAAATGCTGAGATTTGTTTTCTGTCCAATAATCCTCATTTTCTCTGAAATGGGAACTATTGATCCCTTCTTTCCCTTGAATCCAGAGTCTTTATTGCTGAACAAGTATTCTGAAATGTGGCTGTCGGATCATTCTTTCTAAATTAGAGTTTCTTTGCTTGGTTTCTTTCCAGATGCAAATAACTAGTCAGAACAAAAGTGTTCTTCAAATTGCAAATAACATTCTGATTTTTCTTTTTTTCATTAATGTTCAGAAGTCTAATTCTTGAGTTTAAGATGAATGAAGACAGTCTGTATCCTTAAATGCTCAACAGGCCAAGTGAAGAGCTTTAAAGAAAGTTCTAAGCAGCAACCCAAGCATCACAGAGGCCACATACAGCTGCCTGGATTATCCACCAGAAAGTTTATTCCAAAGAAAGGCAGTGACACATGGGCACAAGTGTTTGGAGTGAAACAGAAAACAGCTGTCTATGGACATGATTATGTCCCAAAATTAACCCAAATGCTTTTAGCAAACAGTATTAAATATTCCAGATTTCCACCTATTCATCCCATATCGCTGCTTCCACTTCAGCGGAGCAGAAGCTGTTTGTATCAGGTGTAGTTCCAAGGTGAACTCTGAGCTCACACAGACCAGTGTTGCAGGAAGACACCAACCCAGCTCTCAGCAAACTAGCTTGGAGACGGGAATAGTAGAGGTACATCAGCACAGTACTTCGCCTGAGTTTATAACCTTAGTAATACTCAGAGCAGGATTAACTAGCAAGGCAGAACACGGTTAAGTTGATATAGTAATACTGGTACTGCTGCCTCACTCAGCAAATCCTCTTTCTGTCTTATTAGTTATTTGCTGAAGCCATTTACTACTTAAACTGTGAAAGCTGAAATATATCTGTGAATTTTCCTTTTAATCTTTGGCTAATGATTTTGTAGTAGGTAATCCAACAGAGAGTATGTGGTGGGTCTGTGATTTTTGTTGCCAAATTTATCTGTGGGTGAACTCTGCAGCTCTGAAAACACAGAGCTCTCTACAATAATTTGCCAAAAAGCAATTACAAGCTGTTTTGAGGCTGGTACTTGTATGCAGTCTCCTTTTACGTTATTGTTAGCTTTAAAGGAAATTAATCATAGGGTGAACCAGAGCTCCCATCCCAGAGACTAGCCAGAATGCTGTAACGTGTTTGTACTAGCCAGCAAATGGATGCATATGTTCAGTTGAAATAATGCAGGTGGCCGGACTGTACCCTGAGTCACATCGATTCCCAGGGCTTCCTCCAGCCCTGGGCAGCTGCGTGCTACTCCCACACTGGAACGGGAATTAGTTCAGGGACTGATGCCTTAACTACACACTGTCCAAAGGGAGTTTGTCTCTGTAGAGTATCAGTCCTGCAGAGAACAAGGCTTTCTAAAGTCCTCAGTGTGAGTGAGTCAATTAAGGAACGACACTCTGCAGGCTATATGCACTCGTCTGTTTATGTATTTCATCTCCAAGTTATTTCTGCTCTCAGTGGAATTTAATTCAGTCCTATAAACCTCTCTGCAACATGTGAAGGCTGAATGATAGTTAACATTGCATTCTGCACCTAAAATATTGTTGGAAAGACCGCAGATACCTACTCCGGCACTGCCTGTAGAAAGAATTATTTCATAATGGGAGCGCAAGTAAATGTCATCAGCAAAAATTAATAAAGCTCATCAAAACTTCCTTTGCTGTCCCGTGACAAATACCACTTAAGATATGACTGACATCATCGCAAGGAAAAGCACATTTTTAAATGGAACAGAAAACAAAGTCTCTTGTATCATAGAAACAAAGAAAATATTGAGGCGATAAGAAGATGTTATAATCCAAAATACAAATGTTTGCCCTTTCCTATAGAGCAGTTTCTAGAAACTAGTAGAAACCAATGCACTGTTCTGCCTCACTTTTCTCTGCGCTGCCTGCCTGACTCGTCCTCGCCCTCCAGCAGGGCTGGCGTAGCTGTGGTTGACCCTGGGTGCAAAACTTGGTGGTGCCATCGCAGGGACAGGGTTTCAGACTTGGTTTCTAGTCAATGCGTCGTAATGTGCACTTTTAAATATCATCAGAAATTTCATTCTATCCAAAAGCTAAAGCAAGCTAACATCTGAGGGATATTTACATTATGGAAGGTAAAGGTATTTTAAAAGCAACTCAGCATTAGTATGAAACAGTATGAATACGTCGGTGGGACCCGAGTGCTATTTGATAAGGCCAGCTCATCACCCCCCAGCTGCACAGAGAGCATTGCTGTGCTCAGAAAATCCCTGTGTGCAGCTTTCTGCATGGCAGGCTAGTGAGCAGCTCTTGATTTTACAGCACATAGATCTTTATTCATCATCCCTTATTTGCCAAGTATAAAACCTGTGGCTGCATAAAAACACAGCATGCTTTTGCATAGAAAGCGTATGACAGGGACGAGGCTCTGGCACTTCCACCTTGGTGTAACGCGAAGGAAAGCTGCCCGTGCCTCGCCTCCAGCCAGACGTGCTGAGCTCTCCCAATGTAATAGCACAAAGTATTTTGTTCAATCTGTGGAAAGAGTAAAGGCTCTCGAGTGCTTTAAAGGAAAATGCTACAGGGATTTATGGCTTGATTTTTATGGCTATAGAGAAGTGAGAAATAGGGGACTATAAGGAAGGCACAACCCCTGTGAACTTGGAGGTTGCGTAAGTTCTCAGCAAGGTGTCATCTTTGTGCGTCCTGGGTATGTTCTAGCGTCACTGAGAGGTTGCAGTAAAATTTTGAACAAGTTGCTTCAGAAATAGATGAAAATCTACTCTTAAAAAAGACCCTTGGGTCTTGTTTAAGAGTTAGCAAAGGCTAACTCTGGAGAAAATGGCATGTTTTTAAAATCTTATTTTCATGTTTTCTAAATAGCTGTACAAAAGATGGCTGAATTCATAATGTAGATATAGGTTTGGCAAAAAAATCTCCTTGGTGAAGAATACTAAAATTCTGGCTTGCAGCTCTGAAAGCAAGAATCCTTTGGCAGTACTTGCTTTCATGTCCAGAAAATGAGAGATTTTTGTCTTTTTCCCCTTATGGCCTCTGCACCCATTGCTGATAGTGTAATACAGTACAGTCTTTGGTGTCTTTTTTGACAGATGAAACAGTTTCTTAACATGAAAAGACTTCATTGTCTTCGTTGTTCCATTCTCTTGTATTTTTTTCAATAGCGATAACAGCAAGGGGAATCATGAATGCTTTGCACTTCCAGGAGGGCTTTATAAATGAGAGGCTTGAAGTTTTTTTCCTCGACCCAGGTGAAAGAGAGAACAACTGTGGCCTTTCCATTTGGTTCAGTGGATACTGTAGGTCTTCAGCTCAGCATGGAAGGACCCTCCTGAGTGAAGGGCAGCTGTCTGTCCCAACAAACACAAGTCTTTTCCTTGGACGTTCCAACCAGATGTGGTTTGGCTCAAGCCAGGCAAAGAGTTAACCAATTGTCACTCTATGGAAACCATTGGGAAGTTGAAAAATACAGCAGCAAGAGATAAGCAAAACACATCTTGTGAGGAGGATGAGAAGGAACATTGTCTGTTTCCAAGGCTGGGGTTTTTTTGTTGCACCAGAAGAGGAAAGGTTGTAAATTACTGATCACTCCCCTTTTGTGCCTGCAACGCACAGCATTAGCTAGGACTGGAGAAGATGCAGACACCTGGACTGGTTAGAAACCAGACGGAAGAAAGCAAGTAGTGAAGTAACAGCCTAAACGGCGAAAAAGAAATGAAGTGGTTTTGTTCTTTTTTTAGCTGTTAATGAGGCTGGTGCTAACGCACTGGGGCCTCATTAGCGACTAAAACACAGCTTTAGAGCTGGCCATCTCAAAGGCAGTCACCCTGCCTCAGTTCTGGGTGGACACTTTCGGGGCTGTGTCACTGCAGGACCAGACCCGCAAGCCCGTGGCAGTGGTGACATCTAGAGGATTCCAGCTCTCTGCGTCGGCCGCAGCTTCGCGCTGTTGGAAGGATGGCCTTTCCAGCCATGGGCCACTTTCTGCTGCCAGCTAAACTAATTTCACAGTGACGTAGCAGAGGAAAACATTAAAAACCACTCCGTGTGCACATGTAACTGCCCCCTGAGAAAAGACTGTGCTTTCCTCATTCTGCAGCGCTCACTGTAGTTTCAGGTTTCATTAACTAATAGTGTGAGCTGTACTACTGCAAGAGAAGAATAGAGGGGCAAAATCCGTTACTTTGCTGCTGTGATTGAGTGACTCATCAGAAGGCCCGTGTCTGGGGAAACTCTCCGACACTGTTGTGCTCTGCGGAGTATTCCCACTCCTCATCCCGATCACCGACGGTATCTTGCCCTGGAAGCAGTGCAAGAATAATCAGAATTATGACTACAACTGCAGCGACGGTGAATTGATGCCTCTGTTTTCTAACGAGAGGCAACAGGGAGGTGTTCAGGCAATGTGAGTACATAAAGAGAAGGTGTAAGTGGGAGCTTCAACTCCTCTGCAGGGCTGCTGCTTCCCATTTCTTTGAGGCGTGCTGCTGCAGTACCTTCCTGAGAGCCCTGGGTTTGCTCAGCCTCCATGGTCCTGGCAGCTCCAACTCTTTACCTTGGCTCTTGAGTGTCTTGGCACAGAACTGTTCAGTCGCAGAGCTGCTAGGCTGCTCCGGGGCTTGCCGGCGGTGGAGATACCAGCCTTCTCCACCTCCCCTGTCCTGCGCAGCCAGCAATGCTTTCATGTTCAGTGCTTTTTTTTACCAAGAAAGTAGATCCCTTGTTTCTCTGCCATTTTCTCCTTTAAAGCTGCATGAGAACAACGAAGTCTAGCAGGCAGAGTCAGCCTGGCCCAGTGCTTCCATGGGAAATATTAAACTGCAGTGCTCAGAGAAATGATGAAATCTTTACTGGTAGAATTTAACAACCTACTTACGCTGGAGCCAACCAGGAGAGATTTATAAAGCTGTAAAATAAGCTAATTCTGTTTTAAATTATTTCAAAAACTGAACAGCACAAACTGTCTTTAAAATCAAAGGGCAGATTTGAGTTTTAAAAATGAGATTATACTTTGTAAGGCCAAAATTAAATGCTGTTGACCCAAGCATTTAACAAATATTTGTGAGGAATAGCAGGGAGAAGAATTTCTGGAATTGTTTCCACTGAAAAAGGAAATTGATGGTAGTCTCCATCTCTCTCAAGTCTGCCCCTCCACTCCATACTATCCTAAAAGTTCTCTTCCGTGTAACTTCCTCCCATGCTCACAATACCTCCATGCTACTGCTTGCTCCTTCTCTCGCTCACAAAGCGCCGCGGCCTCATCAGTGCCCAAATCAGCTGGGCAGCCTGTTTGCCGAGCGTTTCTCAGAAAAACCCCTTGGGCTGCACAGTCAGACTTGGGACTTGCCATACTTTTGGCATTAGTCACTTAAAAAAAAGAAGCCTGTAATTGCTTCATTGCTAAGCCTGACAGAGAAGTGGGTAGCACTGTTAGACACTTCAGTTAAGTCTCGTGTTAATTCTGTGAATAAGAGCATTGACATACGAGTACAGTATTTGCAGGACAGAGCTTTTAACCAAAGCAGGATGCTGGCTAAACTCCAGGACATCCAGTTGTTCTTTGCTTATTACGCAGAATGTACAGTTAAATTATCAAAATTGTACATCTGAGTAAGACTTTGCTAGTTCAAGAGAAACGCTTTGCTCAGTTCTTACTTGTTTTTTCCAAAAGGTTGTGTGATCTTTTCAGACACTGATTCAGAAATGAGTGTTCATGTCCTACTGGTTTAATTAGTCACATGGACTGAACAACATGCTTGCAGTGAAGCACACAGCTTCTTCAAGCTGCCTTGAGCCTTCTCCTTCAGAAAGGCGACTCTTGTGCTCTTTCAGGATACAAGGAGAGCCACAGAATTGGAAGGATGATCGCTGGGAACTGCATGTTTCATAGGGAACATCGTACACAGCCGACTGTATAGGAGGCCCTGAGCTTTTAAACTTATTTGACCCTGCCCACTGGACAGTACCGTCTATGAATTACTTATCACTCCTGGATGCAAGCCAGTGTTATTGCAGGATTGCTCGCCCAGTTATTTGTTTCTGCCCGCGAGTGCTATCTCAGTGTATAAAACCAGCCGGGTTTGTTTTTTCCTACCTTGGTTGATAAGAGCCAACAGATGTCAGTGCAGCATGAACAACAAGAGCCCACGTTGCTGCTCAGGGCTCTGCTTCTGCAGAAGCATCCCTCGGTGGGAGTTTCACCACCAGACGACTGCAGCTTGCCTGGGAGAGGGGGAGAATGGCGCCGAGAACAGTATCGGTGTGTTAGGGGAGGCTGGAGAGGCTCTCAGAGCTAAAAATACCTGCCCAAGTATTTTTAAAAACACATTCGAGGGTCCTTATAAACACACAGACTTTTGTTGACAGAACAAGACTGCTCATTTATTCTGTGTATTATCCTTGAAAACCTGCTCTGTTTATGCAGGGAGTCCCATGACAACCCCGGCTTGCTAAAGGTGCCACAATGATCTCAACAACAAACCTGTCACTTTATCTGCTGGAGAGGAACAGAGGGGAAGCAGGAAGTATCTGCAGGCTGTAGGAAAAGCAGTTAAGAAATGGAAATAAGCTGCTTTATCAAAATATTGCTTTGCTGTTTTCACAAGTGCAATCCCCATGGCTTTCTAGCCCAACTTGGGGCACCTCTTATGTGGCAGGTTAATGCTAGATATGTGTATAAAGCCCAGTAAAATCAGTGGAATTGGGTAGGTCATCTAGACTTTAGTCTACCTATACTTGTCTACCTAGACTTTAGTAAAGCCTTTGACACCGTTTCCCACAGCATTCTCCTGGAGAAACTGGCTGCTCATGGCTTGGACGGGTATATGCTTCGCTGGGTAAAGAACTGGCTGGCTGGCCGGGTTCTTTGGCTGGCACCAAAGAGTGGTGGTGAATGGAGTTCAATCCAGTTGGCGGCCGGTCACAAGTGGTGTCCCCAGGGCTCAATAATGGGGCCAGTTCTGTTTAATATCTTTATCAAGGATCTGGACAAGGGGATCGAGTGCACCCTCAGTAGGTTTGCAGATGACACCAAGCTGGGCGGGAGTGTTGATTTGCTTGAGGGGAGGAAGGCTCTACAGAGGGATCTGGACAGGCTGGATCAATGGGCTGAGGCCAATCGTATGAGGTTCAACAAGGCTCAGTGCCGGGTCCTGCACTTGGGCCACAGCAACCCCATGCAACGCTACAGGCTTGGGGAAGAGTGGCTGGAAAGCTGCCCGGAGGAAAAGGACCTGGGGATGTTGGTTGATAGTGGGCTGAATATGAGCCAGCAGTGTGCCCAGGTGGCCAAGGTGACCAATAGCATCCTGGCTTGCATCAGAAATAGCGTGGCCAGCAGGAGTAGGGAAGTGATTGTGCCCCTGTACTCGGCACTGGTGAGGCCGCACCTCGAATGCTGTGTTCAGTGTTGGGCCCCTCCCTCCAAGAGAGACATTGAGGGGCTGGAGCGTGTCCAGAGAAGGGCAACGGAGCTGGGGAAGGGTCTGGAGCACAAGGCTGATGGGGAGCGGCTGAGGGACCTGGGGTTGTTTAGCCTGGAGAGAAGGAGGCTGCAGGGAGACCTTATCGCCCTCTACAACTACCTGAAAGGAGGCTGTAGCCAGGTGGTGTCAGTCTCTTCTCCCACGTAACAAGCGATAGAACGAGAGGAAACAGCCTCCAGTTGTGCCAGGGGAGGTTTAGATTGGATATTAGGAACAATTTCTTCACCGAAAGTGTTGTCCAGCATTGGACCAGGCTGCCCAGGGAAGTGGTTGAGTCCCCATCCCTGGAGGTATTTAAAAGACGTGTAGATGTGGTGCTCAGGGACATGGTGTAGTGGTGGACTTGGCAGTGCTGGGTTAACAGTTGGACTTGATGATCTTAAAGGTCCTTTCCAACCTAAACAATTCTACAATTCTATGATTTCTGTGATTCTATCTGGTTAAGTAATTTTTGAATGGTAGGAATTTGACAATGTGTTGTACTCTTTTTCCACCTGAAGCCATAAATATTTTTTCAGGTGACATCTCTAGGACCCAGAAAGCCACTGTAGGAAACCTTACACATGGTCTTCAGTGGGTAAAAAAAAAAAAAAAGGAAAATATTTTTATATTCCTGAAGGAAAACTGGGGCATGATGCTGAAAACCAACTAAGATAGTCAAGGGGGAACCAACCATAAAGATAGTCAAGGGGAAAGGTAGCAAGATTTATTGTATTCAACAGAGTGAAAAGTTTGTACTTTGGAATTTGGATGGTGATACCGGCTGGTTCTGTGCCCAGTGAAGCCTACCTGTCAGGGAGCAGCTAGCCTCCCCAGAGCACAGGCTATCGTTACTACGAAAAGACACCTACGTGAGTGCCTTCAGAAGTTTGGCAAGAGGAATGGAGCCAGGAGCAAAGAGTCACACTTTAATTTATACCCACCAGGTTAATTTGAACCCAATAACGCAGTACTCTCAGATACAGACATCCAAGTCCCACTGCCAACTCTGAATGCTCTGCCCTTCTTCTTGGCACAGCCATTCTTTTATCCCTCACTGCATTGTCAGGACCAGAGAGGAGACAAATGCTGGGTGAGGTGATGAAGGATCTCATGGAAATTGCTTCAGGATAACTAACATGTCCATAAAATCAATCAGGATATTAGTAAGTTGGATGTTTATCTATTCAACTACACACAGCAAAGTGCACAGCTTAGCTCCTGGAGTGCAGGACTTTACCCTGTAGCTTATGGGAACCAAAGATGGACTGGAAGGGTATCAATCAGAACTGACATTTAGACCAGGATGTTGTCCCCTCCCACAGCCATATCTATATGCTCTATTCTTCCCATATAAAGACTTTGCCCTCTTTATACATGGAATGGACTTGAATATCTTCCTAGATGAAGGTGGCTTTGCTCAGCCTATGTCTTCATGAGCCCAGGGTGGGAAGCTGAAAGCCTGCTGTGCAATACTGCATTTGTTGACCATGTCTTCAGAACACTTTCCCATGACTAGAAGCACTAATACCTTTTGTCATTTTATATCTGAAATACAATTCAAATGTAGCTAATTCTGCCCATCATGCCTTATCTGTGTATCATGATGTTTATTTTACAGATGAACTAGGAGATGTGACAAGGCCACTGACGGTGGCTTTGTGGTTATAGGTATCAGGAACTCCTGGCTCTCAAACTTTCTGAAAGAAGACAAAAAGTTAACAGTTTAGACTGATACTTAAACAAGGATTTAGGAATCCAAGATTGAAATTAGGTGCTTAGTCACCCTTTTAAATCTAGACTTCAGTGTAGGAAACAGAGGAATGACAGCAAAATAAGTATTGACCTGAAGCAAAGACCAAAGCAGAGACCAGATAGAACCTGCTTCAGCTAAAATTAATGGAAAACACTCACAGTCTGTAGCGGGCGTTCGATCATATAGACACTGAGCAAACTCCACAAATGTAGATTCCTCTCCTTATGCCCTAAAAGCCTTGTTTTGCAGCTGGGTGGCACGATTTATTTTTCAGGGGTGCTCAGCACCCCTTGTTGCTCCAGCCACACCGTGAACAGCAATCACAGGGCCTGTTTGAAAAGCTAACTCCTTTACTTGAGATGCCTTTAACAGAGGTGCCAGGCTGCAGCCACCTACATTGGAAAAGTTGAGTGCAAATCAGCGCACTGGAGAGAGGACTGCCTGTGGGAGGGCAGCACCAGAAGCTCATAAGCAGGTCTGACACGAGTGTTTTGCAACAAGAAGTGAATGTTGCATGTATAGATCACTTCCAGTAACAGGGGTGGGAGTTTGAGTTCAATCAATTATTCCCCCCCCCCAAGGCATAAAGAAATGCAAATTTTCCTCATTTACATTTCTCTTGCTGACATATTTCCTGGTGTTGATCCAAATTTTTTTGCTTATACGTCCATGTCTCTTCTTTTAACGCCACAGTCTCACAGTTGTTGCCTCTCTCCCTCTCTTCCTTGGTATTTTTTGCATTCCCAGATGGCCCGCTCTGCTTTTTAACCTCTCCACTTTTTTTTTCCCCCTGTTGCAGATGGTAGAAACAACAGAATAAAAATATAGAAAGATCTGCAGCCCAGTGCTCGGGGAAGGACAACTCTCTATTCCCTTCCTTCCCTGCTGGGAGTCAGGAAGAGGCAGGGTCTTAAGTCATCCCCACCCTGCTTAGCTGCCAGAGGAGCAGGAGTGGTAGAGGAGATGCATGGAGGCGTAGCAAACTCTACAGCCAGGACACTGCTGCAGACTCAGCGCCTCAGAAAGCCCTCTTATGTCCCTGATGTGAAGAACTCCTCCTGGGCTGGTACAGCCCTGCCTTGTCCCAGCGGGCAGCTGAGCTTTACAAGCTGTCACTTCAGTACGCATGGACGTTTGCTTCTTGTGATACTTGTAATTTAAGGAGTTTGAATGACGCTGAACACATTGCCATGAGCTATGCCGTTTGTTGTGCCCAGGCGGAGTGGGGTAGATATGTAGTCTGTGTCTGTGGGCATGACCAGTGCCCTTTGGAAACATATTCTTTAACTGCATTTTGTGAAACCCACTTAATCTGTGCTTTTTAAGCCTGAATCTGTCCCACAGCATAAATGCTCCAAGTACAATGCGGATGAACAATATTCATATATGGCAGAAGACGGTTTGCTTTTCAAAGTAATTTCCTCTGCTATCGTTGAAATTGTGTGTGATTTCAAAAAGCTGTCATCCTGTGTCATGCACTCTTTGCTCAGATGAAATATGTGACCTTATCCTTGCTGTCACTTTTTGCCACCAAGTAAAACTGGTGTAAGCTGGGAAGCCGATGAACTGTGCTTCTGACATTATTAACACCTGGAATGTGAGTAACTACATCTGTACTGTAACTATAAGCAGGGCTGTAGCCAGGACTATACCAGGATGTGAACTTTCTGATTTCCTGAAACAAGTAATTCATAGTTTTATGAGTTATTCTAGGGGTTTAGAATAATAGGATGAGGGAAAGCTTGTCTTCCACTTTGAAATCCTACTTCATTTTCAGATTTCTACTTCAGATCGTACTTGGCAGAGGATGGCCATTACAGTGAAGATAGGCTTGGTGTGCTTTGCAGAACTTGTCACCTGCACTGGAAAGGTTTTCCAAGTAACAAAACCAAGACGGACTGATCTTAAACTTGTCTTGCTATGAACTGCACAAGCAGGAAAACTCTGCTTGTCTACCTACAGAGCCAGGGGAACAAATTCACAGGCTGAATGCTGCGTTCCACTTTCACATTTTACCTTTTGGGTTTGTTTGGATTTTTTTTTTAGTTCACAGCCTTTAAGAGTTTGCTTGCCTTTTGCAGGCGGTACATCCATAGGTCCCCACAACAGAGCGTGCTTCAGAGAACTGTCCTGTCTGTAAGTATAACTTTCCTCTTGGTCCAGTGCCTCTCCAAAAAGCACAGGAAGAAAAAGAAACCCGCTATTAATAATCGTCTAGGCTGACCTTTACATTTTCTTGGTATGTTACATTCTCAGGGGTGTGTTCATCAGAAGGACGAACTCTCAGTCCCAGAGGAAAAGGCATTGCAGCAGTGGAGACAGAGTGAGTCATGTGGGCATCTCCAGCCTGATGCGAGATGGATTAATTCCTGCAACAGGAATAAATGCAACAAGAATAAATAATAAATTATATTTATTCCTGCAACAGGAATAAATAATAAATTCCTGCAACTGTTGCTGAAGCTTGGGCTCATAGTGATGTGTAAAGTGAACTTGTCTGCTGTATAATGATTTAATTTGTACACTTACTAATTGCTGTAACAGCCAGGCAGCAGGGTATTGATTAGGTGCCTTGAGAGGTGCATAGGTGACACAATAAATGGGAAGAAGGAGATGTTCTCTCCCTTTGCTCAGGTGATGCCTTTCTCCAGGAAGAGACCCACTGACTTTCCACAGCATAACTTGCAGGAATGAAGAGGTAAGAACCTGGCCATCAGTTACCAGATCTGAGTGAAAGTGAGTCAAATAGAAATAAACTTGTTGAAATAACTAACATCCTTCCTACGAGGGACACACACAGTGCCTCCTTACGGAATAGGTGCAAGTCTTTCCGGGCACGTTCCCACTGTGAAGCATTTGCTCATGTCTCTGCCTGAGCCCAAACTCGCAGACCATTTAAACACGTTTCCTGAACTTTGTTCTGGCATCTCCACTTGCCGTCACTGGCTGTTCCTGGAACCACTCTGGGAACAGGATGCCAGGGAGCCAGTTTGCAGAGAAGCCCAGGCTCCCTCCTGCAAGACAGGGCTCGGGGTGAGCCTCACCGAAACACCACCACTGCTCCTCTTCTGCTTCAGCGCAAAGTCAAAAGGGTTGATTTAAGCCTAGCTCCCAAGACTAGGAGTAACAAAAGGTACAAAAAAGAGAGCTGCTCAGCTCACCTGGTTAACAGTGACCTCCGTGGGCAGCTCTGCCATTCCTGCAGGGCAGCTCCTACCCTGTCAAAGCTGTCCTGCTGAGTCAGCAACAGAAACACTTGAAGGTTTCATATAGGATTTGACCTGCTCAGCCTTTTGGATGGTGTTATTAAAGAGGGAAGAGAGGGTCACTGCAGCCCTCTTAACAGATCTATCCTGCTGACACAGACTCGCAGAAGATTTTGAAAGAGAAATTTATGTCAGGAAGGCATCTCACTTACAAGAAAGCACTGAAAGGAGAAATGGAGATTTCAGTGAGAACCACACAGGTTATTTGCAGAAGATAGGCTACAGCACAGCTGGTTGGAAAGATCTAACTCCAGAGTGCAGGATGTGTGGCCAGGCCCCAGAGAGTATTAGTCATACTGTAAGTGAATGTTCAGAGCTGGCCGGAGATGAGTACAAAATACAGTATGACAAAGCTGGCAGTACTGTGCATGGAGCGTGCTGCCAGAGAGGGGCTTATTACCACAACCAGCATCATCACCCCAAGCCAGGTAAATTGATAGCAACAGGGGAGGTGAATTCAAAGTTTGTTGTAAGGAAGCAGATGTGGTGCCTCCAGAAGAGAGGGGGAGAGTGAGAGCGCAAGCTCCATCATTAACTTCTCCACTGGATGACGGTGTCGACAGAAAATAACACGAAGCCACTGACAAATACGAGCGTGTGTGGCAGGAAGTAAAGAAAAACTGAGGCATGAGAATGGCGCACGTCTCAGTGTCACGTCCTTATTTCCAGGGGGCTGAGATGTTGTGGTGGAGGAGCTCAGCCGCAGGGTTCCAACTGGACGTGAGCTCTGCCGTGGCCCTGGGCTCTTCCCGCCCGCCGCAGCAGCCCCGCGACATCCCAGAGGCTGGGATGTCCCCTCAACTCCCGGCCTGGATCCGTGGCTGGGGCGAGAGCCTCACCAGGCCGGGGTGAAATACCAAACGAGCGACAGCTACGGTGGCTTGGGGTGCTGGAAACGGGCAGAGCTGACCGACGGCTCCCCCAGCCCGTGCCTTGGCCGCAGGGATGGGCTGGCCGGTGGCTTCCCCGCGGGGCAGGAGCGAGGAGGGGAGCCCGCAGCGCCCCAGCCGGCCCCGGGCACAGCGGGACGCCGAGCACCTTCGCCCCACGGGGGCAGGAGGGGCGCGGCGGCCGTGCCCCCCCCTCCCCGCCCCGCCACCGCCACCGCCACCGCCGGCAGGCTGCGGCGGGGGCCGCTTTCCAGAGAATACGGTAAACATGTCCGCATCACGTGTGGCCGCCTCCCGCCGGCCGCGGCGCGGGGGACCGGCCGAGGGGAGGGGCGGGACGGGACACCGCGCTCCGCAGCCCCGGCGGAGCGGGGCCACTTTAAGAGGCCGCCGGGCGCCGCCGCCTCGCCCTGCCCGGCCCGGCGGAGAGCATGCCCGCGGCGCGGTAGGGCGGGCAGCTCCGGCACCATGGGGCTGTGCTACAGCCTGCGCTCCCGCCTGGCCGCCGCGCACCCCTCCGCGCCCTACGGCGGCCGCGGCGGTGAGGCGGACGTCCCCCCCTCCGCGGCTGCGGGGGAGCACGGGGACCCGCAGGTGCGGCACCGGCTGCGGCAGGACCTGGTGGCCAAGGAGCGGGCGGACAAGAAGCGGAGCAAGAGCATCGACAAGACGCTGAAGGCGGAGAAGCGGGAGTACAAGCAGACGCACCGGCTGCTGCTGCTCGGTGAGCGAGGGCGGGAGCGGGGCGGCGCGGCCCGGCCCGGCAGGTGCGGGGCGGCCCGGAAGCCGCTGTCAGCGCCGGAGCCCCGCGCGCCCGGCGGCTCCGCGCTCGCGAAGTGGGCGGCGGCCGCGGGTGGGCCGGGGCGCCGCGCTCACGTGGGCGGCCGCGCCTCAGCGCGTCCGGGCTCTGCCGCCGGCGGGCCGGGGTCGGCGGCCCCGGGGCGGGGTGGGGGGGGCTCTCGGCCGGAGCCCCTCCGCCGCGGCGGGAGTCTGCGCTCGGGTCCCGCCGCCGCGGGGACGCGGCTGGGGCGCGGCGGGCTATGAACGCGGCTGTCGCCGTGGTAGGAGCTTGTAGCCAGCCCGAGGGAAGGCACAGCCCTCCTCTCCTCACCCCCCGAAAGGCACTTGCTGGGTCCCCACAAAGGCGCTATGTCCGCTTCCCCGCCGCCTAGTCGTTGACATAAAGCCACTCGCTGGGTCCGCAGGAGGCGGAGAGTTCTCTAAGCCGGTGCGATTCTTCTGTGCACAGAAAGCCCAAGTTTTTATACGTGCGCTGATTTCTTGCTGTCGCCTTCTCTGCCTCCCAAAATACGCACCGGGGAAGTTTCAGGCCGAGAGCCCTCGCTTCACCGCTGCCTTGCGCTCCCGTGCACTAGCACCTGCTCGCTGCACGGCCGCTTCCCCCGGGCTGGGCAGGGCTCCGGGCAGGAGATGCCTCTGCGTGGCGACAGCTCCGGCACTGGGCTCCCGTCCTGGGGGAGGGCCAACGGAAAAGCACCTTCTCCTCACCCACTTGTGTTGTGTGGTGTCTGAGCTTGTCTGGTACGTGACCCCAGCGCAAACGGTCATGGAAAGTCATGTATTGGCCCTCAGGTAAGTCAAAGGGGTCTGTAAATGTTTCTACTCCCCCTTCCCCCAGCACGCTGCAGGTGGAGCACAGATTATCCTGCACAAGTGGATTGCTAAACTCTGAACATTTTGGAATAATAGAGAATATTTTCAAATGTCTGCAAGTAACTTAAGAGCCTCCTACCCCCTGAGGCGTGTGTGGTACCGCATGTGGTAAACGGCAAGATTTGGCCCTGATCTTTTCGGTATGCGTTTGTAGCCTGTAATAGAGGAGCTGAATTTTAAGGAGCTTTAGAAAACAATGTCGGACATAGTTTTCTGAGTCTTAGTGGTAAAAGTTTTTATTCTAGAAGTACAGCCTCTTTTGATGTGGTTATAGCTATACCGATGTGTGTTCATAAAGGTGTACTTTCTTCTTATGAGAAGGGGCGTGAGCAACACTTGTGTGAAGACTAAAGCTTGTGTGCTGTATTGGTAAGAAATCACACCTCTAACCAATGTGGCTTTTCTTTCAAGCACAGGCTACGCTGTAGGTATTTTATGGTTTGGTGTTTTTTTTAACGTATTTCGAGTTTGTTCTGTAGTGAACAAGTGCTTGAAGAAGGAGCTGTGAGAATTGGTTTTTCTTTGTAGATTAAATAGTTAGGGGGGAAAAAAAGAGTAGGGCTAATTTTGATGTTAATCTGCAAGCCTTTAAGTCATAAAGGCTATCTGATAGGCTTCTGTATTTGCAGTAGGCAATATTTCAGTTGCCTGGTTTTTAATATTGCTTCTAACATGTTGTACCACAGAACCGGTTTTTGCAGAAATGATGTTAAACATTGAGTGGGTTAAACAACATATCTTAGCAGTTTAAAATTATCTGTGGTGAAGCCAACAGAGAGAGCATTCTTTGTCAAAGTACTGATTTATAAATCTGATGGATATGAGTCAGTGTTATGCTGGCAGTCGTTTATTATATTTCAGCCTGGACTTGAATAGCAGGAAGTCACTTTTTGGCGCTCTTGTAAATCTTGGGATGCCTAAGAGACCAATTTCCCTGCTCCTTGCAGAGGGACTGTCAGTCTTCCAGTTAGCTTCCTTCCCTTGCTGCTTCTCCCCTGCATCCCGCTCTCACTGTTACTTTGTGTATTTTCTATTTCTAAGCTGGAATAAGAAGTTTGGGGTATACTTGGTTATACTTTATGTACTATAAAGTATTGCTGCCACAGCCGAGCATCTCTGTGCTGAGGCTTAGATGCTTATGGATTGCACATGCAAATTGTGCAGCACGGTAAAATTGAATGAGGGGGGCAGGAGCAGCTAGCTGGGATTTAAAGCTACAACTGAGTCGTCTTCCAAGGAATGGAGTTAGGGTGGGCAAAAAAAAAGACTGAAGAAGTGCAGAGCCAGGGATGTCTCCTTGCTTGGGGTTGAAGGCTCAATGGCAAAAGCCATTTTTGAATGGTTTCTTACTTGTGCTCCCAACTTTTTAGGCTGATGCGCTCCTCCGGGAGCGTATCGCTGACGTGGACGGCAAAGGACACCACGGGTGGCTGCTCTTTCTTTGAGAGTAACAGAATTTAAATGAAAACTGCACTTATGCTTCAGGTCTGGTCTGTCCCCAAGTCTAAATTATTTTTAACGTATGGCTGCATTAGCTTGTATACTTTAAAGGGCTGAAAAGTTGCACTGCAAATCTAGAGTGTTTCCTCCTGTCGCGTGCTCAGCTGTACAGAATACGGGAGTGCCCAAAGTCGCAGGTGTCTGTGCCTGCATGGCTGTTGATGTAGTGTATATGACATACCTTACAGCTGTAAGCTCTGGTCTGTTACTCACAGCATTACTCAGATGAGTGCTCTTTAGCACAACTGATACTTACGTTCCCATGTTGCAGTTCCTTTTTTGGAAGGAGAAGTTCCTCACTTTATCAGAGTGCTCAGGGATGTGCAGTGCACGGATGTAGTTACTCAGTGGATATCTGTATGTCCTGTTACTTGATTTTAGGTCTTTTTCATCATTTTTTCAGTCCTTTTTCATCACCACAGATGTATAAGGTAAATTCACGATTCCTGAAACTTCTCTTAATTTCAGTAGAGCAAAGATCTTTCATCAGCTCTATTTTTAAAGCAATAATCTGACTTTGTACTTGCAGGAGAGTAGTTTTTTGCTTTGTTTTTGTGAAAGGAAAATGCACAATCAGGGGTAATCTCACTGGATTTTGTTTAGTGTACTGTACAAGTCACAACTTCTAGATTACAATCATTGTTATGTTGGCAACATAGTGTGAGTTCAGGGTTACTACTGGGTATTGGAGGGTGATTTTCAGTGCGTGGGGTTTTTTGTTTGAGAACAATCCTAGCTTTAAAATTGAAAGTGTGTACTTATGGGGGAAAGGATTTTAAACTTTGCCATAAAATGATTCCACTCTGTGTGTGCTTTCTCATTGGTGACAGTAATGTGGGTCTTCCTCCATCTTTTTTTTTAAGACTTTAAAGTATAATTCAACTTAAATTGTGGTTTTTATCTTACTATTATTTATTAGACGACTTATTAGACGACTTATTAGACGACTTATTAGACGACTTATTAGACGACTTATTAGTATTATTATATGAAAACAAAGAATTGTCTGAGGGGTTTTAATGCTTTTCATCAGTTAGTATTTTCCAACAAAAACCCACTCTGTCCAAAACTGTTACTCAGCTCTCCTGGTGTATGTATTGCTTTACCATGGTCTTCCTCCTCTTCTGTGAGCTGGTTTGCTGTAGGAGAGTGAACTTGGGCTGATCTCCTCTGGGTGCTTTGCCAATCTTTGTGTACTTAGTTTTTTCACTCTCTCAGGCTGACCTCTTACCCATGTAAAAAGTACTTATAGCTTATTCCCATGTTGAAAAGGAAACATGGATATCAATATACCAATATAGATATATGCACTTGTCATCTTCGGTATTTATATTAAACTACAATATATTAAATAATGGCCATTCTGAATCTTACCTACATCAGTGCTTAAGTAAAAATATTTCTAACAGTAATATTTATATTGGTACAAATATGAATATAGGGCATGCAAATTTGAAGTTTTTATAGGGGGAATATATTATACAGGAAGAAAAACATACTTTAAAAAGCTAGGAAATATCAGTGTGAAGACTAACCACAGTCACCCTCTCTGTGTGTATGCTGCATGGTAAGCCCCTCCATACCATATAATTAAAGACTGTCTTGTATGGTTTACATTGTGTTTTTTTTTCCACATGGCTTGTACTTCATTCAGGGCACAAGATGGATGTTGTGCAGTGAATGAGCAGCTATTCAATATTCTTATCCTCCTCATACAATGTGTCACCCTGTGCCCTATTTACGACACAGCAGCCATACCCTGTACTGAATAAAGAACTGTTGAACTCCTCGTGGGCTTTTCTGTAGTACTGATCACTGCAGGGGCTGAATGCTTCATAAATGTCAGTGCATGGCACTGCTGTGAAATGAGGTGGTATCGTTCTCCTTCTTTTGTGGATGCTGGAGAGGGAAATGCCTCGAAAGACTAAAGCTAAAATTGTCCAAAGCTACCACTGATTTTAAATGCCCAGTCTTTGCCTAACTCTAATTTTTCTCCATGGTGCTCAGCTTTTTTTAATAACACTTTGTGTTTAGAGCATGGACCTCATGGCTGTAAACAATCAGCCTTTTGCAAGGTGAGCTTTAGATGCTCTTAAGTGCAGTCCAGGGAGCAAGAAGCACAGATGGGCGCCCGCTATGGAAGCTGCGTGCTCCTTGATCGGCCATGGTAGCTCTGCAACAGAATGAAGCTGGTCTGGTTCTCTAGGGCAGCATTTAATCCCACAAGATATCCTTTCTCTTGTTGTGATTTCCTGTCTTGCTTGCTTACAGCGAGGTGGTTATCCTGACACTGCTTCTCTCGAGGATCGGGCAGGTGGGGAAGGGAAGACACTGAGTTATAAAGATAGGCATGTGTTCAAGTACTTGACCAAATTCCATCTCATAGGAGCTTGTCCTTGTTGACAATAGTTCCATTCACTTACAACTGATTTGTTTCTTGTGCCCCATGTATTGTGAGCTAGAGGGGGCATAAGCCCCGCAAAAAAGCGTATGGTCCTCATTAGAAGGATTGCGTAAAAGACGTACAGAACAGACTAAAAATGTCGAGGGAACCTTTATTCTGGGACTTCCTAATTCTTGAGAACAGGATTTTAGAAACTAAGTGTCTTATACCAAGTTGGTATTTAATTTCCCCTTTAAGAAAAGCAGGAATAGGAAAACCCAAAAATCCTGGGTTCAATCCTAGGGGATGCTTGCGATGCGAGTATCTTGTAATGGGCTGCTCTGCTGAACAACCTGCCCCTGCGCACTGCGACAGCAGCTCGCAGGGCAGCGGTATGGGGTTGTTCTCCAAATGGACTGTCATTAGTGGTGAAGGAATTACAATATTTTCCAATAGGGTTCCCAGTAATTACCAGATACTACAAGAACACTTGGACATGGGAATCTCTGTGGTTTCCATCTGCCCAGTACTTTCCAGTGCAGACATGATGATCCTGCTGTGGACACCAGGAGGTGGTATGCTAATTATGGGTCTTCCTTTACGATGAAGAGCCTCTGCAAGACGAGGAGTCCTACTCAGTTCCCACTGCTGTATACAAAATGTGCTCTGTGGCATAGAGTGCTGCCTGTTCAGTTGGTAAAGAGAGATCTTCTGGGTCTGGAGTATGTTCACTCCAAACAAAAATACCTGGAAAGCTTTGCAAACTTTAATAAGGCTTTACCCAGTATGCAAGCAATGCTGGCTCCAGGACCTGTGGTGTGATTTGGCGAACGTTTGCTGAAACTCAGAGCAATGTAGTGTCTTCAGCACTGGCACCTCTGTGCTTTAGATCACTTAAAGTAGTTTCTCTCCTGCTCCCATTTTAAAATTTCATAGAAAGGAGACAGGCAAGCTACTCGTCATTCCCTGCTTTTTTCTTTGTTTTGGGTTTGGTTTTTTTTTTTTTTCCTTGAGAGCTCCTGACCTTGACTTTTTCCTTGTACCACCTCCACATAAATAAAAAAATCATTAGCCTCAGGCAGACACATGGCATGGAGAGGTTCAGCCAGCATATTTGAAGTTTGGCAAAATTTGAGCTGCTTCAAACAGGGCCTGGCAATGAAAGGTGTCGGGAAACCTACAGCAGCACTGCTATAAAAGTGTTATGATGAAGGGCTGCTAATGGATGGCATACTGTATTGAAGCTAGGATGATGCTCTCTGTAGAGAGATCCAAAATAATTACTTTCACAGTTACAGCTAATGTTGAAGGGATGCTCTGTGCATGTGTAAGCATGGATTTTTGTGGGAAGGGGGTGAGGATTCTGGGGGACCCCCTGATCCCTAGGACCAACCATGGCTGTGCAGTCTCACAGCAGCGTAAATGTACATCATCTCTCCCCTTCCCCAGCATATATGCAATCTCTCTGTTAGTGGTAATCTGTATTTTTACTCATTGAATGCCTGGTGGGATAAAGATCATCATCACTATACAGAGGCCACATTCATGTGTAGCCATGGACCTAATTTCAGAATTATCACCAGCGGGTGCTCTCTTTTTGACTATTGCTTTTTAGCTGTTTGTTCCATCTCTGTTATTCTGAAGGAAGGTAGCAGCTTTTCCTTTCCACCTGTAGAAAGGATGGCTGTTGCACCTAATGGCATCACAAGTAGTGAGTGAAACCACCACATTTCTTGCCTAAAAGAATTTAAGACTCACCTAGCATGCAAGTTGACTGGAGTCAGGAGTTTGTTATTAGGGCAGCTGAGTCCTATGAAGTTTTTCTTTGGGAGTGGGAAGAGGTCGGGGAAGAGGGTTTTCAGGGGTGAATGGGTCGCCTGACTTGAAAGAGAAATGCAAAGTTGTGGAAATATCTATCTATAGCCTCTGTTTATAGTTACAAAGAGGTTACCTGCTGAGCACAATATCAATTATTAAATGGTGACACTGAGGTCTCACCTGTGCTGTTATATTTTTAACTAGTGGCTGGCATCGTAGGCTCAAACTGCTGCTGGTTTAGGTGCAACAGGAGTGGCAGAAGCTTGTCATCCCATTGCTCAGTCAGCATCATCTGTTTCCAGAGCAGAAAAATTGTCTTGATTGCTTCTGTGCAACTGTCGGCTCCTTTCTGCACTGGGACATCTTGAATTGAACTGTCTCCTGTGTTTCTCTAGACCTGTCTCCTAGGGTTTCTCTAGACCTGGCATTGTCGTGGTTGGGAATAGCTGATGGAAAGGACCAGCAGTGAAGAAAGGAGAGAGACAGGAGGGCTGAACCTGACCTGGTGCTTCTTAAAAGAAAAAATACTTTGGAAATAAATAAAATTTAAAAAAAGAACAGGAACAGAAGAGAGAGGAGACCAAGTGCCTTAATGTTATATAGTTCAAACTTTACTGCTCTAATAAAGTACAAGCAAACTCCTTCTGTCTGATTCATGAGGCACTTGTGAAGTTTTTGGAGCTGCCTACAAAAATGTGGTTCAAATTCTGTCATGTTTCTCAGCATTTATCTCCAATGTACATGTTGGAACTGTGTTTGTGTTACTGTATGCTGCCTTAAAGAGGCGTCTGAGGCAGCTCAGGCAGGACTGGCAGGTGCCTGAAGGTAGAATATCTGGACTATAGAGAAATTCTGTTTTCCTTCCTTGGGCTGGGTAAAAACCCTGCAGTCAGGGTCAGGGAAGTAGCCTCCAGCTATGACCTCTCTGGCTTTCATACCTGATGTCTACCCATTTTTTTTTTCTATTAGAAGAATCTAATAATTCCCTATTAGCCCTTGTTCTTCATATAGCTTCCTTGGGAAGGAGGGGTGGGAGAGACTCAGAAGAGACATGTAGAATGCCATCCCACCTTGACTCCAAATATAGACTACACCTTCATGGTCATGCATGTTATTATTCCTGCAAAAATTTCCATGCAAAACTAGAAGGGCTTGTGTGTATGTTAGCCTGTTAGTCTGCCAGTAACACTGCTGAAACTACATGGCTGATGTTTCAATTTTTAACACTTTCAAGTGTTATTTTTGAAAGCATTTGTACTAGCTGGTGGTTTGTTCTTCCTGTAACCTTAAGAGACATTTCCAGAAATCACTAAATATTTTTACCCTTTGCAGGGGAAGGGCTTACGCCCTTTGAGTGTTCCTCATGAATAACTAATCACTTCAACATACTGCTCAGCAGGGTTGGACCTTATAATAGAAGAGAGATACTTGCACACCCATCCTGGTTATAGCATTTCAATCTAAAGGGTGGGCTTCATGGTATTTGCATGAGCTAATCCCCATTGCACTATGCCTAGGTGAGCTTCTTACATGGAAATGTGGGCCACCTTTGCACAAAATTTTGGTGCCTTTCCAGTGCTGTCTGCCCTTGAACAGCCTCATACAGACAGTACCTCGGCTTCTGGAGCCCCACTTGTGCACAGGCGCCTAGCAAGATGCTGAAAAGTGTGTTAGCCAGCAATCCTAGCTTGATCAGAACCTGTAGTGTCAGAAAAAAGGGATTAATAGTCATCCCAACAGAAGTGTGGATAGTGGCTTTATGACCATTTTGTGTGGTATGGATACCCACACATCTCCATAAGGTGTGCTCACGTTCATTGAGGAAAAACCTTGAAAAACACAGTTAGTTCTAATTACATGCAGTTCTTCCCTGGCTCCCTTAAATTTGGGAGTGTACTCACTCACAAATATGCATGATTTCACTGAATTTCCTTCTGATTGCTATAATTTAGAAAAGGCAAGGAAAAAAAAGGCTTGGCAATTCCTTGGAGTGAGGACAACTCAGATGATACTTGTCATAAGAAAGACTGGTTACCAGGCATATAAATCCATAATACTTCAGATATTTGGACCTGAAGGATGTGTCTCAAGAAGGCAATTTGAACTCCATGACTTATTCTCATTGTTCCCCTGGTCAATGAAGCATTTGAGGAACAAGCCACTGTATGCTTTATAAATAGCTCAGCTAAAGTTTTCTTTACTTCCTCTAATGTGTTCCCTCTGCAAAGAAAATCCATGGTATCTGTCTCTGAGCAGCGTTTTATAAGATTTGCACGTCACTAAAAGAAAGAAAGAAAAAAAAAGATTAATATTCTCTGCATTGAGGAACGTGGGGAGGCAGAGGGTGTTAAACAGATGTCAGGAAGTCACTACTATTTATTTTGCCCACTGAAGGAAGTGAATGCTGAGGAGGATGGGTCTGTTCCTAACAAGGAGTAAGATGCAGTTTTACAATCTACAGTCTTGCTCTGTTTAGCCACTGTAGTCTCCACTGCAGTGTGTTGGAGGAGGGGGGGGGAATGCTGAAATTCCTGGGAAAACCCAGATAAATTCTAATTCAAATTGGAGGAAGAATTAGGGGGAGGTTCCTCCAACTGAAGGACTACTCCTTCGCCTAGCTTGGCACTAGGCTGTCAGTGTATTCGGCGCTGTTTTCAGAAACCAAACCCACACGCTTCTAGCCCAGCGCAGCTTCACACAGGTTTGTTTGCGCATAGCAATGCTGCCGCGACTTCGTGACTTTGACCTCAAGGAAGTATATCGGGTTCAGTGGAAAAACAAATGAACGGAGTGCCCAACCCCTCACCCATCCCATGTGAGTGCCCTGCGCGGGGATGGCATTTATCACAGCCGCAGTGGAAACGAGCTGTGGGAGCTGCTCGGGGGAATGTCCCCTGCAGCTTCCCCCATCAACCAAACGCGATTTATGCATAAGGTGGAATTCTGCCAGTGTGACTGGAAAAGTGTTTTTATATGGCTTTTCATGGAAGAGGCTTTCATTTTGGAGGCTAATTTCAGACGTGATCGGAGAGCTTTCTGAGCTCGCGCTGGATCCTCCTGCCCTGGGCTGTGCTGCGCAGTGCTGCGATCCCAGCCCTGCGTCCCTAGCCGTTCTCACATCTGTGCCTACCACAGGCTTCCTCTCCCTTAAATTATAGGAACGCTAACCCCAAATAAGTTGCTTTTAAAAATCTAAGGCTCGCATTTTTGGGAACATTCATTGAATTTTGGAATTCAGTGGTGCCTCGACCAAGTGCTGTTATTGACCGCTGAAGAGCAGGTTGCATTGCAGAGGAGCTTGTAAGGCGCAGTGCATGTGCGCTGCTCCCTGGGGCCGTTCAGCACTGGTTCGGGGGTAGCCGGGGCAGCCAGAAACATGAGCCTGAACTATAAATTGTCCCTGTCGTGTTGCAGAGATTTTTAGATTTCCCCGATATACTGAAACAATTCTGATCATGGTCTTGCTACTGATGAATGTGTGTTGTGTGCCAACATGTGCAGGAAACAAAGCCTGGTGGAAGGGGTTCTCCAGGCTCCAGCTCTACTGTTTATAAGACAGTTTTAAAGCTTTTCAACATGGACTACTTGGCACATGTTTGTGGAGAGCCCAGCTCTGTTTTCTCATCATTGCAAATCAAAATAAGCTCAGAACGACGTTTTTACTGTTACTCTAAGTGTCCTTTCTCTTTTTGTCAAGGCAAAAATAACAGAGTGCCCCAGGGATCAGGCTGTGTTCTTCATCCCTGTTGAGACTGAAAGGGTTCCATCTTCACCTCCATCTTCCTTTGCATGACGAAAGGAGCCATGGGGCAGTGCAGCAACTAGGCTCACACCCGTCAGCTGAGTAAGTGAGGAGTAGCTATGGATTTAATTTTAGTGTACGGGTGAGCACCCTAACTGATGCCTGTGCTACGTGTACTCGCTTGGGAACCATTCAGAGAGCACAGTTGTCATCTCCAAAGAAGATATGCTTAGTGTTACTTTGAGCTTCTAATATTGCCTTGCACTTTAGGAGACAAGTTTCGGGCATCGAAGCAAGGTGACCGCTTTATGTTAGTCCTTTCTGACTCTCTAATTTTGCTTATGGCAGTTTGACTGGGACACTGACAACTGTGCAATCCCGTCGCTTACTTTCTCAGAGTTCATGAGCTCTGCTGGCTTCTTGGCAGAGATAACAAACAGGTTTGAGTCCACGTAGCCTGGAGCACAGAATGCCCGTAGTGGAAACCAGCAGCTGTCTTGCTTTTCTATCCCCAAGCTATTACAGAGCGTGACTGCCCCGTGGCAGGGCCCGGAGAGCGGCTCCGGTCCCCCCGGGCGTGCAGGGCACGGAGCTCGGGCTGTGCCTGATCAGCAGCTCCGATGGGGAGATGCTGCTGCAGAAATGAGGGGAAAAAAAAACCGTCCACTTCATAGGGTTTGTCTTTCTCTTTCTCAGTGACGCCCTCATCACGCGTTACACCACAACCTCTTCCTCTTCCCCTCCCCACCCCCTACTGAACAAAATTTTTAGTATGTGGGCTGTATTTGTTTGGTTTTGCATTTTTCCTGGTTGTTTTCTATGCTGAAATCTCAGGATTGCTGGTGAGCCGGGAGGTTTTCTGGAGCGCTGTGGGATTTGTGGGACTGGGACTTTACAAGGGGAGGAAACGGAGACACTGAGGAGAAGGGCATGCTATTGTGAGCTGAAAATCTGCATTCAGATTTTGTTTTTTATAAATACCAGTTAAAACTGTCTGCATACTGTCTGGAAGAAAAATACTGCATAAAATACTCTCTTGATGCTTTCCATGCCTTATCTCCACACAGGAAATTCACAATTTGATAGACCCGATTTTTCTCTGGTGATTAAAAACATATAACAAATGTCTTTTAGACTGTAAAAGCTGAAAGATATTTTCTCCTCTAAGCCTGATTCCTTAACACTACTTGTGCTCTCATTTTTCTCAGCTTCTGTGAAGTTTAATCTCTTATCTGTACCATTTCATGGTTTTAAGTGGTGAGTGATGCAGGACTCGATTTGCAGACATTTCAGAAGAGTATGTATTTGTTTTTAAAAACACTTACTCCTCCTTGGAAAATACTCCTCCTTGTCTGTTTTTCCCCAAAACAAAAATTGAGATAAAATTTTAGCGCATAGTCCTTAAACATGCATATCCCAAAGTGCCATGTGCATTGCTTTTGGACAGTCAGAAGCAATTTGCACAGGCCTGTTTGATTAGCAAATAGATGAAACGGGTGCAACTTCATTCTTGGCCTTTGGATCAAACCAGGAGTTTCAGTCTTGCAGACTCCATCGCAGTCCCGGCGATGTCAATGGGATTATTCACACGAGCGAGGGCAGTGTCAGCCGTCCCCTCTCGGAGCCCACGGGAACAGTGAGTCACCTGTGCGCTGCCGTCCCGTCGGCAAGGGGACAGCACTCCCTCCCTGGGCAAGGCACGGTGACGCACCGTGAAATCGTGCTTAATTCACTTCAGTGCAGAACCAGCCAATTTAGCCTAGGTATCGCTATCGGGCCCCAATTGTAGTTTTACTGTATAAAGGAGTTCAAGACAATGTTGTTTGAAACTTTTTCTGCCATCGAATAATTCCGTGTTAGGTTTGAGAATCTGTTGCTCCTAGTAGAGGTCTAAGCAAAAACTAAATACTGCAAAGATATTTACCATTCAGGCTTATTTTGGGAGGGGGATGAGGAAAGGCCTGATAAGTTATGTACTTGACCGCATGTAGTTAAAAATATTATTTGGAATATAAACTTCCTTGTCTGAAGACCAGCTTTATGCACGAAGTCAAAAAGCACAAAAAGCAGTTCTCCTCCTGGCCTCCATAAGTATACCTTAATGCTGCTGAATCCTGGAAATTATGCAGGGCATGCTTTTTAAATGTTGATTTTGACTTCTTGCCTGGGACCAAGTGTAAAGTCTTTCCAAGGAAATACTTAGAAGACTTGCAATGAAACCCAAAGGCTGCTGCCAAACCTTAGTTTTTAGAAAGGGAGTAGGGGGCAATCCAGACTGTTAAAAACTTCCAGTTGTTTGTAATTAAATCCACTTCTTCTGTGCACAATAAACATATACTTAGAAAAGATCATTTTACATAATACTTATGTGGTTTACTGCTGCCCTTTAGCTGCTAAAAATCAAGCAGTAGGTCTGCTATTTTAGTCTGGAAAGGTTACTGGAAGCTGGGAAGCAGGACTGATGCAGCTGTGGCACCGCAGTGGCATGTATCCGCATATCCAGTGGTGGCACGCAAATCGAGCCAGGGAATCCTTTTCTCATCGTGAACCATCTTTCCCACCTCTGACTAGTTGAAGTTTGTTTTGGATTGTCAGGGATGCGAATGCAGAGGAGATAAAAATATCCCAGCTGCATATCCCTCCTTGCCAGCAGCAGCACCACTCATGGCTTTGGTGGAAGCTATGGGATTGCAGGAACTTCTCATCGCCCTGCTTGCTGCTTTGAGGGCTGGCAGGAGACAGGACCGCTAAATCCTCACCGCTCTCCCCACCCTGAGCCTGGTCTGCCACAGTTCATTCAAGATCGTTTCAAGTCCACTGCCATCGTTCCTCTGAAGGACGGGGCGTGTGGGGTGGAAACACCAGCAGCTCTTGCTGACAGCTGCTGCTCTTCCCAGCTGGCATTCAGGAGATGCCCCTGGGGCTGAAGCAACTGGTAGGTCTGTCAGAAAGCCCAGCACAGATAACACCTTGCTAGGGAACAAAGGGGCCAAAGCTTGAGTGAGATTTTGTACCCCCTTGTGCAGAGAAGGGATGCCACCAGGTTGGGGAATGTGACAGATTCATGATGCCTCTGCTTACGTCCTGGAGAAGGGAGTCAGTTCAGGCTCCAGAGCAGTCCGTCCCTTGTCTTCTGTCAGTACTGCAGTCGCCTCCAGTTTTGTTGTTATTGTTGCTTAATGCCAAAGATCAAATTCTGTTTATATACACATTTGTTATGGCCACAAAAGTGCCATCACAGCTTTCGGTGTAGGCACCTTGATTTTGCCAAGCAAAGTGCCAAAAAGATCTCTGATTTTCAGTTAATGAAGTTGCTTATAAAACCAGATCTTCTCCCTTTGTTCTTTATGTGCTGTTTGCTACATGCAGAGACACATAGCCCTAACCAGGAGCTCGAATGAGAGCAGAAGGCTGCTCCCACCAACGAAGGGCAAAATCTTTCAGAGGCCTGCCCAGTGCGTGTGACTGTCCTGCCTTAGACCTCTTGCAGGATGCAGCGCTAGCTGGGGAGGGGACGGCCTGAGTCTGAGTTTATCCAGAGGTAAATTTTGTATTTACCCTTGGCATTGGAGGGAATTTTTTCTAGGATGGCGTGAAGAAATTGTCAGTTGTTACTAGGCAGGTTGCAGGAGCCTTTGGGTGCTGTGAAAGAATAGACACGAGGCATGGAAAGAGCAGAGAGGAGCAGCTGAGAGGTATTATCTAATAAGTGACATAAGAAAAACCATGAAGCCTTGCAGAGCAGATTTGTTAGGATTTGAGGTTAAAACCCCTGTTGCTTGCTGAGATTATCCCCCAGCATATGGCAGGGAATGTAACAGAGATGTAGAATTAGCTGCTAATGATCTGGACACCTTGAAAACAGATGTTTGTAGTTCTGTATAACTGCGTGCTGTTTGATTCATCTGAAATCTGGATTATTCAACAACAGGCTTGGTGAGGTATTCGAATGCTTAGTAGCTTCATTTCCCACTAGTGTCGCTGGGTACAGATCACCTCTTTCTTAGGAATACCACTGGAGTAATTTCATCTGAAATTGTAATTGAGAATTTGGGAAATCACAGTCAACGTGGTGACAGCAGACAGCATTAGCCAAGACCCAGAGAGGCAGCGTGGGAAGCTGCGGTCATCTCTTTGGGCAATCCAGTACATCTCTGTTGCACCATGGCGCTACCCGGCTACTATTGCTTGAGGATGGGCAGTATTCATTTGTAGTTCCTTTAGAGGATGACTTATTGAGAGATTTCTATGGCTAACGATGCTGCAATTGAGGAGAAATTTGCTCGTGGGTTTAGGTGCGAATGGCCCGGCTTTTGGAGGCAGAGGTGCAGTCTATCGTTAGTGATGTGTGTTTATTTCTTAGCTGATGCCTGGCCGATCCACGTGCATATGTGACAGCATATTGTCACATGTTGCTTTGGCTGTGGAGGAATGCAGGAGATATGAGCAAGCCATATATGAATGGAGGGCTTTATCCTTATGCCAACTTTAATACCAAACTATAATTAAGATTTTTACATGTGCAACATTAGAAAATTCAACAGTGTTCCAACAGGAACAGTTTCTGTCAGTTTTTACCAGGTCTTTGTTAAAGGCTATTTAGTTGGTCCTTATTAAAACCTTTAAGCATCTTCAGCTGGAGCATCCACTCATAAGCCATGGATGCTGAACTCCATGTCCCCATTCACAGGCTACAGGCTGGATGAATGAAGTGAGCAGAGTATTGTACTGGAGAGAAGAGAGGAGGAAGCTGTGTCTGCTCTCACCACCCTTGACAGCTTCTGCTTCCCCCAGGTTCTCCTCCCTGGAGCTGTTAGCTGGGGTGCTCACCAGCTTGCTCCTTGGCGTACGCTCAGCATGCCATTAGAAACACGGGGCTTGAGTTATCTGTGGTCTACAGCTTGTGGTCCTGTGAGAAGGGTGATCTCCCCTGAACCACTGCTGATCTCCATGGGTGTTGTCCATGACTAGTTGGTCTCTGTCTTGTCTACTCTGCCTTGTTGTCCCTGTTGGTTTGCCTGCTGCTCCGTTCCCTAGCATGCTTTCCACAGCTGCAGTATGTCAGATCTGCTTCAGAAAAATACATTGGCATTTCTGAAACCTTACCACTGACAGGATGCTTTCCAAAAACTTATCTTACTTTTATTTTAACAAATGCTCTATCAGAACCTCTTTTTCTACAGCTGCTTCTCTCCGGACTCTCAGTTCACCTTACAGCTGCTTCGTTCAGAGCCTGCTCCCTTCCCTCCTCCTGTCATCAGTACAAAACCGGCACCTCGTGAACTTCTTGTCACTGCTGGGTTTTCTGTTGTCCTTTCTATTGTTGTCTTATTTCAGAACTAACTCAGCTAAAGGGGATAAGTGCCTAATTTCCTTTCTGATGCTCTGCACTACAGGACTTCAGGTCCTCTGCATCTCACTCAGCTGTTTCCTAATGATGGAGATTGCTGAATTCATTGGTACCTCTCTTGCTTCCATGAAGTTTTCTTGGTAACTGTGTCTTCTACCACACATGCCCAGGGCTGACCAAGACTCAACACTGCTGCACGGGCAAGTGCCTAATGCCAAACCCCCTTTGTTACCTGTTTCCCATCAGGTAGTTTTGGAATGCCCTTACTCACCCTGACTTGGAGCTGTTGTTCATAAATACCTGACATCCTCTCCGTTGTTAAGGCACTGAAGTTTCTAACTTGGGGATGTAGTTTCCCCTAGGTTCTCTTTGGGGGTCTCTGCATTTACTTAAGCCTTACTTAAGCAATCTGCTCTGATAATGCTCTCGCTATGCTTATATTTTTTAAGTTCAAAATAATGCTTCCGAAGGTCTCTTAATTTATTTAGCTCAATTTGCATTATTGGAAGACATCCTCCTGGAGTTGGAAGCCTTTATTGTTCACAGGGGAAAAAAGTTTGTTAGCTGTCTGTTCAGTTCATCTTTTTTCCAGCCCTTCCATCGTGTTAAACTTCCTTTTGGACTTAATCTTTTACAGTAAAAGCAAGACCTTAACCTCAATCTTTCTTTGTAAGTTAGATTCTTTTGACCTGGCGTCATCTTTGTTACAAAGCTTCACACACTGCAGTACAATAATATTTTTCTTGTGGTGCAATGAGCAGCACTGCAGACGCTGTTCCAGATGGGGTCATTTTTTCTCTAAATTAGCAACTGTCTTAATAGATATTTTCTGTGGCTTCCAAACTGTGTGGTATTGCTTGAATGAAAATGTAATTCCACTGAGAGATTTCAAGCCCAACTTTTGCTGGGCTTCCAGAAACAATTTTTTAAAAATTTATTTGTACAGTCAAAAGAAGTTTGCTAATGTACTGCATTTGCATTTTGAAGCTGCGTCTTTAGAATCAGATTGAAAATATGAATATTCTCTGGTATATTTTTCTCACAGACAGAATTTTCATGCAGGCTTATGTATTAATGTAAGGGTTAAATTATGGCAAATGTGTCTTGAAACAATTGAAATATTTCTCCGCATCACGAGTGGAAAGCCCAGTTCTCTGCCACCAGAGATACTACACCTCAGACTGGTTAATTTTCTGTCATTTTAAAATAATCATTTGAGAATGCACTTTTAATTTGGACAACTTGCTTCCGAGTCCAACAGAGTTATTGATTCACTTGAAACTTCCTTGGAGGGTGAAGAGGACTTTTTTATCTAAACCAGCCATGCTGCAGGCTAGCAAGCAAACTCCTTGGTGGTGGCTGCTTTAGCAAGACATGAGTGGACTCTCAGGAGCATTCGCTTGAGTTCCCCTTTGTCACAGACAAATGTGGAAAACGCAGTAAATCATGAAAAATCCACCAGGATATACTACAAGCCTTAGGATCGCAGGCACCTTCTTACAAATTTGAAATCCTATGGACAAAAAATAAATCAAGAAGCCTCAAAAACGCAGAGTTTCTGAGAATGGCTGGGGAAGTGATCAAGGGACCAGACTTTGACCCCCTGCAATAGCAGGGAAGTTGGTAGATGAAATATGAGAGGGCCAAACGAAAAAGCTGAGAACAAGAAACTCTGTTTTGTTTGGTTTTGTTTTTTAAAAAAACACCACCTAAACACCTTTGACAAAGATAAGTTGTATAGTTCCATATAATCCTAAACCCTACATTTTTTAACAGTTGCAACAGATCTAACTTGGTAATTGTCTTTCACTGGGGAATTAGGAGTTCATCTGTGTGACCCTGGAAAATGTTGGAGGACACCTGTCGAGATCTGTTCAGAACGGAAAGCATTCAGTAACCTGACAGGCGTATGGCCTGTGGGTTTTAGTGCTGTGCTTAACACCAAGGAAAGCTGCCCCTTAAAGAACCTGGAGGGTATGGGAACCCCGCACAGCGTAAGGATACAGTTCTCCCTACAGATGGTTTTGCCAGAGTGAGTGGCGAGAATAATAATATCAGACTGGCGTACTGAAAAACCATGAATGTTGGTGATCACAAGAAAAGTGAGAATTGGTCTTGTGCCACTGGTAGTACAGTGCCTAAATGTAGCTACTTTGTGGTTTTGTTTTTTTTTTAATCCCCAGGCTTCAAATAATCTTTATTAATAATAATAAATAAGCTTTATTTACAATGATTTTATACAAATGAGTGATTTTTGTTATAATGAATTGCTGTTTGGTAATCCACGTGATGGTGAAACTTTATTTTAACTGCTAGAAAGCTCTTACTTAGTTTTCAGAATATCAGTTCCTAAATAGTTGGATTTAATTTATTCCAGAGAAATTCTAAGATTTTTGATGGTTATTCACCTAATATCATTGGCATGGTCAATAGCTAACTGTTAAACTTAAACCTGTGCTGTATCTAAGTCTTTTAAGATTGCAGGATCTGTCTGCTGCTTTTGAGCTGGAGAGTTTGCAGTTCGGTCCCATATGCTTCTTGTAGCATTGTGTCCATCCTGGCACATCTGTCCTGAGCCACCAGTACACTCGGGCATTCCCTCTGCTAGACAGGATTTTTTTAATGCCAAAACCAGAAGGACTGCTCCAATTTTCTACAATTTCATCAGGTGAAAGGCCCTGAACCAACTTCAAGCCTTGCCCCACAGCATTGCAACGTCTGCGCTTTCGAGGATGCGCAGCTATTGCCCAGTTCGTGATTCACACGCTACGTTTTGGTGAATAGCCTGGTATGGGGTAGCGTGCTCCAGCTCGAGAGTGATGACAGCAAAAGGCACCGGGCAAGACCTGATTCCGAGCAAGAATAGCTCTTTGTGTTTGTGCACTCGGAGTTTGAGCACATTTTGTGTTGGAGTACAGAAATGGCTCATCCTTTCACGCTGCAGGCCTGTGAGATGCTGTTGGAGCTATTGTGTTTCAGGAGAGAAAGTGGGATTTTTGTGTAGCCGAAGTGCTAAAGCTGTGCCTGTGGGGTGGGAGGGATCCCCGCCAGCTCCCCATGGGAACAGAGCTGGGAGTGCATGAATTGCTTACATCTGTGGGGACGGTTTGGTTCAGTTGAGCTCTCCTGTGAAGATGCCACAAGAAGAGTGCGTGTCTTGGTCATTAGGAATTTGTCCATGTTGCATTATTAGATGAGAGTTCTGTTTACTTTTTAGCTTTACCCTCCACCTGCATCCCACTGTGCATAAAGAAAATCCTGCTTCTGTCACCTTGGGAAGCAGCAGTTTTCCAGTGCTTCCCCAAATTCCCTCCGGAAAGAGATGTCACATTTGCCCCAGATGCTTATGGAAAATAAAGTGTCTCAGCACAGTGAGTTCTGGGAGAGACCCTCACACGCAGGAGCCGATCATGGCGGTGAGGATAGTGTTGGGGGAAGAGGGCTTTTCCTTGGGTTAACTCAAGTAACAGCCAAACACTTCCGTTCTAATTAGTAAGGGAGAGCCAAATGCTGGCTGGCCCTATTTCCAAGCTGGACCTGTCCATTTCTCAAGTGGGAGTGGTGTTCTTGGACCTCTAAAACCTCCAATATATTTTCTCCTCCTGTCCTTTGATTAAGGATTTGTTTGTTGACACTTCAGTGGGTTGTGACTCTAATGACAGCAGCCCTTGTGTCAACCAAGACAGAGCTTCTCACTGTTGCTAGTTCTTGGCTTTGTCCCTGCTTCCTAGATGTGGTCTGATAGAGGCTCTAATGATCTTGTAAGTCGTAAGTAGGAATAATTCTCAGTACAGAAGTTAATTAAGTGGATTTTTGTATTTCTCCAACTGTCTCCTGTGCATATCTGTGGACCGGACAGATGGACAACAACAATGCTACACAGATCACTCTGTCAGGTGTTTCTTTTAATAGCTTGTCTGCAAAAAGCAGATGTGTAGGATGAAACAGAAGGCTCCTGCTTTAAAAAGTTAGTTCTGGACATATTTTAAGATAACTTTTAAATGGAAAATAACTGACTGAACCTACCATGGTAGTGTTTCCAGTGAACTAAATGTGGTATAAAGTTCACATTTACATTTCTTTTTATAGCTCAGAGGGTCTCAACTTAAAGGGGTTTTAATAGGTGCCAAATGTTCTCAATATCTGTCAAGGTCAATTATAGATGAGGTGGTGGTTTTTTTTGCATGGAGCAGGAAACGTGAAGCATCTTACTGGAATTGTTCCTAGAAAGTTTGAACTTAGCAGATGTATGAGGTTTTCGTATGTCTTGGTAAAATGCTAAGTCTGAAGCTCAGCAAATTGCTATGCTGGCTGTTAACAGAAGATTCCAGCTATGCTGGTTTGGCAGGAAAAGATATGAGATTGAACGATTTCCACCCCCGCCAAATGGAGATCTCTTGGTAGGTAACTGATCCCAGGGAGCAGCTCGACGGTCAGTCTGCCCACCGTCTCAAGTCACGCTGAGCCTTCTCGAGGGCTTCAGCAAGCCAAAACTCAAGGGTAAAATGTGCTCCTCTGGTTTCCAGCTATACACACAGAGATCAATATCATGTCACAACTAGAAGAACTGTTAAAATTGGACATGCACTGTTTGTTATTACTTATTTTTAAAGCTTAACTCTTACCCTTAACTAATCACAGAACACTACAGAAGAAAGGATTAATTCATTTGCAAATGAAGTACTGATTTACTTTGTGCTCTATTCTTTGTTTTCTTACCTTTTCTTGACAAATGTGGATTTTAGGGCATCTTTCTTTGATTTCTTTCCCTTTATTAACTTTGTCCCTGGCTTTTTACACTTGCAGATTATTTTTGACATACAAGCAATAGTCCTTACATTAATGTATTTTTATAGGATTGATGCTGTAGTTGTCTCTAACCTTTGGCAAAACAGACCGTATACTTTAGGATGTGTTGTAAAGCAGGTGTGCTTGACAATATTTCTGCTTTCTCAAAATTAAGGTCAGGCATTTTCTGAAATGCTGACAGGGATGGTTTTTAATATTAAATTCTTAAGGACACAGACAACTGTTGAATAAAATGATGGGGAAATACAGTGCTGCAGGAATATTTTAAAAAGTTGTGAAAGCTTTTTTCAGTCTTCACTTTTTCCCTTTGCTCTTGCTCTGTTAAGCAGTCAGTATTAAACAGGAGTTCACATGTCAAATTGTCAGTTTTCTCCCCCCCCCATATTTTTTTTTTACCATGTAAGTAATGAACTACTACAATGAAAAATATTGAGCATACTGCTCAAAATTGAGGAAGACGACAAAATACAGAAGTCCTGTGATTAAAAAAAGATGTTATCAAACGCAGCGTTGCGTTGGCAGAACTTCTGAACAGAAAGTCTTCTCAGGCTGGCAAGTTGTAACTTCAGTCAAAAGACTGTTTTTTCTCCAGCTTGTTTCACATTGGAGCAGGAAAAAAAAATGGGGAACTAGTTACACGAACTCGGAAAAAGATGAAACATTACCATAACCCATGGAGAACAGAGGTGTCCACAACCCAACACTGGAGGTAGATGTGCACTTTGGGGTAGAATCTGAAGAAAATGATCACTGATACGGGTGGATCTTGGATCTGATGCTGAGCATCCCAAACTGCATATCAGCATCCTGCAGGACCTGGCTCCTGCAAGAAGGAAGGTGGGAAGGATGCAGTGGAGGATGGAGCAGGTGGAAGGTGCAGGAGGGATGTGGGTTTATTTGTGAGGGCCAAGAGCCTTTGCAGGGAGGATGCTATTAAAGGCCAGGGAAGACGGAGCAAAACAGTGTAGTCAGTCTGCCCATAAATGACAACAGCAACTTGTATATCTCCCTTAAGAGAAAGTGGTGTTTGCATCTTCACCCCCAATTTGGTTTTTTAGTTCCATGAACAGGTACGACTTCTCACACCTTCTCATTTCACCCAGAGCAAATAGATTATACTGAAGAAAAAAAATAATTCTGTATTAAACTGTTTTCTTGTCCTCCTTCCACTTTATCACTTTGTGCAAATATTTGAAAGGATAACTTGGTGCTAACCTTGAATGTTAAATGTTAGTCCTAACTTCTCCTCATTGTTTACCAAAATAGTAGGGCCACTGTGTAACAGCAATAGTATAAGTGTCAACACGGGGCACTGATATTTTAACAGAAGACTTTAATTTATAATAAAACTAAGTGGAGGTTTTTAGGGTGAGTTAAATTTATTGCAGCAGCGCCCTCAAGTGCTGCGACACTTTAAAGGTCTGACGATGCCTCTCCCACAGGACACGGGGGTTTATTGGCTGGGGCTTGATTCTTTGGCATGTTCAGCCCAGCGAGAGCGTGTAAATTATTTTGGTGTGCTCACACAAATTTTGAGTGCTCACACAAATCTGTGAGACTATTTAAATTAATAATAGCATGAAGGGAAGTGTGCTGGTTTTGGAGTTTCTTTTCTTTTTTAATTGCTCTGTGGTAAGGAAGGTGTTGTCAGGACTAGTTTGGTTGGAAGCGACGGAAGGAGTCCTGGGCAGAGCAGCTTTCAGGTCAGTGATGGGCCAGGTCCTGCCCGTTTGTAGTTTGGGATGCTCAGTGCCAGCAGAGCCCAGTGCATAGCTTTATGAACTGTTCTTCAGCTCCCATGGCCCCTTCTTAGTTTAGGCTGTGATGATAACAGAGCAGAATCTTCTCTGGTGTGACTTATTACCTTAACGAAGAATTTGTCTGGATTTAGATGTGGTATTCATTTGGTACTGGGATAACCGTATCTGGTAGGCTGTGGACCAGTACGCTATTTGTAATGGTATAAACTGTATGGACATAACTATGGCAGTCTAAAGCAACTGTGGTCTGCTGGAGGTGTTACACCATCCTAAACATACCGGCATCATTACGGTTGTGCAAGGAGCCTGTAGCCCCTGGGCTCGCTGGGCTGCGGTTTTGCCAGCAGAATTCCAGCGCTCCTTGAGGCAGCTGCTGGAGGGAGCCCGGGCTGCAAGCCCGCTCTTCAACTTCTGAGCAATAAAGCCACAGTTGCTTCCAAAATTGCAGCATCTATTTTAGCTGTCTGACAAAGCTGGCTGTGTGATTTCCTCCATTCTCTAGAATTCCCTTCTGTTAAGCTCTCCACCTCTTGTCTCCCAGCATGTATGATCAAAGCAGGTCAAGTCATCTTTGTTCAAAAGCAGAATCTCCGAGTGATACCAGTGTGTCTGGAGAAGCGAATTTAGCCCGAGAGAATGATTCCGTGGGGGTAATGCAATCATAGTACCTAATAATTACCTGGATCCACAAAATGAACTTTTAAGGCATTGCTGAGAGCAGAAGGCATCAATTATAACACCCCCCCCCTTGTAAAAATAATGCCTTTTCTTCCTAATTCTTAAGGATTATTTTTGTAAAGATACTGCAAAGTCTCTATTTTATATTCCGTGCATGTACTATTCAAATGTGTATTTTATAGTGTCCTTTTGTGTGGGTTTCTCCAGATCCAGAGGGAATAGCAATTGCAATAGTGATAACAATCTGTGGAATGAAGAATTGCAACATTTGCGCCATACCCACTCTTAATATTTGAGTCTTGAATGAGTATTTCTAGAATAAAAGAGGAAGAAAATAAGAGGTCAGAAGGAAGAGAATTTAGAAATCATTCAATTGTTTGACTTATGAGAAAAATAAAATAGTGACACATCTTTAAAATAAATATAAAGGTCAATGGTCCCCTGGAGATCCAGTAGCCCAGGATCACTTGGGCTTTTTTTGGCCACTTAAACAAGGAAGTTTTAAAGCCTTTGGCCCAAGTGCTGCTCTCCGCTACACACGTGGAGTTTCACATGACTCCTTGGTTAGGTGACCTTGGGCTGCTTTTGATTTGCACGAAGTAAAAGTGACTGCTTTTCTTTTGCTGAGAGTTTTACCGCTCTGGAGCAGTGCGGTGAAGAGTTGAGTTACTTGACTGGGTCCCTGTTACAGCTGCCTTGGTCCTCCCTGGTACAGGCTGGGGAAGACGCTCCTAATTATTACAGGTAGATTTGCCCCCTCCCCAGGTGAGACACCGTGCAGACTCCTTAGGTTGTCTGGGCCAAAACACAAGGGCAATGTGTGAAATACTGCATGTTGCATGTTTGTAGGCAGGCATAAAAGATGGTGAGCTTTGTATTCATGGGAAAGCTGATGTCTCTTAATTGTCTCTTTCTTTTCCCCCAGCATAATTTATTTTTTCAGTGTAGAGGACTTATCTACATATTTCTACATATTTATTTCTGGTTTATTACATACTAATCCATTTAAGGAGCAAGATGACTCCATTCCAGAAGGAATTATCCCAGAATAAATATGGCCTCATACAAAGCCGGGTTTTTGCTGCTATCACACCCAATTTGGTTCATGGGAACCAGCCTGTCTGTTTGTCTCCGTACCCTGCACAGCTCTGGGATTGTTCTCCCTGGATGTCCCCATGCCACTTGAATTCTGGCATGCAATTAAATGCACCACTGCGGTCACGGTTTCATATACCTTGAATCCCTAATGCTGCCCTGTAATCCTATGTGACCACAGCTAGAGATGCTAGATTTCTAGTCTTTTTCTGAAAGTGAAAGTCTTAGTCTTAGCAGTCAAGAGTCTGCTTGACTGCTCCCCAGTCAAGTCTTAGCAGGGGACGCTGGACTGTGACATCTGGAAGCAGCAATAGCAAATCTAGAGGGGCACTCCCTGGTCAGGAGCTTTGGCAGAAATGTGGAAGTGCCTCAGGGTAGAAATGGTCTCCAAGAACATCTTCCAGGGTGGATGCCTGTTATTAAGAACTGGAGTGTATCTTCACAAGAGATACACATGCTCCCTTTTCTCCTCCCCTTTGCTTCTGCGAGGCTGGAGGTGGATATTTGCAAGACATTGAGTGATGAGATCTCTACAAGACTACTCTTTAATATAGCGAACTCCAAGCCAGGCATTCTTGACACCAGAAATGGCCATGCAACCTGTGTTGGAGCCCACGCAGCTCTGCTGCAGAGGACACCAACAAACATCCGCCCTGTATTACAGTATTGCAGGGACAACTGGCATTGTCTCGTTGTTCTCTTTGCACCTGCTCTACCATCACCTTCCAAAAAGGGGGGGGGGGGGGGGGAAGGAAAAAAAAAGGGGGGGAAAAAAAAGAAGTGGCCACTTAATGAATACTTGGCAAACCTCCAAGGGGAACATGACCAGGGAGTCTGTTTTTGCTAACAGAAGAGGGGGCCAAAGCTGCAAAGACTGAGGGTGGGTTTCAGGTTAAGAAAGAGGGTGAAAATGGGAAGGAGCCATGGAAGTGAAGGAGCAGAAAAAAGGACTGAGGAGGTTTGCAAGCTTGTGTGTCTGGGAAGCAGTTGAAAATGGAGCCTGAGGAGTGGCCTGGGAGGAAGAGGAGCTCCTGGCTGGAGAGGAGGAGGCAGGCAGCTGGCTTTGCAACGTGCGTAGGGCAGGAGTACCAGGGAGGCTGTGATCCAGGAGCCTACACCAGGTGGGATAAGGACCTACTGGCTCAGGGCACTCCTCAGCAAAAAAACCTTTTAGAGGCACATTCAGAAGAAAGATGTCAATACTGGAAAAGCTGGTTGCATTTTGTAGCTGCCCAACCCAGCTGGGTCCTTTTGGTTAAAAACCTGGGTCTCTGGGTGCAGAGGACAAGCCTCTCCCAAACAGCATTCTGCGGGGGGGGCGGTCAGCCAGCCCAGGGAAGCTGGGGCCGTGCCTGTCCCGCTCTGGGGTACGGCTGCCACTGTGCTCTGGCTAGTTTTTACATCTGCAATGGGTTATTATTTGCAACTCAGTTGGGGGAAAAAAAAAAAGTTCCTTGAGCTATACTTCACCTTAATATCAATTTCTGTAACGTTACTGCACAAGCATTTATTCATAGCCTGGGTGAAGTTGTATTTTTTTTGTCTCTGTCTTGCTTCTGCTTTTGAAACCCGGGGGCATAGCACTTCCATGGCAAATTCAGGCCTTTTGCAGAGATTTCCACTCTCTGCCTGGTTAGAAAGTACTCCCACCGCTTGGGCTGAACCCTCTCTCTTGCTCAGAAAAATATTTTGCACAGCAGCCACGACAGGACAGGTTTGTCCAGGGATGCTTATATCTTCCTGTGTCTTCTGAATGCATGCTTGACTGTCATTCTGCAGCAACTCAGTGAAGACTGAAAGAAAGGATAATCTGGGTTTGTTGCAAACACAGAGACGGTTACAGCACTGATAGCAATGTGCCAGCTAAGTTTCCATTTCCCTGCTTAAAGCATCTCCTCCCAGAAAGGCATTTGCAGAACCACTGCTGCATTCTCATATTAATGACTTTCAGGATCATGGTTTTTAGTGATTTTTGCTTCTAGCCTTTCTGAAAGCAGCCTGAAAATGGCACTTGATAGCTAATGTCAGATCATGGGAGGTGATTAGTGTGAACTCCTACCTGTAGCAGGCACCTAAAAGCTAGTGGAAATTGGTAGAAATCTGTATATTTCAATAAAAATTTTATCATGCATACAATGAGCACAGCTCCAAGAAAAGGCTGACCAGCTCACTGCACGTCTGTTTTGGCGATAGGTGAAATTTTGGAAAGGTTCCAGTACACATAGACGCTTTTTGTTCCTCTATAAACAAAGCGATGTGGGTGTATACGTGGTAGAGCTATGGAGGGAAAATACAGCCTGAAAACTCTTGTGCAGACAAGGCATGAGGTGATATGATTTCCCACTGAGAAGCCAAAATGAAGAATATCAGAAAAGCAACTGAAACGGGGCTATTAGGAGGAATAAACATAGGTAATGATGTTGCCAACTGTTGGAATCAGTTTTTCTCTGGGTCCCACCATGGTTATTACTTTTTTTTTTCCTCAGAGCTACAATCTGTGGAGCACTGGCACTGAACTTCTGCTGTCAGTCCAAACAAACCACATTTTCTTGCTCTTAAGAGTACTGAGAAATGTTTCAAGTGTACCCAAAAGACTCGTAACTGGAAGGCATATTTTCCTTTAAAGTCTCATAACTTTGGGAGGGTTTGACCCCTTATTTTTAAGTGGCTGGGATTTGCACATTTGTGATAAATTGCACTAAAATAGTGTTGTTTACTGGTGGTTTTTGTTGCCGCTGCTGGGTGATGCCTAAGTTGTCATCCTGCCTCTGAACCAGGATTCTTTGCTTCAGTAACAAGAGAGTAAAGCAAGGAAACCTGTGCTTCCAAGAGAGGAAATTTTAAAACTCCGAAGCGTGTCGGTATTAGATGGGAGGTGGCACTAGTGTGGCACCTGGTTTCCCTCAGAGGGAAGGTGTGGCTTCCACTGAACCGGGTGCTGTGCCTCACCCTTGGGACTCATTTTAGTCCTGCAGCTCTTTCTGCTGCACATGCAGTTTGTGAGTCCTGCACAGGTGCTAATGGAAAATTTTAACATCAGATTCAGAAGGCATTAGTAACAGTGAAGGAATTAATCCCACATTGTTAAAATCTGCACGAATAATTACTGCAGATAACGCTGTGTATTTCTGTCTTTGCCAGTTGCAGTGCCACTTGTAGACCAACTCCTAAAGCTGACTCTAGCATTGCCCTCGGGCCGGCTCCAGCCCCTCTCCATCCCCAAACCCAAGAACCATGGCTAGAGTTGTCTGGCGTCAAAGCAGGAGCCGTTTCCAGCATCATTTCTAGAGCCACCTCTAAAGCCGTGCCTAGAGTCATTTCCAGCATCCACCTCCGAGTGCAACTCTGAAGTCATCTCCAGAGCAACCTTCCGACCTGCCCCCGGGTCCGGGTCTGCAGTCGCTCCCACCGCTCCTCTAGAGTGAATGAATGTGTGGATCGCATATGGAGCCAAGCTGGAGCTGCCTCTGGAGCCCACCCTTTGCTGTACGCCAGGCGAGGTCCTGCCCTGCGCTGGGGCTGCCTGCCAGTCCCCGACCACCTCTGCTTTCCGTGCTGCCTCCCTCATTGCACATTTTTCAAGCGTGCCAAGAAGGGCATGGGGCAGCCTGCATGGGTTACTGTCTTTTTTTTTTCTTTTTTCTTTTTTTCCCCCATCCCTTATCCTGCTCTCCCCTGGAAGCAGCAGTCATTTCAATGTGTGCTTTGTGGAAGCAGAGCTGTCTGAGCCCTTTAAGCGGGAGATGAGCTCAGGTAGAAGGAACGCAAAGAGCTCCTTTCATCAGCCAGGGCCCCGCCAGCGGCTTCGGGGCATGTCCGGCCAGTTATAAATGGATCATGTGTTGCTATTTTTAGCCAAGAGAGGATTGTAAATATAAAAGGGTATAAAGTGCAAAACTTAGCAACAGTGGCGTTTGTTTGCTTTTTCTTTTTTCTTTTTTTTTTTTCTTCTTTTCCCCTCCCCGTTGGCAGGAATGTGTTTGGAGAGGAATGAAGTTAAAGCAGGAGATTTGCTGGGTGATCGCCTTTGGACTTTGCGCTGCATGCAACTTTTTATATCTCTATATCTATACATACATATCTCCATACAAAGGAGGGGCAGGAGGAGGGGAGTACAGGCTTTTCTGATGCTGTTGAAAGAGATCCAAAAGTGCAGCCTGAAATGAAATGCAAGCGCTGGAGGGAGAAGCGGGGGGGGCGAGCGGGCTGTGCCTGCGGGGAGGACGGGGGGAGCGGGGCCGGGGCGGGGGCCGGAGGAAGCCGGGGGGAGCGGGGCCGCTGTGATGGGCCCCGGGGTGGGCGACGGGGAGGAGCGGAGCCCTGCCTGCATGGGGACAGAGTTCAGCAAATGGAAAACACTGACATGGGTAAAAATAGTAACAGCGGGGTTAAAAATAGCATCTGGTGAAATAAATGTGCAGTAACTTCTGAAACCCTCTTGGGAACTTCTCCCTTCTGATCCGCTTCTGCCCTGCTCCCTGTTCCTTCTCCAGCAAGAAATCCCAGAGCAAACCCCTCTGCAGACTGAAAACGTTAAAGCAGCACCCTGCACACTGCAGAGGACGAGCTTTGGTTGCTTTTTGACGTTTTTATGGATTTTTTGTTTGTTTGCTGAAACTTTGTGCCAGAGAAGGGGGACAAATTCCTCTTTCGCTGAGCCTCTCGTGTAGTCCTGGGACAGACCCGTTAGAAGGTCTTTGGGGTTGTTCCTGACTTTTTTGTTCCTTCCTTTTCACCTTTTTGGTGTGGGTTTTTTGGTGATTTTTTTTTTTTTTTAAACGGTGGTGCTCTTGCTTTGGTTTTTAAGATCCTCTTGTCGCTTTTAGGAGTGCAGACTTCAGTCTTGTCGTCCTGCTCCGGCCCCTCAGCCCTGGCAGCAGCAAACCCACCGGGCCGACGGATGGCAAACCTTCCGCAGACGTGCAGAGCTGCGGCTCAGGGGCAGCGGCCAGCCCGGGGGTGTCGGGGAGCTCCGGGGCTCCCTGCAGATGAGAAGGTGCAGGCTTTTCTCCAGGGGACGGCGGGGTGGCAAAGGGAGGGAGCAGCAGACTGTGCGATAGGAAAGGATGGAGAGACCTTGAGTAGCTCGTTCTGTGGAGCAAAGGGTTGGCCAGAGCCTTCTCTTAGTGGGGCCGGGAGGGGGTCAGGGAGGAGGAGAGGCTGCTGGGGTGGGATGGGCAGGGGTGCAGGGGAGATGCTCGGGAGGGATTGCGGAAATCTCCTTGGAGATCTTGCTGCAGCTCTGGCTATAAACTTGGCTTGTTTTGACTGGACTAGATAACTGAGGCAGAAACAATTGTTGTGACAGACAGGCAGACCTGGTTCCTGAAGCTGCCCCACCACAGGATAGGGACAAACAGAAGAGTCCTGTAGTTTAGAGGCAATTACAATTTTAATCGGAATTTTTTTTTTTTTTTTAACTAAGCAGCTGGAACTTTCCACCTGGCTCTTTATCGCCCGGGTTAAAGACTCCGGGTGTTTTAGGGGTGCATTTTGTAACATCTCCTCTCTGGTTAGTGATCTTTCCTGGCTTTGGATGGAGGAAGCGTCCTGGCAGGGCTGGCAGCCTGGACGTGGCACAGCCCTGGGGACTGCACCCAGCCTCCTCTGCGCCCCGAGCAGAGCTGCGCAGAATAACCTGGCCTGCCCATGGAACCCATGTGTTTGTATGCTCCTCGGCTAATAAACATGAAAAAGCAAACACAATAAATGAGATTACGCGAGTTTCTGTATCAAGACATTACTGATGCATCTGGAAATCACTGGTTTTAAAAGGCAGGTTGATGCCTCTCCCTTTTTTCAGGTCCGGCATTAGCCTCCAAGGTGGTTGCAAGTGCTTCTGCCATGGCTGGGGGTGAAGCGGAGGGCATTTTATCTGGCCAAGTGAGAAAGGAGGCGAATGTCCTTAATTGTATTTAGCAAGCTAAGCCCTGAGCATTTAATTACTTTTTTTTTTTTTAAAGGATTGGACATTCCACAGCTTGTTTCTCTAGATCATTTTAAATTAGTTTTGATGTTTAAATATACTTCATATGAAGCCTGTCTAAATCCTTTAACCAGTATATTTTTGAAAGCACAAATACGCTTTCATTTGATAGAGTAGCTAAAAAAAATACTTTTTGTATTTGAGCAAAGCTGTTTTGTTTTTAAATTAGGTTGTTCATATCCTTCTAATCTGATCATTTCATATTTGATTCAGCACATAAAAACGAAGCAGGAACTCCTGTTATGAATCTAAGCTGAACATTCATTTTCTTATCAAAATATTATTATAGAAAAATATTAGTCATTCTTCTTGGCATAGTAAGCAAAGAAACATGTGGATGTGTTAATTTATTCCAGACCCATCGAGGAGGGATAGTTTATATAAGTAAATAATTCTTGCCTATTTAATAACTGGATCACTTTAACAATAGTTGACTAATAGTCAGACATCTGAAACACATCTTGCCCGTTTCTGTTCTTTAGGGAATTTAACATTTAAAGAGTGTTTTTTCCAGGAATTGTCATTTTTAAATTGTTACCTTTTTACATACTTACTATTTGTTGCTCTCCATAATTTATTAAGTCAGAACTAGGAGAAAACAGCTCAAATGTAGTTGAAATTAATCCCTTGGGAGTCTGCAAAGAAATTAAACTGAGATGATAAATCTTGTGAAGGAGTTTAAGAGTTATTTAAAAAGTGTAGTATTTTACTGTCTAGCATAGGTGAAAAAGATTTTGATTCTCAGAAATAGTGATGCATTGGTTAGTCATTTATTGGTTTTGATTGTGCTAACGGATTGTCGAATTATATATGTCTAATTCAAAATTGGACAGTGGTACAGGAGTGAAAGTAAAAACAGGGAAAAATTTTTCTCACTACTGTAGTATAAATGTGTCTACCTATAGCATATGAAATTCCAGTATTTCTACAGATGGCTCTGCTAACTTGTTAGTTGTTAAATTGTTAGCATTGCCTTTCAAGTTATTTTGCTCCTGTTCATAACTGCTTTAAGATTTTGTTACGTTTTCCCAACTTTGAGAACGCAGGTGGCGTGTCTCTTCATGCTGGTAATTGATAACAGCTAGCTAAGATTAACTCCTAGGATTATGTTATTTTAGATAACAGAATTCCATAATTGTGTTTTTTCATTTGCCTGAGCTTTAAAGAAATCAATCCTGTGATTGTTACTTGTAAGTAATAAAATTTAACCCCCCTCCTGCCAATGGTGTGATGGTGAGGATATTGTACACAGAGTGCAAACATACGCAGTAAGTACTTAAACACTCATGGGTATTTTTACTACCCTCTAAAATAGTAAAAAATATGTAAGTATCAGAATCTAGAGCGCAGTAATAACTTCCCATTTTGTTTTAAATTGATAACTTACATTATTAAAATGTCAGATAAACTGCATTTGTTTTATAGAGAGAATATATATAGAGAAAAAATATATATAGATAGGAGAGAGAGAGAGAGAATATATATATATAGAATATATATATATAGAATATTTATAGAGAGAATATAGAGAGAGTTTTGAGAACATGTAAAATGTTAGTAATTTTTTGACAGTGTAAAGATAGAATATCTCTGGAAAGTCACAGCTGAGGTCTTGCATTCCTTGTTTGTTCAGAATGATTTTTACAGAAGTAGAATTTTTGGATGTGTGGTAGGGAATTCAATACTGTTCTCTAGAAACTTAACAGAAGAATTACATTTTCTTAGAAAAAATTAAGACAGTAATTGCAAAGCCAAAAATATCTAAAAATAAGATGATTACCATTTTTCCTGGTAAACTTTTCCTATTGCATGTTATCACAGTAAGGACATAAAGGGGGGAGGGGGGAGTTTTGAATCAACCTTTTTGATACTTGCATTTTTCCTTGGAACCTGCCCCCCCCCCCCCCTATGTTTAATGCATTGAGTTCAAGATGGCATAAATAAAATTTGTTAATTTAAATTATTGGATGTTTCTTCCTCATATTATAGTTACAAATTTATACATAGATGAATAAGATGGGTATAGTTAATGTTTTTCATAATTTTGATGTAGTTTTAAAAATGAATTTAAAGTTGGTCCAATTTTTCATGTAAATAGTATTACATGATTATCAGATTAGTATACTGAATTTTGTCAGCATTACTATAAACTCAGTACTAAAAGGCATGGAGGCACATGAAACTGCTTTGCATATATTTGAAGATTATTCTGTACATTTATACTGGCTCAGTGCTAAGGAGTCAGCTTTGTCCTAAATGTGAACTGCAACTGTAGCAGTAAACATGCAATTGCAACATCTATATTTAAAGGAAAAGTAGGGATTTTGATAGCAGCAACTGTGATTAGAAATTTAGAAATTTAAATGATGGGAGAAAGTAATACCAAATAACTTGGGTTTTAACTCTAAAAATAAAATTAAAATTCCTAAATCTTGGTGAAAATAGATTTTTTTTTTTTTAGCATATTTCTAGATACTAAAAAATGAGCACAAGGAAAACTAATATGCTGAGAAGCGGTAGCATGGCATTTCTAAATAAAAGAAGGAATGCAATTAGTGAGATAATTAGTATCTCACTATATAGTTATTGATCCTTAGTATTTTTTTTCCCCAGGGAAAGTTAGTTAATTAAAATAAGGAAAATGCTGAGGGTCTTTGGTGAGGGAACAGGAACCCAACTTATCCTTGACACAATTCAAACAGTAAACCCCACCAAGCAGTGTCTCGAACCAGAAGGCTCGCTGGAACGGCCTCTGCCAGGAGCTCGCTGGAGATCTGCTCGCACTTTCCCAACTTCTGCGCTTCTCTTTCCTGTGTGCAATAGCAGGAGCAGACATTTAAATTACTTATTACAAGGGAGCACGTTAATGTCAGGAGGCCACACTGGATGAGTCAATGTATGACTAGTTTAGCCATGATTTTGGTTATCTATAACTGTTTGGCAATACTAGACCTGCTAAACTCTAGTCCTCCGGTCCCTTTCTATGTATTTGAATGTATTTTTAATCATTTTCTTGAGTGAGAGATGTAGGGAGAAGGAAGCTTGGCAAAAAACCTCAGAGTATTGACTTGCTGTTTACATATTTGGGAAGGGCTCCCTTTGAAATATTCCTAAGGCTTTAGAAAACTGGAAAGGAAAAAGAAACTTATTACAGTAAAACCACTGATGTAATTAACATTTCCTAAAGTGATGCAAGGCTTTCAGTTACCTAAAGAGTTTGTTTCCATGTTAATAACAAAACTGAGAGAGATTACCAACCTACAATTTTATTTTTTTTCTGTCAGACTGTGCCGGTTCTGTACTAGACTGAGATGCTAGTTTTAATTGTTGAAGCCTTTACTCTTGCTCACTAGCTCTGCAGCTCGAACCCCTGCCGCACAGCTCGTTTGGGCGATGGGGAGCTGCCGGTGGGTCTCCTTCCGCGGGGCAGCCCCCAGCCCCGGCTCCCCCGGTGCAGGGCTGAAACCTGCAGAATCTAAAATGTGTGTCGGGAAGCTCAAAAGTCACATGTGATTGATGTGCTTGATTTTAACAACTGTGAAAAAAAAATATGTAGTCCTGATTATGTAGTGATTAATAGTGCTTACCCAGATTTTTTTTCCCCCCACTCTGCAAAATCCTCGCAGTCAGAAGTATGTAGCCAGGTATCCAGCGCATACCACTGGTATCTTAAAAAATCACCTCTCAAAGATCTCTCCCTTAGGCAGCATATAGCTGCCAAAACAGACTCCTGCTGAGTATCAAAGGGCATCCCCTGCAAAGAAACCAGGTTTCTCCCAGCAGTTTTGACAGAGCAGCTGTCTGGCATAACCAGAGCTGCAGCTGGATAGTCCCAGCCCTGCTCATCCTGCTTTTTTTTGTAAGGAGTTTATAAATACACACTGCTGCTCATACAGTCACCCGGAGTTACGATTTTGTGAGCAGATAGGCTGTGTGATTGAGTCAAAAGTACTGAATGCAACGTGCGTTACCGAACCCACGGAAGAAACTGTTCCCAGTGAAAACTCTCCAGCTGCCGGCAGTGGCCCTGGCCGCTCCGCCGCGGTCGCTGGCACAGGTTTCTCTGCGCTTTCTGTACATTCAAAACAATGGAATATTCCCAAAAAACGCTGACAGCTGCCGCCAGTGGTTCAGAGGGAGCCCCCGCGCGCAGTCCTTTGCCCTCGTCGGGGGCTCCGCAGCCACAAGGTCTGCAGCAACGTGCTTGCTCGGATGTTTTCACGCAGCTCGAGGGAGCTGTCTGCTAGCGCTCATCCTACAAACAGCCACTCTTGGGGTTTCATGCATCACGCATGAGCATTAAAATTTGGCCCAACAGGGTCCCTCGACCCGACGCAGGGGTCTCAGGTGGAGCTCCCGAGCCCGACGGGCCCCAGGGAGCCTCCGAAGGGAGTAAAGCCCAAGCCCAGAGGAGGATGCAGATGCTTAGACCTCGGTGTCGGCCCTGCTTTAGGCACAGAAGTAATGCATGTACAAATGCAACTTTAGATAGAAGGACTGGAAAAATGTACTAGCTTTATTGTTATGGGTTCAGTCAAGCTGGCAAGTGAACCCAGTACAGAAATAATGTGGCCAGAGACTTCTTGCAAAGCAGCGTCACCCCAGACCACTCACGGGAGCACCCATCCTTTCTACTGAGCGCAGACGAAGCGGCAGGCAGGGTTTGTAAGGCTCCAGCTCCTCTTCTGCACGCTGCCCGGGGAGCGGGCTGACGCTGGTACAACAGCGGCAGGTCAGCTTTCCCATATATGGGAAAACCCTGCTCTAATTTTTAAAGCTCTGTGTGTGTTGTGGCAGTGCTGAATATGGGAATTTTATAAGCAAAGCTGAATGCTTGTTATGTTCATTTGTATGCCAGTATCTGGAACGCTGTCGTTGCGGTCGCCGCGGCAAGGTATGCTTGCAGCCCTTACGCAGGCAGGTTGCCAGCGTTTTCCCACCTATTTAGAATTTTCTAATAAGAAGTGTGATCCAGGGATACTGCACGGGAGAAGGCATGGTGCTGAGATGCTGTAGAAAAGCAAATGACAAGAGGGCCCCGTGCACAGGACACTTTGCATTGGCAGTTTTATGAGATAGCCAGTAGAGGATAAGGATGAGCGTTGCAGCAGTAAATGTGCTGGTTCAGAGGCATTACTTATTAATACGTGTTATTTGGATTTACACTGAGCTCATCCCTATACTAATCTGAATGCTTTACTCTTATCCAAGCCGTTGCAGGCTGCTCATACAGCGAGTAGACAACCAGCCTGTCATTTCTGTAATTCTCGTAATCTAATTACTGCCTGCCAGAGCAGCGAGTAACTTCTGCTAAAAATGCATGATGTAGTGCCTTGATGCAGATGTCTGATCTGGAGTAAGGATCAGCTAAAAATTTCCTGAGGGCTCCTGGGTGTATCAGGAGGCTGAGGTGCTTCTGGGACTGTGTCCATGGTGGAATTTTTCTCTTGGTTGGTGTTCACCTGTGTGTGTGTGACTCTTACCTACAGCAATTAAAAGGCTGAGGAAAATGGGAAGGAAACAACCATGTCTACCTCGAGGACAAGGTGGCTGCTTTGTCCTGTGGGCAAATGGTTGTACGAAAAAGGCTCCTGCCCTGGCAGCCCGGGACGGGCAGACCTCCCCTCCAGGCACTGCTTAGCATTTTGGGTGCTCTAAATCCACTCTTTTGGGTTTTTTGTTTGTTTGCTTTTAAGGAAAAAATAGAACATTAATTATTATTTGTGAAGGGCTAGATTCTCACTACAGAACAGCCCAAGTGAAGTTAAATCATACAGTAGTTACTTTGCTTAAAATATTAAGCAAAGTTTGCTGCCATTGCCCTGCTGACCACTATTTTGGAGCCATCAAGTGTTCAGAAATGCCTGGTGGTGCTGTTTGTGGCTCCCCTGATATTTACCCATTGATTTGGGGTGGCAATGAAAACTTTCCTTTGATGCAAGCCTGACTAGTCCAGCAACAGAAGTGCCAGCATGAGCAGGATGTGAATCTAGAAATTTTATTAACTTGTTTAAAACCAGCCATTTTGCAGTCCTTCCAAAAAGAAACCAGAAATGAAACCCACCCTGGCAATTCCTTGCGTGGTCCAGGTCACTGGGCCATGTGCCCTGTGTGCCCTGTGCCCACCATGTGCCCTGTTGTAGGGCAGCACCTGTGAGAATGTGCCATTTTCTCAGTCGCTGGAGAGGAAAACATTCCAGGTACTTGCTGGCTGGAAAAGAAAGATGCAGCAAGCAGCAGCTAGTTGCAAAATAGCCGCTTTAAAGCAGAAGCTGCCTGGCTCTGCCAAAGCTGAAGGGCCAGCCCCAGAATGGAATGCTTATAAAAATAAGATGGTAACCATGCAGCAGAGAAGGAGTAGAGACCAGGAAGTTTCAGTGTTACATACAACACGATACTCTGCTTGGAAAAATATTGTCACAATTATAGAGATATGGGCATGGATCCATAGTTGAAAGGCATAACCCAGTACCTATCATTAGGGTGATTTTAATCTCTCATTTCCAATTTTGTCTGTGGAAGAAACTCTTTTTGGCTTGAAAATGCTCATGTGAAACGTTGAGCCAAAGGAGATGTGTCTCGTCTGGGAAAAAGTTTGAAGTAATTGGTTAGGGCTGGTTTTGAATTATAGAGGGGGAGAAATTTATCTTATACCATTTCAAAACATAACAATATATTGATTTATTTAAAAATTTACAGGATGATGGATTTATTTTAGTTTAACCATGTTGATATTTATTTGATGGTTTGGATTTTCAAAAAAATGAAAGAAAATGCTCCTTTCATGCAACCTGATGGGGAAATAAAAACAAGACAGTGACTGACCTTTGAGAACATGAATGCTGCAGCTCCTCAGTCATCCTGAATAACAGTGGGATATCTTGATTTTCAATACTTGAGAAATCTTGCAGTCTGTACAAAGGAGGGTTTTCTCCCTTTTATTTTTTTTAATAGCGGAATCTGATTTCTGTCATCTTGGTTTAAAAGACAGGCTGTTCCTTGAGCTCTAATTACATCCAGAGAGACAAGTTTCTGCTGGGACAGGAGCTGTAGATGTGCAAGAACATTCTCCTTCAGGAGTCGCAGAGGGGCTTCAATAAGCCAATGTCGGGCACCGGAGAAGGGACAAATCTGATCAGAGGAGGAGTGCTGGGCTGACACTTCTCCTATTTGTGCTGTCAACTGAGAAGATGCTAAGTTCTAGCACTCCGGGTTTAACAATTATTTAAGAACATATGGTCAAAGTGCTAGAGAGGTGGTGTACTAAAATTCCTGCTAGCCCAAAATCTTACAAATGTGGAAAAAATGCTAAAGCACTAAGTACTCTCTGTCTTGCTGTCTCTTCTCCCCCGCCTCCCGCATCAGAATGACAACGCAGACACTGCATTTTCATTTTTACCCATTAAAGGCTACTTCAACAGAAAAACCACTTTCTGGCTTTGTAACAAAGATGTCACTGCTGAAAAGTGAGTTGGTGTGCCTTCTTTTGAGCTGTCGATTTGCAGGCAAGCTGGACCTTCTTGTGGTGTCCTGGCGAGAAATTAATAAATTACAGACACTTAACCACTCTTCTTCTCATTATGAATGTGTAACAGCCTTTGCAATCAGAGAAATGTGTTCACGTAATAACTTAGCCTATAGAATATCATTCCAACAACTAATTTACTTTCCTTGCCTTTTTGCTCTTACCTTACCACAGTAGGGACAGAGTGGTTCATCACTTGGGTATTTAGTTGCAGGGCAGACAGTTTGTGTGTAGGTAGGGGGTATTCCACATGTGTTTTCCTGCGTTTTGTGCATTGTCTTGAACTTTCAACCCTCTTAGCCTGGTCTTCAATGGGGCATGTGCACCCCAAGTAAAATCACCCTACGGGCCGGTGCTTTGGTTATTTGTGTTAGGTCAGGCTCTGTCAGTGTCTGTAAAAAATGCTCTTCCAGCTCTGCATGGGGTACTGTGTCTGTTATGCTGGAGGTTTTGCAAATCCTACCAGGGCTAGAAAGCACTGAGAGGAGACCCAGCCCTTAACTGCAGTATTTGGGTCCAACCCTCCTCTTCTGCCGCCCTGACGCTGGATACACGTACTGGTTTATATCACAGCCCCAGACCCTGCTCTGGTTCTGTTGCCTGACGGTTTTTCCCCAATAGCATTTTCCTTACTAGATGTCTTGAAGAACAACAGCAGATTCCTCCTCTACACGTGTGGCCAAAGAATTTCAGTTTTCCACCAAAATTAAATGAGGGCACGTGTAACTTCATTACATGAGCGGGTTGTGTATAGCAACACTGCAGAGTATTCCTCTCCCCATCACCTTGGCCCTGGTAAATCTCTGCCTGGATTGAACCAACGGGATATCTCGACCTTTTTTTGTAGGTGTAGTTGAAGGCAGGGTATTTATGACCTTTGTTACTTAGCAGCTTTATTGTCCTCTGCTCCACCTCGGTATCACCTGTATTTCCAGGAAAAGTACAAAAACATTTTGAAGCATGCAGGACGGAGGTCATCTTTAAGAGGCAACCTACAAAGTTTTTTTCCTTTGGAAAGGATTTGTTTCTTGTTAGGAAGCTTGTAGCTCTATTTAAACCTTTTTTTTTGTAGTCCATAAAAACAGAAGGAAGATGCTGTAGCCTAACTGCACAGCCTGTTTTGTATTGCTTGAAAACAAATTGTTTCCCTTGACCTTGGTGGGAGTTTGGATGAAGTCGCAGCAAAGGAATATGGCTTCAAATATAGGGCAGAGGATGATGTCTGCCCCCTTTTAAATCTATGATAACCAATAAGCTCAAGTAACTTCATAAGAAGTATTGCAGAAGGAGCCTGAACAGTGGAGAGGACTGGTATTTTAATTTTAATAGATTATGATCGTTTGTCTGGGCAGAAAATTTAATTCATTTCTGCATCAAGCTGTATTTTTGGCTTATAAGACTTAATGCCTTTAAAAAACACCAGTCTTGATTTAAAGACTTTAAGATGTAATATAAATGCTTTGAAACGCAGACAGCAACATTATGTTGTTTAAAAAAAGTAACAGAAAAATGTAATATCTGTGATACTATCAGCATGCCAGATAGCATACCACCTGAAACTTCTTGGGAGGTTTTCTTACAGCCCTGTTAGCTCAGACCCTGTGTGGATCAACTTTTGCACATTTTTCAAGTCAGCAAGACTGCAAACAAGGATTTAGAGACTGTAAAGTAGTAAAATTGCAAAGGAGAGACACTGGAGTTGGAGAAAAGGGACTCTGATATTTAGTTTCTTTTTCTTGGCATTACTTAGATTCCCAAATGACAACGTTTCTAGTTTTCTAGCACAAAGGAGGCCTCATGCTGTTCAGGATCTCCTGTAAAGTTCTAGTACAGATCATTCTGTATCCCAAACAATTTATCTAGTTCAATGATATTTTTATTTCACAGCTACAGTTTATAGACCCTAGTCTAATGGATGGTATTTTTGGAAACCTCCTGTTTATCTAACAATAAAAGCCAGGGTGGAATATCAGCTTCCATTTAGATTTTCCTGAATTCTCTCCCATTAAATCAATAACATTTTTTTAAATTAAACTTTCTTTTGCTTTTAAGGAGAATGACTAAAAAGGAAAAATTAAAATACTATTTAAAACAAATACTGAGGCATAAAAAAGATACACAGCATTGATTTCAAATAAGTTAAATAATCTGGGTGGGTTTTGTTACAACATTTACATCATAATAAAATGTAATTTTAATCGCAGGAATGTAGCTGGTTTACAACATATACTGTGAATGCTAGAGGTAAAGTGAGCAGGCTGTTGTAACTTTTAGTTTGTGCACATCACTCTCGCGTCTTAAATCCAAGCTGTTGGGAGAGAGACCGGGAGACTGGAGAGAGAGAATCAGATCAAAAAACTTTTTGACAAATTGACTTCCAGAAAATAACAATATGCTACCTCCGTTTTTTACTAGACCCAGCTACCTGAAAGGAGCTTTATGCACATAATCAGTCGCAGCAGCACTTTTTAATTTCTGTCACAGAGGTCTAAATAAATGAATTGGCCATCTGCAATTAATTCGCATTGTACAAATACTTTGAAGACTGAGTCGTCTGTCTTCCAAACAGAATAATCTATTTTTAGCTTTTCAAGCAAGCCTGTTTTGTGTTCTTTGTAGAGTCAGCGACATTCTTTCAATTTTTCAGCTTAATTAACACAAAAGAAATTGTAATCTGAGAAGGCAGCAGAAACAAGAACCCCCTGAAAACCATGAATTTGCAAGAAAGCAGAAGATGGCAGCTTTGCAAAAGATAGCTGGCAAAAAGAAAGAAAAAAAAAGCTCAGAGCAGTTTGTGGGATTTTGGCTGGATATTATACAGGCTAAATTTATACATACAGTTTGTTGATTTGCAGTGAATGCTTACAGGTCTTGCAACTAATTTTGGATTCTTTATTCTGAAAATTGTGAGGGCCACAGAAAGAACATTTTCATAGGAGATAATAACTACAACGGAAGAATACTTGCGAATAAAGCAGATTGCTGTCGAATTACGTACACACGCCTGGCCTGGGTATGAACGTTGGTGGGTGCTCCCTGGATGGTTGAGGGAACACCGAATCCCTTCCCGATGGACTCTGTGCTTGCAGTTGTGGGTAAATCCTTATTTCAACCTCAGATATAATCATATAGATGTAATTTCTAGTAGAATCGTGCCCTGGGAAATGCAAAAATATCCATGCATCACAAGATGTATTCTGCACTACGTTAGTTAGAAGAGTTGTAGTGATCGTTTGAGGAAAGGAAGGCACAGCTTACTGTTCAGAGGGGTTCGAGTTAAAATGTTAGTTCTAGGTACAGAAAAAGGAAGTAAAAAGCTGAATAACCAACAGAATACCAACTGCAATCAGTGAACATTCAGAACAGTATTTTGAAACAATGATGGGATTTCTGTGCCTGCTGGCAGGTACTTTTCCGTTTAGATATATTAAATATACAGCATTACCTTTTGCTGTGCATTAATATTATGCATGCATAGCATGTAAGCTTCCCAGTTAAATATCTCCCCAAGTATCCGTTTGTGGGTGCTTTTTTGAAATACGCAAACAGAAGGAGGAGCAGTCATAAACACTCAGCCTCCCCTCTTTGAATCCAGGCAAAGAGCTCGAAAGCCTGAAGTACAACTCCAAAAGGCACGCCGGGGCCGTCGGCAGCCCCGCTCAGCTGGTGGCCCCTGCAGCACGGGGAGCGGGAACGCGTGTTCCTGCAACAACTGGTGCGACTATAGCCTTACGTTTCTGAGTCGTGCTTGACCATCTTTTAAAAATAAAAGGTAGATTCTAAGTCGTATAACGTGGAGTATTTAGAGGCATTTAGTTGCCTAAAAATACAGCAAAGTTCCTAATGGGAGTCTTTTTCAAATACTGTGGTAGGTATGGCAAATAGATGCAGCTAGAAGCCCTTTCGGAGGTCTACCTCCATCTTTAGATACAAAGGTACTTTTTGAAATCTGGTCTCCAGGTGCTCTTGAAAACTATTCCCCAAGGGATTTCACCAACCCAGCCATCCTGAGTATCAACTTAATCTGGTTCCTTCCCAATACTTTTGTATGAAGAAGTCGTATCACACATTACAGAAAAAAATGTGCAGAAGAAGCGTTTGTTTAACAAGCAGGATTTAGTTCCCAGAACTGTAAGTACCTTCAAGTATATCAAATTAAAGTAGAAGCCGTGACTGACTTCTGATTAAAATACAATTCTTCAGTTTGTTGCAGAAATGGGCTCCTGCAGGATGTCACCGACTTCTCTAGCTCTAACCAGTTTTGCAGTAACAGAGCCTCACCTCTTAAAATAAGTGCTGGGAGAGATTCCTTTCACTGCCAAGGGCTTATAAGACTGTATCCTCTTTTTCCTTCACTGTAGAAACAGGCTCTATTTTCCATTTGTAAATGAAAAGTGCAGCTGAGCAGTTAGGGGGGAGGAGGAGGAACATCAGTGTTCTTGCTAATAAACAATAAGAACGTTATAAAGCTGTTGCAAAGCCCTTGTGAAGGATTAAGAAGGTGCATAACTGGTGTGTGCGATCAACTGGCAACGACACTGAAAATAAAAGGGAATCGCGAGCCGTGGTGGGACGGTTGGTTTGCTCACCTAGAAACTCAGGAAACCTGAGTATGGTAACCCATAAGTTTCTTTAAAAGCTATCTCATTCGTTTTAACTTCAAGGTCTTCACAGTGCCAGATTTGATATGCAATTCTAACTACAGGTAGTATGAAAGCTGCTGATGAACACTGAAAGTTGGTGATGAATATTAAATACTGCAAAAAAATCAGTTTGCATGCTTTTGCATGAATTTTCACTGTGAATTTGCCCCACACAATGCTAGAGGGGGTAGAGGAAATTGAATGTTAGTATCATCTTTTTCAGTATCTAAAAAGCAGAAGAAAGTAACAGGCACAACTAATCAATAAACTGGGATTTAATTATTATTTGAATTTTACTTGCAGAAGTTTTCCATTCTGGGCAATCTGCAGGCATGCCTTTTGTGTCTAAGGGCTAAAAATACTCCTACTACTAATATGTTAATAAGTGTTCACTGCTTTGAGTTTTAGAAAGATTTGTGGGTATTCATTAAACAATTTCAGTGCATTAAAAACAACAGGATAGATTTCTGTGATCTCCATACTCTTGAAGTTAAATTTTTGGATCTTTGTTTAAGGAAAAGTAGATTTAATTCTTAAAGTATAGTTAAATACAGTAACAAAACAGGAAATATGTCCCAAAGTATGTTTGTTTTAAGCCTTGTAAGAAAGTCTATTTAAGGATTCTTCTGTAAGGATATAAATTCTGAAATACCTATTTAGTGTAACAGTTGTAAAATATGTGAGGTAGTCAGTCATACCTTTGGCTTTTATACTCAGCCAGGTTACTTGCCAACATAAACAAAGACTTAAAGGCTTATTTTTTAGACATTTCAGACAGAATCCAGTGTAAACCTTTCACTTAATCCATAATATCCTAAATATTAATTCAGTATTTCTGAAAGTAATCAACCAAAATTGTCATTTCTAAAGACAGCATGAAGGTATCTTCCACTTCATCCATTTATTTCTTGCGTGCTCGTCTCTTAAAAGAAATAAAATATTTCCTTTTTTTTTTAAATGCAAGGCATAATCTGTTGATCACTTCTTTAAAAGGTCTGTACCCAATATATTCTCTGTTGAGTCATAAGTCAAGTCTGTAGACCACTGCATTGTTAAATAACAGTAAATATTCTTTGCTGCTGAATCACGCATGGGAAGGATGGATGTAGCACCCAGACTGTGGGCACTGAGCGCTCCAGCAAGTAAGGGACGAAGTACTCCCCGCCCTTAAGAATTCAAGAGAATTGTTTAGGTAATTGGCTGTCCACAGCCCTTCTCTATACTCTTAGCCCTGGAAATACCCTCCTCAACAGAAGTGAAGAGACATGTCCCTCCTTAAACCTCTGTCATCAGCTGGATGCTAACCTTCTTGCACAAGGTGTTCTGCAACAGGCTTCTTCCCAGAGACAGCAGGTTCAGTAGCAGTGTCAAGGACCACGTAACAGGCAAACTGCAACTAATCTTTAGAAATTGGCTGTCCCGCTTTCCATGAGGAATGGCCAGAAATCAAAGCTGGATAGTGTTGTTCAGCTGTCCCATCCATTTGCGTTCTTTACTCCCTACTGGCAGTCTTCCCTACACCTTTCAGGGACTGGCATGAGTCCCTTACCTCTTTGCTTTACATGCGAGCCACACAAGAGGTCCTTCAAGAACACTGAGAAGAGGTTTCACTGCTTGCTGGTTTTGGGTTTTGTTTCATTTTCTTCACAGATGTTACCTTCTTATGGCATCGCATGTAAATATGAAGGCAGTCTTCATGTACCATACGCATAATGAATCAGACACCTTCAGATGTGTTCCACATGATGCATCCATTTGGCATAGGTAGCCTTCTCATCTAGGAGGCTGGACAACCAGACCAATGGTATTTGTGTATATAGTTTGTTCTGCACGTCCACAGTGGCCCTTTGGTCAGATCATATCTGAAAAAAATACAAAGGTATGGTATCATTTTTTCAGTTAATGCTCCTGACTATACTGAGAGGATGCTACTTGCTGGTCTCCATCAGCATGAGCCACATCAAAACATAGATGAAGTACTCCAGCAGCCTAGCTCTCCAGCAGTAAGTAGCTGTGGTGCTTCACTGTTTGATCTGCTGACTCCAAGGCTCATTCTCTGTTCCATGCTTCATAGTCCTCAATAGGAGCTTCTAACTGTAATTTAAAGTTGTCTTCACCACTTTCATGTCTTGCAAAAAGCAGGGGGAAACACCCATGTTCATCAAAAGGAATCACAGAAGGGTCACCAGGTCTTTTCCTGTTACTCCTCCTCTCCCTGTTTGACGGATGCTTACTGCCAGTGTAAAACACGAAGATGCTTTTTCCATGACAAATAAGGAGTGAGGGGCCATGTCAAGCAAAAGCCGTGGGTCTAAGTAAGCATAGCACAAATCCCTGGGTCAGAACTTGGAACTGAGCCTCCTGTTCTCTTATCAAGGACTTGTCTGGTCTAATAATCAAAACTGAAAGGGCCTGGCCTTTTAAGGGAGGGAGGAACCTAAGTATTTGTGGCTTACATATTGATTTTGATGGGAGTTGTGGCTGCTTGGCTGTTCTAAAGTATTTTCTCCCAGCTGCCATAGTTGATTCATGCGGCTCCCTCATTTCACACTGGACAGCCTCAGGAGAGCAAGACAAAATGTCCATCATTTATGGAGTTCTGGATAAGTGATACGCTAGTTGAAGATCTATATGTTTAGGACCTTAATATTCTAAGTATGCATTTTCGTAAGTGTAACAGGGTAACTTTTCACATTATGGTAAGTAATAGACCTTTCTGCCAAGAAGAAATTGCAGTTTCCTCACAGTATGTTGCTCTTGCTGCAAAGCCCATCAGACAGTAGAGGGAGCACAAGTTAACAGTCACTTTTCCCAGTGCCATGGGATAGCAGCACTAATTGTGTGTAAAACAGCTAACAGAAATGGAAGAAAGAAATAGAAGGGTGAAAGCCGTGTTGGTTAGCAGTATACTGGAAGTGGATGAAAGGACTGGAGGGAACAGGTTAAATGCCTGAGTATTAGGGAATGAGGAGCTAAATATGGCATCTTAATACGGCACGTGGCAAGAGGCCAGGTCTGTTAGTTCATAGATCTTAACCTGCTTCCAATATTTGGGTTTGAGCAGGATTAAAAACCAGGAGGGGAGGTTTTTTGGGTTCTGGTTTCGACAACGATGGAATCTCTGAAGAGCAATTTCAGTGCTGTGGCATCCAAGCCCAAATTCTCGTCTTGTGGGACCTCAGGATCCAAGCCGCAGCCCAGCGTCATTTCTTCAGTCTGTACCAAACATTCGATAACTATGCTCTACAAAATAATTTGTGTGGAGCTACAAAATGTAGTTAGGTGATCGTGGCTCTCTGGAAATAAAATGTAACACTCTGACAACTGATGTTCATATCAAGAACAGTGTGCAAATTTAGCTTCTACCCCTGGTTTAAAAAATGTAGCATCTCCAAGGTATAATTTTCTTATGAAAAAGACATGTTTACACATTAGACATGTTTACGTTATGCAGTACCAGAGTGAGGACAAGTTGCTAAAATACAAGGTTTCTTAGGAATTAGCTGCATTAATGATTTTGTTATAACTGAGGATATAAATGAGAGTGACGTTTATAGAACAGACTTTCCAGTATAAAAGCCAAAGTCTGTTGGCTATAAACACTTAGAAAGCTGTACCATGAAAAATTATAACAATCAGAGGTTAGATGTTACAGTTAGAGAAAATGTAGGGCGAGATGCATGAATCTACTGCTTTTTTCATCACCTTTTTCCAAGTGGAATGACTTGAGCTGAAGTTAACTTTTTAGTACTTAAGAAGATTATATGGTTCATAGAAAAATAATTCAAATTGCTTAATTTTTAAAGCTTTTTTAATAAGAAAACTTCAAAGAGGTTCATTTTAGAGTAGGATTCAAGTAATGTAGGTAAGGCAGTTAAATATTCCCTCACTGAAATGTAGTTTGAAAAATAGACTTTCATGGCACCTATACAAGTATTTCTATAGATCCTTATCTGTAAGAACAGCAACATATTTCTTTTTTTAATTAAAGATCATTATAATTGCTAATGTATGATTGTTTGGGGGCATATGTGAGTCAAACTGTGGTTTTGAGAACAAAATTTTTGAGAACACCTTAACCTTCACCGAATCCTTCGCCCGGTGCTGTAATGTCTGTGCTGAATTAAAGTATAGGCCGGTGTTGGAGATGCCCTATGTCCTTGCCCAGGAGAGGAGCACCTCCAAGAGGAGAAATGAGAAAGCTGGGAATCGTTCAGAATAACGGAGGAACAGAATTTCGTAAGACCATGACCATTTTGCAGAGAAACTGATTAGCAGTTTGGGAAAGGAACAAAACAAAGAACCTTGAAACTAAAGCAGAGGGGCAGAAGAGGGGTTCAAATTATTTAGGGAAGAGACACTCTCTCACAAAGAAGCAAAACATTCTAGAGAGAGCAGAGGCAGACTCATTGCTGCTAGAAATGGCATAATCAGGCCAAGAGGTGAATTCAAGCCTGTTTGGTTTTTTCCATGTGTTTTTTCCTTGCTTATGTGGTTTTTTTTAGCTTTTTTATTGGGGTTTTTTTTTGGGGGGTGGGGTTTTTTTAAGACTTAGGTCTCTATGATGAAGAGGTTCCTTTGCTAAGCCTATATTGCTTTCTTTCATAGTCCTTTAAGGATACTACTGGAAAACCAGAGTTTCTCACAGCCAATATACCCTAGGGTAATGTACCGAAAGCACTGTCTCCAGAAAATTGTTCCATAAGTGTTGATGTGTCCAGATAGTGGCTTACACCATGGAGTGCTCTTCAGCTTGGGTCTTCAAAGCTAGTCAGTAGTGATTCATTCATGATGTATATCTGTCTAGACATGAGAACTTGATGCAATAAAAAGGTTTCTTGCTCAGGTATTAAGAGTCTCTAACAATTACATAATTGTTACTAGGGCAGGAGGTCTCAAGTCATGGTAGACTATTACTGTCATGTCTTGCCCCGTCATCTTCTCTGCATGCAGACCAGTTTGGAGTGTTTGGATCCAGCCAGTGAATCTGTGTGCTTCTACTACCTCCCACATGAGTCGTTTGCTCCTGCTTACAGGTTTCACATTGATGCTTCTATAAAGAGACCTCCTGTAGGACACTCTTTGGGGCAGTGAGATCCTTCAGTCCATTTTCTTAGCCAGTGAAAGCACTGCTTCAGCGCTTCACATTCTTAATTTCATAATATAATCTCAGTTTCACCTCTCTGGTAATGGGAATTCCTTTATTCATCCTTAGGCAAGGAATTTATTAGCCTTTTAAACTTTACTCTTAAACAGTACTAAGGATATATAGATCACTGAAAAATAGCATTCTTGCAAGTCTTCACTGCGCAGTTTGGTCTTGTAGCTCATGTGTCTTAGGTTGGGTCCAAGCCCATCAGCTCTTCATGCCTTCCCTCTGATTAGCTTGGCCAGCGTGGGCTGATGCAGTCCCTTTCGTAGAGAGTCTGAAGTCCATTCTTTCTAGCCCCCTTTCTTCCCTCCAAGCCAGCTTTTAGGGTGGAGAATAATTAATTCTTCATATTTCTAAGCTGAAAGCTGGGAGAGGGTCTGTGCTGGTAGATCATGGTGGCTCTGTTTCTGCTTTGTGGCCATCGTCGTTCAGCTGGGTAGAGTCTCTCCAGCAACGTGAATGCTTTGATCCACCACGGAGGGTATGATACCAAATAAATGTAAACAAACCTTATAGCCAAGATGATGCTCACAAAATAAAACGGGGCTATCATTTTGATGGAGAACTATTTCTGGTGGGTAACAGTTGCCTTGGTCCCTTTTGCCTGCCAGAACTGTGAATTTATAAACTCCCTCACTAGTTTCCTCACTCAAGGAAAGCAAAACCAGGAAGCTTAAACTCCATTTTTCTTTCAAATGAATATTAATGGCAAACGTTGTGAGGCACTTGCTCAGCTCTGTAATAATACACATGTCCATTCATGAGATGGTCCAGACAGAACAGAGGGTTAGGAATACAGAATTTAAGACTGAATTCGAAAAGGCAGCACAGGAACCTCAGGCCCCAAAATATCCTCTGAAAGTTTGGCTTTATTTCATGCTGTCGGCCAGGATTCTCCTTACAGCACCATGATATTCATAATAAAGAAATAAATTAAATCCACCCCTTCCTGTATGCCTCACAACACACAGCACTGTGCATGCTCAGCACATGTGTAGTTTTGATAAAGAGACATTATCGAGCCTGAAATCATTTTAAACAAAACAAATAATGTGGCTGCCCAGCACTTCCTCTGGAAGTAGTTCCTTGGACAAATCTTCCTTAACTCTCACATGTATGGAGTTAGTATATATATCCCTCAGTAACACCAATTCATAGAAAGAATTTTTCAGAATAAATGTACGTCTCTGTATTTTATATATAGGGTGTGAAATGCAGCCATGCAGGAGGGCCCTGCCTTCAGCCTGGGATTGCTGGTGCCAGGAGGGGCTCGGCGTCTTCCAAATGCCCCACGGCACAGGGCAGGCGGGGGGGCACGGGTGTCCCCGTGCCGTCACCCAGGGCTGCTGGCTGAGGGCAGGGCGGGTTACCGGCCACTCTTCTTGTTTAAGGGCGGGCAGAGGAGCCGCAGCTCGAAGGAGGCAGTGGTGGTGCCGCGGGGTAAAAGCCATTGGATCCCTTGCCCCTTGCAGCATCCCTGGATCCCTGGCCGCTCCAAGGGCAAGGTGGCTTTCCATCGAAGCCCTTCTGCTGACATAGCTCTGATCCCGCTGAGCACAGGGGAGGGGGCTCTCCACCTGCAGCGTTGCAGTCTTCGTTCACGCCGGGCTTGCGGGGAGCTCAGTCGCTCGGGGCTGACACCCGGCAAGCGGGTAGCAGCTCCAAGGCTGGTTCGGGTCCCAGGGGTGGAGCGTGCTCCTCGCCTCGGAGGACCGGGGGCTCGGCCGCGCCACTTGCTCTCTGTTTACATAGCGTAGATTAAGCTGTAAAAAGCCGATTGCTTCAGAAGCGAATAGGTCACTCTTAGACAAGAGAGCATGCACAGAGCGATGGAAAAACAAATTCGTTATTGTAACACCAGAGAGCATAAAGCAAACCTGGAGGTGACCTGCAAAAGAACACAGCGCCGAGTTTCTGCCCTGTTTGGTGCTTTATGGTGTACAAAGAAAGATTGAGAAGTGTGCAGGCATTTTTTTTTTCCTCTTTTCAAAATAAAAAAGTATCTTTGTCTGGTACTTTGAAGGTAGCAAGCATGCTGATTCTAGCTTTCCCTGGTTTTGCTGGAGGGCCTGTGGGAGAAGGACTCAATACTAGGAGCTTTCTCAGCATTTTCATTTAAGAAAAACAGTGTTGAGATTTTGAACAGAGCCTGTTTTTTCATCTAATGTTGCTGAGAATGTCAGAGTTAAAGAGGTGTTAAGAAAAGGAAGACAGACTATTAAAAAAACCGCTTCCTTTTTGAATAATTATTTTATGATGAAACGTGTAGCAGAAGGGCTTAAAGGTCACCAGTGGGATCAGAGCCCCTTGGTTCTCGATACTGTGCAGACATGTCGGAAGTAAACAGCTTACAACCTATATGAGAGAGGCAGATAAAAGATAGTTGGAAAAAGAGGCACAGAAAGGGGAAGTGGCTCGTCCAAGGTCACGCACAGATCGGTGGCTGTGCTGGATCGAACCATCTGCGGTAGATCGGGTCTCCTGGATCCTGTTCCCCTGTTTGATCTGCATGCTCAGCTCTTCTCCACTGACATTTTGTGAGCGTTCAAACAGGCCCGGGCATCCCCCTGGGCTGGGTCCATAGGAGATAATCCTTCACCTCTGCGGGTTTTAACGTGGCAGAGGCAAAATCCCAGTGTTGGATGAGAGGTTCTGACCCAGCCTGGGGCTGGAGCTGGGTCCAGACCCCGACTCCTGCCTGGTTCCCACAGCCCTGGCAATGGATGTCTTTCCTGGCTTTGTCTGAGGTAGAGCAACAAGGGAAACCTTTCATGGCACACCTAAAGACCTGGAGATAATCAGTTGCTTTATATACATTTCTAAAATCTAAGACACACCAAAAAAACCCCCCACCAGAAAGACTTATTTGGAACACTGGGAAAGGGTCTAAATTCTGCAACTGCCCTAGGCTGTGTGGGGCACTCTAATTTAACATCAAGGCACTTAAGAAGTAATGATGCTGTTAGTTTGCCAGACAGCTGGATTCTTCCAGGAAAAATAGGGTACAAAAGACCCCTATTCTGTAATTGTGTCTGTATGTAATTGTGTCTGTATGTAATCTAGGCTTAACGTTCTTCCGTCTAAAGAAAAAGATGGGAGAAAATACCCTTTCTGAAAGGGAACACTTTCAGGCCTTTAGCAGTGCAGAGACAGGAGCAAAATCACAGTTCTGTTTGCCTTGCAGATCGTCTCTAATAATGGCTCCTGGTATTGAGAGTATTGTGGTTTGCTGGCACTAAAATGTAAAGTTATTTTGACCGTGAAAGCCTGAAAATCGTTCTGTTTGAAGAAATGTGAAAGAAGGAGAGGAATGCTTACAGCACATTAAAACCTGTGTGACAACTTAGCAAGAACTGTTTTAACAATCCTCTTATTCCCCTTCCTGTTATGCGCCATAAAATGAGAATCCAGTGTCAGTAATAAATAATATTAGCGCGGAGGGATAGCTCACCGTGCTGCTGGAGAGCAGGCTGGGTCAGGCTGAGCCTAAGCTACGCTCAGCCCCAGCTCCCACCCTGCTCCGGTGGGAACCGCGGCCGGTGCCGGGCTGCTGGGCTGCCTTGTGTGCTGGGGAGGTGAAGCCGGGAGCCTCTCCTCCTCTGCTCACCCCCTCGGCAGGAGAAAGGCTTGGGAGTTTCGTGCTGCTTTGCAGGAGCTAACTATAACCCGGTATTTAGAAAACACAGCCTCTACTACTACTGCCTCCGTGGGTTTTGTGACCCAAACGTAACAAGGATTAAAGCAGAATAATTCTTTATAAAGAAGTTTGCAGTCAGGGATAGGTCTGCAGTGAATGTTGACAAATATTGAAACTAAATCTCAGAAAAGACTTGTTCCAGTTTTTTTTTGTAATCGGCATTCCATATGTGTTATGCGGAGAGCTAGGATGTGCTGCTACTTCTGTTACATAAGAGGGTTGTTTTAATAAAGTGCAATGCAGAATGCATGAGTAGTGAAAAGGAATATGAGGAAAAAGACTTGCAACAAAATAAGAAAAGCTACTAGGTGAAAAGCTCTTACTCAGTGTGTTATTTCCATAATTCCATGAGTTCCTTAAAGTCTCTTTTAATGTTTCTGAGGAAAAGCCTCAAAGTGAAAGGAGGGAGGCAAGGGGTTTTTTCTCCTTTGGTTTAAAGGGAGGTCTTGCTTAATTCTATTAGTAGACTTCGGGCTTGTTTTTATTTAGAAACAAAACAAAAATCCCTCTCAAGTTTAGAATTTCTGTATGGAAAAATTCTTCTTCTTTGCCAGAGAGGGAAGTATCTCCTTTTCATTCTGTTTGTTTTGGATTATCTGTACTTAAGTGTTTTGTGTTTGTTCTTTATTGAATACATTAGTGGTGCATTAATTTCTTCCTGACAATGCTCATTTCATTGCATTCGGATCGGCTCACTCTTTCCCATATGACAGACAAACTTGTCATTTTACTTGATCACACTGCTTTACCCTCCCTGGGTTTGATTGATAAAGGCTTAATTTCCTACCTTGTTTACCTTTTAGTGCTTTTTAAAGTGATTTTTGTTCTGGCCTCCACAAAGGAAACAACTGAAAAAAACCCCACATTGGATTCTTGCTCCAATTCCAATCTGTTTGCTTTGTTTTTCCTTTTTAGATTATTGTTTGGCTTCAATTTGTTTGTTTCTCCTTTAAACAGGCTTGAGATTACTCAAGGGTTCCTTGTTCAGCAGGTCAAAGGGTAACTTGGAGACTTTGAAACCGTCTCCCTTTTTATCACCAAGTTTCGTTCTTCCAAGAGTCCAAAGGATTTTGCAGGACGATAGCTCACGGAGGATGCCTCCATCTAAGGAGAGCATGAGCAGCAGACCTGAGTCATTGCAAGAGGCCATGGGAGCCTTTTTAGTGTTCAAAGCAGATGAAACAAACACTGATCTAAGTCTAAATCTGAACCTTAATTAATCCTTATATATAACTAACTAAAAGACTAAATTTACTGGGGATTAAATACATTGAGAATGCTAGATTTGATACTCAACTACCAGTCACTTCTATGGCCCAGGATGAAGGCCCACAGCTCTGTATTTCTAAAGCTAAAAATGTTAACAGACTTCAAACCAGAGAGGTATCAGTACACAAAAATATACAGTGTGTGCTATTAAAAAATGTCCTTTAACTGAAAGAGTCCATCTGTCCCAGAGGTAATCCCTGCTTTTAAAAGAGGGAAGCCTGTTTGAACTGCTCAGCCACGGCACTGTGAATTTGTAGGACAGCAAAACAAAGCGTGGGGTAATGTAGGCTCCGTAACAAAAAGTCACAGCTACTTCTTATTTCTGCATAAGATTTTAATCCTCAAGGGTGCTATGCACAGGGGGAACTTCTTCTGCACCTTTCTGATATGAATTCACTCACTGTTTATTTTTTCCCAGTACTTTAAATCCCTTGAAAACCTTAGCAAGAAAAAAAAAGCACCTCTAAAATCTTCATTTCTTACAAAGATATACAAAGATAATAAATTTTGAATGAATCACAACATGGAGAAGAATGCATAGATTTTTGTATTTTTTTAAAACAAAGCAAAGTATAGACATTATCCTACAATAGCATATGTTCAGCTGTGGGGGAATTACAGGGTTGCAGATTCTCAGTGAAAAAAGATTAAACTATCTTCCCCTTGAGAGTTCACCTTGACATGATTAGCAGCTCTGACCCAAACTCTGAGGAGTAGAACTGTCTCACAGGTGTGAGGACGAGGGAGAGGAGAGAACAGAGGTGCCTGGCTGTAATTGCATTTTCAGGTTTGTAATTAAGTGACCCATAGTTTGTTGTTCACTGATCCACTCCTTGATGACTTTAAATCAGAGTGTTTTTCTGTTGTGGGTTTTTTTTTTCCCCACCCATGCAAGCCTATCTCTCTTTTGGTTCATCCTATCATAGAGAGTAATGTTACAAAGTTTACAGTCTAGGTTTTCAAGTGGAAAGGAGTCTAAAGGAAATCGGAGATAAAGGTGTTGCTATAAGAACATTTGTTTTGTGTGTTCCCCAGATTAATTGAGCTCTGTATCCTTCCATGAAAAAGACTTGCTGAAAATAGGCTATTTCCTATAAACAAAAACAAAGGAAATTGTACAGTTAGATCACCACTATCGCTTTTACTTTTTGAGCTACAAATTTTGTCTTCTCTGCTGTGTCTCCTCAGCCGTGATGTGACCCGAAATAGAGGCTATTCCAGAGCCAGGAAGGCTGACAACCTCCTCAAAAGCTGCAGGGCCGTTTCAGTCCGGTTGCTAAGGGATGCTCAAGCGCGATGTCGTCTGTATCTCCCCTTCCAAATGAGCGCGTTGGTTTGGTCACAACTCCACCCCCACAGTTCGCAGCCAAAAGTTTCTGAGGTCATGTTCGCTGTGGACAGCGTGCGCCCATCAGGAGCTGTACAACCGTCCCATCTGAAAACTAACGAACCGTTTCTTTTTTCCGGAGGCTGGGGCATCCACAGTGCTCAGTACCTTCAACCTGTGACAAACGGGAATGGGTTGCAGTAGGAAGTAAGGGTGTTTGTCACCTGGAGGGTTTGGAAGGCGTCTGTGGTGTAAGATGGACATCCTGGCCTGGGTCTCGTAATCGCCTGTAAAAACGAGTAACTGGAGTGAGTTCGGAGCCTAACTCTGATCGATTGAGAGTAAAACTGATGCAACATCAGAATTGTAAGCAGAAAGTTTCATCCGTTCAGTTAGAAAGAGAAAAGAATGGAACGACATGAAGTATGTGTCTCAGAAGCATTTTTTCAACAGGCTCAAAATCTACCCTGTTAAGAAAATAGTAACTCCAAATTATGCACTTCAATAGGACTACTCAACTGAGTAGAGTACATGTTTATTTACAGGATCAGGCTATTGCTACAAATCTTCCCTCAGTCTCAGACACCACACAGTAGTTTGGGGGGCAAAAGCTGTGGAGAGAAAATGGAGAAAAGAATTGCAATGAAATTCCTCTTTCAAAAAAAAAAAAAAGAAAATTAAGAGATCTGATAATTTTCATTGGAATGTAATAGAAGTTAAGCCAATGGGACAGAGCCATTAACTAAAGTTATCAAATGGACTGAAATAGATTATAGATACATGAAACTTTCCTATACATGTCCCCCATGAATATTCCATTGAAATATTATTCACTTTCAATTATCCTGCTGCTTCTCCTTGTGAGATCTTTTCTGGTTTGGGAAGTGAAACAGCAGAATATTGTTTCACACTGCCAAACCCCCTGTTCTTTTCATGAAATCCCTAGGCTAAGATGCATGTTGGTGTCTCAGACACTTTGCATTTACTTTAGACTGAAAAAAAAAAGCAACAGAATCTGAGGCTGTTGGCTGTTATATTCAGACCCAGAAGGAATATCAATGTATTTGAATTTAATCTGTAAGTGTGCAATGCTCACAATCTTCTGTGTGTAAATTCTTACCTCCCATTAATTTAAATAGTGCAGGACTGAGTCGATAGACACAAGTCTTCTAATGTCTCTTACAGCCACTTCCACATTCATGTTACCTTGCATTTTTGGAAAACATTTCTGCTTAAGGTGCAGCAGTGTCCTTTAACACCCTCTTTTGGGTATTTTCAAGCCTCGAATAGTTAGACTTTTATCACAGAGGAACTATGCCCATACATATAGTTATTTCATCTTTGCATTTATTAGTTCCTAAGGCTGCAGGTTCTTCAGAAGGGAGCTTTAATTTTACGGTGAGTTAGGGGTCAGGTTTTGCCTGTACTTACCTGCCATCGCAGGAGTCTTGTGAAACGGAAGTTCATGGATTTTTACAAGATGGAAGCTAATGCAAGTAGTTCCAATAAGAAACACAATTTACTCTAAAGGCACATCAGCAACATTATGTTATTTAAACAAATACCAAAGAATGAGAACAGCTAACGTGTTGGTATGCTCGCTCTTCAAATGATGCTCTCCTAATCAGGACAGCACTAGAAAAAATCATGGCAATTCGGTGGGTTTGTGAAGTACGGTTGGTGCCTTATGTCTTGTGTCCTGTCGTATTTCAGAAAGACAAAAAAAGTCTGTAATTGCTGATAGGTTTAACAATTTGGGAGTTTTCTTCTTGTTTTCTGTAGCTTTTGACACTTTCACACTTCAATAACACTTGTTATTAATAATACAAGGAGCCAATTCTCAATTCTGTTGTAAGTAACTGGGAGTTTTGTGAACTAGCCGAGTGTGTTTTCCCTTTTCAACTACCTCACGCTTTTTTCAGCCTAAGGAAGCAGAGGCACAGGGCAGATGTGCCAGGAGGGCAGCAGTTCCTGTGCCCCAGCACAGTGGCTGACGACCGTCAGAGTTTAACTCGCAGAGCCCGTCCCGGTTGGCGTTGGGGACAGGGATGGATGGGCGCTGCTGGACAGGGGCATTTACACAGCAAGGGCTCCCTTGTCCACGGATGCTTCGGCATATTTACTGCGCCCCTGTCCCTATGCTAACACTGCTCGCCCTTCACCAAGATTTTAGCCTTTTGTGTATCTCCAGCAATAATTTTTATCTTGTTTGTGTATTCCTTCGTGTTTAGAGCCTGAGATAGGCTCCCTTCCCCCCCAGCTGGGGACCTGGAGGGAAGCAAAGCCTGGAGGCTGGGGCAGATCTTCCCTGCTGTGTAAGGTGGCAGATGCTGGCATTTCTGCGTTCTCTTCATGCTTGCAACCATAATAAAGCTATGAGGTTTTATAATTTTCAGTCTGAATTCTGCTTTATTGAGTCCTTTATGCCTTGTAAACACCACCGTTAAAATATATTTGAATAATGTATATTACATGGAAACAATACAAATAAATAAAAGACCTATAAAAGGTACAAGGAATTATTATAATCTTTGCTTCAGATGAATCTGGGCGTTGCTGAGCCAAGTCTTTCTAAGACCTTTTAAAACTGCCTTGGCCTAAAACACCACCTGGAGAAGTCAGTAAGAGGCTCTCCACTGACTCCAAGGCTCTTAGGCTCTGTGTACCCCAAAGTCGCGGCATTTAAGAATAGACTGAAAGTGCCAATAGCTCCTCAAAGACCAAGATTTGGTGGTGGTGTTCCCTGTTTCTCCTGAGGTCCACCCCTGTTTCAGCAAGGGCAACTAAACAGATGTACCTGATGACACCGACTGTGACCTTCTAGTTGTTTGCTCTATTGACATAATTATTTTACTGTAGGTTGTTCTAAATATAGTAACTGGATGACGTAAGAAGGTGTGTTCATGGGAATAGCATTGCAGATAATTGAATTTTGCAAATGAGGATAAATAATTTATGTATAGTAAAGGGCCTTTCACTAATCTCAGGGGGTTAGAGAAAAAAATACCTGTGTATTTTAGGGAACCAGGTTTTACAAAGAGCAAAGGATCAGATCTTTGTTTTCCAGATGTAGCTGATAAGCTTGTGCGTGAAAACTACTGTGTCATTTATATAATGAGGTTTCCAAAAAATATTTTAGAAAATAGAATGGAGCTAGATAGCTGGCAAAACCGTATGTGGAAGCAACTGCATGCGTCAAGTTGTGCTCCCCTGGTCTACCCAGCATAATTTGGTAGCTTGTTTCCCTCTGTCCCACCCGGGTCTATGGCCACAGCCTCGAAGAGAGCACTGCATGGGCTCGCCAGACCCCAGCGCCCTGGGGACCCTGCTGTGTGCGAGGGAGCTGCCCACCGCTCGGGAAGCATATTTGCCCAGAAATACCCGCATTGGTAAAAATTACTTCATGCACATCAGCACCTGCAGGATCGTTCTATAGGTCACTAGGTGGATATTCAAAGTTCATCAATTGAGAAAACATAGAAATACTAAATACGTAAGTACTTATTTATAGTTACAGTATAGTATGTAGTATAATACTGAGTATTATAATACTTCTTATAATAATGTAGTATAATACTACGTAGGAAGTATTGTACTACATCAATACTAAAGTATTATGCATTACTTACATAGTAACTACTTAGTACTAAGTAACTACTAAATTAACTTAGTTAATAACTACTTAGTAAACTTATAGTATGTAGTATAATACTAAGTATTATAATACTTCTAATAATGTAGTATAATACTAAGTATAATACTTACTAAGTATTTATACTACACTTGAAAAATAATTATTGCAGAAGTTACTGGACTAAATACTTATGTACTACGTATTTAGTCCAGTAACTTCTGCAATAATTATTTTTCAAGTGTAGTATAAAGTGCCCCGGGGCACGACTCCGTTGAAACTTATTCAGAATTCTATGACTTTAACCCCCAACCCCTGCACATATTTCCTCGGCTGCTTTCATCCCGAAAAGCCCTTCCTGAAGACCACTCGCCATCACAGCGACTGCGGTAGCCCCGAGGGCGTGGCGTGCCGCGAGTTCCAGCACGGCGCCGCACTCCCGGGCCGTCCCCGGGCTCCCTGCGCGGCAGCACCCGCGGCGCGGCGCGGGGCCCGGCTGCCTGCGGCGGCGCGGGGCGGCAGCGGCGGGGCCGGTTCGAAGAGGGCGCCGGCGGCGGCGCGGGCTGACGCGGGCTGTCATGTGAGCGGCCCCGCTCCCAGGGTTCAGTGTGGGCCGCTTGCCCCACCCCGCCGCTCTGCCGCCTCGGTGCAGCTCAATAGGGGGAAGGAAAAAAAAAAAAAAAAAAAAAAAAAAAAAAAAAGAAATGCGGGAGAGAGCAGGAAAAATAAGACGGGGGAAAATCCTCCCGTGAGGGACAGGTTTTGCTCGGGGGGAGAGAGACCAAAAGGGCTTCTTTTTTTTTTTTTTTTTTTTCTTCTTCATCTCCCCCCGCTCCCCGTTCGCTGGAGAAACCGAGAGGATTCAGCCGCCTGGAAACCTAATGTGAAAGCGCAGCAGCAAGGAGAGGGGGAAAAAAAAAAAAAAGAAAAAAAAAGAAAAAAAAAGGGGGGGGGCTTGGATTGGACCCCCCCGCCCCAGTGAGGGAGGAAGGACCCGCGGCGGCCGGAGGGCGAGGAGCTGCGGCGCCCGGCGAGGGAAGGGGACCCGACCTCCGCCGAGAGCCGGGGCTGGCGAAACCCCCTCGGCGCTTCAGCCCGTCGGCGCGGGGGGAGAGGCGAGGAAGAGACGTTTCCCGATCCTCCCCGCCGAGGATTTGGGGAGGTTTCCGCGCCTGGAGCCCGTGCCTTTGGATCTAAAGAGGATTATTTTTTTGGGGGTGGCACTGAAGCTGGATTTGTTCCTGTGCGTGCGGCGTGGGGGGGGGCATTTCTGTTCCCTCTAGAGGAGCCGGCGGCCCGGCCGGCGGCGCGGAGATCCCCGCGGATCGCTCCGCATCGGGCCCTGCCGCCACCCTCCTCCGGGGAAAGGTGCGCTGAGGGGATCGGCGCGGGGCTGAGCGGGGGGGCGGGGGAGGAGAGGCAGCTGCAGCTGCCGGGGAGGAGGCCCGGCGGAGCAGCAGCAAAGTCATCGCCATCGGCCCCCCCTTGGCTGGCTCCGAGCTCGGCTCTCTCCATGTCTCTGGCTCTGGGCAGCGGCCGCCACAGCAGCGAGTAGGGGGGGAGGAGGAGGAGGAGGAGGAGGAGGAAGAAGAAGGGAGCCCGGGAGAGTGCCTCCCTCCCTCCCTCCCCCCGGCAGCCCCGGCCGCCTCCCGTCCCCTCGCCCCGCGTCCCCGGCCTCCCCCTCCCCAAGATGGGCTGTTTAGGGAACAGCAAGACGGAGGATCAGCGCAACGAGGAGAAGGCGCAGCGGGAGGCCAACAAGAAGATCGAAAAGCAGCTGCAGAAGGACAAGCAGGTCTATAGGGCCACGCACCGGCTCCTCCTGCTGGGTAAGGGGGCCGCGGGCAGCGCGGCGCCGGGGCAGCGGGCCGGGGGCCGGCGGCCGTCCCCTCCCCGCCGGGGGGAGGGCAGCGGAGAGTGCGGCGAGGCCGCGCACCGGCCCCCTGCCCGGGCACGGGGAGGCCCGAGGGAGAGGTGGGGCCCGGGGGGAGCGGAGCTGCAGGGCCCACCCGTTCCGCGGGGCCGGGGGGCGGCCGGCCAGCCCCGCTCCCGCCGGGGCCGCGGGGATCCGCTAGCGCCCGGGGAGGTGGGCCCGGGGGCGCTGAGGAGACCGGTGCGGTCCGGAGGAGCCTGCCGGGCTGCTCGGCCTGGCGGCGGCGGCGAGGTCTCGGGCACCACCCGGGGCGCCGCGGGAGGGGGGGCCGGGGGCAGGCCCCGCAGGTACGGGGCTGCGGCTCGGGGCCGCTCTCCGCCCGCGGGGCCAGCGCCCCGCCGCCGGGGCAGAGGGGGGAGGCCGGCCGGGGCGGGGAGTGGTCTTCGGGGCCGAGCGTGAGGAGGTGGCCGGGGATGCCGGGCCGGCCGCCGGCGAGGGGCGCGGGAGCGTCGGGCCCGAGGGGGAACCTGGGAGATAAACAGGGCAGGGCGCTGACAGGGGCCGCGGGCCTGCCCCGGGCATGCGGAGCGGGGAGCAGCTGCCGCGGGGAAGGCCGGTCACCGCGGCCTGGCAGGAGCCGGGGGCCGGGCGGGGGAGGCGGCCGGGGCTCGGCCGGCCCGGGACGCTCCCCTCGCCGAGCGCTGAGGCAGGGGTTGCCGAGGAATGTGCGGCCAGGCCGGGGAGAGGAGGAAGAGGAAGGGAGGAAGTCGGGGAATCGTTTGGGGGAAACGGAGGGAGGATGTCGGTCCCGGAGGGAAGCGCGGCGGCCGGCGTTGGGGATGAGGGAGCTCCGTGCCTGTGGCGGGGGGAGCAGCGCCGGCGCCGGGCTGGGAGCGGGCGGCCCGGCGTGTCTTGGGCACGTCCTCTGTCCCTGGGCAGGCTCGTTAGGCTTACTTCTGTCGCACCATTAATTAAGGTATCGCGCGTTTGGAGGGAGGGGAACGTTTGTAGCTTGGTACGTTGGTTTCGGGTATTATTTCAGCGGTTAATTTAGGTTACCTGCCTGTGTCATGTTTTTCAGGAGATATGTTTAGAATTGCAAGTTATGGCTTCAAGGAGGGGGACGGTCCAAAAATCGTTACCGGAGAGAACAAGAAAATGTTTGTCAGGCTCATTATTTCAGAGTATTTTAAAGTAGTGTTTTAAAATAAGCTACGGTTACGAGATCTCAGTTGTTTTGGTCATGCCGAGGGACCACTTGTGCATGTTATGCAGGGTTTTAGCGTGTAGCAGAGGCTAGGCCTCAGTGAGCCGACTCGGTTCTGGTGTGAAACAGCCGTAATCGGGGGAAAAAAAAATGTGAAGGTTGTAAATTTGGAAATGTACTCTTACCGGTAAAATCTTCCAAATACTAATTTGAAGAGAGAGATGTAACGTAAATGGAGAGTGACTGGGACTACAGGAGCACCTGCAGCACTGAGGAGTCTGCCAGGGCTCCAGCAGAAATCTTTTAACAGGATAATTTGGACTTCAGCTCTCGTGGAATGTCTTCGACTTCCAGATTTCAGGCTGAACATTACATAGATACGTAGAAACCATTTGTCGTCAGATGGGTTACTGTCATCAGAGGCAGACTTTCAGAAGACGGAAGCGTGATGGGCTCGCCTGGGTTTTCTTTATGTTTTCTTTAGTTTTGGTGGCTGAAAAATAGTTTAGATACTTGTAAATTAAAATTTGGGTGTGTTTAGCGATGGCTGAAAGGTCATCTGTGTGCGTGTTTTAAAGTGATAGTTCAGCTGTTGCAGTTTCTAATGGTAGCTGTCATGAATTGTGGACAGTATAACACAAACTCACTGGTAAAAAGTAAAAAAGGTCACGTCCTTATTATTGTGTTAGGTTTACTTTATAAGACATGTGAAATAAAAAACCAAGTACTTTGGAAGTATTCTTAATATTTTCACATTATATTCAAATAACAACAAAGAAGAGCTGCTAAATATTCTAACAGGTTTATACTACTCTTTGTAGGCCCCACCGCTGTACACATGCTTGCCCCTTCTGCCATGAGCAAACTCACTGAAATTAATGGAACTCTCCTTGGTGGTGAAGTTAAATGTATGCATAATTGTTGGTAAGAGTAGGGCCTTAATGAGTAGCCAAATATAGACATAGACCGATTCAGAAATTTAGATGTAATACTTCATTTTGGTTCCCTGGTGTTGTATCTGATCCAGAGAATCTGGATATGTCAATACCAAACTGTATGCGTTTATAGCAAAAGCAACAACTATCTCCCCCAATTCTTGGCCTAAGCAAAGTAAAGCTTTTGGCTCCTGATGCCTGTAAAATGTGGTTTGGAGTTAGACCTGAAATTTTGTTATTAATTATTCTGAATGGGAATATGCTTGTAGCATATACCACTATTCTTGAATAATTCTTAGTTGTGAAGAGGACCCAATCTATATCTTAACCCGAGTTACTCATTCTTGATTAGTTTTGCTGCCTGTCTTTATTGCATGATGCAATAAGAGATGCCTGAAGAGACAGAGTGTGTATGTTATAAAATAGTAGTTTAGGGGAGAAATGGTGCTTGCATAAAGAGTTGTAGATAAAAACTGCTCTCAATGCTTACAGAACATCAGTGAGTAAGGAGAGGAAAAAGGAGTAAGGCTCTGGTATTAAGGTGGCAAAATGTACAAGCAGGTTTTATGGAGAGAAGAGCAGGACTGTTAGGAATTCATGAGGGAGAAGGAAAGGAAGGGAGAAAGCATCTGTCAGAAAATGAACTTTGAAATATAACTGCTAAAATACAGTTTTGAACATGAGGCTCAAAATGGAGGCTTGTGCTGTTACTGTGTGCTAGCAGAGACCTGGCATCCTATAAATACAAACTGTACCTCTGTACCCATTCTGCCACAGACATAACGTTTTCTGTTGTTGAGACGTAGGCTAATGAGAGGAATAAACGAGTAGCCAAGAGATGTGAAGGGCAATCTTTCTAAATTTTGCCATGTTATGATACTACTCCTGCGAAAATATATTTGCTTTATATAGAAAGCTACCGATCTGGCAGCGTGGAGCAGCTCAATTAAATGCTGCTGTTCGAGTCTTTTTAGCGTGCATGGAAAAACAGGTACTATAGGCAGATGGGTTGCCCTGTGCACTGGCATCCGTGCAGCACAGCAGAAATAGCATACAGCTACTTATGGAAACTGGAGTAAAGTGGAGTGGTTTTTTTGTACTGCAGGTATATAAGGGAATCAGAGGAGAGCTGTGGGGGGCTTTTTGGAGCATGCAGCCACAAAAGGTGGTCTTTGCATCTCATTGCGTGTGTGATTGATTTGGAACATGTAGGGAGGGTGGGAGGTTGCTTACAAGACACAAATTAGAGAAGGAGGTTTCTGTAGCTTTGTGGGTAGAGGCTTAAAGGGGATGCCTTCCTTTTTTAGATGTGAGTATCCACGTATTTTATTTCTTGTGATTTAAGTTACAGTCTTTTAACTGTGTGATGATAACTGCAGCCAAACTTAAAATATTTTAAGGATCTAACAAAAATGCTTCAGTTTAGTATGGACTTCAGTCAGTCTTTCTCTCCATCAAGTAGTAGTGACAAGACAGGCAGATTCTGACATTCCCTATCTTGTTCTCTATAAAATGTTGAAGTTGTCCTTTTTCCTTCTAAACCCTGCAATCTGCTTTTAACGTTGACACTGGAAAAATGGACAGTGAAATGATCCAAGATTCAGATCTGACACATGACTTGAGCTCGGCATTTATTTTTAGCTACAACTGAAGTTTCCAGTGGCAATTATTTCTTTTTCTTTCACTTTTCACTCTTGCACTGAGGAAACCAACTTTCTTGATTTTACCCTGAAGAAAAAATTCTAGCGTGTCCCTTCATCACTCATGCTTCCTTCTGAAATTGATTTACTTTCATTTTCTAGGTGCTGGTGAATCCGGTAAAAGCACAATAGTCAAACAGATGAGGATCTTGCATGTGAATGGATTTAATGCTGAGTAAGTGCATTTGTTTTTTCACTTTACAACCTACCTAATGTCTGTGTGCCGCACAGTAGTCATTGCTGTTGTTTTATATCTTGGTATATTTTCTTCTTGCTACTGTTCCACGGTCTCTAGAATTTGGATGTGTATTTTTAGATGAGATTAATAGACATGAACTTGAAGAAGTCATGCACCAATAATAAGTACAAGCTAACAGTATAAAATGATTTATATCAAGGTTCAGTATAGCTGATTTGATTAAGGCTTAAGTTTTGGGGTTGTTTTTTTTTTAACTGCAGTTTCTTTCACAACATGGCTGACACTGATTTACCTCTGCTGTAGCACATTGATTCATACTGCTGTAAACATGCCTCCTGTTAGTATACCAAATGAATGCAATTTTCTTTATTTACAGCAAGTAAGGCTTTTGTTTCTGTCTCCTCACAAAATGAGACTGTACTATGAATTTTGGGGGTAATGGGTCAGATTTTCTTCTCTCTTCTGTTGTGTTTGTTTGTCCAGAGGTTTGTGTTAAATTATGTTTCTAAAAGCTTTTCTTGTTTACGCTTAAAATCTATTCAATTATTTGGTAGTTGTGAGGAGGGGAATGGCATTAGGATAAGGAAAATGGAAATCTACTATTTTGTCTGAGAAGGATTTGTGTTTGCTAACTTTTCGTCTAACCTTGCTAGGGAGTAGGAAGAGATTCTTCTGCATATTAGTTTTCGCTTGCAAGAGTCTGTGCGCGTGTGTGTGTATACCAAAACCTGCTAAATTAATTCTAATTGCATTAAGGTGTTGGAATTTCAGAGCTTATTCTCTATGTTTAATTTCTTTAGAAATTATATTACTGCTTTTGTCTGTCTTGTTCTCAAACATAATATTTTTGTATTGGCATCCTCTAGCTTCTAGTAGTATCATCTATTTTGTGAATCCTGCCTTTTTGGGAAGATTAAGCTTTCACTAGTCTTTCAGTAGTTAATTCTTTAGTAAGAATGTCTGAGCTAAAAGTTTAGCCAAGGAGCCTGGACAATACTTCTTCCTAATCCCCAAATGCTAGTTCAGGATAAGGTACACAGTCTTTTGGAAGGAAGTTCAGACTGATTAATAATAAATTACATTCTGTGCTACATGTTTTTAGCTTCTCTTTATAGGGAATATTCCCTATACCCAAGACAACTCCTTTTCATAAGTGCCCAGACCTGCATCCTGTTACTGCTGAGTTGTCTCAGTATTTTGGCTGCTCTTGTTACTAAAGACCTCTTAAAAGACTTGCGTGACTTAAAAGATTTGCATAAGTTGACTTTGATGTAGCAGCTCTCAACGTTAGGTGCTAAGTAAAAAGTTAATCAATGAAAGTGGAAGTCAAGGATCCCTGGCACCTTTAAAAGTATCAATCCATTTAACCAACACAGTTCTAAGTTTTCTAAGCGTACAGATGCTCTTAAAGAGATGCTGCTGCTGTGTAAAGAATGGTGTATTACATGGGTAGATAACCTTCCCAACTCTGCAAGTTGCATACCCAAATTTGTGCGAAACTGGGAGCCCAGAGACCCATTATACAGAGCCTGCAGAGCTGGGGAAGGACTGGTACACACTCTGGGATTTGCAACAGCAGTGCGTTCCTTCAGTATCTCCCTTCTGTGTTGTAGGTTGGGGCTGAGCTGAGCATGCAGCTGAATTCCAGGGCAACATGGCAAATTTGGCCTCGGGAGCCTCTGCTGGCTTCTGCCTTCTCGTAGCAAGGGATTTGGATTACCTAGCAGCCCTATGCCAGCACAGCCCTGCTGCCAATCACATAGCATACCCCAGTGTGGGAGCCACACTTGAATTGCTGGGGAGCTGCACGCAGCTCAGGAGCCGTAGGTTGTCCACCCCATAGCATATTGTCTTGCAGTCAGTCCTTTGTGCGTGTTCTTTTGTGGGTGGTATGTGTTGGAACATTCAGGTGCATAAAAGTCAAACTAAAAAGTGGTATATAAAATGTACAAGAAATAAGTTATAATGCATCTAGTTTTAGGGTTTTGTTGCCAAAAATAATCAGTAAATCATAACATACACTTTACATGGGGGAGAAGGCTATTTTTCAGTGTTTTGAAGTTCTTGCAAGTTACACGTTAGTCCTTAGTCCTTAAGTAACTTGTATTTTCTTCAAAGTAACTAACCGCTCCCTACGTTGTCGTGCTTTCCCTGCTATCCTTTTTGCCTGATTCGTTCCCTTTCTGCCCTACTTACCTTGTGGAAAAATGATGTGGGATTCAGCTAATGAGAGAGATACCATGGAAGAGTAGGGGAAGGGTAGGAAGAGTTTCTTGGAAAGGTAGGAAAAGAGTTTCAGAGTTTTTTGGAAGAGTAGGAAAAGTAAAGCATTATTTCTCTTAATGTTCTTATCAGTCATTCTAGAACATAAACTTGTTTGCATACAGCACCACAGTTGAAGTGATGAAGAACAGCAGAGAGGTTGTGAAAACTGTATGCTGGAGATGAAGAGACATTTTTAAATGTTAGTGTCCATGTACATAACTGTAGTTTTGAATTATTTCTATTGATGTGGCTTGTTCCTGTGGCTTGAAAGAAATCCAGTTTAAAGTCCTGTCTGAAACTTGTTTGCCTTTGATTTGGTTGCCCTGTGATAATTGATGTTTGAAGCAGAGAGAGGATACCTGTTACAAAAGGTGTCTACTGTGCTACGAACTAGGGAGTCAAAAGTTTTTCTTTAGTGTTACGCAAATACTCTTCATAATTTCTGGTGACTAAACAGGATATACAGTGCTAAATGTACTAGCTTCCTTCAGTGAGTGTGGCGATTTTTTATTTGTTTTGTTTTTAGGATTCTGCCCCTAAACAGATGAAGGGACAGTTGTCATGTGCATATAGGTGAATTGGCCTCACATAGAGTTGTAGCATTTAACAAGGTGAAATCTATGTAGTTTCTACAAAACTAGAAGAATTTCCTCTGGGACTCCAATCCTTGATCGCTTTAGCTAATTAAGTATTTGAGGAACTGTATGGAATCAAGTGTTCCAGGTAATTAATATGCTTAATAGTTAACAATGCTAAGGTGAATTTGAAGGTGGTTAAAGTTCTAGCCAAGTTAACTACAGTAAAGGCTGTTTAAAAAATTTTCAGTAATTTTCATTTCTTTTTATAATCTGTAGTTGAGTTAGAGACAAATATATTTGTTTTTTTTGTTCCTGTTGTGAAGGTGGCATGTGGGAAGTAACAGCGCTGTGGCATTGGTAAGTGGAGTAGAATATTGGAGAGGCAAGGCATGATCTACAGCATGGGTTTTTCTGGATGGAGTTTTTGGAAGGGCTTAGCCCGCTTCCAGCTCTTCAGGATGGCTTCAGTTGGCTGTGCTATCAACTGACGTCTTCCTACAGCAATTTCATAAGTAATGGGAGTGTGGCTTCCCCGCAGTATTCTTCCAGTGTGCCTCATCTTTAACCCAGAAGAGCTGAATTTTAAGCATAATGAAGACTCCATATCAACCAAATTTTCTACTCTTTGCATTACTGCCAACAACAGAGCCCCTTGTGATGTAGAAAGGCTTTAAATTTGGCTTGTAATAGCAGGAAGCCTGTGACTTCCTTTCCTTCCCTCCCTCCTCAACACTTCAGCTGTCTTTTCATGAGGCTACTCCAGAGGAGCAGGTCTCTGCTGTTGCATACTGCATTTTGTGAGCATCCACTGATAAAGTGGAGCACAGTCTTTTTCACTGTGCGGAAGTTCAGATGCCAATCTTTATAAACCAGAAAGGATTAAAAATGGGAAAGGGAGAACAGGAGGAGTAAGGAATATAGTTGGAAGAATTAATGTAAATGTATAGTTCGGGTTGAAGAGGAAAAAAAATAACTCTTTTCGGTGTTATCTGGGGGCTGGGGTTCTTTGCTTCTAAGATGATGTCCTTTCACTGACTTTTTTTTTTTTTTTAAAGTTATCTTTCCCCTCTGTGATCACTGTGGGTTTGGCTGACAGACTCTAAGGAGAGGGTCATTGTCATGCATGATTTTAGAAAGTGGGAAATTGGCAAGGGTGATGGACAATTTTGAAGTGTCATGGGAAAAACTGGGACAAGCAGAAATATTTAGATAGAAATAAATTGTTGAAATGTGACTTACGAAATCCACTACGAAGATTGACAAATAAGGGGAATGTGCCTTTGTGATTAGTAAGTTTGGATAGTATTTAAGATTCAGGAAGTCTTGAGGTTATAGGGAATTTCAGATAATGCTTCTCAGCCTCGGTTTCCCAAATGATGTTGTATAATGATGACTTTATTTCTTAAACTGGTATGTTGAAGTGTTGAATAGGAGTTTGTGTATTTATCAAATCTGTTAATGGTGATGGCAGAAGCAGAACTGAATAGCTTTATTTTCAAGACTTAGATGACAAATATATTTGCATTTCTCTTGTACTTTTAAAGATTATTTTCTCTTAGTGGGGAAGTTAGGAAAGCCAAGTCACCCTCTTAAAGGTTTGGAACTTTTTCTCTTTTCTCACCTAGATTTAGTAGTTTGAGGAAGGAAAAGCAGTCATTGATGCTTTCTAATCTTTTCTTGTCCACCAAAAGTTGAACTGCAGTACCACTGTTATTTCACATAAACCAGTAAATGATGTTATCTAGTCACATTGATCAATGTCAGTCTCTTTTGTGACTGAAATGACTTCTGTCTCTGTAACTGTACTCTTCTGCTATCTGATACTGTGTTTTGTTTTCTAACTTTGGTCTTTTTATGTATGTGATCTTACGGGAGGGAACTTAATATTATGAGTGAGGAAAAAGTGTAATATTTATAACTAAGTCTTTTAAAATAATGAATTCCCTGCCCCTCTTTTCTTTTCTTTCCCTTTTCTTTTCTTTCCCTTTTCTTTTCTTTCCCTTTTCTTTTCTTTCCCTTTTCTTTTCTTTCCCTTTTCTTTTCTTTCCCTTTTCTTTTCTTTCCCTTTTCTTTTCTTTCCCTTTTCTTTTCTTTCCCTTTTCTTTTCTTTCCCTTTTCTTTTCTTTCCCTTTTCTTTTCTTTCCCTTTTCTTTTCTTTCCCTTTTCTTTTCTTTCCCTTTTCTTTTCTTTCCCTTTTCTTTTCTTTCCCTTTTCTTTTCTTTCCCTTTTCTTTTCTTTCCCTTTTCTTTTCTTTCCCTTTTCTTTTCTTTCCCTTTTCTTTTCTTTCCCTTTTCTTTTCTTTCCCTTTTCTTTTCTTTCCCTTTTCTTTTCTTTCCATCACAGTGTATATCAGGAGGCTTCTGCAGATTTGAGGCAGAGAGCATTTTTTTTTTTCTCAGCTCCTGTTCCAGGACGCAGACGAGGTGTTACTGTGCTGGAAAATTTGTGTGTACACGTCTGTTCAAGGCGATGAAAAGTTCCGTTCCCGCTGAACAACTAGTTATGGGTTTTGATCAAAATTTGTGCCGTAGAACATAAAGTGAAGGTGTGGGCGGAGAGGGGAGCAGGATATGTGTTTCAGTCTATTTTAGGTCTTGTCCTAGGAGCTGACACAGTTGTGTAATTGAGTTTTGTCAAAAGACAAGAATATACCAACTGTGAATAAATACTATGATTAAGGACTGAATACTGCATATAGCTTGTAAAAGTTTATGCAGAATGTTTATGCAAGTTAAATATAGCTTCCATCAACTGGAAAGAAATGGGAGGTAATATCTGGTGACATTAAACAACCTAAGCAAACAAGAAAGTCCTTAATTGTTAGGATGTTTAATGTTGTGTTTATGTGCTTGAAATTATCTTTTCTTTGGAAATACTTTTATTTCTACAAAGGGGAAAATTCCATTCTGTGAGAAAGTAAACCTGAACTCAATGAAGCAGCATTAATACTTCGTTATGTTATAAAGACAAAAGGAAAAAAAGTTTCCAGTTTTTGGGTTTTTCAAGGTTCTTGTGGTATCTTGCCCTAAGATATGAGAGATTCTCCATTAGGAACATGTGCAAATGTTTTGCATTTAAATATACTACTGAGGTGTGATTTTTAAATACTGTAAGATGAGTTTTCAGAAAATTCTAATAGTTTATAATACCTACACTGGCCCTTATTTGGCAAAGAGTATTAACATACTGTGGTGCTGAATAAATATTCTAATAGTCAATGGAATAACTCCTTTACTTTGCTCAGAGGCATTCTGAAAGCAAGTCATTAAAATATTTTCATGTGCAAGTGAAGGGAATTATTTTTTTTTCAGGGTGCAAAATAATGTTGTTTAGGTTCCTGAAAGTATTACAGAAAAGCAATGCATGAAGGAATCTAAAAGTTTAAAAAGCTGGTCAGTTCTACGTGTTTTTAGATGCTCGTGGTAGGCTCAGGCTAACCATAAGTGGAGATGACAACACAGTATTGGAAGAAAGCATAGACTTTCATTTTTACATTATGCTTTATTTTCAACTGCCTGTTTTGTGTGTTTGCCTTTTCAAGAAATTCTTACTTAGGTAAAAGAAGGAAAGTGAGAATTGAACATAAAGATTTCTTTATTTTTATAATTGCATGGGAAACAAGGTGTTGCTCATAGCAGAGCATGCATCTTATCTGCATTTACTGGTTAGTGGGAAATGTTGAATTCTCCTAGAAAAGCAGTATTTAAACTACCAGTTTTATGTCGTTGCATGTTGAGAGCTCTCTGTCCTCTGAATTACTGTTCCTGGCCTTGCAACTTGACGTTTTGTGCTTTCAGCTAAATATTTCAGTTTTCAGATTCAAAACAACAACAAACAACCCAGTAGTAAACTCGTCCCTTAAGCTATATTTGCATATGTTGCAGACATGATTTGGCATGTAAAGGGACTGACCAAAAATATGGCAATAGTTTTATTTGTTTTGAGGTTTAAATTTCATAAAAGCTTTTTAAGTATGCATAGGCAGCTATCAACCTAGTAGAAAGCTTTATAGTTAGAGTTGTAGGGAGCTTGGAGGGCAGTAACTATGAATAGTGGAATAAGCACGAGTGATGTAATCTGAGAAGCAAAAGAGAGACAGAAGAGAGCTTAAGACTTAACAATGTGGAAAGCGTTGTGAATGGGTCTGGGAGGATTTTGACTTTTGATGGTAGATGTGGGATTTTACCCATTAGTTTTGGTAAAGACAAACAAAACCTGTTTTACAAAATTTGCAAGTTTCCTTTTACCTTTTCAAAACAGAAAATAAACTGTTCTGTGGGTAGCTGAGCTATTGAAGTCTGATTTCTGTAACTTGTTTTGCGTCTCCCAAATCTTTTCTGCAATAGTCCCTCCCAGTCCCCTACGGCATCTGCAGTTCCTCCCCATGGGGCCTGTAGCTTTCCAAGGATCTCCTGTTTCCTCCAACCAATGCAGTCCTCGTTCTAGTCCGTGGCCCTGATGTTCCCTGCAACACTGACCCCTAAATACTCCTGGACCATCCTGTCCTTTATCTTCCTTTTTTTCTGCTTTTCCTGCTACCTGGACAAAGTCAGCATGTGCTGTGGCTGGTGTAGATCTACATGAACTCTTCCCTTTTCCTCACTGGAACACTAATTTTGGTCTGTCTTCTACTTAGCCTCTGATTTTCATTTCTGGAAATTAATCTCTGCAACAGCAACCCTCCTTCAAGTTTGGTTGAAGGTGGACAACAGTATCTGAGGAGAGGGTGAGACTGAGAGAAAACAGATGAAAAAAGTCCTACTCTTCCTCAATTCACTCCGAATATGTTTTGAAATATTTTTACTCTGCACATTCATGAGTTAAAGTGGAAGTCATGTGTTTTTCTCCATTTTCTTATCTTAAGCAAACATCTACCAGGATAAGCAATGTATCATATTCTATTTAACTTGTTATTTAATAAATCACAAACTATGTTAAATACCCGCAAAAAACTTTAGATAACTTCAAAAATGTAACTCTGTATGGAGAATATTAAATATATATCTATATTCCACACTTCAGTGTCCTTTCTGAAAAAAATCCAGTGCATCAGGTTTTCCCCAACTCTTCTCAAGAATTAGACTTGCAGCGTGACTACCTTTTCTGTAGCCATTGTTACAGAATCAGTACTAGGTGAAGAATTTTCTTCTATAGTATCTCACTGGATTTCTTCTTGTCCCATATATTTTGGATGGGCAGACTGGGCAATACTGTGATTTTCCCAGTAAAAAATGGTTTTACGAATTTATCTAGATGGATGCTTGAATTACTTTACATATGAACGTGTCCTGGTTTCAGCTGAACCATGACAGAACGGAATACTTTTTATCGTCTTAAGCTCATGGAAGGTTACCTTTTTGGTATTAAAACTATACCTTCACATTATTGCAATCCCTGAACATTCCCCTTACTTCATTACACAGCTATGTTTTATCTGTTACCAGTTGTTCCAACTGGGGAAATTTTTTCAATTTCATTATGTTAAAACCTAGTGTGTTTGTCCTGTATGATATAACTTATTATTAATAAATGCTGTGCCTTTCTCAGCTCCTTCTAGCATTCTAGATATGAGTGTTATTTCTTGTTCCTGTTTCTTAGGTTGCTGGGCTTCCTGCGTTGTTATGGTCTCTGTGGGATAGGTTCAGTAAGAGTGAAGATGTGTCCTGTCGTTTCTCTTCTCTTGGGCTGGGGGAACAGGTTTGTGGGGTTCTGAGGGATTTTTTAAAAAATGAAAAACACTACTCTTGCTCCAGTTTTGTAAGCATCTTTCCCAAGTGTCTCCTAGATCAAGGCAGGCATAGTTAATGCTTTGAATTATAATCCAGCAGGCAAACTTGTCACTATCTTTATTTTTAGATATATCATGTGTTTGTATATTAAGGTTGCCCAAGTCCCATCTCTGATGAAGAGCTGAGATACAAAAAGCTTAATCTTGGTCATTCAGAGCTCTCAAGTTGAAATGAAGGAATTTCCACTGATGAGGGTTTGGTTTTTGTTTTTTAAATGTAACTGGAATCCTGATGTCAAAAATAATATGCCCTCCATTTTACTTTGACAGTTGAATCTTGAGTTCCTAGTAAATGCAAGAGTATTTAGGATACAGTGCAAGTGTAGCTGCACCAGCTTTTAATAGTTATTTCTACAACTGTACTCTAATGTAAACATGCAGTTAATTAGAATTACTTATTTACAGCTGAGCTTGCTTACTTTGAAACAGCAATACATTGAGGTATGTTTTTTGACAGCTAAGGGGCAAAATTATCTGCTTTTTGAGGAATGTAGTGGTGGAATGTCTTGATCAGATGTTCTGTTTTAAGGTGTTTGCTATTACAACAGTACAAGAAAGCTTGTGACCTTCTCTATTAGCTACCTATTGCTGACTGTATTCTCCAAAGGGCTATTTAATAAGTCATTGTGTTCACTTGTCTTTTTAGTTAAGGCACCAGAAAATAATAATCTCTCCCAACTGCACCCTTGTAGCCTCCCAAGAGTGGTGGGTGAACTAATGGAGCAGGCAGAGGTATGCAGTATTTCCTTCTGAGGTTTAGTGTACTCCCAGTAGACCTTACATTTAACCTTGAACGGCAACTTCACAGCTAGCTGGGGGATTTACTGTTGGCTTCTTAATCATTGTGATTTAAATACTCTCTTCTTGTCTATAGGTCTAACTGCATAGGTACACTTTCATTTCCTTCAGGTTAAGATATCTTTATTGTTTTGTGAATAGAATTATCTATATAATATAAATGTTCATATTAATTATAAAATGTTGCAAGGAAATGGATATCAATGAAGTAGGTTTCTTCCTTAAGTTTGAAATGAGAAAGGATGCCTTGCTTATATCTTGCTTGAAATTTTTTTAATTTTTTAAATTTTTTAAAAATAGATAAAAATGTGTAACAGGACACTTAGCACAGTAAGTTCAGAAAGCTATGTGTAATACCTGTTTTAACCATGATAATTTAAATAACTTAAACATAAATATGCTAGCTAAATTTGATTTAATGTGGCATTACTGTGGAAAAATTAAACTAATTGGTTTCATGAATTTTAATTTAATTGCATAACAGTGATTGGCATAGCTTCATGTATTTTGTGTTGCTTTTAACAGTTTAAGACCATTTAAGATGAAGATGAAAACTTACAGTTCTAATAACTTTTTTTTTAAATAAGCAAAAGATAATCATAAGGACATAGCCATTTACTGAAAAGTTTTTATTAAATTCCTTTTATTTAATTTTTTTTTGTTTTCTGAAATGAGAATATAATCACAGCACTGCATTATGGGAAAAAACCTATAAGCACAATGCAAAGCTGAGGGTTTTTTTTTTTTTCTTTAAATGTGTGAGAAAACTGAAAGGAGGATGGCTCAGTTAAGACTCGGGGTTCTCGGGAAAGCTAATAATACTCTGACCCAATCAACTATACAAGCCCCAAGTCCATGTGCAGGTCAGGAAGAGCAGCTCTGGTTCTCCTGTCCTCGCCTACACTTTCTGCACTTCCAAATATTTGACAAAACAGTTGCAGAGATCAGTGTGAGTAAGAATTTTAAGTTTTCTGATACTTTGTCTCAATGTATTTTGCAGCAAGCATGTTATACAACTTTCTGGAAGGTTTGCTTTATGGAGTTGTTAGGGGGGTTTTGTAGTTAAATTTCTATAGTGTAGGAAGTTACTGAATTTTCAGTACTGGCTTTTGAAGCATACGAAAATAGATGCCTGTAAATTAGATGCAACCTTTTACTTTTGGTATGTAAAAATGATTAATGTTGTTTCAAAATAGTTACTCATAGGAACACATTCTGCTTATGCTGAACATTGTAGATAAAAATATGTTCCATAACTTACACATAAGACACTTAAAAATTGAAAATGTAACTATTTTGCCTTTTAGTTTTTTTGAATTGAAAATGGGAGGGAACTGTGTCACTGGACTCTAATTTCACCAAACCATTGCGAACTTGGGATGCTCCATACTGCCTCTGTGTTTTGCCTTCACTTAATTGGATAGTCTTCATTTAATGTAATTGCATCGTATGCAATCATATATTTACTTTCCTTATGTTCATCACCAGAGAATTTCATAGCGTTCAGTTACCTCAGTATCTTTTTGACACCACTGAAAAATAAGGGGCTAGAAAAAAGTAAAAAAGACTGAGTTTAGTAAAGCATTTCTGCTTATTTTGCACAGTCGGAGGGAGTCAGAAAAAACACTTTGAAATAACGTAGGTAACATACTGTCTGGCTTTTTTCCTCACAATGTTATTCATCCTTTGGAAACATAAAAAGCATTGTCCAAAAGGGGGAGGGAGGGAGAAGGGAAAGTAGACAGAAGTGATAGTCTTAGATGATGTCCATAAGTAATATTTAATATGCACACATTATATTTTTAAAAAGCCCATTAGATATATCGCCCTGAGACAGAAATGGACAGTTAACCCAATTCAGTCCCAGAATAATTTTTAAAAATTTACTTCTCTCTGGGATTAACTGGAATCAGCTGAGACCTCTGTTTTGTTAATTAAAATTAATAGATTACATTCTGATAATTTTGGACAATATGAAAACAGTAATGTTTTTCACTTTATTTTTAATAGTATTGTTTAGGCATATTGCATTTATTACTGAATGCAGAAGGTAAAATGATACATAGTTACGTAGAGAAAGCAAAAATAGTCTATAAATATTTTATTCCTTACCAAAAAAAGTATGTATCCATCCTGCAAATAGAAAAGGAAGTTTAGCATCTGTGAGAAGGGCAAATATCAGGATCTTCTGTTAGAATATGGGTATTTTCAATAAATAATGGACAAGAATCCCAAAGGAACTATGTGAGAAACTATGGGAAGCAGTAATGTTAATTTCTTTATAATTCTTAGAGAAAGGGGAACAATTCCATTGCTTAAAGTAAGAGATTGCCCAGATGTTTGGCATCAAATACAGGCATTTTAATTTATTATTACTACTTATTATGGTTTCTTGCAACAAGGGTGTATAGGAAGAATGTCATTGATGGTCAGCTTAGCTTCACATATAGTAAGATCTTGTTGAATGAACCTTTGCCTTTTTGGAAATATTATAGATCTGATTGATAAAATCAACTGTTTTGGTATTTGATGTAATATCACGTTGTATTTAGATTTTTAAAATTGCATTGTGTGAAATTAACAGTGCGTATATTACAGGAATGTAAAAGCTGGCTTACTGATAGATCTCTTAGTGCAGTGGTTAATAGAGGTAATGAGTGGGACCACTTCTTGGAAAGGCTCTGGGGAACTAGTGGTTACGTACATAAAATCATTCCTTAGATTGCTGGCCCGATTCGATCTGAAGCTCCTTTCTGCGAACAGGCCATGTTCTTAATACTGGGAAGGTCAGGTTACTCTTTTAGGGTGATCTGAATAACGTGTTTAAAAGTTGTACTTCAGAAATTTGATTTAATACAGGTGAATGCAAGACAGTCTCACAGGAGTCAGAATGTAGATTGTATCTGTAAAATTGGAAAAGGACTTGAAAGTCAATTAGTTAATTACCTTAGTATGCTTTTTCGTGCCAAAAGGACAAATTCAGGCTTGGGTGCCTGAAAAAAGGGAAAGTGCAACATAAGTAATAAAGTGGACTTCCAACACTGGTAAGCATGTTACTAAAGTAGTGTATTCCATGCTGATGTCTTCACTTCATGAAGGATGTGGAATTACTGGGAAGAATTTAAAAGAATGGCCACAGGAGTTGTACGAGGTTCAGAAGTAGGGCGTCCAAACATGATTTCATTGCCATGTAGAGGTAGTGTTACGCGAGAAAGGTACCTAAAAATGAAGGCAGGTGTGAGATTCACTTCCTTAGCATTAGAGATACTTTAATCGAAATAAGTTGTTGGGGATGAGGAAGCCTCGTTTGAGCTCTCTCAGGGAAGGACAGTATTTCAGTCCCGCTTCTGGAGATACAGCTTTCCTGATGCAAGTGTGCATGCTCGTGGTGGCCACTCTGGCCTTGGAAAGCACGAAGCCTCCTTCATGTGCTGCAAATTACGCACTTCCTTTGCAGTTATGGGCTTTTATTTTTGCTTTTATTACCCTGAACATCATTACAATATATGCAATTCTGTGTTGGTATTTTAAGCCTTGAAACCTTGGAGTCCTGTGTTTGCCTGCAGGCATCAGAGAGGCGGGGAAGTGTGGGGGTTGACTTTTGGTTTTGTTTTTTCCCTTTAGATAGTTCGCTAGTTGTGTTTTGTCAGTTTTCACTTCCTTCTGAAGCATCAAAGATTGGCCAGGGTCTGAGGTGATGTTAGAAGATCCTCTTTTGTGCCAGACTGGTTGATTCTTACTCACATGATCCAGATAAAGTTAGTTGAAGAGCTTGAGATAAGAAAGAAACTCTTTCACTAGGAACTGTTAGGCATGTTTCCATCTTCTGCTGCATAAGGCTTTTTTGACCTCCTTGAGTTATTAGGGCAGACTTTTTGTAATCAGTTCTCTGCCATTGCAGGAGTCTTGGGTGCTCAATCTCATCTCCTTTCAAATTGTGACCTTCAGGAAAAATTGTTTCATTTGAAATTTCAACTTGATACTAAAGTATATGGAGAAGCACAATGGCTTATGGTACACTGAAAGGCAGACTGAAGTATTCAACTGTCCTCTCTGGCCTAAAATTCTTCAAAATACTTACTAAATGTCTTTGTTACTTGATTGTTCCTTGCTGTACCAAACTGCTAACCCAGGTAAAAGCCCTGATTCTGAAGTCTTCTGTACAGGCAGACACGTATGTGCCTGAGGAGGTGGCTTAATGGATTTAGTGGGACTCTGTGATTATGGATGTCTGTATTTTGAAAGAAATAGCAAAATTTTACCTTAGTGTGGATAATTCAAATTGGTATAGTTTGAGTGCATTAGTATCTCTTAATGAAACCAAATATAGTTCTCTTCAATTCCATTCATTCTGGACCTTATCTCTCCTCCTGATATGTCTCACCAGTTGCCAAGCAACCTCAACAGTAGTTCTGCACATCCAGCAGCATTTAAAAAAAAAAAAAGTGAGTAGTTGTTGCTGAAAATACGATGCCTTCTGATGACATGAATGAAAAGAGTTACGAGAGAAGGAAATGGGGAGTGGCGAGTTTGGAGCTGATGTTCTGAAAAAGCTAATAATGTTTAGCACTTTAATGCTTTTTATTTTCCAAGTACTAATCAAGCGATCGTAAGATTATTAAATAAAGACTATTTTTTTTCCTTTCAGTGAGTGAAGCACAATTATGTTTATGCTTCATAGACCAGGGGGCAGGATTTAGTCCCAAGAGGGCAGGAGTTAGTTTAGTATATGTATTTCTTTCTCTGACCTGTATTGACTTCCTGTGTTTCTAGTTGGACTGCAGATTAACTGGAGGGTTTGGGAAGATTTTTGTTTGTGTGTTTGCTGATACATAGCCGTCACTATCTATTAATTTCATGCTGATGCACCTGCAGTGTGTTGAGTTTCATTAAAATATTTATCACCTGGACGGTCTTCCAAACTAGAAGTATGGTAGATGGTGTGTAGGTCCTTTATTACTTGATAATGCTGTAATGCTTATAAAGCAATAAATAGAGCTCATTTTTGTGTTCTGTCTCCTGTGTGAAATGTGATCTGAGCAGCAAACAAACTACCATAGCAAAGGATTTTGTAATGAAAATGAAATCTGATTTGGGAAGATGATTCTGGTTTTAGATTAAGTTTCTATGATAGCTTCATTTCAGTTCAAAAAGAAAACTATATATTATATGTAGACTGACTAAAGCAATGTTATTGAGGACACAAATAAGTTAGTATCTGAATTAAGGTTGCTTTAATTTGAGTTCATTTTAATTTAGGACACCATTGCCAACAACTTCCTCTGTGAAAAAGTAATTTTAAATTCTGTAACTAACTCCTAAAAAGCAGTAAGTAATTCTAATGCCTTTTTTTTTTTTTTTTTTTTTTTTTTTAAAGCAGGTTCTGACACTGTGAACACGCACTTTGCCTCAGTCACAGTCTGTCTGGAATTACCGAGTTGTGTGCCATTAAGCTGTCAGTGAATTAAGCTATCCCACAAGTTTTGGGTTGGAGGACTGTTGGTCCCAGTCACAATGTAATGCTTTCCTTCCCACTCATTTTTTTCTGAAGGTGGTGGTCTTAGAAACGTGCTTATTCCAGTTCTGGGTGAGAGTAGTAAAAAAGGGTTGTACTGCAAATGTGTCAGAAATGCGGATATGTCAAGTCCCTGGTTCAATTTATACACAAACTAGGATGTGTTCTGAATTACACATGCAGTGTCCATGGAAGACACATAACACATGTTGGATATGCTTCAGACGTAGCGAGGCTTTATATAAAAGCAGGGTGTTTTGTGCTGAGTCTGTGTTTACACACTGGATGTCTCCATAGGTGTTTTTGTCAAGAGGCTTCCATTTTGCTGTTGTTCAGGATAAAAAGAACACAAAGAAACAGTATAATACAGGAGGCATTTTCTGTGTGATGCAGATAAACACAAAGAATGAACACTCAGCGTGCAAATTCACGGCTTATCATTGCAAGGCGACTTCCTGCTATCCTGCTTCCGCAGGAGTGGAAGGTGTTTCAAAGGTAGTATGATACTTTAAGCTGTTACAGAGAGAACATATACATTTTGAATTACAGTCTGTATGTTTATCATCTGCATCACAGACCTAAAGGAGTGCATGCCTGAGAAGAGTTGTTTTTTGCCATATGTGTGGGAGGGGTGGTACATTATTCACCAACTGCAGTGGCAGTGAATTTGAGTCAGCTGGTGGTAGGTTACTTGTTGCTTTTAATGTGAGGACTAAAAACAATACTAGATAATTCTAGGTTTAAGGATAAATTAAATTAATGAAGGCGTACAAAAGAACTACACTTGGAAATGGTTAAAACATAATGAAAAAACATCCCAGTGTTATGTAGTATTTTTACCGCGTTCAACATCTAAGGTTTATTTGTGTTGGACTAAAATTTTTTTTGACATACTGCAGCTAATAGAGGTAATTTAGAGATAGAAAAGTAGTCTGTGTGTGTGTCTGTATGTGTGATGTGTACACAAAACCTGTTTGTAGTGGTGGTATTTTTATCTTCGTCTTCTAGGAGAAAAAGACCAGTCCTAGTTCATGCTTTTTTGTAATGCATAAAATGCGTGGATTTTGGCAGCTGTCTTTTGCCTCTAGGCTTATAAGTAGGTTTGTCCGTGCAAGATGTGTGTAATTACTATATATGTGTGATGTGTGAGCTGCTGCACCAGTATTGCCATGTAAACTTAGTTGTCCTTTTTTATATATATGTATTCTCTGTATACGTATTTTTAAAAGGGTAAATATTATAAACTGATTGCTCAAGAGCAGTATGCTATAAAGAAAGTAATAAGCACATCAGTAAAAGTGTTGGAGGTAGTAATAAAACTCCACTATAATCCTTCTACCAATTTATTGAATTCTAACTATTGTTATCTATGACAATTAACTGCTACATATTGTACATTAACCCTTTGTATACAATAGTTGTATATGGAATGGTACTCAATATGACTGCAGTGCCTTAAACTTTAGGTTTTCAAGCAAATGTGTCATCTAGTTTGATAGTATTCACAGTGAGCTTGTTGCTTTTGTTTCAGCAAAAAAGGACACCCAGTTACTTTGTGGAGAACATCTTTGTCACAAAAATAAATGTCCTTTTTGCAAAATGAAAGTAAATACATTACTTATTTTAGATTTTTCTTCAATATCTTTAAAACTAATAAAACTTCAAAAGGTGGTAAACATTTAAACACTGAAATATCTACTTCTTGGATTAGAATTTTTTAAGAAGCTTCATTTGAAGGTATTACAAAAGTGATTACAATGGAATTGTATCTGAATGTCTCTGGACTTCTGAATTCTCTGTTAATTCTGTTGAGGAAATCTAATGAATGAAGATTTGGTAGAACACAACTTTCAGGACCCCTTGCAGTTGGTGCATGTGAAGGGGCTTGGCAGATGCAGTGCATCATCTGCCATCCTGTACTTCCGTCACTGCTGGAAGCACGGGTTAAATCCCCATTCACAAACTGACTGTTTCAGGACCTCACCACAGCCATTTAGGTGTTGTAGAGGTTAGTTGGGCTTGAGTACAGTCAGAGGTGTGGGTCCAGGCCCACCTCTCGTCTACAGGGGCAGCGTCTGAGCTGCTGCAGGAGCAGCCATGAAGGGCCTGCGGATACCCGCTAGCAGCCTGCCTTTCGGACCTCCCTCAGCTCATGGCATGAAGGATTCATTAGTGTGCGGGTGCCTGCTGAAGCACTTGGCACTGAATTGTAACATGGGACTCCTGTGTGATGCTGGGTGTCGAGGTTTTTTTTTGATTCCTAGAGTAATTTGCATGTGCTTAATGTTCACTAAAAGCTGGGTTGCGTAAGCTCAGGAGTGTGGCTGTAGATGTTTTGGAAAGTTGTGTAGCAGATGTACAATACTAAGTGAGGTGAAATTATAAAGGATTGCTTCTCATTAAATACAAGGAGTCCCTCTTAGTCTAAGGTTTAAATTTTCTAAATTCGGTCTTCCAGAAGGTGGTTGTTTATATTTAAGAATGTCCTAATATGTCCTCAAACTGTTGAGGAGTTGGAAGCTGAGACTACAACTTTTTTAATGCGGTTGTTTGTTGCCTTGGCACAGAGGTGTAGTTTATATGTAATGTTATAGCCAGCATCCCTTAATTCTGAGAAGATCTTTAAAATGGCAGGCAATTATGTTTGAAGTTTGGATCTCATGATGTCAATACAGATATGTAGTAAAATATTCCAGGGTGTGGTGATACTTAATCATTAATGATTGGGACTTGGGGCATTTCCTGAATATTAATGCTGGATATGAATGGTGATTGCCCAAGGTGAAATTATTACCCAGTTACTTATTCTCTCCCCTCTCCTCTTTTATCGATTGCTAATGCAGAAATGAGAAATACATAGTTAGGTCAGACAAATATTTGAAGTATTCTCTGAGACATGGTGCTTGAGACAGAATGCTTTCACTACCTTTGTACTTTGCAGATTGCATGATTATCATGTAGTGTGAAAATGATGATTTTTTTTTTCCCCATAGTGATTTAATATGTAGTTACACAACTCAGACTGTAAGTCATCTACTGGGATTTTTTCCCTCAGAATCACTTGATAAAATTCAGCATTGTCATAGGCTTATGGTTTTGAATGATGAAGCTGATAGAGAATTTGCTCTAATTGTGCAACTGTAACTGCCACTGAGGGTAAACTGATACGATGCCACACCTTGGATGTACTTTAATACTTAATCTACCCCTTAGGAAAGGTTGAGGATTGCCTAGCTAATGTCAGTACAGGGCTTTATAAAAAACCTACTCATAAAAACGTTTATGACTAGTTTTACATGATTTACATTTTTAGAGAAATGTAGCTTTTCTCTGCCAACATCAACTATTAATAACCTACTAAAAGACATGACTTAAACATTTCATAAATGTACTTGGAACACGCAGCATATGCAGTTGGTTGTGTTGTGTTCTATAGGAGGTCTAAACTCCTGAAGTCTTGCTTAATTCCTCCACGAAAGTACGTGAGCAGATGCCAGCGAATATCATTATGCTGTAGGTAGATCTATGGTGTTATCTGATTCCAGGTAGTAGATTCCTAGGACATTTCTGCATATTGTTTGCATGTGTCGAAAATATGCTCTTGTAGCTTGTGGGAATAAACTTGGTTTCTCTTTCTGCTAAACTTTTTGTGGAGAAAGAGATTTTGTAATTCTGTATGTTAAACCTTTTGGAGGAAAGCCTTGTCTTTTTTGCTGTATGTTAGTGATTACCAAAGTGGGGTACATTCTTCCCTTTCTCTTCCCAGTGGCTGGGAACGTATCTGGAAGGAGCATGGTCTGCCAGGGCCAGGAGTGCAGCAGGAGCCACAGGGCCCGTCCTCACGCCTCTCTGTGGGACCCACGACAGGCTGAGCGGTTCCTGGCAGGGCAGCTCCTGCTCATCCAGCCTTCTCTCCGGCACGTGGCTTTCCCAGAGCAGCCTCGGCTCTCCTAAGCTGTGTCTCCCCGTTGCATTTCAGCAACTTTTAACAGTGTACCTTCACCCACGTACAATCCAGGCCGTTCTTATAGCAGAAATAGGGAGGAACAAAAAAGTTTGGAACTGCTGTTTCAGAAAGTTGACAAACAGCGCTGAGAACTGCAGCTGCAGACGACTGAGTGAAAGAGCTGTACTGGTGAGCTGTGCTGCGCTGCTGCAGCAGCCGAGTTACAGCAGTACCCTTGACAAGGTTGGCGACATTCAGTAAATTGCTATTGGACTGCTCTGAATGGTCAGGTATATAAAAGTACAAGCCAAAGACAAATGTTTTGGCTCTTTATTGAGGCAAGTTGTTCTATTATCATTATTATTATTAAGGGGGGAGGGAGAGAGGAGACATGCTTTATTTCGTCTCTTGTTCTCTCTCTCTCTCCTTCTCCCTTTCCACCCCACCTTGTGTTTGACCCCTTGGCTGAGAAGCAGCTTCTCTTATTTAAATTAAGAAATGTTTCATGTAGTCTGTTTTATATATCTGCTAAATAATATATTTTAAAATTTTATAGATACTGATGATTCGCCAAATTCTTTTTAATTTTTTTAATCAAATTTGTGGTACTAAGCACACATTTTCTGTAACATAGTGGCATCTTGGTCTGCTGAAATTTCTAGGAAGAGAATTTCTAAGAATCCATGCCATGCTAGGTTAGACCAATGGTTTGTGTCAGACCAGTATCATGTGTCAGAAATGGTACTTGTGGAGGATTAGGGAAAAAGTGTAAGAGAAAGATTCACAGTGATTCCTTTTCAGGTCTCTTGCCAGGTTCTGCCACTGGCACTTTAGGAACTCCAAGAAGCGAGATTTGTAACAAGTTTTGAAGTTAAGGTCACATTCAGTATGTTTTTATGTTTCTTTAAAAAGACTAATACTTGAATAATCTAAAAAGTGCTCTTTTTCCTTTCAAGTTTCTTGTTTTCCTTTTTTCATTTTATTGTCCATGAGTAGAATGCAAATCTTGCAAATTGGTTGTGCTGCCTGGTTAATACCTCCGCATTAGCTGGGACACCAGTGAGGTCAATCAGATTCAGATAGAGCCAAAGTATCTCCAGCTTCTCAGTGCTTTTGATATGTTTTTGTTGCAGCCAAGGTAGCAGCTGGTCGCATCAATGATTGTGCCCAAGCAATACTGTTTAAGTAATCTGCAGTGTTATAACTTATAGCAATATACACACTCTCTTGAGATTGTTTTCTTCAGCTGTGTACAAGTTTCTCATTTAAACAATATTATTAATACTTAAAGGACCATATGTTGTGAAAGTAATTGGACAATTATAGCGGAGTGCTATATATTCTAACTGATGTGCTAAGTAGCAGCAAATGATTTCTCACATAACTTTTGGCCTAACATTCTCATTTATTATATACTGTCAGTATGAACTGTATCTTTTACTTTTCTGTTACCATTTAGAAATGTCAGGTCAGGGCCAGGACATGATAATTGTGCCATTGTCATAGTTTGGCTTAAATTACAGCAGTATAACTTCCCTTTTATCAGGGGAAATGGTAATAAATGTGCTTATTCAGGTATAATTAATTTCCAATTTTAAGCTCAGTAAACGGTCATTCTTCTTACTGGTTGAATCCAAATATATGTAGATGTTGAGTACAGTAAAGTGAGAGTTTCTTCACTGCATCCATTGTGACTTCCAGACTTCTCAGTAAGAGCTGTTTGGAATTTTTCCAGTTAACTTGTGTTGCATTGGAGAAGGCGCTAATTTGGATCTGGAATGTTTGTCCAAAACATCAGCGAACCTTCCTGGTTCTAAATGGTACCTTGCTGGTTAAATGAACCGTCCTGGTACTAAAGGTGGGGTTCCCTGGAAGTCCAGGATTGTGGTAGATTGTGGCCTGGGGCGAACGTTCTTCACTTCCAGAAACAGCATTTCCTAAGCAGATTTGAAAAAAAAACAAACATTTTTTTGTGTTTTACCTGAAATGTTTGGGGTTTAAATATTAATATTTTAAATGGGAAAGACTTTCATTTTGGTGGTGTTTGTTTTCAACAACCTATTTGTTAACCTGAGCAGTTGTTCAAGTCTTCTCTTTTATACCTCGTACATTCAGGCTTAAGTTTGCACAGTGGGAACTAAGGCAATGAATCAGGTTATAGATGCTCTGTATCTGCTTTGTGCTCAGTTTGAATATAAATAACTCCACAAGGAGCAAAGACTCAGCCTCTTGCTGTTTGTTGGGAAGTAATCTGCGTAAGAGGAAACTCGTGTGGAAAAACTACTCTGCCAACTTAAAAAAAATTGCTTAGAAAGTACTATCTTGTAAGATTCAACTGCCTGGCGCAGAAGCAGATTTTGTAAGGCACATGAGACAAGTAGCTGAGGAGAGAGTTTTTTTCTATCTACCCATCTGTTTGGGGCTAACTTAGGAGTTCAGGAGTCGGTCCTAACTGTATGCCTAAAAACCATAGTTGTGTACTGTATTCACTTAAGCTTTTGTAACTAAAACTAGCTTGCTGCGACACAGTTAAGGAACTGTAAAATTGAATTGTGAAAGTATTGTTATTTTACTATGCAGTTTAAGTGAATGGGCATAATGGGAAATATAATATTTAGGTAAGGGAACTGTGTATCATGTTTTCAGATTCATTTCTACAGCTCCTCTGTACTGAACGAAGATTTATTTTTTTTCCCCTATTTTGTTAAATGTATGGGATTTGTTTACTAAAACATTTCATCAGTTAACTTGTAGTACAGTTTTATGTAGATTGACTTAATCCAGAGCAAAATTATTTCAGAAGTAGCAGCACAGAAACTGGCGCTTCTTTCAATAAATGGACTCCAACTTTTCTGTAAATAGAGCCCTAGATAGCTAGAAATAAAATATGTATTTTTGACATCTTTTAGTTTACAGTGTCTTCTAAAGTCAGGCCGGCAAGAAGAACAGGTAGGTGGAACCTGTTGCCTGAAACAATACTCCCTGATGCTGGCTGAAGAATTTTGCTAGTGGGTTTAATGTGATGATGACTATATCTGTGCTTGGAAGGAAGTGAGGGTATTTTTGTTGTTGTTGCCCGGTAATATTTGATGTTTATTTCCAAATATTTTGCTTATATTATCTTCACTTCTGGTAGTGCAAAACTTTTAATAACTGGAAAAGAAATGAAAAGATTTCATATCATATTAACTATAACTATAGAAATCAGTGTGATACTTTAAAGGCAGCTGTTGCCTGATGCATGTTGAACTCTGGGCCATACCTCTTGCTAATCTGCTCGCAGAAAAACCTTTGTGTTACTGTCAGGAACTATTTATGTATTTGATTTTTATTCAGTTTTCAACATTGCCTTCCAGTCTAGGTAGAAAACAGACTATGATCTTAACAAAGTCCAGGTAGAAGACCAGTTTTTGTTTGTTTGGCTTTTTTAATTGATTATATGTTGGGGGGGGTTCTCATGGGGTGAGTCGTCTTCCTATCAGCAAAGCAGTTCTGGTCCAGAGACTCTCAGCTGCCATGTGAGGGTCTCCCCGAGCCAGCAGCACCTGGCAGCTCCTCTCCCATCTCCTCCCAGGTGGGGGGGGAGGAGTGCGGGGTAACAATTAAAACCAGTTGAAGTGTTGCTTTAACCTGTTTAAGTACACTGTTTATACAGGTGGTTGCAAACAGAGGTGGTTACAGTGTTAACACGGAGGAGTATGCTCTGCCATATTTTTTCTAGACCTCTTCTGCTGAATTGACATGGGCAAAGTGGACGTTCTGCTTGGGTTTGCTGTCCTCTGCTGTTTTGATTGCAATTACATACACAAATAAGTATTGCAAAAATATTTTTTTTTTTCCTAAAGCATGGACATGGGAAATGGTTTATAAAGGCACTTACATAAACTCTGCACAAATAAAAAAATCCAGACCGTCAGAGGTAAATAGTACTAAAAGATCAGAATTCGGGCTTGTTACCAGTGAGGTGTAGCCTTTGAGACCGGTTTGGTTTTGGTGTCAAGTTGCTTTTGGAGAATTTCTTTATGCGCAAATTTGATTCTTTGCGCTTTTGCCTTATGCTTACTCTTTCCAGTGCTGGCTTTGAATTTCAGCATGGTTGATCTCTTTTGCATGGAAACTTCATTATAATTAAACAATTTCTGTGTTAGTTCTTGAGCTGTTAAGAGAGTAACTTTGCTCACGTAAGTGTGTCAAGGTATCTGTGTTTAAATACATTGGAACTTTACTGAGTATATGAAGAAAGTGTGCTAACAGCTACAATTTTAATTTAGTTTTGATGAGTTTAAAGTTTAATTTGGCTGTACCTACAGACTGCCTTTCTTAAGTTCATAATTTCTTTAAGTGATTTTTCACTCCTGTTACTTTGTGAGGGACTAAAACAGAGAAAACTTTTTCAGAACATGAAACTGATTGTCCAAAAACACTGCCAATTGCACAAGTAAGGTGAAATGGAAAGTTTTCCTCCTATAATTTCACAGTTTCAGGAGACATAGGTGTTGTTTGTAACAATAGGAGATTTATTAGAAATCAGATATTAAAACTTTTATCCTTTTGTACCAGGAGAGCCTGTGCTTCGTTGACTTCTTTGTTTAAGGCTAATAATCACAAAAGTTCCCTGTGAGCTGTGTAGGAGACGTGAATACTTCAATTGTTCACTTAACAGATATAAACTATACCTTTTTCTTTTATGTTGAGGGCAGCCTTAACTTGATATGAATGACCCTTCGCTATAACTGAGCTAACGTTACTGTACCTCAGAGCTTTAGGATTGGAACAGGCTAATCTAGAGGGTAAAGCTTTCTGTTCCCATAGAGGAAAGCGTCACTCAAGTGAGGTTACAGGAGGTGCCAGAACAGCTTTTGGTGTTGCAGTTACTGTCTGCAGAGGGCTGAATGTCACCCAGTGAAGTGGGGGGACCTTTCATAAGAAAAAGCAGGTGTTGGTTTAGATCAACAAGCTTTTTGCTGCTGAAATATTCTTTAGAACGATGCTAAGACTCGAGCAAGATTTTCCCTGCTGGATTCTCTGTTGTGAGTCTTGTTCAGTGCCCACTCCCCACAGTAGCATTGCAGTGTCGCAGCTGGTCTGAGCACTTCCCAGCTATGGTAAGCAATGCAGTCCATGTCTCGTGCAGCCTCGAGTTTTGGCACAGTCTCATCTCAGTAAAAATGTAGTAGTAACATTAGTGATATGGGAGATGCAATATAAATAGCAATGCAGTCAGGTTACTTGGAACTCTGTATGCGGGAGTTTTGATTTTGTGATACAAATGCTCTTTTAATGGAAATAACTCAAACTGAATTTTGCTCGTTTTAATTCTCATTGTCTCATGTCATGATATAGTTGCTTCTTACTACATAGAAATTAACAAGAAGTTGTGTGACTGGCATTAACAAACCTGTCCTTTACAAACATGAGGTTGGGTGTTAATCTGTGAAGCTCCATGTGAGCTGTAAGAACAAACCTCAGTGTTTAGGGGTAACAGAGCTAGGTGTTTTGTTTCTAGTGAATGTTGGTAGACTTGCTGTGTTGAGGATTACCTGCTCACTGACACTTGTGCTAGATGTAAGGGAAGATCATTTAACAATGATGGGGACTTCGGAAAAAATATTTTAGAACTATGCTGAATAAAGAAGAAACTGCTTTGAATTCGGGTTTGGAACAGAATCAAACTGTGTCTGTGTTTGAATCTAGAATAACAGAGCCCTGATTAACCAATATGTTGCTGGAAGCTGTGAGGGCACAGTGAAGTTCACAAGATGAAGTACATTTCTTATTTTAAAGATGGGAAAACGTGGTAAAAGCATTGGACATACTCACCTGAAATAAAGACGACCTTAGTTGAGAGTTGTGTGTGATGCTGAGGAATTTGCTCAGAGAATAAGTTTTTTCGGAGGCATGGTGTGTGGTGTTTTTTTGGTTTGCTTTGCTTTTTGGCTTCTGGTATATAGTAGCCTAATATGATGCTTTGACCTCCAGAATGTTTTTTTGGAGAAAAGCTTCCTTCCGTCATAGTTACTCTGAATTGCCTTTTGGAGACATAGTCACTTCACTTCCATTCCCTTATCTACAAGGATAATAAGCTTGTGCTCTCGCACAGTACAGCTGTAATAGATGTACACAAGTGAAGTAGAAGTACTAGAAGACAAAGATAAACTCATTTGTTATACAAAAATAATCATAAAGAAACTATTGTGATAACATAAAAAGCTTTTTAAGTTAGAAGTTGTCAGAATTATTATTAAAACTGTTAACAGTAGTAGCACTACAAAATGTGTTGATGCACCACACTAGACACGCTGTTGTAATAAGCTGAGAATTCTGGCAAAAATTAGAGACTCTGCAGTGACATAGATTCAAACCATTCTCTTTTTGAATTGTATTTAAGGGACTTTAAAGTTCCCTAGTAGTGTACTTCATTTTCTATAAATTCCATCTAATAAGTCGTAGTATATAATTCCCTTGCTGAAGATATCTCAGAAAACATAATCCAGACAAAAGTTATTTATTTTTGTGTTCTCTTTGCTGCATGTTCACCAGCAAGTAAAAAAAAAAATTAAAAAAAGAACAAGAAGAAAGGAAAAAAAAATAGCAAAACCCAAATGTAAACACACATTTGTTCTCAATCATACTTGTTGACAAATCAAGGAGTGAAATAGCTGTGTTAATTTTAGGTTCTATTAGGAATAGTCAGAGCAAAAACGACACTGTACCAAATTTTGAGTGGTAGCAATCAGGGAGGGAATAAAGTTTAGTTTAAAGGTCTGAGACAGCATTAGAATCAAGACAGACCTGCAAGTGGTGGTCTTGCATGGCCTTCGTTTTACCTGCTCTTGAAAAGAAGTTTTGAGCCACACTGCAAGATAAGTAGAACGGGTTACCTAGCTGCTTTGGGTTTATACCATACAGTATGCTTATGTGATACGATGGGGAAGGAAAGACAAATAATAATCAGCTTCAATTTTATTCCATTCTAAAGTGAGGAAAAAGTTTGGAATTCTTGAAATGTTTGGCAGAAGAGATTTGTTTCCCAGTTAGCCATGCGTTTCCCTTCTGCATTTGTTATTGGCTGGGGATTTGGTAGTAAGCAGACAGAAACTGTAACATTACCTTTGGTATGGGGGGGAGAGTTGGTTCCTGGGTACAGGGATCATTTAATTGACTGTGACTTGTTCTCCGTTGTTTGTTTCAGAGCAGATATGACTTGATATTGTATTAGAAGCTGTTAAAATTCACTGTACGTTTGGGACAATAGGGCTATATAACCAGAATTTTTCTGGAGCTTTTCCAACTTAGGTTGCGAGTGCAGGGATAAAACTAGATGACTCTTGTGTGTTACTGTTCAGTGAGGCTGATTTGATCTCCTGGAAAACATCTGTAAAGGATTTTTGAAATTGTTCCATTCTCTTCCTTTTTTAGAAAACTGTTTTCTAAAACTTGGTAACAATTTTTGGAGCCATATTCAGATAAAACAAGATCCAGAATTTTCTGCTGAGTGGTTTAGAGATCAAGTCAGTCACCTCTGATTTAGAGGCTGTCCTAGCTAGAAATTTGCAGAGCAGGTGTTTTTTTAACATCTTTAACATTGCCTGTATAAAATATTTTAAAGAAATCATATTTTTACTTAAAACCATCTGAATTTGCCACACATTATATGTGTATGAAAGAGGCATGTGTACATCTTTGAATATCCAAAATAACTGATGTTACAGTGGAGTTACTGAACTGTTAAGCCAGTTACAGTTGAAACTGTATTACACTGGTGTCTGTACAGGCAACCTTATGTTTGAAAGGCTGTAGTATTCATGTTTTCAAACTGCATCTAGTAGCGTCTTATTTAAGAAGTGTAACTAGTAGCTAAGTTTTTGGTCTTTTCTGCATAAGACTGCTTAACTGTGATCCCGCTGTTTCAAAGCAAAGTGTGATGGGCCTACGTGATGTACAGCCATAACAAAGAGCTGTCAGAAAAAGAAGGGCAAGCTAAAGATATGTGGATATCTTGCACATGAGAACTTGCATTGTATTTTATCTTCAAAGACTGTGGAATAACCTGCATCTCTGTGTTTACATAGGCAGAGCTGTGTTCAACTTATGGTAGATTTTGCTTCCAAAGCTTTTATAACTTAATTGTTCAGTGGAAGAATGTCGTTTTTTCTTCATATAACATAGGCCATGCAGCATTCTTACAGGGTCTGCGCATTCTGGCCCCCATCCATCACAGTACTTAAACTGTGAGTAGCCCTATTAAAGTTGATAGAATTACTCATGTGCTTAAAATTAAACATGTGCTTAAGTGCTTTGATGGATTAGAGCCAAAGTTGTCAGCACCTTGCTTTGTTATGTCCTCTGTTACACCTGCCTCTCTGTGCGCTAGCCTGGATCTTTACGGGACAGATTTTCAGATTTGCTTGTTCCAATATTTAGTTACTCTGTGTTCTAAAAATGCAGTCTACATGCACAGTCATAGTAAATTCATACACTGTCTGGAAGTATAAATACACAACTGCAACTCTTGAAATCTAGCAGTACTCGACAAATTTAATAAGGTTTTTTTCTGGGGATTTCGGTGGGAATGTTGTGGTGATTGTTTACATGGAAACATGACATCTATAATGTTTTTCACAGAACTAGTTTTCTATTGAAATCTGGATTTTAATAAAGTGTATAATGGAAATCACCATTTAGATATGACAACACACTGTTAAGAATGACTGTGAACTTGAACTTCCCAAAAGCTAAGATCAGTAGGGACTGTTCTAGTTTCTGCTGATTAATGCTGAGTTTGTAAGCATTTAAGCAATTCTTTAAGGTTTATAACTAAAGTTGCATATACCTGACAGCTCTTTATCCTTGGCGATAACTGTGGAAATCTTCCTTGATTCAGACTTTGTCAATGGTAAAAATTCCAGATTTACAGCTGTAAAGAAAATAGTTGATTCAGTGAAAGCAGTCTAACTGCCATAAGAAACGTGGTGAACAAAACATTTAACGTTAATATCTCACTGAAATCTAAGGTCAGCTTTCAGTGACAGCTGCATAGTTTAATAAACAGTTCCTGTGTTCCTTTCCAAATTGTCCCCCCTGTTTTTTGGGTGCTGAAAGTCTACATTCACTGTCTTAACTGCTTTCCTCTTCAGACTGTCATTCTGAACTTAGGGGCTATCAATACTAAATCCTGCAGCATTTAGAAAATGTAAAGTTTTGGGTCATTGATAATTTAATTGAAAATTTAAAAAGTAACGCGAAAATGGTGAAATATGTTAGATAATTATTTTTTATTTGAGTGAAGCAAAAGCAAAATTTTTGGGAAAATGCAGTCATGTTGCAAGTCATTTCACAGTGAAGGGGAAGCCTTCTTTGTTTCATTCCTTTATTCCAATATTTGGAACTGAGTTTTAAATTGAAATTAATAGTTGAGTGAGTATTTCATGTTGGAATGTGTGTTTTGAATATTCTGTCCTAACTCACAAATGTTTTTTTTTAACTATCAGTTGGTAGCAAATAGGTCTTTGCAGGTACCTGTTGTTACCTGTTACTGATCAGACAACTCAATGACACTTTGTATTTGCCGTGATCAGATGTATCTGTAAGAATATCTGTGATCAAATTGCACTTAAATTTGAATCTTTATGAGCACATGTGCATTTGAATATTGTAATAATTTTCCCAGATGTTATGTTAGCAAACCTTGATTGCACAAAAGTGTGGGTTTTTTTTAACGTGTATGTCCCCAATAAGCAAAGTAGTAGCTATTTTATTTGTTCTCTTAGTGAAACTGGAAAGCTCTGTTCGAAGCGCTTTGCATATTTTAGTGGCCTTTAATCGTATTAAATTAAGGGATTGGAAAGGTGGAGTGAGAATTAAAGTAGGTAATTCAGACAAGAGTTACAGTGAATGCTTGTAGAATTTACCTTGTTTCTGGTAGGACACCACATTGTACAAATTTGAGCCTTCCCCTTTTTCTGTTTCTGTTGTGCTGTTGTCCTTCTGACAGCTGTGTCCTACCTGCTAACGTGCAGGGGTTTGGATTAAAAACCTTGGGTTTTGTCACTGTTAGAGGCAAGCACCTTCCGCATGGCCTGTCTACAATATGACATGCCAGAAGTGTTTCAGATGGTAATGGAGATCATAATCACTAAAAAAATCAAGAGGTTTTCAGGACTGACCATCTTCCACCTGTCTCATTACAGTCTTCCCTACCGCATTGCATCCTGCTTGGGCTGGTCTGTGTGTTTACTTATTTGGCATCCAGTGTTCCAGCCATTTTTATTTTAGGGCTTCTTTCCATTTAATATTGGCACTTAGCCAGCTGTGTACTTTTTTAGTTTTAAGTAGCAGTGAGGTCATTAGCCATTATAGGAGCTATTCCTCTCATTCTTTTACACGAATCCCTGAAGAGCTCTGAGACGTGATTGCCCTCTTTGGAAAGCTTCACACCCAATCCTGGTTGAAGAAATTACTAGAATACAGACATTTACCAAACCGTCAGAGCAGATGAAACTCATAGGGCGCTCATCAAATCGATGTTTCAAAGTTTACACAAAAGTGCTTTGAAAGTGCCTGAAAACTTAAGGCAAGAACAAGACCCCCAGTAACATTGCCATTACCTGCCTGTATTTTAAAGCAAAGTCTCTGCAGTACCAAGGATGAAGTGATGAAGAACACAGCAAATACCCCAGTTTTAACTGAAGGTGCTGTTGATCCATGTATACTGCAGTGTCTGGTTAGTATGTACTTGCACGACAATATTTTTTCTGGACACAAAGAGATCGATAGACTCAATCGAGTAACTCAGGAGGCCCTAGTAGATTAGATCTGCTGTGAAGGATGGCTGCACAAGCAGACAACTTGAAACAGTGGAGAGTATGTCCTGAGAGGTGTTGTGTGCTGTATTTCAGTGCTATTGCACAGCTGGACATAAATGTTTCAAAAAGGTGACGGCCAGCGTGCATGTTTCCTTTTTTTCTGTGTTAATAATGACCACATTCACAGTGCTAAAATAAATAAAAATGTCTTTGCGCTTCCTGACAGCAGTTTGAAATGGTTATCTCAAAATAGTGACTTGTACAAGGCAAGATGATTCAGCAATTTTGACTTGAATCCTTCTATTCCTGCTGGTTCTGAGAGGTGTCCTTCCATACCAGAAAAGAGTCACAAAGTGTTCTCTGAAGACTCTAGCCTTGTTAATGATTGTATTGAGTATCTAGAGAGAATACTAACTAAACTTTTGAGGACACTCTTTATTGTAATATGCTTAATTACCTGTACTTAGAGCAAGAAAATGAAATTGGTGTGTTATCCTCTGTATGCATGCCTGAAGAGCTAGAGACCAAGTTTGTAATTTACAAAGGTGTTTAATTGCACGGTATGAATTAAAGGCCCTTTGTCAACCTCATACATCACAGAGCTCTTTGTGAACACTTCTATTTTCATTCCTTACCTAAACTATTGCTAGTTAATTAGCTGAAGTAAATGGAGCAGTATAAGCAGAATTATGCTTCTTAATACTGGGTCTGTGATTGTCTCTTTGTGCCACTTACCGGTATAAAGAGACTGTAAACCAGTTAAACTGGTTTTACGTAGGAATTTGCAAAGCCAAAGGGGAGCCCTGAGGTGGCTTAGAGCCAGAACAGCATCTCTGTGCCACATCCACCTGGGCAGATGGTGTGCCCAGGGTGCCACGTGCCCGGGCTGTTCCTGCCTGCTGGAGCAGCCCCTGGGACAGAGCCGTCAGGTGTGCCTCCAGCCACCCTCCTGGCTCCTTGAACTTCGTCAGGAGCCAGAGCTGCCCACAACCAGTCCTCGCATCGGATAGCCGTGGAGGCAGAATAAAGTTACCCTTTAACCTTTACACCTGGGATATCACAATGAGCACAGGTAAAATAAGCCTAAACATTGAGTTAATTAGGTTTATATTTAGGGATGCCATTTTTAGAGTTTTATAGTAATTTCATTATGGTACTGTTCCCTAAGATAAGAAACAAGTCACACCCCTAGCCCCTAACACTCCAGTGTAAACAATGATCAAAAATAACATCATCTCTGCCCTCACAGAGCTGTGATGTGTTTTTTATCAACGCTTCAGTAATTTGTATTTCTTACTTTTTAACTTAGCAAATGATTCTGTCATTCCATAAGTAGAAGGTATCTCTTTCCACTTACATTTCTTATCATATGTTCATCTATTTATGGCCACATAGTAAGATGTTCATGTAACTCATGGAGGTAAATATTGTAATGTATTAAAACAAGCAATGGTAATGCAGTTTATAGTGCTTTTTCCAATATTTAAAAGGGAACTTGTGGAAGCCCTGTATGTATTGTCTGTCCTATATATTGCATCACGTGTGTGTGTGAGAAAGTTATTATGCTTCAGGGGATAATTGAACTAGGTTTTCCCAAATCATTTAGGTCACAATTAGATCTGTGCAACATAATTAATTTTTAACCGTGTCTTTAAATCAAAGTATATCGTGACAAAATTATTCAACCTGTTGGGTTTTTCCAAAAGGTGTTACTTACAGGGAAAGCAAATAGTCTATCCCCATAGCTATTCTATTGTTATTATTTCTTCTCACAGTAAATCGTCTTTGGTAGCTGGATGGTACAATTTCTTGTTACCCAGAATCTTGGAGAAATAAAACCAAGAATCTTCAAAGTGAAGTAGATGTTGGGAGGAAAAGGTGGTGTAAGAGGAAGAGCATAGTATTACGGAGGGGAAACTCCATTTCTGCATCCAGCAGCAGCAAGGGTCTGTCTGTTGCTTTCAGTGAGGTGCTTGATACATATGTGGTCAGTATTACCAGCACAGCATTGATTGTGTAGAGTGCTTTAGATTACATTTTGTCAGCTAGCTATGCCTTTGGGTGACTTTATTTCATCTTACAAGGTGACAGTGTTACTGAAAACAAAGTATTAATGTGGTTAGAAAATCTCTTTCAATTCTGCTGCAAGTGAGGACCCAACTAAATCATATTTCCTGTCGGAAGCTGCACAGAGTTACTGCTGTGCAGCTGATGCATGGTGGCTCCTATCCCATGGTACTGCGTGTGCTCGTCCTTTTTGTTCTTGAACAGTACGAAATAGAAAATCTCTTTGAAGTTGGCAGAATTATCTCTGTGGTGTGATATAAATGAAGAGTTCGGTTTGCAAAAGATGTTCAGTGGTTTTTGCTATTGCATTTTTGCAGTTTTGTCTGTAAAATTGGTATTTTGTCATAGGTCTAAGATTAATTATTTCAGCTTCACTCTGAATACTCTAGGCACCTATTTTCCCCCGTTTTCAAGTGCCTCTAACTTGGCCTCTGCCCTGTTTGCCGTTCTAGCTGTTATATTTTGAGATAATTGCCATGTTGTTCTGTTAGAAATAACCCAGGCCGCTAAACCAAATTTATCTTATTGTTGAATCGTAAAGTACCGCAGAATTTTTGTCATGTGGATTGGTAGCAAAATCCTAATTGAATTTCCTTGCTTGTGGCCTTGTGTCTGAAGATCTTGACTGCACTGCTCTGTTTTTATGAGGTGGATTGGCAGGTAGTGCTGTTTGCATTTTTGTTAACTTCCACAAGGTGCAGTAAACAAATTTTAATGCAGATTTTATGGAATGTTTATGAAATCCATCAGCATGTTTTCACTGCATCAAAGACACCATAAGTAGATTAATAGCTATGTTTAAAGCCTGTGTGCCCGTGAAGTGCATGACTGCCTGTCAAAGAATTGAATTGTGTTTTAAAATGAAACTCATATATTAACTTTTCATTTGCTTTCAATGTGTAATTGTGAGGGGCTTTTGAAGGTGAGCAGGAAGGGGACAGCCCATGGCGACTTCCCTGTGCATTCATGTTTGTTGGTAATACCTGAAAGCAAACAGAGATGCACCTGTGTTGAAAGACAACAATGTCATTTTCTCCTATAAAAAGCCAGAGGCAAATTAATTGTTTTATAAGATTTTTATTCTGGCTCTTATACTTGCAAATTGATTCACTTAACTGACAGTGCTTTGCACAGGCAATGGAAGCTTTTCGCTAGATAGAGTTGTTATGTCGGCAAGTTCAAGGGTGAGCGAAGTTTGACAGTGCTTCAGAAATAAAGGTAATTTATGCATTATACCGATCACTGAAGGTGATAGAAGCCAGGCTGTTTACAACCTTGTAAAGAAGACAAAGGCTAATGGTCTGTACTAACGTTATGTGATTACATTTTAATATGCCCTATTAAAATGGTCTGTGTATACTCTCCAGGCATGTGCATTTTGCAAAACAAGTTTAAAGATAAACTTTCTGCTTTTTTTATTATTTGCAACAGCATCCTGAGAACTACAAAGAAGTGGGAACATAATTAATAAACAACATTTTAACATGGGTTTGGGGGATTATTATATAATATAAACCCAGTCATTTTAAGTAGATGTCCTTGTGTCGCATGGTGTACTCTGCCCGTGCTGTTACGTACCCTTCAGGATTGTAGACAGGCTCACGTGCGGTGAAATAATGTAATCACAGTATGAAATTGCAAACCATTACATGGCATTATTTATTATGCTAAGGCTGCACATAGGAAATCATGTTAAAAGACAAATTGAGAGAGAAAATTACATTTTTCAAAAATGAAAGCTAGCATTTATATCCGCAATGTGCAAATAATGTTCCAATATTTTGTATTCACATTGTAAGTATTCGTGTTCCAGGGTATGCTCCTTTTTTAGCCCATGTTCATAGTGGGATTAATTGGCAATCATAATTTACCCTCATTAAAAGCCTTTTTCTGTTGCATATTATCTGATCAGAGTCTTTTTACTTTCACTCAAATGATGCATCCCACAGCATTAAATTCACCTCTTCACAGTATTCTTCATGACACGTCTAATGTTTGGTTCCCAAAATATTCCTACATTTAAAGTGTGGAGTTTCCTGTATAATCAGAGGATCTGGGGGAGATGTGGGGAGGGTTTCCCCACTACTTAGATAATTGATATATGTTAAAATGATAGTGCTGTATTATCATGGCTATCTTTCCTTGTAAAGGAAAAAAAAAAATTTTATTGTTGTTGCTTTGGACTCTGCATGTTTTGGATTTTTTTCTAGCTATCTTATTGTGGGTTTGTAGGGTTTGAAGAAACGTACCTCTTCATTTCTGTTCATAAAATCTATCTATTTTTTGCTGGAAAAAAGAAGTAATATACTACATTCTGATTTAAAACTAGGTGGTTCTTTGTATTTTCCTCTTCAGTCTTGTCTGAGCTCTACCTGTTGGACAGAACTTTGCAACAAGGCATACGGCTTCTTAACCTGTCAGTAGTGACCAAGAAATTCAAATTTCTCTGCTTTCAGGAATTTAGATTAATGGCATAAAGGGCTCACAGGATTTATTACTTCTTTTTTTTCTTTTTTCTTTTTTTTTCTTTTTTTAAAGTTCTTTGACATATTTTGTTTTGAACATTCATTTCGGCACCAATTTTTTTAAATTTTTCTACCTGTGAGATGTTTATACTGGGTGAGCTGAACCCTTGGTCCTCTGGAATGTTCTTTTTAAACTTTAAATACTTTTTCCAAGTTCCAAGTAATGGTTATTCATATTATCTAGAAGGTAAACCAGAAATGAACATTAAAATTAAATTAGTTGGCTTTCTGATAATCTGTTTGGTAATGTGTTCATTGCATAAGATTTGATAAAGTCTGAGTAAAAATGTTGCCATTTTAATAGTGAAGCTCAGCCACAGGTGGAGAAGTTCTTTACTAAATACTGATTAGGTTTGTTTTCAAGGAATATTTGATTTTCCTGACCTTTTATGTCATTCTTATTTCATGTTATTTGAATTAAAATGTCATCTTTTTTTATAGTACCTAAAATAGACTTTATTAGTTTTCCTGAAAGCTATGTGCAGCTTTGCTTTGGCCCATTTAAATATTGAAAACAGCAGGATTTGAGATTTTTCTTATAATCCTCAACTAATAGAGTTTAATGCTTTGTTTGGCCTACCCTACACAGCCTAAGCAAAAGTTTTAAACGAGATTAAAAATATGACCTTATTAACCCATGGCATCTAAAGATACAGAACAGGCCGGCAGAGACATCAGTCGTTCGTTAGCCAGGATAGCATGGTGCCATTCCCAATCCACTCAGTCTGTTCCAGAGGAAAACATTTTGGGAGCCCAGCTTTTTTCTTCTGTAGTTTTTTAGCCATCGTGCCAGCACCTGGGAAGAGGAAAGAAAACAGCAAGAAGCTGTTTCTAAGTTGAGTATTCAGTCTTTGTGGTTGGGGAAAATAAAGTTCAATTACTTTTGGAAATTTGAGGTGCAACCTGGCTGGGATTTCTCAGAAACAATTCTGGCAGAGCAAAGGGACAGCAGAGGTGGGGCTTAGCTTTTGTTTACTGCACTTCATTAGTCCCTGAATAAAATGAGTTTCACCTTTCTTTTTTTTGAAGAGAAGTTAGTCGTATGTAAGCTGTGGGATGGGTGATTGATGACCATGTTTAGTTCCAGAAGAATAAAGTATCTCATTGTCATGGAAAATTTATGCTTAGTAAACATTACAAAACACAAAATGACATGATACATTCATTGCTGTGTAACAAGATTCCTTGTTTACCAGGCATGCTATAGGGCCATGGCAACAAAACCAGAAATAGGAACTATGAGTATTCTTGTTGTAAAGATGATGATGGTTATCAAGCAGTTTGTTAATTGCTGGAGTTTTACATCACTCCATTATCACTTTGCAGTGCTGCTAGTAGCATGAGGATCAGTGAAGAGGTGTAAATGTGAAAGTTTGACCGAAACGTACAATAAAAATAACATGTTTTATTGTATGGTATGGAAGAGTTGGGTAAATGTGCACTTAGCTGATGCTTTGAGACAGTTATCCACAAGTGTTTCGGGGAGAGAATATTACTACAGTTTCCTTAAGGGGGGGGGGAAATCGGAAGACTTTCTAAACTTCTGTCTTTCTAATGATGTCCCAAAACAAAGCAAAATGACTGAATATTATTTCTTAATCCTTTAAAAATACTGGTATCTTGCTTAACTTTCAGCATATCAGTTGCCCTTTTGATCGCAGTGGGGCAGAATCTGGATACATGTTCATTAAGTTCAAGACCCAGCTGAAAATTGGAGGCACAATCAAGCCAGACAAATTGCTTACACTGTCATTGATAAACATTTCCTGCTTTCATACCATTATTTACAGTTTTTTAATAAAGGAACATCATTTTTAAAAAACAAAGTGGCTGATGTTTTTGCAACCATATGTGCACTAACTGAAAAATACAGTATTTGTACACCTGCCGTAAGTCTTGGTTTGTGGAATGGGGAGTTTCTTAAGCCGTGGGGCAATAGAAGGCATTGAAGATGGGAAAGAAGAGGGTGAAAAGGCCTCACTTTTTCCTCTCTTTTCCTGTCTTATTTATTTTCCTCAGTTCAGTGCTTTTGGCCTTTCCTGGCTCACTGCCTTGTTCCCATCAGCAGTGCCAAATCCCTAAAGCAAAAAACTGGTAGTCTTCAGGAATGAAGTGGTCTGTAGGTAGATCAAGAAGTCTAGGGAAACCAAGAATTTACATCTGACTATTGATAATTTAATTTTCTTTCTCCCTGCCCCATAGGTTTGAGAAGATATACAGTGGTCAGTGGTGAGGAACTGATGTTTAGGGATAATCATGTTTCTGTTTGGTATCTGCTGCTGATTCAGACATGTTCTCTGCACAGCTAAGTCATCCCAAGCGAGATGATTTGATGCTGTGGTTTGCTCTCCATCTGTAAGGCACTTGCATTGCAATCATGCTTTCACAACTGTACAGTGTATAGTAAGATCCTCCACATCTATATCTAAAAGGCAGCGTAATGTGTGGCTGGCATGGTGGTGTTTTCCTTGACCCTGTCTTTTACAAAGGTTGCATTAATCTTTCATTTGATAACCAAAATTCCCACCACTCCTGAACGTCTGCGTCTGCCTTGTTATTTAAGCAGTACTTTTTTTTTTTTTCTGCTGTTCTTCTGCATTCTTGATTGGTGAATATGCTTTCAGTTTCGTTTTGGTTGTTGGTTGTGAATGATTATAGAAAGGAAAAAGTGATAAAAAGCATTTGCAATACCAGTACTTAACTCAGTAAAATGAGGTTTTCAGGCTGTGGTCTGTAAACTGAAAGTGTGAGCACTACCTTTTAAAGGGTAAAAAAAGAACATAAAACATACCGTTGGTAGTTTCCAGTCTCTGGGATACAGTGCTGGAAAATGTTCGTTTTCAAAATGAAAAAAATTAAAAATAGTTGGTATAAATATTCAGGTAATGAAAGCATTCTGTAAAAACAGTTTAATGAAGATTAAAAGGTCACTTAGACAATTTAGGTGCGTGTTTTTTAGTAATTACATGGCTAACTTGGTTTACCTCAAAGTAGTAATTCTATGCTGTGTATAGCAGAAATTAATAACGTAAAAATTTTGTCATAGTGTATTACAATTAAGTTACAGTTTACAGACTCAATACTAGTAATACCTTTAGGATGCTAATTCCTGCTTATACCAAATGTTTGATCGTGCATTTCATTCGATTGCACTATTTAGCATTGAAAATAACTGTTGTCAGATTTGACATAAAATGCAATACAAATATAGTAGAGGCAATGGTTTGCGCTCTAGCTTGCTTGAACCTGATGCTTTTTAATTTGACTGCAGTTAATCCCAAATGATAGCACTCATATAAAGCATTCCAAGTGGGTTTTTTAGCCTACTTTTCTGCTTGTAGTTAAAAGGTAATTTTACATATTGCATTAGCCCTTTATTATTTATTTTAGATTTTATGTCCGAACTGTTAGTTTGAATGTCTCTGTCAGATTGAGTTCTCTGCTCTAGCTTTTTCTGCTATGACATCATTTTTGTGCTGTAATTTTTTTGTACTTTGAGGTTCTTTGGTCTCCATTCATTTGTTTCTACTTTTAATAACTTACCCTTTCCCCCCCCATTTGTTTCCAGTTTATGCTTTTCTAAATAACTTCCACATGTCTAGTATTTTGCATTCAAATGAATCAAGATCTGTTTGATTTTGCAGAATGTCTTAGTCCCAGTCTAAGACTGCAGTAAGTTTTTATTTAAGCATAATTAGATACTGACTTTTGGATACAAATAGATGTTTACTGTTTAAGTTGAAAAGTTATGAGTTAGTTAATCAAGTCTATCTATAAAAGTATTCAGTGTCTGAGAGCACTTTAGTCAATAGTGACAATATAGTTTTGACAGAATACTTTTCAAGTTCATGTTCTGTTTCAAAAAGATCTGCTTTTACGGCTTATAAATTTAACAATGTATTTTTTTATTACAGGGAGAAGAAAATGAAAATTCAGGATATTAAAAACAATATTAAAGAAGCTATAGAGGTAAACTTACGAGCTATTGTTTTTAACTATTCAAAGCTCTAGCTATTTAGACAATCTCTGCAATCTTTTTTTTTCTGTTTTTTCTTTTTCCCTTTGTAGACAATAGTGACAGCAATGGGCAATTTGGCACCTCCAGTTGAACTAGCCAATCCAGAGAACCAGTTTCGAATCGACTACATCTTAAATTTAGCCAACCAGATAGACTTTGATTTCCCACCGGTAAGTAAATAGTTCAAGTTGGCTGCAGTCATGCTTTTTTGCAAATGATTATATTTCACTGCACTGTAGTAAATATTTACAAAAACGAGTGAGCTGTTCTTTTGGGAATGACTACAGTAGGTGTCTTTGGTCAGTGCTAATCAAATAAAGTATATAGCAACGCAGCTACAATATTCAGGCTGATCCTTTATGTACACAGAGAACCAAAATCATCAGCTACAGTTAAGATGGGCAGTGCTGGCAGTAATGTTTGGATATTGATGGGAATTGCCCTGCCCAAAAGGAGTGAAGGTATGCACAGCAGTCTAATAATTAGCTGGCATTTAGCGATATTGTATTTTTCTCTTTTGGAAGAATAGTAGAGTATTCTTGCTGATTCAGACATGTCCTCTGACAGCTGTGTCAGCCAGACTTTCTGCAAAGGCTCCACATACTATGTCCTTGCCCCAACCTTCCCAGTCCTAGTTAATCATTCAAAATGCCAGCAGCCCTAGAGTAAATGCAGAAAGTATAATTATTTGTTTGATGGTATAAATTTTCTGCCCACTCACTGTGATTAATTTCTACTGTATCTCAACCAGGCTAGTAGCAGAAGCCCATGAAAATACAGTTTGCAAACACTGAACTCTTAAACACTGAGAAGATATTAATTACCATGAAGTACCTTATACTTGCAGTAATACAGGAGTATTTCAAAGCTTGTGTTCTCTCTCTGTGCTCTGTTCCAGAGGGCTGAGGGTAGGGATTATGATGATGTATCAATATTATGATCCATTTACACCAGAATTTTGTTTCCAGCAGTAGTCAGTCCCAGGTGCTCGAAAGGAAAATGCAAGCGCAAATAATAGTAAGATGTGGCATAGTTCGTACCACAGCAACGTTTTTGTAACTCTGATTTATAAACCTTATTGAACAAGCTAGTCTGTGAAACCGATGACAGTTACCTTTTGCAACTGTTGCCACTTCTGGGTATTTCTCTGCTTTGGTCAGCCTTTATTAAAGAAAAAACCAAACAACCAAAACTACATACTTTGTGTACAAGGCAGAAGTCATGTGCTATTAGCAATTAATTGGAAATATTGACATTGTAATCTTCAAATCCAGTAATTCTCAAAGTTCAGCAGGCACAGACAGGTTGATGAAGAGGGGGATGTATGATTCTTCTGTAGCACATAAAACGTAATATTAGTCATTTTAGCTTAAAGAATCTTAAATAAATTAGAGATTTTGAGATTTTTAACTTGACACCTCTTTAATTTTGACACTTGTCAGTGTTATTCATAGGAATATTTGGTCCCTTCATGGATGATCTCTCCTGCTAGGACAACAAAAAAATTGTGCTTTGAAGATAGTTTTAGGAGAATATTCAAGAGAAAAGACAGCGGCTCCTTACTCCATGCTGTGTGCTCTTGAACTGGCTGCATGCCCGCAGCTCTCCTACTGCCCATTGTTTTGGGATAGTTCAGGTTGTGATCTGTAACAATGCTGTAACAAGTTCCTGTGACCTACCTCGTTCTGAAATACTTGATTTTCCTTGTCTCTTCTATCTCAGAGGTGGATTTTTTTTTCCTTCCATTCAATTGGAATGCAGTGATTTTTTTTTTTTTTCTTTCACCTGAAAGCAAGGAGTAATTGTGTAGTGGTAAGTGAATAAGCCAAGTGTGTATATGTTACACTAATTTTTATACAAAAAACAGTTAATATTCAGTATGTATTATCTCTGGCAGGATACATGGTAGCAAGCCCTTGATGTCTAAAGTAATAGAAATATACTAACCAGGTCCATAAATAATTTCAAGTTCAGTGAAGAGTCTTTGATGTGTTGAATGACACACAGCTTCAGAAATAACAGTGCTCCAATAAAACTAGTTTTTCTTCTCTGAGCAAAGCTATTGTGTTAAGTTTTTAAGCCCTGAGTCTACAGAGGTTTAGGCGTGTGCATAACTTTGACTAGTGGCTAGCTTCATTGGCATGGTTAACTATTTCATATGTAAATGTTTGTAGGGTTGAGGTTTTAAACTGGATATACATTAGCCACTAATTTTGAAGGAGTATTGTTGGCCCTCGGTAATTATATAAGCTAGTATTTACCTGATTTCTGAGTTTGTCTGAATGTAGGTTATAGTCCTTTGGTACCTGAAAAACTGAACCTGCATTTTAATTGTGTATTTTAAATCAAATTAAGATCTAGACTGTCCCTAGATGCTAGCTCTCAGTGCATAGTATCAAAAATACACGATCCTTGGGTGCTTCTATTAAAATAAAATTGACTTTGTTATAGATTAATTAAAAGTACTTTGAAGAAAAAGTAGTTTTCTGTAAGTGGAAAGGATAGCTTTATGCTAGTTATGCTTTATATCTAAGAAAATCTTGATTATCTACTTTCTCCTCCAGCACTCTGGTGGGAGAATTTCATAAACCGGCAGCTAAACCTTTTCCTATATCACATATTAATGCAGAAGGAGGGAGGGGAATTTTTAGCAATGTTAGCAGTATGTAATGCTGTCTATTTTGAGTCGTAGAACTTGCTTTCTGTCTCTTCCATTTTCTTCATGGGGAATCATATTTCAGCTGTTATGAAGACATACTTTCCTCAATATGCTGCTCTTCTCTGCCATAGGAAGAACATGAAGGTAGGGAGAAAGAACGCTCATGTACCAAGGAGATATTATTTGAGGGTTGTGAGTACTTAGCACCGTACTCTTTTAAAATACAAGGCCGTTTCACTTCCTTTTAAATGCCCATTCATCTTTTTGTAAACATTAATTTAGCAAGCTCTCCAGAAGGCAATGCGCAGACATACAAGAGTTTAGCACTAGGATTGTGTAATTTCTTTTCCAACTACAGGAGATCTTCTTTAGAACATAAGACGCCTCATCCTTCTTCTGTACATGAAGGAGTATTTTAAATGAAGTTTAAAGTACACACCGAAATCTGTGTTTATAATTACTTGTGGTACAGATGGAGCTAGAATTCAAGTTTCCGAACAGCAAGGTTCAGTGTAACGTGAAAGGCAGAGGAAAGTAAAGGAAGGATGTAGGAGCTTTACAGTGTGATGATAGTATAGGGGTCTGGCTCTACGTATCTAGGATTCAAAGAGCAACTTTCTGTATTCTGATATTCTAGTTCTTTTCTTAGTGGGTGTCTCCATGTGTTTGCTTTGCAGTTTTTGACTTACAGGAAATGTCTGTCATTTGTGTAGAGTGCATTGTATTGAATTTTAAAAAAGAAGAAAAAAACAACTCAAGTTAAAAATAATGTTGGTACAGTGCAATGCTAGGTTAAACGTTCCCTTTAAAACTGAAAAATCAGTATGTTGGAGATTTATTAATTCAGCACACTTGGTATTTAAGCAATTACATTTCTTGAATACAAATAGTAGCGTATGGGGAAAGGAAGAGGGTAGTACTTACTGAATGGAATTCTGTCCACATAACCATGCTGATGATTTAAAGTTGCAATATTTAGTAGATCAAATCTGTAGTTCGTTTTGTAGTCCTTCCATTTCACCATACTGTATATACCATTGGCAAGAACCTAGAAGAGTTTCACTCTTACAGCTGATAGTCCAGTTTGTCTTGTCTTCGGTATGTTTTCAACAGACAGTTTCTAAAATGCAAATTACAAAAAGAAATCCAAAATTATGTGACTGAAGTGAATTGATAAATGCTAGGAACATAACCCCATTGAAAAGCTGTGGAGAATGCTAATTAGTAATATTCTAGGCAAAACAACTGAGTACTAAGTTCATGTTTTTATGTGAAGTATATTCTGCCTTAGCTCATTGTGGACTTCTGAAATAGCTTGAGGACATAATATCTCCATGGGTGATGGAGTGCCGTTTTGATTTAGTTTTGCAAAATACTTTGCTTTTGGTGGGGGCCAAATCTATCCTTATTATTATTAGGCTTGTTGCACAGCCTTTTCTTAGAGCAGAGCAGAATGGAAATAACGGAAGTCTAATCAGGTCCATGTAATCTATTGTTAATATGAATACCACTGATAAATGTTGTGTGTAGTATTCTGTTTGCATCACTGGGAACCATATTCTTGCTAAAATGACAGGACATTTAATGACTGAGTCTTGCAAAAAAAGTCTAGCCCTGGTAGTTTGAATGAACACTGAGAATAACAGAGAGATCATGCTTTCCATAGAGAAGTACAGTATTTTTTCTAAGACGATACAGTACCAATTTCTTATGAAAGATTATCATTTAAGGAGGACCATTATCATTCCCTTTTATTCAAGCTGGGTTTTTATCATGCGGTTAAATTGTCACTGGCCAGCGTGATGACTTTAAGCAAAGGAAAAGGAAGTTGAAGTAAGAAAACCTTCAAGTTAATCAAACTGAACTCAGTTGAGATAGCTGAAGCATTTAATTTTAATAATCGAGCTGATTGTGAAAGCACATTAGTTAAAGCCTTAGAAATGAGGTAATAATCTTTCTATGTCGATGTATTGGTACAGATCTGAAGGTACACACGTAAGTACTGCTGCTGGGCTTGTGTTTTAAGATTATATCATGATAAATCATATTTTTTTTTTAAATGTAAGTTATTTAGAAATTATAAAATTAACTATGCTCATCATTGAGGCTTTCTAATGACACAAATAGGAAAGTTGGTTTGCTTGAGCAGTAAATTTGAGAGCTTGCCCAAGTTTGTGCTAGAACTGCTTTTTTAGTTATCTCACACTAGCTAAACTTTGTAGGAGTAAATTTCACTCTTTAATTTTACATGTAACCAGATTACATGTAACCTGATTACATGTAAACATGCTTTACAGGGACAATGTGGTGTGTAAGAACAAAGACCTCACAAATCAAAATTTCAGGCTGTTTTTACAACTATTCCATCAGTTAAAATGGAAAACAAAAACAAATTACGCTCGTAGTTGAGGCTTCCAAATGGCATTTCTGTCACTATTGTCCTTTGCATTTAGCTCAACACAATTGTATGTATATGTTTTCAATGTCAAAAATCATCCTCATAAGTATTTTCAATAATTCTGACTAGCTGTATATCTGTTTCAATTATAGGGTGAGGTTGGGTTAGCTGGGTTATAGAGGTGATATTTTTATTCCTGTTCTGCATACCAGACAGTGGTTAGGATATTTTCTCCATCCCTAGTACCAACTAGAATAGTGGCCTTTTTCTCATCCCTTTCCTTTTGCTCTTACTTTTAGAAGAGGAAAGGAAATGCTCTCGTTCTATGAACATTTCTCTTTCCGTGATCAACCAATTTGAACCAAGCTGCCAAATAAAACCTATTTATTTTGGGTCACAGTCCCTTTATAATTCTCTGGTTTTAATGAAATATTCAAAATAGTGGAACAGTATTTACAGCTGCCTATTTTTAATTGAGTTGGACTCAGCTGAGGAAGATGGCTCTTGAAAATACCATAATGACTTCAGAAAGATTGTATTCAAAAAGTAGTGGAATCAAAATATTAGCTACTGAAATGCAAAATAACTGGGGAATCACTCCAGCCTATGGCTCTCTAGATCTAGGAAAATACATGCTTAGAAGAGATGGGATTGTTTTTGGGGTGTTGGTGAAATTGTCTGCAGGTTTTTTGGTCCTGGTTTATTTTTTATTACACTGCTCCATTGTAGTTATTTTGAATCTCCCTCTACCAGTGCTGCTGAATAGTTTTATATGGTTTCTGAGTGGTGTCTTTGAGGCTGAGCTTTACCACATGCTGGCTTCAGCCTCAAAGCCAGCTTAGCATCCCCTCTGCCCACAGCCATACCTTCCCTCTCCTCCGCACCATGATGTGCCACCCTCGCTTGCACCAGAAAAACCTCCATTGGGTCCCCAGCGTAAATCAGACCATTGAACTGATCCAGGTTAAAAATAACCCCGGCAACCCTTACTCCTTCTCTCTTCTATTTTGGGGAGGTTATTTTTAACAGGGATCAGTTCTGAGGGCTGGTTTACGACATGGCCTGTAAGCGGTGTGGTACAAAGGAGGTGGTACAAATTGTGTAATATGTTAATGTGCAGCAGGGTCAGAGGTGGGGGTAGGAGTCCTTAAAATGATTTTGACACCGGAATTTTCAAGAAAACAACAAGAGAATATAGTCTGAGTAAGAAAAGATGTGAACTGGGATATCTTTGCTGCCAAAAGTGTTTCTTAATTATGTAGGCAATGGAACAAAATTATCTGTCCCTGTAGATAATCACCCTGATGTGTGTATAATGGTAGATATATTATTATTCCTGTCTAAATACATCGTGGAAGAAGAGAGCTGTTCTGGTTTGACAGCATCGCTAGCTTTATAGTGGAAAGACAAACATATTCATTCTAATGGGGGACATTTCCCATGAGGCTGTCTTAAATGTCACAGATTTGAGAGTGGGGAAGTAGGCAAAACATTTTCTCTGGTGGGTATAGCCATGGAAAGCTGGGAGACAGAGCCTGGTTTCTTGGGTGTCTGGATAATACTGTATGGAAGTTGGGCAGCTATCACAGCAAGAAAATTCGGGGCTCTTGCTCTTCCTTGTCCAGACTTGCTTTAATATTTTGAGCAAGTCACCTCACTGTCCTCACTGTCACTTTCTTTTTTTTTTAATGCTCTATATATCTTGTAATCTCTAAAATACTGATAATATATGTATCTTGGAGATGAATTTAAGCATTTTGAGGTGCAAAAGTGGTAGAAAATGTGGATATGTGAAGTATTTCTAACTCAACAATGTTAATGTTGTTAACAAAAAGGAATGGAGAGTATTACAGACAGTATCAGCAGAGTGGTGTAATACTAGATCCTCTGAAATAATCTTTACTTTTTTTAAATCTCCATTATCTTATCTACACAGAGCAGCTCCTTCTAAATGGACTTCTAGATAATCCAATTGAGTTTACCTGATCAGAGTTTAACAGGACTTAAATAAAGCTGTTTTTCCTATCCTTTAATAGCAGAAATAAATTCTTGAATACAGATTCATTAAAGAGTTCTTTTGAAGCCACCTTTTAGTATAGGGACTCTGAGGTAGACAGCCGCTTGACTTCATTTCTGTTTCTCATAATTAAAACATGTATAAACAGTAATTATTTGCAAATGAATCTCCTGAAATCTCTGATTTTTGTCCACATGGGTAGATGCCCGATATGAACGTTTTATTCTTATGAATGAATAGCGATATCTAGCAAATTCTGACATTGCTAACCTATTTATTGGAAGTTGTTTGTTTTTTTTTTTAATTTCAGCTTCAGTCTGCAGTACCCTAAGTTTTAGTTAGGCTGTGAACTAGCCCATTGCATCATACTAAGAAATGTTATGTTGACACAAAGCTTTTTTCATGAATAATTGAAATGAAAATATATTGAGTATAAGCATGAAGTAGTATCTGACTGACTTGGTAACTAGACATTATTTTAATAAGTAAAAGCAAGTACTATTACAAAACTTAGGTTTTGGGTTCCCAGACAAATTCCTGGTGGCCATCTTTTTTGACAGTAGTTGTCATAGTAGTTGTCACCTGGAATGGCAAGCTTTCGGGTCTGCAGGAATTTCCCACTGGTCTCACGTGGCCGCTGTAGCTGTGCTGGGAGCAGCTGCCTACGGCACATGGGGGAGAGGCTCTCGCACTCCGGGATGTGTGCGCTCTCACTCAGGGGTGTCTACGTCCATTAGCAGCTGGTAGGTGAATTCAGTGCAAACCGCTTTCAATACCGTGCATTTTACTGGTCCTGTTTCTTTTGGTCCACGAAACAATAAATTCTTCAGGATTTCTGTAGGAGCATGCATAATTTATGCAAAGATTTTTGTTATTTACAGAGGAGAACTTGATTTCTTTTTTTTAAGTGATTCTTTAGTAAAATGTATAATTATGTGCATGCATATGTAGTAAATAAACTTTAATATGCGAAGTTCTTTCTTTCTACATCTAAGTGTAAAGCTATTTAAATTAAGTAAAAATAAATACTTGTGCTGTATATGTTTTCACTGCTAAAGTTTTCCAGAAATCAAAGCACTGACTAGGTAAGAACCTGGGCTTTTTTGAAGTGAAGAAACCATTTGTTGCATCCTGTAGAAAAATTAACCACTCTAGTCCATTTAGTTTGCTATACCATGCAGTAATTTGACATTAGACATTAAAAATAGGTTAGTTTCATATTAAAACTGGAAAAAAGAAAAAATATCCTTGAAAAGTACAAACTCATTGCTTCCATAAAGCAGAATGCTGTGGTGACTGGAAACAATTACTTAATTCACCAGCTGCATTAAAAAAGCTTCTTTTTAAAAAATGTATTTTGGTAAGCCTTTAATTTTTCTATACTTCATGCATCCAGCTAGAATTACTTACTAAATAAAGTTAATATGCTGTCTTTCTTCATTTACATGGAACTTTGGTCTCCATCTAAAACAAAGCTCATGGACAAAAAGAAAACATAGCAAATAAGAAAGTGGCACTGCCTGGCTGGTGGTGAAATAAAGAAAATAAAAATAATTTTAAAACATATTAAGTTATAAAATTGCTTACATCCATTTATACCATATTGATCTGTTTAGCAAAAGTAACACACACAGACTGTATGTATCAGGAAATCAGCATATTTAATGGATGGCAACTAACGAGCATGAAGCTTTGAGAAATACCGATTTAAATATTATGCATAGTAGGTTTGATTTTGGTAATTTAAGTCAGCGATTCATATATAAGATTTGATTTATATTGCTGTCTAGTAATGAAGGTTGCATATTTTTGTTTATTTGTCCCTTTTGTCCTCAAATATAGGTTAAGTCCCCTAGTTTTCACCTTGTTTTAGAGTTTATTTTCTTCCTGAGTTTTAATTTGTAGGAAAAAGCTTGAGAATCTGTTTTTCTGAAGAAAGTAGAAAGCTATCAACTAGCAGCATCTCTGTAGGAGGAATTGCATAAATTGTTACGCCTGTGTTCAGTAAAATTACATACATATTTAGGCCAGTCTTTCAGAAGAACAGTAATATTATAGTACCTTGACTTTAAATATAGCCTAAATGAGTACATGTATTTTTAAAAAAGAAAAAAAAAAAAAGCCAGTCTCCCTTCTGACTTCTGTGAACAGAAATGAGATAAAATGTGAGAGCTAAGCAGCTTTACTAATTAGCATTGCTTTTCTAGATAGTGATTAGCCTCTTGCTACACCCGATTCAATTCTTAAATGTGGCAGCATCTGCAGGAACAACTCTTGTCCCACCTTCTGGTAATCCAGATTTTATTGCCAGTAACAGCAATTTCTAACTGCAGTGAAAACAGGGATGCTATTACTTTTTACGCTTCCATTTGTTACATGCAATAAAATAAAACCTATTCTGTGCATGAAGTGAAAACGTTTTTGGCTAGAAAATTAAAGGAATGTGCCCGTTTAATTCTGCAGTGCTTTCACTGAGGTGTTCACATAGTTCTGTTGAAATTCCATAAAGTATTTCCTTAAATTGGAGAATCTGAAGTCCAGGACTTTAGACAGTGGCATTATCTGCATATCTTTTCTGTAACGCAGTTGTTTTTATAGTACAAAAAGCCCACCCTGTATTTTGCTTTATTATTAATTTATTTGATTAGCATTTGAAGTAAATGCTAATGCTTTATTCTTCACTTGTATTTTTATCCAGTAAATTCCCACCATACCATATTTGTAGCTTCATAAGTTCATGATTAGAAATTCATTTGAAGAAATCGTGACTTAATTTCTCTTGATACATCTTCGTTTTCCTCAGCAGTCTTAAAGAACAATAACAGATTAATTCAATTTCTGTTGAAATAGAAGAGCTGTCAGCTGAATTAAACAGGAAATAGGCATAAATTTAATATAGAAATTCTTAAGCATTTTCTGGTTTTAATCACAGTAAGAGACTATCACAAAATGGTGTACGCATAGATGAAATAAGATTTTACCCGTGAGCCTGCCTGGTATTGCAGTGGCTTGAGAAGAGTTTCTGTGAGAGTCTATGTTAAGACTAAGCAACATGTAAATGTGCAGATTACCTTGTGGACCTGCTTTTTGGGCATACAACAAAGTGCCCTTGGCCGTAAAAACTCTGTAATGTACAAAGACTTGGAAATGTGATGATAAACATGCTTCTAAAAAATCATGACTTTGGAATTTTAGTTTAATTTACATCATCTCACATGAGTAAAGGATGAGCTTGGATGAGCATGGAAATAGCTAAAAAGAAAAAAGTGAAAAATAGTGATCTATTTTACGTTTTGATTCTGTGGAATACTCTCTTTACACGTGTCCCTTAGTGGTAAATTTAAAGTTGTTTTTCATTATTCCAGTACCAAATACAATATATTGTAGTACGGCAAAGTTACCTTTTACACGCAGTCATCTGTGACTTCCCAACAGGGAGACTTTTACATGGAACAGAGCAACAGGGAGTGTGCCGTTAGTTTATGAAGTTACGACAGAATTTAAAAAACAAGTCAGGTCCCAAATCTTGAGAGAGATCCACAAGCACAGGCCTTTTCCCTTGTCAAACTCAAATGGAAGTTGGTGAGGGCTCGTGTGGGAATGAAGGTGTGTGGATGAACAGGTATTTGCTGGTGTATTTGCTGCGTGTGTGACTCCAGGTTTTGATCCTGCCACAGACCGGCTGTGCCCGTAGCTGACTGGGGCTGTTAAGGGTATCGTGTTTTCTAAATGCAAGCATCTCTTCTGGTAGAGTCCTGCTGTTCAGAGCACCAGCATGTTGTCAGGGTTTTCAACTTGCCTTTGGAGAGTACATGACATTTCTTCAGTGTTCCAGTAAGTCTGAAGATTTCTTAAGCTCCCAGGAAACTGGGTAGCTTTTTACTCTTAAAAAAAAATTCCAGCAAATAAACAGAACTTTTAATTAATCTATTGTAAGTGTATGTGAGCCTGATTTCTTAATGTAGACTGTATTATGAGTCTATGAATACTTTTATGAACACAGATTCTGCTTCTTCAGAAAGATTGTAAGATGATTAGTGATCTGTCCTTGGGATTTGTCTGAATTTAGAATGAGGAGGAACTATTTTATCTTTTACCCTTTTCTGTTGGTGGAAGTTTCTGGCAAAAATGGGCTTTTTGTTTCCAACCTGAAAGGGGGCAGCAAAGTTGAACCGTATGGTCCCGGGTTCAACCCATTATTTGAAATAGTGTTTGTTCTTAGCACTGCGTAAGGTAATCATGTCATTTGATTTGACTATTTTTTTTAAGTTTATTATATATTCATTACACAAAAAGCAACTAAATGACATAATATGAAAGACATTTTCCAAACCCTAATTTAAGGCTCAAAGGAAACTTCTCAGAGTTTTATTAAACCTTCCCTCTTAGCCAGAGGTCTACAAAAATAGCTGATGGTTGAAATGCCTCTATTACCGGTCTCTGTTGCCCCAAGAGAGAGCTGGAATGGTATAGAAGACTTCTTTGTGAGCCTTTTATGCTATCAGTAACTTTAATCCATTAATGAATTGCCTTCTTTCCGTGTATGAGTATACTCTGAAGAAGCAGAGGAACATTGATTACTCGGTTTAAAATTGCAGAGGAATCTTGATGAAGTGGGGAGTAGGGTCCATATCTGCCAACTTCCATCTTGGTGCTCTCACTAAAGGTGAGTTCTTCCTCCCTAATGAGCGTGATGTGCTTTAAATAGGAGTTGTGTGAAAGGATTGAATCTGAGCAGTGTTCTAGTATCAACAGATTAAGCTTCTGTGGCAATTAAACTTCTTGTGAAAGTAGAAATAAGAGAAATAGTGTGGTATTATGCTAGTGAGGCTTTTTAACCAATGGCACTTTGTAGATTATGCGTATGGAATTGTGTGTTGGCACATTTCTCAAATACTGTGGTGTTTTGAAACTCTTAACAAAGGGGGAAAATGAAAGTTCAGACTTTACAGGAGTTTCTTAAATAAAATTCCCTTTCCATTGTCCAGTCCGTGCAGCCACATCCAGTTTAATCTGTGCTGCTAGAAATGTGTAAGCAGAAACCCAAAATATTGCAGCGTCATTCTTCTTTTCTAAGCACGAAAAACTATTGATAACAAGACTGAATACTTGCTGAAAATATTTCTGACTTAGTTATGGGAAGTGCTGAGTACTCTGGCCTTTCCCAAAGAGTTTTGTATTCAGCTCTGGACACATGCCAGTAACTGGAGCATATCTTCAACTATTTGTAGGTATGCGTTTCCTTTGTGATATCATTGGCATATTTTCCCTAAAATAGCAAGCAATAATTAACACTTGTTCACACCATTAGGAATGCAGATGTTTCCCTGTTCAAGTAAGTGGCTTATTAAACTGTCTGATTTGACAAATTTAACACATTCTAGTATCCCTGCCCAAACACAGGGAGAATGACAAGATGCCATCAGTTTTCTTCTCTGAGTGGCCTTACAGTCAATAGTAATCACTTGATTTCAGATATGAGCAACGAAAAATGAATCAATTTGTCGTGTATTTACCTATCCTGGAAGGAAAAAAGCAACTTGTGCAGTTGTCTTGGAATGCACATGCCGTCCTGTGACCTTGTCTTGTTCTAATGCGGTTTGTCAGTGGAATGCAGCAGAACTGCCTGACTGTCATGAAAGTAAAGTTCACGTGCCCCCACCTTGCACAGTAGGTTTGTAAAGGGGTTTGAAACCAATGGTCAATATTATTTTTAAAAGCTGAACACATCGAGAAGCAAATGTCCTCCAAGATACAATTTTACAATTAGAAGCTGGTTTGGTTTGACCTTTAATCATTAGGTTTGTAAGTGGATGACCTATTTAAAACTCTTATTATGAAACGTGCAACTCCATGGGACAGTGAACTTTGCCCAGGAATTGAATCCCAGTTTTAACCACAACATTGTGTAATGGTTGTACACACCTCTTAGTAGGTAAAGGTTTTTTTTCGATGGCATTGACTTTTGCTGGATTTAGTAATAAGCTGTTCTAATGAAAGATCCACCCTATATTATATTTTACAAAGAAAAGGTAATGTTGCGTGTCCATGCTGAGGTTCCTATGAACATGGTGTCATAGTGGCAAGAACTGTGCCAATGTTTTTCCCTGCCAACATCCTAATGCCTATAAAACATTGCTTCATAAACATTTTTTTAAAAGTCTCTTGAGTATTTATGTATCTGGAGGGAACAGAACCTTGTAGACAGTATGTCCAGTTTTTCTCTTTCATTTTCTACTAATATTTTATCCTTTTAGAATCCCTCTCAAAAGCTGATCTTGGTTCCTTTATTTTTTCCCAGGCCTGGAGTTTGTCTCTTGAGAATTATTTTTTTAACAACCAAAACGCTCAACCTCCAAGTCCTTTAACACTTTATCTGGTTTAATTTTTAATAAAAGCACTGTTTACCTGCTGCCATTTATTCAATTTGCTGAAATTTTCGAATACAAGTAGGTTTTAAACTTGGTTAGACTCTGCATTGCCCCTTTTCTAATCCAAAATGGTGTTGGTAAGATCTTTCTGGAACAAAGTACTGTTTTCCAAGCATCCCTTTTACATGATGATTTCCGCTGCTGGGTTTTTTCTCTAGAGCTCCGTGTAGATTCCTGTAAGTGAATACAAGCGATTTACAAATGTTGCCTATTGACTCACAGTATTGGGAAACTTTCAGCAGGTGGAGAAAGTGTTGTCTAATAAATAAAACATTAATACTGAAATACACTTTTTTTCACATAAATATGACTTTTTAAGTATTGTGGTGTTACGGTATGATGAGAGATGAGGCTTCCTTGCCATCAGCAAGTCATGGTCCTTGATACTTCAGTTATCTAAGTAAGATCAGAGAAGATTTACCCAGACAGTGGATTTTCTCAGAGTTTTTTATAGTTTCACAGGAACGTAGCCTGTTAGTTAGGGATTGTGTCCGGAATTCAAACTATGCCTGCCCAGCCTGAACACATTCAAAGTCAAGCCCCATTTGTTCTGTTCAGATTTATGTTAGGTTGGCATCGTTTTCCCTAAGTGTTCTACGCAAGGATTTCTCCCTCTTTAGGGTTATGTTAGCACTTTGAAAAGTGTGAAGTCTGGTCTGGTAGTAAATAAATGCTACAATCTTGACATAATGCTTAGGAAGAATTCACTTCTCGCCATCCTTGGTGATGCCATGCTGTCATCCTTATGTTGACTTTTGTTGCTTTACACAGCTTCAGCTATAGTTTAAACAGGATCTTGGGTGTGTATTGTGTAACTGCAGCATTTTTTTTTTTAATGGAAAATGACATAACTTGAATATTTTCAGTTTTAAGTATGCATAGGGCAAGAATGGATAATATGACCGTACTTCGCAAATACGATGGATCGTTTGGAACATAACATTTAAATCCTGTTTATTGTGGGATGTCGTCTCAAACCAAATTGTTGTTTAGTATTATTTGTTTATTTTAGCTGTTCTGTTAGGAGTTCCATTTTATAGTGCAAGAGAAACCTGTGTTGATGCTGCTGTAGAGTCTGTTATATTAGAATGTGCCAGCAAATGAATCAGTGTTGTGGAAACAAGAACCAGACATGTAAGGACTAGTTTTCTGACTGTTTCTTTTCAGGAAATTTGCCTGCTACTTTTGGTTAATTTGTTTCCTAACTTATTATTTTTAGAGATCTCATACAAATTAGACCTATTTAACTCAAAACTACGCCCCCCCCACCCCGCTACCTTGATTTTCCTAATGGCCTCTGAAGCCCCTGTTTTACCTAAATACATAACAAATCTTGTGGTTTTACTTGCCTTCCGTGAGAGTAGCCCCAGGCTACATTCCATGACTCAAATGGGATGCTGAGGATTTCTTATGTTATTCTTTTTCTTAAATATTATTTCAGAATTGTGGTTAGTGTAGGTGTATTGGGGAGGAGGGCGAATCTGTTTTTTTTGCAACTAACTACTCTGTCTTAATTCCAAAATCAGTCACTAGTATAAGGAGGCTTCTAATAAAGCAAGAGTGGAACTCTATAAGCCTGGTTCCAACTTTTCTTTGGCGAACACCTTCCTAGTTTCCAATTGTGTAAGCTGGGTCAGCATTAGTCCCAAAATGTGTGAGGATATATTTGATGCAGCCTAAAGACAAAAACATTGTTTATTAATAAAAGGCCTTCATATTTGGCTATCACAAGTCATGTAGTTCAGTTTTTTAAACCAAAATGAAAACAAACAAACAAAAAAAAGACCAAAAGAAGTACAAAAAACCCACCCCAAAAAACCCCACTGTGTCTTAGGGTAATAATCTATTACTCATTACTTGTTGTAGATCCTGATTTTGAAATGCCAATAAAAAGTTCAAAGAATGTGGACTTAAATTCTTTTCCATCCCACATGGACAGTTAATAACCATATTGAAAAGATTGCATAAGTATTGCTGGTTATAATGCAGATTAGCAGGACAGACAGAAAGGCAGTATTATGTATTTTATTGCTAATTTGGCCTAACAAGGTACAAATATTGATCATTATCCCAGTATTGTAATCCACATATTTTCGTAGAAGTTAAGAACTGCCCTTAAAACACAGGGAGGACTCTTCTGAACAATATGTAACTGTTCTGTTAAACTAAATCCTAGGCTTTTTATTATCAATGTGTTTATGCTAGGGCCAGGAACTGGATTTACTTTTCATCCCATTTTAAGAGTCTGATTGCAGAAACTACTCCAAATGTTTCTCCACAAGGTACGATGGAGTTAATAAGTTGTTTGAAATAATTGCTTTATATCAGTTCTCTACCAGAATGTCATAGTTGTAGTAAGAAATAGTAGTGAGGAAGGACTTTTGTGCCTCATTTTTGTGGCAGTTTTACTATGCTGTGACTTTTTTCATTAAGGCACTGCCTCTTTTCACTTTAAATGTACATTTATGAAGATTATGAAGAATCTTTCTGGTTTATTGCATTTTCTGTAAACTTATCTTTGACTAGTTATTTGTTTACTTACTGTAATGCAGGATGAAGCGAGTATTTTGGGGTATATTTAGACATAATTTGCTTGGCAGATGCTGACCCCAGTTTGAAGTAGATGTCTATTTTAGAACCATATCTCTGCCAAATAGTTCAATTAACTATCTGAAGTCTGGTGTAAGTAATCTTGATTAGATGGGAAATTTAAATGGTGTGTGTCCATTTGAATCAGCTGCTGTTTCAGCAAAAAAACCTCGTACAATTGACGATTCAATTTTTCAATTTCCCAGCTTTGTAGTAATGAGTGAGTCATAAGATGTTCTTCATTAGACTACTGTTACTTTTAAAAATAAATATATAAAGCCACCCCTAAATGGGTTTGGTTCAAATACAGTGAGATTCCAGATAATTCTGCCCCTCTCCTTTACTTTCTCTTTCTACTCCTTTTTGCTTTGAAAAGACATTTTCCTCACTATACTGTGATACAGTTGAAGATTGAAGGTAATTGACAGTCCCCCAACTGCCAGAAAATTGGAAACCTTCAAAATGAAAGCATCCACTGAACATAATTCCAGCAGTGGGAGAAAGAAAACTGAGGACTGGAATTAAGATTTTGATTCATCTTTTATGTCCTTTAACAGCAAATGCTTGTACAATCTATAAATACTAAAAATCAAGTAAAATCTTATTTACTTATGAAAGAAATTTAACTGGTCTTTTTGTTCATGAACAGTTCATAAAAGCAGGGAACAAACTGAAAAGATACATTTAATACTATATATAAATTTTATAATCTCTTTAAAGGAAATTAGAACAAAATTTTACCATAGAGAGTTTTTCAGATGTGTAGTGTGCATTTACTATCATTTTTGTGTATGTGCAGCTAGTGAATATTCAATAGCAATGACAGCAAGATCAAATTTACATTTTATAGGCTGTTTCCATCATTGGTATTCACAATTGTATAATCACAGAATCACATATGCATCTTATACCTGCCAAAAAGAGGATGATTTGAAGATCTGCATCACTAAATTTACTTTAAGATGCCATTATGCATCTTCAAGATGCCATTTAAAGCATCTACTGTTCTGGTGCAGTTCAGGTGTTAGTTAACATTCTGGTAGGAAGGTGAATTTTTAAAAAGATATTTTCAAGTGAAACCTTGGAAGTCACATTTGGATGTGACCCCTTTCTTGGTACTATACTGATAGTAAAAGAATGCAAGAGACTGATACCCCAAGAGAGGGAGTGATTCCAAAGCTAAGTTAATGGAGGAACCTTGAAGCAGTAAAATGACTATTTAAAATAATATATTCTTTTTCTTTAAAATATTTCTACTGTAAAGAAAAGGGATGGGGGGAGAAGTAGAATATATAGAGCAACTATTTTAAAGGTCATCTGCTGTCCTGGATGCAAAAAAGCTGATTTGGAATAAGTTACCTGAGCCACTTAAAATCAGAATAAAAGTATTTAGTCCGAACCACTTCAAAAGCTCTGAGAGATAGCCAAGAAAAGTCCATGGTTGTTGATAGAAGTAATGCCCACAGTGGTGTGTGTATTTAAGTCACTAGGCTGCTGCTGTTCTTTCTAAGTCTATCCAAAGTTCTTAGACTGACAGCCAGAAATACAATTACATATTGTATGCGCCCCTGTTGGAGCCAAAGTGCATCTTTTATATGCAAAAAAGAATGAGCTTCTGGTTGTGTTTTATACTGGTGGTACAGGGTCAACAGAACTGAAGCATTGCATTTTTGGCTGTCTGCTTTCTTATCTTGGCTTATAATTTTTAAGGTTGACACAATCAAAACACAATCTAGCTTTGTATCACTGTATTTCTTCTGTAGTTCAATATGCTTTTACACTGTAAAAGAATAAATTCTGCAGATATTTGGAGTTAAGTGATAGAGAGTTAAGTAAGATACAGATGCCTATGTAATCCCCAAAGATCCTCACTAACTTGGAAAGTCCAGTAAAACCTAATCATCATTTGCTACCTGTATCTAAGAATTACTGAGAAGTAGTGTTTCATTGAAGAAAAAAAAAAAATCTTGACAGACAAATAAATATAACATGCAATGGAATCATGAGTTAACAAATGTTACCGAATAGTATTGATTATTAAAAAGGCCAACAGAATTGTCATTAATGAAAAGTTAACCCTTCTTTCAATATATAGTTGGACTCAATCAAAATGATTGAGAAGCAGTTCTTTAAGTGTTACAAAATATTAAAGTCAAAACAACTAAGAAAGCCAACTCAACTTGTAGTCAGGTTCTAAAAAATGTTTATAGTTTTTTGTTAAATATGCTACCATTTACCGTTCATTACAGTGGTAATGATATGTTTCCATTTGCCGATTCTCTTCATATATAATCCATTTTGCTAATACTATTTTTACTCTTTCAGGAGTTTTATGAACATACAAAAACACTTTGGCAAGACGAAGGTGTGAAAGCTTGCTATGAGAGATCTAATGAATATCAACTGATTGATTGTGCACAGTAGTAAGTACTGTTTCTATTCTGCTGTATTTTGACTGTGCTATACAGATTATTTTTTTTTATTTATTTATTTGAACGTTAATGACAGTGATTTGGATGGTCCTGATGCTTACTTTTCCTTTCCGTGGAAAAGGAGTGTATGCTACATAGTGAATTCTTGGTAATCAGCTATTCGGAGAGGTAGGAAAAACTGGCATTCAGTTAGACAGTAATATCTAATCGAAAACCTTGCAGATGCTTTCAGATGGTCTTAATACAGGCTGACACCTTAATGCAGCAGACAGTTGTATTGTCTCAAAGACCAAATTTCCTGCTTCTTCCACTTAGACCAGTTCCTTTCCAAATGACAGTTTCAGATACTGCAGCAAGTTTTAGTAAGTTGGAAAGTACATTGGTGTGAAACATGCCCATGTTTGTAGCTTTTATTTTTAGTGCAGTTTACTTACCTGAAAACAAAGAGATGGCAGCAACAATCATGGGCAGCAGCCTGTGATCAGCCACCAAGACTTCTGCTGGTGTGCCTTCCTGCACATATCTGAGAGTGATTCATTCTCTTCTGCTATTTATACCACTGTGATAATTAGTATTGTCATGAGAGACTGCTGCATGTTTGCAATTATTTATCACATATAGCAATATAGTATGGTTCAGATTTTTTTTATGGCAAGGTGTTTGTGATAATTGTTACCATTCCTGGTATTTTTGTTGTGTATACTCAAGAATTGCAGGGCTTAAATCTGGAATATTAATGGTTCAAACTGTTCTTTGTTAGTTTATACTCTCTCGACTTTTGGAGAAGGGTCAAGGAAATGCAGGTTTCTCACTTCATGTGATAGACAACTGCAGTTTGTCTACTACTGCATCTCTTAAAGAACATTTGATGAAATAAAATTTGTAAGGTTCTTGTTTGTTTGTTTGTTTGTTTAGGTAGACTTAAAGGTAAATCAGCAATTAGCTCTGTTTGAAAAGAGACCAGGGAGATAATTTTACTATGACTTGCGCAGCTTTAGGAGCCTCTTTGAAGTTTTGCCATTGTTTCTAGTGTGAATTTGTTTGATGTGTAGCGATGTCTTTTGCATTAGGTGACTAATGTTTGATCATTTGGAATGGATCTTTTTGCAAGTTCAGTTGCTACAAAATAAAAAATACTACAAGATTTTCATTTTCTGTCAACTATCTAGTAACTTTTGTCTTTCTAGTGTAAAGCTGGTAGAAATAGGGGAAAACTAGTTTTGTTTCTGATAGTGTTTGGTTATCTGTTTGTTTCTGGTTAGTGTTTGTTAATAGTCAACTTCTATGACAGGAAGAAGTAAATATTGTTAAGCACTAAGGGGGTTTTGTGTTACCCTTTTTTGGAAGAGGAACAAATTTTGTTCTGTCCTGAATGCACAGAAGAAAGCTAAAATTCTTATCATCCCTGATTGCTGGACATTGACTTTTCCATGGGTCACCAAGAGGGATGGCCTTCATGATGGTTTTACCATCCTGCTCCATCTAGTGGAACACGTAATTCTACATCATGGGCTGTTGAGCCAAAAATAAACCTTGTACATTGCTGACAAATTACAGTATTTTTTTTCTAAGATACCATTGCTGTCTCCTTCTAAAAATATTTCATAAATCTAATATTTATTCAATTTGATAGTAAAGTATATGACATTATTTCTTGCAGAAGGAGCTTTCTAATTGTTAGTTGTGGTAGTTCTTGTCCTTTCTGGTATTTTTGATCATGCAGTGGCATTGTTTTTAATAACAGAATATGCAAAGTAAGAGTTTTTTAACGGCAAAATGTTTGCTTGGAGGTTAACGTCACTTTGAAATTCTGAACTTGTTTTTATCATATTAAATTTTCAAGGGACCTGACAAAAATTACTTCCTGTAAAATCTGACATGATTGATACCTTGAAATTAACCTGGCGAGCACACTCTAAAAAAAAAAAAAAAAGGTAACAAAGGCAAAATACAAAATGTAGCTGAGATTTGTCAAGTTAAGACTATTTTAACTTGAATGTGTAAGCTATTGTCATTAGGGCTAATAGAAGAGAAAGCTGAGCAAACTGTGTTGGAGTTGTGAGTTCTTTCGGAGAAAAGTCTTGGGTTCTAAACACTTTCCCCTTTCGAAGACCCTGTTTAAAACAAGAAAGGCATACTTAAAATGGAGGGTGGAAAACTGGCTTTTCTCTTTCAAGATCACTCCAGCTTCCAAAAATCCGTTCTTGCTCTTAAAAGTGGAATAAATTCTTAAATATTAATGGATTCTTTGTTTGGTGAATTACTTTAAAATTCTAAATAATGTTTCTTGTTCACAAAAAAATAACTTTTTATAGTTGTTTGTAAAATTTTTTTAAAAAAACTGTCATTTTTTGAAGTGTGAATTGCTTAGTGTAAAGTTTGTCTTGGTATGGGCTCATTTAACATTCTGCATTTTTTAAAAAAGTTTTTTTCAATCTTGGAAGTGACACAGTTATATATAGGAAGCTTTGCAAGGAGATTCTGCCTAATGTTTAAAAATCGATGCTGTCTGTCCTTTAGTAGGGAACAGTGAGGAGCGTATATCTTAGACGGCTTTGTTTGGCTTTCAGAAATGTTAATATCAAAATGAAATTCATTCCTCTTTCTGCCAAACCTGCATGAAATGTATGCAGAGCTTCTTCAGGGATCCTGAGGAGTTGAGGGGCTGGTCTGTATGGCCTGTCCTCAGGGAGCGGGCACATTGCAGGGCTTGTGGTCTGCTTGTGTGGTGGCTGCTCCAGGCAGCAGGCTGCGGCAGCACCCGCCATCCTGCCTGCTGTCTCTGGGAACTGGCACAAGCCCTTTCTCTCCTCTTATTTCCATCTTTTGTTAATGGTGCGATGGTGGCAGTGAGGTACTGGGACGGCCATGACTGTTTGACACTGCCGCTTTTACAATTCTGCTTTTCATGGATAAAAACTGGTTCTCCGTGTAGGTAGCTTAGCTGTAGGCCAACAGAAGGTCTTTTCAGAGTTAAGGACTGTATGGCATAGCCGCAGGGTGCTGAAGCATCTTGAAAAGACAGATGTTGGGGAGATGGAGGCTTCAATTCTTGCAGAGTTTGTGCTGAGGGAAGAAGGGAACTAGCTGATGAGTCAGGAGCTCTCCTAGATGAACAAAGGGTGAGAGGAAAGCCACTTTTTGCTGCTTGTCCTTTCCCAGGAAAGTGAGAACGAATGTAATTCCCAACCTAATGTGTTTTATCTGCCTAACTCAAATGTAGGTGTTTAGAGTCTGGAAATGGTATTTTTCACCTGCTTCTGAGCAGTAACTTTAAATACTACAATACTTCTTGTTGACCTGCTACAATTTTTCAGTGTCTCCCCATAAGAAGTTAACATTAATATGCACTATGATCATTGCTCCACCGAGTTCCTGGTTGCATTGGCTCAGAAAAGACGACTTTACCAAAAGCCCCAGGTACCGTCCTGGCTTTCCCTTTAACTGCAGTTGTGAGCTTCGAAGGTGTGAAGCTGGGAGGCCCAGCCAGTAACCTCATCTGCTGGAGAGCCCTTCTGGTATCCTGCCCTTTCTCCTCAAGCTCACTGGCTAAATGAAAATGTCACTTTGGAGGAACCCTGTTCATTTTGAAAGAGTAGCTGCCTCTGCTCATCATGAGCTTTACTGTACTTCCTGCCTAGGCATATTTTACAGTCTTGAGAGGCAGAGAAAGGAAAGGGGGCTGTTTCCCTTTTCTTAACTGGACTTACTGAGTAATTAGTTTCAATTCTGCTTTTAGAACAACATGGTCTGCGAGGTTGTCAGCAGCTTCTCTCTGAGAGGAATGCATTTTAGCTTTGAGGAGGGAGCATTATCTATGAGGAGACCAAATTTCATTGCTTTTGCATCTTGTGGGGATGTATACAGAAGAGAACGAACGTTTGTACTGAAGCTGCCATGTGATAACGGCTCTTGGCTAATAATAAACAGAAGAACGCAGAAGTGTCTGGAATATAGAAAACCCCAAATGGTGATAAATAAATGATTTACCATCCTTCATATTTCTTCCCTGAAGGCGCAGGATTGCATTTTATTTAGAATATATTACTTAAATATATAGGAGCCATTTCCACTGTAATGTGCCAAGACCTGTTTGTCAAATATATGCCTTCTGTCAAATATAAACAAACATGATCTCTTTGAAGTGCTGTTGTTGCTAATACTTCTACCTCAGTTTTCATTTGAGGAGCTCTGTTCTTAAAGCCTCACAAATACACAGCAGAGTAGTCAGAGTGAGTAGAATTTCTCCCATACGAATGTGCTGTTTGTGGCACGAGGGCATGAAGGATGCCAACACCGTCCTGTAAGGTCTGACCCAAAGTCTGTGGATGTCCTGAAGAAAATTGCTTTGATGTCAGTAATGTTTGGATTAGCTATGTAGCAAATCAAAAGCAAAGCAAAGTGCGTGAGCCTCCTAGTGCTTTTTCTAGACTTGCTAATATTATGCTGTGCCCACAGATCCTTGAATTTTTGCTTTAGTTAGCCTTGGCCACCAGTTTGATTTTGTGCTTCATTTACGCTGTGCTTTCTCTGCGTATCTCCTAGCTGGAGCTTCCTGGTTTTGGCTGGGGTGGAAAAGGAAGTAATGTGAGAGACAGTCTTTGCAACCCGTTTCGCACCCTCCGATATCAGGAAGGGCTGGAAGCAGCACGAGGGAGCCCATTCTCACGCTATTTCCTGCCGCCGGCTGCGCCGGCTTTTCTCCTGCTGCCTGCCATTTCGAGGAAGGAGAAAGCACGGGGAGGTGGCAGGTCTAGGTGCAGAGTCGCGTTTCTCGAACTTCAGCACCAGCAGAGCCACTCCGGTAGCTTGAAATTGTGCCAGGCTGCTCCAGAAGAGCTTATGAGAAGTATTTAAGATGTTTGTTTTTAAAATACTTATCAAAGAAAGGGGGGGAGCGCAGCTATTAGCCGACTGCTGTGCAGGGCTGCTAAAGGATCAGCAGATGTGGACGCACTGTTTTTTTAATTTCTAATTTGTTATGGGTTGTGAATTCTTTATATTTTTATTGAGATTTATAGTGTGTTTTATTTTTGGATTTGCTGACTTGTAGAGAGCAATTAAGAGCCCAAATCTGAGCACTTAATGATTTTCTTCCATGTTGATTTCACTTCATAACAAAGTTCCTGTCATGGAACATGCAGTAAAGTGCGTTTGCTGAAGGTCTCACCTTTTTAAATAGTGGCTGATTTATCAGTGGTACTACTGTTAGTCTAGTTTTCTTATTCATATTATTTATTACTCTTTTTTTTTTTTTTCCTTTTTACTTTCTTTCCACTCAATGTGATTTTGGCATAGTTGCTCTTGTCTCCTCCAGCTCTGCAAGCTATGTCTGCATATTCACATTCAACAGGACAGGAATTTCCCTGGCCTGTATTCCTGGCATACATGAGCTTCTTACGGACATTAACAATTATATTGTTAAACATTCCCGTGAGGAAGAATAATATTCATGTCACCTTTCACTGATCTAAAACTGATGAGCTTGGCTACTGCTGTGTGAATTCTTTGGCAAGCCAAGGAATAGATGCAGATTATCTAATTTCTAATCCTTAGTCTTGATTATAAAACCCACCTTACTTTATTCCAGAGCACTTAGACATAACTGAATTAGGGTCCTCTCCCTACTCTTGTTCAGCCTGAGGGAATAGAGGATCATGTTTTAAACAAGGTTAAATTTCAATTTAAATTAAAAAAAAAATACAGCCCAGGTTATATTTTCTCTGCAATCCAGTGGGGTATTAGGTGCAGAAATACGTTGTTGTAGATGATGGGAAGCACAGTAACTCCTGTCTTTGCATGACTTTAGTGAAGTCACTACCAATACAAAATGAGTCCAAATATATAAGTAGCTGAATTACACCTGACTACTCCATGTGTCTGCGCTTTCTTGCTGACTGTCGATAGCAGGGATGTGCCTGCTGGCAAGTGCTGTGAAAATCAGATTACCTATATTTAGCCAATAAATGGATTATGAATCCAACACATGTTCCCACTGTTGTCACAGCTAATCAAAAATTCATAATTTCAAGCTACACTCAACCCCAGATAAACTTCTGGCTTCAAAATAAATTACATCCCAGTATGAAGCAAGATAAAACAAAAGGTGTCCTGGAATAGCTTGCTTGAGTATTAGGAATTAGGAGCACTGATAAGTGAAAATACTAAACGCGATGAGCCGTAATGGCAGAAAGACCTTTACAAGTCCAAAACGGGAATAATTTAAGAAGTCATACCACAGGCTTTTGAGGTCTGTGTGATGCCCACCACATTATTCTGAATTATTGTGAAAGGGTTTAACTGTTTGCTCCAGGAATCCGATTTCTGCCTTCACTTTCACTTGCTGCATTTGCATCCCCCCTGCACCCATTACCTTCATTCGTTTGCCGCTTTTATTTCTCCTTTGTTCCATACATCTGTTAATGTGTCAGTTCCTTTCTGGCCTTTGGCTGCAAATGCAACTTCCTTTCTGTGTCTAGTTGTAAATATTAGGGATTTGCCTTCAGCTCGAGGCAGGGCTGACCTGATCTGAAGAGCATGAAAAAGCTGAGTTGGAACTTCTTCCCCAATTTCTTGACCCAGTCCTGCATCCACATAGTCATACTTTGCCTTTTAGTTTAATTGTATCACTTGCTAATGACTGCAGGAGTTACGGAGTTAAGGATAAACCCTAGTGCAGTGTTCATGGATGCCTGATTTAGTGGAAATGTTCATTTCTCAATGTGCTACACTGGCTTTCATGTGCAAATGGAGCATTTGCTCATACAACAGCTATTTCCTTCATTCAGTAACAAATTCACATGCACAAAATTTGCTCACGTTAAGCACATACTTGCTCAAGAGTATTTTTGAAACTTTGGCATGAATGTTAACATTTTATTTAAATAAAGTTTGTCCATAAAAGATTTCCTCTGTGATCGTAAGTGGACACCCATGTGATGTGTTCAGTAGATTGCTGTTTTCCTCTGACAGCTAAGTTTCATTTTGAATGGCAAAAGCACATCAAGACGGTGTCATGAAGGCAGGACTAAATAACAAGCATATTGACATTTTAGTTAGCCGGTGAAGAATACTATGTGGAGTCCAGTTGGTAGTTTGCTCAGGATGTATCTCTTAGCTAATGTTTTACTTTAATAGACTGCTTTAAACCAAAGTTGATGTTGTTAAAGAGTGTGAATGTATGAGTAACTACTACTGTATAAACCTAAGAATGATGCAGCTTCATAAGATAATTCTGTACTAAAAGTACTTTGCTACAGTTCAGAATTCTGCAAAGTTGTTCTGTAGCCCAGTTTCTTGATGGTTTGCCTATACCCATGGAGTTAATTAACAGAGAGTTAAAAATAATTCACTAAAGAGAATAACAGATTCCTTGTTACTAGTGGTAAAAATGGTCAACTGTGTTGTTTGATAAAGAATATTATGCTGCATCACCAAATGATTTTAAACATTTTAATACACGAATAATACAGATAAATGGCAAAATGTGCATAAGCCCTGACATTTCTACTTCAAAAAGAGAAAATAAAATAATCTTGAGCTTTTTCAAAGCAAATGTCAAATGCATATTTTTGTAATTGCTTTCAAGTCTGTTTGGTACGGTAGTATCTGGACTTCTTAGCATATTTCTGATACCTATCCATGCTTCTGCTTTGTTTTTTGTGGCACTGTTCTCTGCAAATGTACAAATTCAAATGCAGTGGAATTTTTTTGTGGATGAAGGGGAAGAGTTGAAATGCAATACAGCAGGAGATCGATCAGCAGGAGATGGAGAAGCCAAAATCTTCTGTTAATTAAACTTTTACTAACTTTGGCATTTTAATGGCAACAGGTTCCCCATTTCTTCCCACTCTTTCCTTTCCCCGTCCTCAAAGTTTTTGTTGTGGCATTAATTAATAGTGTGAGAGAATATGCTAGAAATACATTTTAAAACATCTTTTGTCTGCTGAGGGTTTTGGAAGAGATGCTGTGAATATCGTATTGGGCTCTTGCTCTGTTGATAGGTACAAGTTTGTAATAGAATGAGAATTGGTGACCTACACTGGCAGGGTGCTTGTTCTGCAGATAACTCTGTGATTTGTATACATGTGTATACCTAAAGCTAAACTTATTTGGGGTTAGTTACGCAAAACAGTTAAAGAGTTGCCACCTTGAAAAGTAGTGTTTCTAGCTTTTAATCAAGCGAGACTTTGAAATCCTTTCCATAAGGTTATTAATTCAATTTTTTGAGGATGGGGTCAGATCAGTTGCTTCAAGGAGATGTGTAGGGTTGATTTTTGTTGATTAGTTTGGTTGATTATTTGTTAAGTTTTGAGACTTCATAAATAATTTTCCATGTAATTAAAATTACCAATATTTTTCAAACAACTAATATATTAGTAAACAAGATTTCATGTTTGCATTCAAAGCCCTGACTCAATGTGCCAATCCATTTTGAGTGATTAATCAGTGTTGTTATAGACTTGACACAAAAAAAAATTACTCGAGAAATTAGTATGTTGCATGGTTACACAAGATCATTAAATGCAGCTCCTAACATAGCGTTACTACATAATTTTGTTTTTCTTTCATGATTGTAAAAATTCAATAGCCTGGATTCATCCTTATAGGAACTCCCTTAAAGTAGATGGAGTTTCTCCTACTGTGACTTAATTCATTAACAACAGGTTTCACACACATCGCTGATTGCATGGATTCCTTGGTGTTCTGCCGAGCAGCCTTTCATCCTTTAAGCAATGCCACACATTCCTGGAGTGAGGGGATCTCACTATTGTAGTAAACACCATATCGGGCTACTAGTGCAAAGCCGATAAACACACAATTGGTGCATTTACTGCAAGACAGGCTCAACATTTGACAAGGTTTGACACGTTCAGAAAGTCAGGCAATTGGCGGAGCTACGTGACTGCTGAAAGCTCAAGATCCTTTGGTTTGCCTTCACTATACATGGATCTTGCAGATGGTATTGCCCTTTTTTTGTGTTTTTTTTTTTTTTTATTTTCACTAGGCACAGGATATACTTTTTTTTATGGTAGGGAAAGTGCAACAAATTCACCCTAAAAATAACTATTTACTGCAGGTGAAACTTCTGTAATCTCAGTTCTCAAAAAAATACACATACTTTGAGTAAACTTGAAACAGTAAAATAGTAGATCATTGTGTACACAGTAATCCTTAAATCCTCTGTTTTTTGTGAAGACAGCCGTCAGTCTGTGTGTTACAATGAATTATTTAGGATGAGAAGCTCAAATAAGAGGAGGAGTTGTGTTTGTGTAAACTCTGTAACGTTGTCGTGCACTTAGGGTGTAATAGACTTTTGTATATATTGATGATTTATCCATTAATTTTAAAAATGTGCTCAGTTTTACTGTAAAATTCCCATAACTTTATTTTAAAAAAACAGAGCAAACAACATCTTGAATTGTTAGTATCAGACTTAATGGTATAGTGGTCTTGGAGTACTGTAGTGGTGTAAAAAAACATAGCTGTCAAGTGTGGAGAATCAATCAAAGCGACTGTTAAAACTCATATTAGTTCCTGAGAATTCATTTTCACTCACCCTTTCCTCCCATGCTTTTGCAACCTCCCTTTGTGCAAACAGAAAAAGCCCTGAATGAGGTTTGTTTTGAGCTGTGATTCAAACAAACAATTCAATATGATACAGAAACAAGTGGAATAAAAGACTTCCATACGGGCTGGAGCAGCCTTCACTAGGAATCCCTCCCGCAGGAGGAAGATCTGCAGGCGCAAAATGCAGGGCAAGCTATAAATAATTGCCTGAGGAAACAAGAAAGAGTGCGGCGTTGATTGCATCACTTCTGCGTTACCTATGTAAGGGCCAGACTGGCGTTCCGCGGGTGGGTTTGGTGGTAGGAGTGCTGGGATAGCTGATGCGGTGTGCAGTGCTGGGCTGGCTGCGGGGCGCTTGCCGGGGGAGACCCCTCGGGTCTGGCTGCTGCTGTGGAAGCCACAGTAAATGCTGTTCCAGCAGGAAATGGCTTGCTGAGATGGTGTGCGTCTCTGGTGTGCTCCGATAGCAGCGAATGTGGAGCAGGTGTGACCAGTATTTTTAGGATTTTGCAGTTTACTTGCCTTGATGGGTGAGTAGCTGCTGGAACTTTTTGCCTGACCTTGGGATCTGCTGTTTCTGCTGTTCGCCGTCAGCAAGCACGACAGCTTTTGGAGCATGGGTTGTTTTTTTTTATGAGAGCTCTTATCGCTCATGCTGTATTGCTGCAGAAAAGGAACATTTTAAGATTAGAAGACGACAATTAGGAGAATACTTTTATCAAACTAAGACCTAAAAAGATATCGTAAAACCTCATTAAAGACTTGCTTTAAAAAAGGAATTAAAAGCAACAGCGTTCCGAAAGATAGGAGGCAACAGAAAATTTCTGATACAAGGATGAAATGAGGCCAGTACATATGCTGGTACAATGTGAAAGCGCCAGGTTCGATTCCCAATTATTCCCTCAGCTGAAACACTGCAGATACATCACTGCCAGTCCCAGGGAGGGGAAGCACTCAATGCCGCTGACTTGCATGTTCTCTCCCTCCTTTTCCTCTTCTGTGAACTCCACTGTTTGATGATACATTGAAGCCTTTCCTTCACTGGGGACTTAAATTTAAAATTTCTTTTGTCTGGGTGCTTGCCTCCATTCACAGGTATTGCTGAATTTATTATTTTTGAGAGACCTCTGACAAAGATTTCTGCAGTACATTTGCTATAAATTTACCAGCAGGCTCAAAAGTTTATTGAGACCGTGTGCTTGCATGCAGAGAACATGGTCATAAAATCCTTACTTCAGGAGGGGCATGCTGAAAATTAAAAAATAGATTAAGCTCATATTAGGTGAACAAGTTGATTGAACTGAAGTTGAACTTGAGTATTCTTTAAGTATTTTTTTAATAGTATGTGACTAAGTCCTAAATAAACTGAAAGAAATTGCTAGCCAATTTTACATGTGATTAAGAATAATTTTGTAGGCAGGATGTCATTGATAGGTTTTGTGATTTGAAATACCATTTTTGAACTGATTACTCTGTAGTATATGATACATTGGTTTTGTAGCTGAAGCCTGTTAAAATCAGTTGTTAAATATAATTCTGTGTTAACTATATTTGTATTGTGGTACACTAATTAAGTCTCCGAGAAGGATATCCACCAATAAAGCTAAATTGTAGTGTATTCATTATACAAGTGAGGGTTTTCAGTGTTTGGATGGTAATTTACACTTGAAATGTGTTGGCTGCACAGTGAATTTGCTATGAAGGCTGCGAAGTGCCTTGGGTACTCTGCAAGGTTCCCCTTCCCCCAAAGGGCTTATGTAAACTGCAGCCAGAGTAAAAGCTAGCGGAGGGCTATTTTTAGGAAGGCTCTTGCAGCTGAGGGGGGGAAAGAGCCTTGGGTCCTAGAGGAGGGTCTGCCAAAGGAGCGTGGTGCTGGTGGGAGCCGTATCCAGCCCGGTTCAGGTGGCCGGGTAGTGCTGTATGATCTCTGCTGAGAGATTTGTGGTTTTACAATTAAAAAAACACAAACCAAACCAACAAACAAAACCAACCCTGTGCCCCCCCCCCGCCGCCCCCAATCCAAACCAAAAAAACCAACAAAAAAACCCACCAACCTTCTGAAGCCTAGGTAATTTTTATAAATAAATGAAAATAGCAATATACACGCAAAATCCCGGCGAATTGTGTTAATTTGCCATTTTTGTTCATATATTGCCAATGTCGGTAAAACTTGCAAAGTTGCTGAAGACCATGTCTGGAACGTGCTGTCCACCACTTTTGCTATTAAGGCATGACAGTTAGATTTTAATTACTCATTTATGATGTTATAAAATCAGGGGCAGTGTGGAAAAGTTAGGCATCTTGAAGCTTCGTACCTGGGGCAAGGCAATCTTCTTAGATTAGCGTGTGGCTGTTCTCTGGATATTCTTTCATCAGATTGAGTCTCAGGAGTGAACCACTCTTGCTCGAGTCTACTGATTGTTATTTTATTTTGGTCTTTTCATTAGCTCTGCCTATCAGTATGTACGCCATGAAGAACAGATTTTGCAGTTAAGGTGTACGGTCTCAGCTCTTTTCTTGGTTCAGCCTGAATGGCTTCTCTTCACCATTTCTACTGGAGGACTTCACTGTTCACCTCTGTTCCACCAAGCTGAACTGCTTTAGGATCCACACATTTTTTTATCAAAGGCCAGACTGGGGTGAAACTTAGTTTCCCCATTTGTAAATTGGTGTTGTGATATGTCTCGCCTTCAAGAAGGCTATAAAAGCTCACATCTGCAAAAACTCCTGGATGATTTTGGATAGTGTGAGGTTTTAAATGAAATCAGATGAGTGATGGATGTTATTGTTCAGTCTTTCATGGTACTAATGCCAAGAAGTATTGCAGTGTCATCAAGAATCTTGACATGATGAAATGGGTTTGTAGAAGGGATGAGAGGATGGATTTAAGAGTTCTTCTCTTGTCTTACCAGCATAGATGATATATTCCCCAAATGGGCATTCCAGACTCTAGGATCCTGCTATGTCACATTAAAACATAGGTATTATTATGTTATCCATGTATTTTCAATGCTAACTAATTCTCTACCCCTATTGTTAAAAGTTTGATTCAAAAATAAGGCGTGCAGTATGTATGAAGTGTGGAATAGTCTTATGTGAGGTTACAAGTATAACATAGACTAATTATGTCACATTGTGTTATCAAGGGACCCAGTAATTACAATGTCTAGTTTTAAAGAGTTATTTGGAGAATAACGTGTCAGATTATAACTCTCTTCATTGGCTCGTTCAGTAAACTTGCAAATATCGATATGCTCCATGTTGTTAATTCCTCTGTGCTCTTTCAGAGCTCTTTGCTAGGCAAGACCCTTGACCCTTCACCATTGCCTCTGGAGTGCTTCGCTGTCCACCTCTCCTCCACGGATCTGAACTACTCTAAGATCCCAGCAGTTTGTTATCATTTATCATTTTCACCAGCTCTCTTCAGCCATTACGAGCTCCGTTTCCGTTTTCCTCTCCACCTTCTCCTCGCGCGGACAGGTTGCAAATTGTGCAGCTGCGTGGAGGCATTCCCTGCTCATAAGGAGGGTGACTGGGGAACAGGCAGGGAAAAACAGGGCAAGGCAGGACTGGACAGGTCAAAGCAGAACTGCTTTCATTAAACTAAAAAAAAACCCAACCAAACCCCGAGCCTGGCCCTCAACCAATTTTTAGGATCAGAAAGGTGTTGAGCCATTTCCCAGTTTCAGTCTGATCGGAGCCAAGCCTTGCCAGACACTTGGGAAGCCATAGCTCCACTGCTGCTTAATTGCTTCTTGTTTTGAAAGATAATTAAGAACTTTATTTAAAAATAGTAACTTTAGTGTTCAGTCCATTAAATTTGTCACCAAGATATGTTCATTAGACTCCCAACTGTTTTCTGATTGGAATTGTGAACTAAAAATAGGTAGGATTTCTCCTGTTCTGTGCAGAGGCTGGTACCTCCATTTCAGCTCTGACTTTCCCTAATGATGTGAAATGTGTTTGTTTCCCTCAGAGCTTTCTTCTGGGCTGTATTTAAGAAGGTCCTGCTAATTATGCCAAAATTGTGCGCTGTGGTTTTCTGATAAAGTCACGTGTCTGTAAAGAATATGAAACTGATTTCCCTCAAGACAAGTCTTACAAATGAAAGATTAGTGCCGCACCCAGTACATTTTTCTTTCTTCACCAGTCTGTAAGAGATATTTGTAATAATTCAACAAATACCTTTTAAAAACAAACAAACACTAATGAACACAGGTTTGTTACTATTATTATGAGGGGTGTGATTTACCCTCTCTGTTCAGTTCTCATGAGCAGGCCTTTTGTTGTGCATAATTGAAATCACAGTGTAGATTGTGAGATAAAGTGATAATTACCATGTTTATATTGTATGAAACATGGCGGTTTTTTGAAACAAAGCTCTGTAATTACCAGAATCTGTACAAGTGTATGCTGCTTTTATACATATATGCATTACAGGGCGAATCAGGTTGTAGTATCCACATGTAAATTGTGTATCTTTTAAATTCTGAACTGTTTTACATTTATTCCTAACATCCATACCACAAAGCATCATAATGGATTAACGCCAGACATGCAGAAAACACACAGATTTTTACTCTACAGAGTTAGACAAATATATGTCTATGAAAAAGTATGCAGGGAAACTGCCATACATACTTAGAAATCAGTAATACATTAGAAGAGTTGCATTTTTCAATTGTGATGTTAGTTGAAGATTTTTTTTCTTCCTTGGGATACCTTTTGACTGTAACTCCACTGAATTTCTGCAGCTTACGCTGATAAAAATGAATGTAGGTAACAGGAGGAAGTTCTGCTGCAGAGCAGTGTGGGGCTTGGGTGGCTGTTTTTTTTCCTTTTTGAAGGCTTGGTGTTTAGAGCCACAATCAAGAAAGTCAGTGACCCGAACATAAGTTATATCGGCCTTTTTTTTTTTTTCCTTCCCCATTCTATTGTCTTTAAGCAAAGAAACAGAAAATCATAAGATGTGTTAATAAAACATAGGTCTCTCAAATGGAAGTGGGTTCATTCAAAGGAGGGAATTTTTTCTTTTTTAATTAAAATGAAGGGTACGCTTATCTGCAGAACTACTCCACTGATGTTCCCTTAAAACCTGTATTTAGATGCAGTGCATAATTCTGGCATGGTTTATTAGCGTCTCAGATCTTTTTTAATTTTCTCATCTGCTTGTTGGCAGTCTGTTCCTTGGACTTCCTGTGCATGTGCGTTTATACAAAGAAGATGACTGTAGTTTTACAAGCTGAAGCTGTAGGATCTAAACGTGGGTGGGATGGGGTGAGGGAAAAGTGCCATATTGAGAGCTCTGCACCTGTCACCAGTTTTGAGCATCACAATCAATACAGGGCGGCTAGTGTGTTCAAGATGCTGCAAAAATGTCTTAGGCTGGAAAATGCAGAAGAAAACAGAATGGCTATTTTTAGTAGTTGCATATTACTAACTTCTGTGTAATATATCAGTTGCTGCGCTTAGACATCCTTTTTTGTGGTGAATCTAATAATTTGCTGCTGAGTAGAGGAAGTGGAGTTAAAATACTGTAGTGTCGTAAAAGCTGTGTTTCACATATGGCTATAATGTTTATAGACTGTGTATGTATAAGCACCTGATATGGCGCAAGTCATGTAAGAGCACACCTCCTTTTCGCCAGAACCATTGAGCTTTCTCTCCAGACTTTCTCCCTATCTGACCCATCTGATCTGAGTCTCTTCCACCTTGCAGTCTTTGCTGCTGTTCTTAGTGTAAACCATGATCCGGAAGCTCTAATTATAGTAATGCAGAACAAATGGAAATCCTGGAATTGTCTTCAGCACTCTTAAATCGCATAGTTTCTAGTTATAGGTATCAGAGCAATAGGTGAGCCAGCCCAGGCTACAGCTGGGTCACGATCGTTCCACTATTGCTGCTGCATGCCTCTGCTTGCTAGCACAGCTTTGAATTGCACAGTTATTACCAGATCTGTGGGCTGTGAATGTCAGATGCCCACAAAATTTTAGGCACATATTTGAACCAAGACTGCAACACTGAAGGGTGCTGTACATTCTTTAGTGCTTCTTTGCAGTAAGACATTATAAGAGGGTTGCTGGGTTTATGTCTTTGTGCAAAATAATAGACTTGGATATCGAGCACAGCTTTGTAAGGGCAGCCAAAGCCCCAGTTGGGTTCATAACCCCTTAACCTGTGTTCATGTGGGAATATGCACTACTTTTGGTGAAGGGAAATACCTCCTTAGACCCCTTCTCATCTGCAGTAATTCTGTCCATGATTTTTAGTGTCTGTTTTAGTTCAGTTCTTCTCCTGAGACTGTTTAAATGTTCCTTTCATGTAGAAGAGGAGATTTTTAATCTGTTAGTAAGTAATTTCGGTTTAGGGTTTCAGCCATTTAAAATGCAAACATGAGACACTGCCCTCTGCAGACAAAGAGATGGTCAAGATGTGTGTCCTCTACTGGAGTCTTACCCTTTTAGTCATCCAGTGGCATTTGGAAATTTTCTGGAACTTGGGCTCTTCAGTTTGGCTTGTCTTTCCCTCGGATTCCCTGCTGCCCAGTTGTGATTTGAGTGTGTGGGGGCGGGGAGTCCACCCACTTGTGGTGCAAAAATGAGTTGTTATTCATAGCTTTATGATACTTTCTTGTCAGTGTAATAAAATAAAAAAGCATAAACCAGCATCACTGGAGTTTCAGAATTAATGCCCGCTGAGATGAAATTCTTTTCCACCTCTCGGTGTGTTTGTTTCACGCTACCTGCATAGGTAGAGCTCACCGCACCATTTTGTACTTGCTTCACAACCATAATGGCTAGAATCTTCCCTTCTCCTTCCCCCCGTCCCCTGAGGAAAGGGGGGCTAAAGTTAAGGTTTCCAGAGAACGTGGCAGTAATTTAAATTTAGCAGAGTTTTGTGCAGTATACCTCAGCGCAGAGGTTCTCTTCAACCTCGGTGGAAGGGTGGTTTGTGCTCGAGGCTCTGGCACTGCCTGGGAGCACAGAGACCCATGTCAGAAGAGAAGGATGGGGCTGTGGGAGAAGACTCCCTGCCCAGGCTTTCTCAGTCCTTGGCCTCCGTGTAAAGTCTGCCGACAAGGAGGCCAGTGAGGATGTTGGGACTGCAAGGGCGGTGCGTATGTGTCACCTTTAGCACCTCCTGAATCTTAATATTCTCCTGAGTGTAAGGTTCAGTTTCAAGATAGAGCTATCCATTCTGCTGTTGAGGGTTTTTAAGTTATAATGCTGAAATAATTACGTTCTATGAATAATATATTAGTAATTGTTTAGGTAATTACAACACTTCTATATAACCGTAATAGAGTCAATAAAGGTAGTTTAAAAGAACTGATTCCGCCTGAAGCAGCTGCATTATCCCTTCCTCATTTTAACATTGTCTTAAGCTAGTTGGAGAATAAGGGATTTTAAAAGTCCTTCCAAAATTTCCCCTCGCTGCCTTTTTCCTGTGCACTCACCCAACAACTCTTTCTCACACGTGCACATCCATCGCCCACGCACATCTCTGCACACTTACTCCAGTCCTATCTCGGTTCCGCGTTTTGCAGCACCTGACTGCTCATCTGTGAGTCAGGGAACTGCGGTGGAAAACCTCGCTGTGCCGAAACCAGCAGACGTGACTCTTGGCTGAGAGAGGAAACAGGCTAAGGTTGTGCCTTGTCAGGGATTTTACTTTTCCTGTGCACACTTCATTCTAAATTCTCTGTTACTTTAATCTTAAAAGCACGCAGCTTAGAAAAGTCCATGTTAAAAAATACATTTTGCAAATGTTAAAATATGTTTTGCAAATGTAAAGTATATCCTACTGTCTTTTACAGACATTTGAATTATTAGAGCTTTTAATACTATTTCTAAGGTCCTTTATAGCCAGTCTTCTGTTTTGAGAGATGAGATTTAAAGGAGTTCATATTTTTATAATTATTAAAATTCTGCTTCAGGATAAGTTGAGTCGAGTTAGCAGGTCAGTGGGGAAGAGAGGGTGAAGGGCCAAAATATTTTATTTAAAAGATTCTAAGATAGCATATCATGTCACTTGCTAAATTAGTGCTGTTTGTGAACCTTTGTAAAGCCACAGTATTCTGTGAGGTGTCCATTTTAATTGTAAGCTTAAAAGCACTATATATTCAAATGCAGCTTGGGGAAATATTCCATAGTCAATGACTATGTATTGATGTTATCACAAACGACACGTGAGTACGCAAAGGTGGAGGGTCTATATTAGATTTTCCTTTTAAGCATAGCGAAAATCTAAGCAAAGAGCAAAATCATGAAACTGGATGACTGACAGTTCTTTTTGTTTGATGTGTTAAATTTCTATGAGAATAAAAGAGGGCTGCACTTTTTCAGAAACATGGTCACTCCCTGCAAACAGCTTTCCCGCAGAAGTAGTATGTTCACCTTTATTGTTTGCCTTTCGAATTTGGCTTCAAGCTTGATTTCTTGCTCCTTTTATCTGCCTGAATGTAATGTGTACCAAGGAGAGACAAGCACTTAAATTTGACTTCATTTTATTGTATGGCAAAAGAACACAGAAACAGATATTTGCAGACGATGCTTTTCACAGTAGCCAAAGATTAGTGTCACTGTACTGCTCAAAATTAACTGTATAAAATTGCTATTGTAGCTCCGTATCATTTGCTTGTTTTAAAATTGATTTTTTTAGGTATGTCTGGTATTAAATTTCATGATCAAGCAAATGTTTTCAAGAAAAAAGAACAACAACTTTATATTATAACTCACTTCAGAACAAGCGGTGTCCTCTTTACAGATGCTTTTAATACTAGATGCCAGGTTGTGTGCCTCCTTTTACAGAGGCCTGGAGTTGTTTTTCCCAAGTTGGAAAAAGAAAGTTTAAAAAAAAGCGGGGGGGAGGGGGCAGGGGGAATGTCTCTGAGAAAAGCCGAAACTGAAATGTGAGCTGCTGAGAGTTGTTTAAACTGTCAGCTCCCGAGCAGGTATTGACAGGTAGTCCTGTGAAGACACTGACTGCCGTTCCAGTCCTGACTGCCTGCAGTAAGCATCACGTGTGACGCTGGTGTAAAAGAAATTAAATATTTGAGCATCCTATGAGCAGGATAACAGTCAAAATTACTGCCTTTTTGCAAAAGAACCTAACTTCCTAAAATACTGAACAAAAGTCTCAGTTGGGATGGCACCTAAGTAGGCAAAATTCCAGTGTTGGATTTATATTCTTGCATGTTAAATACATGTGAACTATTTCTCTGAAGACCTGTGTACAAGTGTATTTAAATGAGGCAGTGAAGTCCTCCCTACCACCCTGCTCAAAACCCAGCAGCAGTTTGCCCTCCCATTGTTTTGGGCTCATCTGGGGCCTGATTCCTTCCCTGAGCTATCACTGTTTCCCTAGTTCCTGCGGAAACTCAGGCCTGGGATCAAAATTCCTTTACTGTCACGTGAGATCATGTCAGCTCCACCTACCTCTGTCTCTAAAATTTCTGTTAAAAATTATGTTGCCCATTTTTCAGATAGCAGTTGGGGAAGTGCCTGGTTCTGTGTTCTCAGTATTTGGGGTTTAGGTTATACAAGCCACACACAAGCTGAAAAATGTGGGAACTGTCTGTACCTTTGATTTGTCTGGTTTTGTAGATAGCTGTTTCTTCAAATTATGGAAACTGGTATGAAGTATTAGTTTATTAATTCTATGCATGCATCATCTGAAAGGCATGGTGCAAATACCAATAAATAATGCTTATAAAGCATTTTGTGGCTGTCAGATAGTATAGTTTTATTCCTGTTTCTGATCTAGCTCTTTGGTTGTCTTTTTTTATTTGTTTTTTGGGTTTTCTTTTTTGTTTGTTTGGTTTTTTTTTTTTTTACTTTCTGGCTGTGTTTTTTGGTCCCAGTCATTGAGGAAATACTCTTTTATTAACATTTTAAATTATTAACATAATTTTTATTTTATTTATTAGTGATGTCACTAATTTTGTCAGAATAATGCAATTTTGAAATTATATGTACATGATAGTCTTTATCAACTGAAAGCAATTCTACTGATTTGATGGCACTGGAGGGAGCTAAAGACCATGAGGACAAGGTTCATATAAATACTTTGTTGAAACACAATGAAAGGATATCCCATTAGGTTCACCTGTTTTAATTGCTCAGAGCAGCCTATGGTAGGGGACATATACTTATAAAATGCATAGGTTGTTGCCATATTAAACATGACATCTGAAATTGGAGCAAGCATTAATTTGCTGATTAGAACTCAAAAGATGTTGGGGGATTTTCAAACAAATTTATGTTCTGTAGAGGCACTCTTTAATTCCATTAAAAATTATTCATATTGATTTTTGCCTAAATGACTTTGGTTAAACAGTCTTCTTAGTCTAAGTTAGCAGCAAATATTCTTAAACCTGTCTAAGAAGATCCCTGTTGCACCTGATTGATTTAAATAGATTTTGACAAATGATTAAATTTCAAGTTTCCCTCCAAGTTCAGCCCTCCCAGAGCACAGGAGTGATGCAGTCAGTGATGCCATTATGTTGGTTTCTTCTGCTGTGTATAACGTCTGTGACTTTAGCTTACAATTAGAAACGGCTTACAACAGAAAAATCCCTGACCTTGTTCGTAGATAGAGACCATTTACTACCTTCCAGAAAACAGGCACAACAAAAAATACATTAAGAATATGGATATTTAAGGAGGGGCAGAGTGGGAGAGAAGTTCACAGTCAGCCATATTCGAGTTCTCACTAGTCCAGCTTGGTGGCTTTATAGATGGTAAAGACCACAGAAACAATTTGTTATTTTCTTACAATTAAGTATTAGACTTCAGCTTTTCATTCCTTGTGTAAAATTACATATTGTAGTCTTAAGTGTGCAGAGCTCTTGCTGAACATAACTGAAAAAGATGCCAAACTTGATGGAGTACCTAGGAGTTTGATTCTTCAAGATGACAGTCTTTGAGAGGCACAGGAGGTTAAAACCATTTCAGGCGTCAGGAAAGGCAGAAACCGCAGCAGGTAAGTCACAGAACAGCCCGGGAGTGCAGGCTGCCGCATCAGCTCTCCCATTCACCGTGCCCAGTTCCCACCCCCATGTCCAGGGTTTGATTTCCCTGGGAACTCTCCAGGCCCACTGTACCACTTGCCTTTCATTCTGCTTCCAGTAACGCATGAATTGTTTAGAGATGGCTGATATTTTGATTTCTGATTAATTTGCTGCTGTTGTGTTTTAAACACTGATTCAGTAATAGCGATAAGTAAAAATGAAGGCAGGCAAACAAAATTGTTTTCAAGTGTAGAGAAGAGATAACATCCCATATCTAAAGCAATAGATTTGATAGTGCTTTGCAAGAGACAGGATCATTAGTTAGATCCAAGTCTCTGGTGTGTTTGGCCCACCAAAATTCAGGAAGAAAAGTTGGAGAAGAGGGGCAGAAAGCAAAGTGAAGTGAGAAGTTTTGTTACGTGAACTTTTTAATTGCTTCAGCTTTTCCCATGTTTTTTGTCTTCTTTTGCAGCCTACTTAAAAGAAAAAAAAAAAAAGAAAAAGTTAATAGGGATTGCGCCACGTTCCTCCCCACTCACTCACACCATGTTCCCGCCCTGGGCTTGCCCTGGAATCAGATCACGACGTAGTGATCTCATCCATACCGTTACCTTTCATTTCTGTACCCAGCCTTGGCTTTGGATCAGCTTACATTTCTTCCTGGCATGGCAAAGTAATTTTCTGGGGCGGGGTGAGGGGCTGTTCTGAAGTTATTTGACATATACAGGCTTGTATCGCGGAGTGAGCCTCGGAGGCACGCAGTAGTGAGTTGGTTTTAATTGGTCTGTTTTGGTAGATGTGAGAGTGTGAAAATACCTTCGTACAAGTTTGCAAAGTAGGAGTGAAGGCAGCTGGAGCAGCCTCAAGTGTTTGGGGTTTGTGTTGGTTATCGGTGGGGAGAAGCTGTGCGGGAGGGCTTTCATTTGAAAAGTGGTAATTGAGTAGGGTCACAGGCAGATGGCTGTAATGTTCGGGACAAAATGTGCCCCCGGTCAGATGGAAGCGTAAAGGAGCAGAGACGATCTGCTTGGGGGAGGCATCCCTCCAAAGCCGTCACTGGAGGAGGAGGGATCCGTAAGGAGCATCAGGTCAAGGTGAAGAGTTAATGGCAGAGGGGATCTGGCAGGCTTTGTCTACGCAGGCTTTGTCCCCGGGGGTGCTGTGGAGGCCCTTCCAACGAAGGAGTGGAGTGGTGGCCAGGTTTGGGTTACCTTGTAGAGTTTTCTGCTTTACAGTCCTCTCCCTCTCACGATTCTCCCAGACAAAACCAGAAAGTTTGTTCATTATATGAGCCAGAAAGGGCTATCTTGTAATAATTTATGAATTGCTTTCTTAAGGAAGAAAAAAATGTATGTATATATAGTTCTTTTTTATATAATTTAAATAAAAACTTGCAGTTGATTATAGGCTCTTAAACTAACTTGGAGTATCTTTATAAAAACCAATAAACCCTGAATTGCACTGCATTGCATGTTATAAAGTACGTTTTCCAAAATACTTCTGTGAAAACTGCTGTTTTCTGAAATGTACATTGTTCAGATGGCAAATGAGCAAACTGGATGTGGTAAAAGGAAGGGGGAAGGGGAGGGAAGTTTACATACAGCTTTAAGCCTGGGTGGAAGTTACTCTACAATTTTTAGAAATGAAAATATCCATGTAGGGACCTAAAGGAATCCTGTGGGCTGATGGTGCAGTTTGTGTGGAGCGCGTGCACGGTGCCTTTATGGCATACGGAAGATATTTTACTGTGGCTTAAATGCTTATTATAGTTGCAGTTTTTTGATTACCATCTGTAGTCTCTATTGGTTTTTGATAGAGCGACTAAGCTTTTATGTTTTGGGAGTGGTGTTCACCGTGTTATATCACGCTGACTATGATTTCCAGTGTCTGTGAAATAGCAAAGTCTTACAACTTCAGTCTGATTCCTGAACTGTTGCTTTCATATGCTGTAGAAAATATTGAATCTCCTGATTATACAAATGTCTTCTGTTGGGTAATATTGACAAATATACTGAATAACATTTTTGACATAACATTCTGTTCCCACACAGATAATTTGGATGTAATTGAATGGGTTGATCAAGAGTCTGTGCTAAAAATACGACATTTTCTCACCCACTAAGTGAAAGAAAATGCTTGCTCAAAAGGCAGTTTTGTCAAGCAGAGCCGTTGGAAAGTGGGCTGGGTTATGCCGCGACTACTGATTCTGCCTTCCACCTCTGAAGGCACGGCTCAGGTCTGGCCTGAGTTGCAGACGCAGCTGGTCTGTAACCTCGGCGTAGTCCACGGCCGTAGTTTCGTCCCTGGTGAGGGTCCAAAGCGACGACGTTGAGGGTGAGGAGGAGAGCGGCCATTGCTGCAGCCTGGCAGAGGGCTTGGGGAACCTCGCCTCGTACCAGGCTCGTGGAGGCACCGAGCAGCCTGTGAATGATTTTAACTGGAGCAAAGCGCTCCAGCCCGGGCAGGGCCCCATCCAGGACGCCCGGCAGACTCGCAGGAGCGCTTAAATACGCTGGGGCCAAAAATGTACAGAAATAGTTAGAGGGGGAAGTTTGGAAGATCTCTCATCTTTTCTTCTGTTTTTCCTTATTTTAGTGGTCTCCTGGGCAAAAGACTGCATTGTTACAGTTTCAAAAGCGGTATGGCTTTGCTGCAGACTAGGGGAGAAGAAAGAAAAATAGACCTTAGAGAAAGACTGACTGCTTAGTATGCAATAAAGTAACTTTTATACTTTTCCCAATCCCCTATCAAATAAATCTCGTGCTAACAAGCAATCAAAACCGTTTCTCTGCCCGCCGCCCCACACAAGCCGAGCCGCATTGTACCTTTCCAGCCTTTGAAACTGCCTGTGCCTATTTTTATTTGTCAGGCCGGGGCTGGGCTGGCCCCATTCCAGATGTGTCTCACAAGATTTGGTGCTGATGAGCTATTTATAGCACTGTGGTTCCATTGTCATGGCAACCGTGCTAGAGGCCAAGGCGGCTGGGAGCTATTTCTGGACTTGTGCTGTAATGTAAAACTGATTGGGAAAGTTAGTGCATCCTCTAAGCCAGACTAACTTTAGACAGGCAGAGGGGAGAAAAAAAAAAAAAAAAGACAACTACAACCTCTTCAAATGAATTTTTTTGTTTTTCTCCTACCTTTTCCCCATTTCTCTTTTCGATCGCTAGCAGTTTTTGAAGCGATGGTTTGCCTTCTGCTGGATTTGTCTAAAATTCATTCATGCCTCATGGCCTCCCGGCGGATTACGCTTTTTTAATCATGCAGTTTAGGAAGCAGGGCGCGTAACCAGCCTTGTTTTTAGGGCAAGGTTTGTATTTCATGGCAACACAAAACTAAGGGGGCTTTGCTGGCTGGCTGCTGGGGTATGTTCAGGGGTTTTTGCAATAGCTGCAGTTCTTTATACCCCGTAGTTTTAATATTCTATTTTTTGTGTGTGCTTCATGTTCTCCACACCATATAAGGAACTGTAACCTTGATTACCACAAGATGATTCCAAATATATGGAGTCATACTTTCAGCTTTCTCATTATTTGCTTCAAAATTAGACCCACGGTGCCCCTCCGCCTCCAAGTGGCTGGAATGCCGTGAGGTTCTTCTGTAATCACAGCTGGGGCCGCTCTCAAAATCACTTTTCTGGGATATGTACGCATTAATACTATCTATAACTAAATTCTGAGCTTTGGACTGTTTTTAAATCTTTTTCCGCGACTTGCTACTTCAATACGGAAATCATAATAACCGTTGACTTGAAATTGGAAATAAAATATTTGCAGCTTCTTGGGAAAGTTTTAGAAAGAGTTGTCTGTTGGTTTACTTCTGTTCAACTCTTATACTACATTTTGAAGTTCATTTCCAATATAAGTCTGGTTTTGAATGGGGTCCTTATGTCTGAGAACTGACATGCAGAATTTCATTACAGGAACATCATATGTGAGATGTTTCTATGTGCAGTATAGTGCTCTCATAATTATATCACTAATATTTGTTACAGTGCTGTCTCTATGTGCGGGTCTCTAAAGGCTGGGGTTTTCTTCTTAGCTTTCTTTGTGAAGTAGTTAAAGTAATTGCAAAGGTTTTGATGGAAGTTTTTTCTCTCCCCTTATCTGGTTTTGTTTGGGGGAAAAAAGAGATATGCTTTTCTGAATATTTTTAAATCATTCAGTAATATGTTTGTGGCATATCTTCTATGACCACCTTAACAGTAAAAATTCCACCTTTGCAAATCATAGAAAGTATCAGTATATCTTTAAAAACAAACAAAAAAGTCCACTAATGTCCCAATTTTAATTTTTAACTTCATTTTGAGGAAAAACGTGATAAGTTTGGTTTCAGATACTGTCCATGTTTGCAGGCTACCATAAATACTAGCAGATCGAATGTTTGCTTATTTTCTTTGCATCTTTCCTGTAACTTTGCCTGCTTTTCTGCTTCTCTCGCAAAATAAACTAGCTGAAATGTAAAAGAAATCTTTATCACCGGTTGAAGGAATAGGATTTTCCCCCCTCAATATCCTGCTTGCTCCCAGGAACAGCAGAAATGGACAGAGTCGAGGGACAGTCGATGCGCACGTGCATGCTTGCGACTGGAAATAACCCCTGTGCCCTGGAGTCATTGTCAGGGGGGTGGCCTGCCTGGGAAGCCGTGGCTTTGACACTGTCACAGACCTGGCTGGTCAGGGTTTGGAAAACTCTTCTGTATTAACATGTTTTTAAACTGTGTTAAAGTTACAGTACATCCATCATCTATTTCTCAGCTCAAATACCCTTTCAAAGAGAGTATTATATCTTTGTACTAATCCTGTGACGCCGGCTTCAGCATAGACAAAATAGCTAAAGAAAGAATTTATCAAATAGTTAACTCTTGAGCTTTTAGAAAGCTGTTGCTGAATAACATAAAGGATTATGGCAAGGACTAAAAAGGGACTAAAGTAGAAGTAAAGCACGATCTGTGCTGAGAAACAAAAAATACACTCTTGTTTATAAACACTACTAATGTTGAGTCAAATTTCAGCTTAAAACTACGTCAGGGAGCTTTGAGTTAGTTGTGTAGTCCTGATAGGATATAGATAAATAAATAAAAATCTGCTGGGCATTTGCAGAGTTTGGTCTTTAATGTTTGTTTTCTGATGTTCCTAATTTCTTTTCAGACATAGAAACCTGAATTGTAAAGACTGTTTTAGAGGTGATATGGGCAAATACAACT